>NC_090646.1:4434018-5034018 GCF_040937935.1 Hyperolius riggenbachi | reverse complement strand
ACAAGAGGCCGGTACGACCTCACCACCGCGAGGGAGAAGCGGGACGTGGTGAGAAGGGTGCAGGGGATCCTGAGGGCCGAGTACCGGCGGGACCTCACCACCAAGCAGGTCCAAATGCTCTGGAGCGACCTAAAGAGGAGGGACCAGGACCTGCTCAGGCGGGTGGTTGCTCAAATTGGATGTAAGTCAGCAAACTATTAGTTTATGTATGTCTATTTTGGGGTTTATATGCTGTATGTATTTATCCTAAAAAATAATTCCATGGGCTGAATACTATAGAGTTGTGCAGTATGTACAGTTAAAGTATATATCCGTAAGGTATTCACAGTGCAGCACTTTTCCCACATTTTGTTTTGTTAGGGGCTTATTCCAAAATGGGTTAAAACATATTATTTTGTGCTCCTGTGTGGGCATAGTGATGATATTTGTGCAATATGTACTGATTATACTGCATTCATGCAAATAAAGTTATTAAAAAAAAATGGGCCCCTAGGCTTAACATTGGTTTTTGATAACCACTGATGATCAATTAACTTTTTTTTTTTTTTAGAAAAATTTGATAGGTGCTGTCGTCCATCTGGACCCTATATCCTCTCCAGGCACTAGGCAAGTGGCTAGGTTTGCCTTGTGGATGGTCCGGCTTTGTTGCACAGCAATTTTTTTTAAAGATCTCTCCAGAGCTATTCAATCGTATTGAAGCCTAAGCTCTTGCTGGGCCACTCAAGGACATACACAGAGTTGTCTCGGAGCCACACCATTGATATCTTGACTGTGTGCCCAGGGTCGTATTCCTACTACAAGATGAACCATTGCCCCAGTCTGCGTTCCAAGTGCTCTCTTTAAAGTGATCCTTAAGCCTGTAAAAAAAAAAAAGATTTTGACTCAACTGTGGCTTCCCTGAGCCCCCTGCAGTCGATCGGTGCCCTCGCCGCCTCGCTCAGATCCTCCTGGACCCCACGACGACCACTTCCGGTTTCGCTGTCAGGAACCGACAGGCATTGGGAACGCGAGTGATTCTTCGTGTTCCCAGCAAAAATATCGCCCCCTATGCTACTATTACGTCCCGGAGGCCGCAATAGCCGCAAAGGATCACTTTAAAGCCTATCCTAGTTTTATTTTACTGTATTGAAGAGTCATATTCTTTCATGTATAATAAATACATTAAAGGAATAAGAATATGATTTTTTGTTCTGTGTTTACAGTAAGGTCCTTATCAAAGTTCACTTGAAAATAGAAATAAAAGTAATTGTAGTTCAAACAATAAAGTTATTACTTTTTATCCATTTTATCATATATTTTGATTAAATTGTATTATTCATTACTCCTTACTACAGCTGCAAGTGGTGCCCGCACTGCCCGGCCCCGGGGATCCTCTGCACCCAGGCCTCCTTCTTCGTCAAGGGCCTCCTCACCTGGCCCCAGCCATCACAGCCAGAGGGCTTATCGTAGTCGAGCCAGGACACCGCTTTATGGTAAAATTCTCTTACTGTATGATTAACATTGCATACTATGGAAAAGCAAGTAAATGCTATGTTATATGTATTACATTACAGGTTCTTAATTTTAGGGATGATCAATGAGATTGAAATATGTACAAGTTGATGGATTGCTGGGTTTACCTATTTTGCACATTTTTTTCTACAGTTCCTCTATCAACATATACAAGGCTGAGCGGCCAGGTGAGGAGGCTGACGAAGACGAAGAGGAGGCATGAGCGGGAAATCCGCTTACTGAAGCAGCAGATGCTGGAGATGCGCCAGCATATGGCGAATGTGGAGGAGGAGGTCCGCCAGTTGAAGGGGACAGGGGGTAGGGTGGACTGAGGGGTTTTTTTTGGTTGTTTTTTTTGTTTATTTTTGTTGAACATTTTTACTGCTGGCAGGTGATGTAGCTGCTGCATGGTTTTTTGGCAGTTGGAAACAGCTGTAAACAGCTATTTCCCACAATGCAGCAAGGTTCACAGACAGGAAACTGCCAGGAGTACGTACTTTTCTTGTTTCTTGTGGGAGGGGTTTCACCACAATATCAGTCATACAGCGCCCCCTGATGGTCTGTTATTAAAAAGGAATAGATTTCTCATGTAAAAGGGGGTATCAGCTACTGATTGGGATACAGTTCAATTCTTGGTCAGAGTTTCTTTTAAAGAGACTCGGTAACAAAATAGCACAAACAGAGGAAAGAGGCGCCCTGGGATAATACAAGCGTTTAAAAACGGCTAAAAACAGTAGTTAATTTGAGGTAGCTTACCTCAATGACGAAATCTCTGCAAAGTATTACAAAAGATTTTATTAGCACAAGCGGCAACGCGTTTCACGGGTCACAGCCCGCTTCATCAGGCCAATTGCAGTGCCTATAACAGCAACATGCTGTTATAGGCACTGCAATTGGCCTGATGAAGCGGGCTGTGACCCGTGAAACGCGTTGCCGCTTGTGCTAATAAAATCTTTGGTAATACTTTGCAGAGATTTCGTCATTGAGGTAAGCTACCTCAAATTAACTACTGTTTTTAGCCGTTTTTAAAGAAAACCTGAACTGAAAATTAAAAGTCAAAATAAGCATACACAAGTCATACTTACCTTCCATGAAGTCTACTCCTCAGTGTCTTTCTCCTGTCCCGCGTCCTGTTTGTTCATTGTGATCAGGGGAATTTTCCGTCCTCCATTTTGAAAATGGCCATTACCCATAACAGCTTTCTGGTCAGCACACAGTTAAACTGTAACATCGCCCACTTGAGCCATGGAGAAACATAGACATTACCTGGTACATCAGTTTTCCTCTCAGCTATAACTGACAACAACTGATATTTTACTGACAGCAACTGATATATTTCAGATCTGACAAAATGTTGTCAGAACTGGAAGGGATTATTGTCAGAAGAAAATGGTGAGCTTCTGAGCGGAACTGATGGCAAGGTAACTATGTAATGTTCATTTACCTCATGTGTTTATTTTAAATATTTTTACTCAGTACAGGTTCTCTTTAAACGCTTTTATTATCCCAGGGCGCCTCTTTCCTCTGTTTGTGCTAAGTATACCCCCGAACAGACTCTGTTCGAGGGGTGGTGACACGCCACTAGTGGGTTCCCACAGTGGTGGTCTCATCCTTTTTTTCCACTAAGAGAGCGACCGTTCATCTGGTCCTGGCCAGGACCACCCCGAGTGGAGTCGGGTTTATTGTCTCCACCTGCTTCCTGTGGTTGGTTGCCCCCAGCAACCCTCCTTTGTGAGTAGTGCCTTTACTTCTCTCATCATATTGGTGTTATAAACATATTGCACTACTGGGCTCCCGTTTTGTCTCCTGTGTCTTTTCCTATAGGGTGCTGCATCACCCCTACCACTTTCGGTAACAAAATGTTCAGCAATACTTCTTCTATCCTATAAGTTCCTATACCTGTTCTAATGTGCTCTGTCTTACTGCAGCCTTTCCTAGTTACACAGTGGCTGTATTTTCTCTTTAAGAAAAAAAAAAGGAAAAAAAAAAAAGAAAAGAAAAACTTTTTACAAAAAATAAATGTTTTTCTTAAAAAAGGATAAGTTTCTTCTCTTTTGTTGTACGATCTCTGACACTGACACATTGTGTTGGACTAAATAATCGCAAAAGAAATGCAATGACATTGTTAATACAATGCATTTCTAAAACATATATTTATGCAGAATACTTAGTTGTATGTGTCACATTGCTTGTGTGATGCAATCCCTTAATTTTGTAGATCTTCTGTGTCCAACACAAAGCACCAGTGTGCAAAATAGACATTTAAAGTGTAAAGAGTATATGTAGCAATTATTCATTGCTTTTTAGTTCTCTTTTACAGCGCATGCAGGTTCAGGCTACTCTACTTTCTTCCTCCCCTCCTCTCTGTGGCACGCGTCATAGTGCACGGAACTATGATGCGATGCAGAGAGTCGGAAAATAATTCGAGGAGACAGAGACTGCGCATGCGCTGTAAGGACCCACAGACATCATTTTTCATGTTTCAGCTCTACTTTCTGTAGGAGCCATGTTTTCAATAGCATTGAGAGTGGGCATACCGGGATGGAGAGGGATTAAGAGAGGAAGTGTATACACTTCATATACACTTGGGTATACTTAAAGGGACTCCGAGCTCAAATTAAACACAAAATGAGAACCGGCGGATCCTGGCGACACTCGGGCCGAGTGTCGGGCTCCATCTTCCGCATACATCACGCGAAACGTCATTACGGCGTCCGGCGTCACAGTACGGCGCATGCGTGGTTTAATCGCGCATGCGCCGTACTGTCACGCCGGCCACCGTGATGACGCGAGGCGGCCGGCGTAATGACGTTACGCGTGATGTATGCGGAAGAAGGAGCCCGACACTCGGCCCAAGTGTCGCCAGGATCCGCCGGCCAACTACAGACCAACACTGGGCTACAGCAAAGCCCGGGTAAGTTCATATTTTGCGTTTCATTTGATCTTGGAGTCCCTTTAAAAACATACCCTGTGCCCCTGCTCAGTGTCCCTTTCAGGGGTTCTTTCTTTAGGGTGGGGGAGAAGAATTTGGGCCTGGTTTGCAGGCATTACAAAATACTTACCGAGCCTCCAGCGGCGTTTTGTAGCCTTCCTGAAGCTCCTAGCATGCTCCTATTGGCTTTCCGACGTACTCTGTTCACGGCAGCAGGCGTATCACTCGACTCTAGGCAGGTCAGGTAACACGCCGGCTTCCATGCAAGGAGGATTGCAGAAAGCCGCTAGGAGTTTCAGGAGGGCTGAAAGATTTTGCTGGAGGTTTCAGTGAATATTTTGGAGCAGGTTTGCGTTTTTTTCTGCTGGTGGTTCAAGTAAGCAACCGACAAGCACATGAATACGGCTTCAAGTGATCACAGCTGGTGGATATTGGGGACATATGTATATACAGTATATGTATAAATAAAATATATATATCTATATATATATATAGATATATATATATATATATATATATATGCATCTGATAATAAATCTCCATGCATGTATATCTGATACACATATAAATAGAGGTAGCCAGACCTCTCCATCCAGTTAAATATAGGTAGCCAGACCTAATCCCCCACCCTCCCAAGTAATTCATAGGTACCCAGACCTCTCCCATCTCCCCCCAGTAATCCATAGGTAACCAGACCTGAACCCCTTCCACCCTCCCCCCAGGAAATCATAGGTAACCAGACCTCTCCTCTTCCCCCCAGTAATCCATAGGTAACCAGACCTGAACCCCTTCCACCCTCCCCCCAGTAAATCATAGGTAACCAGACCTGAACCCCTTCCACCCTCCCCCCAGTAGTTCATAGGTAGCCAGACCTCTCCTCTTCCCCCCAGTAATCCATAGGTAACCAGACCTGAACCCCTTCCACCCTCCCCCCAGTAAATCATAGGTAACCAGACCTGAACCCCTTCCACCCTCCCCCCAGTAGTTCATAGGTAGCCAGACCTCTCCTCTTCCCCCCAGTAATCCATAGGTAACCAGACCTGAACCCCTTCCACCCTCCCCCCAATAATTCATAGGTAACCAGACCTGAACCCCTTCCACCCTCCCCCCAGTAGTTCATAGGTAGCCAGACCTCTCCTCTTCCCCCCAGTAATCCATAGGTAACCAGACCTGAACCCCTTCCACCCTCCCCCCAGAAATTCATAGGTAACCAGACCTGAACCCCTTCCACCCTCCCCCCAATAATTCATAGGTAACCAGACCTGAACCCCTTCCACCCTCCCCCCAATAATTCATAGGTAACCAGACCTGAACCCCTTCCACCCTCCCTGAAGGAAATCATAGGTAACCAGACCTGAACCCCTTCCACCCTCCCCCCAGAAATTCATAGGTAACCAGACCTGAACCCCTTCCACCCTCCCCACAGTAGTTCATAGGTAGCCAGACCTCTCCTCTTCCCCCCAGTAATCCATAGGTAACCAGACCTGAACCCCTTCCACCCTCCCCCCAGAAATTCAGTTTCAGTATATTTTATTTTTTTTGGGAGTGCTCCATGACAGTGGGAACACTACTATCTATAATCAAAAGAAGGTGGTACATTATAATAAAAAGTGTGGAGTACCCTAACGGTGGGGACACCCAAGAAATTGAACAGGAACAGGTGAGTTTTTTGTTTTTGTTTTTTTTTTTTTTGTGTGGAGTGCTCCCTGACAGTGGGAACACTGCTATCTATAATCAAAAGAAGGTGGTACATTATAATAAAAAGTGTGGAGTACCCTAACGGTGGGGACACCCAAGAAATTGAACAGGAACAGGTGAGTTTTTTTTTTTTTTTTTGTGTGGAGTGCTCCCTGACAGTGGGAACGCTGCTATCTATAATCAAAAGAAGGTGGTACATTATAATAAAAAGTGTGGAGTACCCTAACGGTGGGGACACCCAAGAAATTGAACAGGAACAGGTGAGTTTTTTTTTTGTGTGGAGTGCTCCCTGACAGTGGGAACACTGCTATCTATAATCAAAAGAAGGTGGTACATTATAATAAAAAGTGTGGAGTACCCTAACGGTGGGGACACCCAAGAAATTGAACAGGAACAGGTGAGGTTTTTTTTTTTTTTTTTTTTTTTTTTGTGTGGAGTGCTCCCTGACAGTGGGAACACTGCTATCTATAATCAAAAGAAGGTGGTACATTATAATAAAAAGTGTGGAGTACCCTAACGGTGGGGACACCCAAGGAATTGAACAGGAACAGGTGAGTTTTTTTTTTTTTTTTTTTGTGTGGAGTGCTCCCTGACAGTGGGAACACTGCTATCTATAATCAAAAGAAGGTGGTACATTATAATAAAAAGTGTGGAGTACCCTAACGGTGGGGACACCCAAGAAATTGAACAGGAACAGGTGAGTTTTTTTTTTTTTTTTTGTGTGGAGTGCTCCCTGACAGTGGGAACGCTGCTATCTATAATCAAAAGAAGGTGGTACATTATAATAAAAAGTGTGGAGTACCCTAACGGTGGGGACACCCAAGAAATTGAACAGGAACAGGTGAGTTTTTTTTTTTTTTTTTTTTTGTGGAGTGCTCCCTGACAGTGGGAACACAGCTATCTATAATCAAGAGAAGGTGGTAAATTATTTAAAAAAGTGCGGTGCACCCTAACGGTGGGGACACCAAGAAACTGAAAAAGAAAAAGGTGAGTTTTTTTTTTTTAAGTCAGCAGAAGCCTTTTTGGTGGCAGGTAGTAGGCATTAGGCAAAGTCCTAGCTTGTGGCCCTGAGAGGAGCAGCGGCTCAGTCATATAGTAAGTTGACCATCACCCTCAGTAAGCCCAAGCCATTTTGGTGGCAGGTAGTAGGCAAAGTCCTAGCTTGTGGCCCTGAGAGGAGCATCGGCTCAGTCATATAGTAAGTTGACCATCACCCTCAGTAAGCCCAAGCCATTTTGGTGGCAGGTAGTAGGCAAAGTCCTAGCTTGTGGCCCTGAGAGGAGCATCGGCTCAGTCATATAGTAAGTTGACCATCACCCTCAGTAAGCCCAAGCCATTTTGGTGGCAGGTAGTAGGCAAAGTCCTAGCTTGTGGCCCTGAGAGGAGCATCGGCTCAGTCATATAGTAAGTTGACCATCACCCTCAGTAAGCCCAAGCCATTTTGGTGGCAGGTAGGAGGCAAAGTCCTAGCTTGTGGCCCTGAGAGGAGCATCGGCTCAGTCATATAGTAAGTTGACCATCACCCTCAGTAAACCCAAGCCATTTTGGTGGCAGGTAGTAGGCAAAGTCCTAGCTTGTGGCCCTGAGAGGAGCAGCGGCTCAGTCATATAGTAAGTTGACCATCACCCTCAGTAAACCCAAGCCATTTTGGTGGCAGGTAGTAGGCAAAGTCCTAGCTTGTGGCCCTGAGAGGAGCATCGGCTCAGTCATATAGTAAGTTGACCATCACCCTCAGTAAACCCAAGCCATTTTGGTGGCAGGTAGTAGGCAAAGTCCTAGCTTGTGGCCCTGAGAGGAGCAGCGGCTCAGTCATATAGTAAGTTGACCATCACCCTCAGTAAGCCCAAGCCATTTTGGTGGCAGGTAGGAGGCAAAGTCACCCGAAAGGTGGAAGACCAATAAACAAAACAGCAGCAACATCAGGGACACCAGTAAACATAGCAGGACATAGCAGTGCTCCATGAAAGTAGGAACACTGAAATACTTTTGCAGCAGGAGCAGAAAAAAAATGAAATTGTGCAGTGCACTCTAACGGTGTGAGCAACGATATCAATAACATTTTTTTTTATTTTTTTATTTTTTTTTTTAACCCTAGGGCTCCATAAGAGTGGGAAGACTGCTGTACCTTTGAATCAAATTGTGCAGTGCACCCTAATGTTGGGAACACAACTGAACATTAAATATTTAATGTTATCTTACAGACATATAGGTATATCAGAGGGAGTTTAAAGCGATCTCATTCAGTTTCTGTCTCTGAGGGCAGGGGCTGAGTATTCACCATCAATCCAGGACTGATTCATTTTTAAGAAGGTCAGTCTGTTCACTGAATCTGTAGACAAACAGGATCGCTTTTCAGTAACCACCCCACCTGCCGCACTGAATGCACGCTCAGAAATGACGCTGGAAGCCGGGCATGCCAGAAGTTGAAGCGCATACTGCGCCAGCTCGGGACAGGTTTCCAGTCTGGCGGACCAAAATTCCATAGGGTCCTCTGTACGCATACTGTCAGATGCACCAAGTGACCCCATGTAATCACTGACCATGCGGCTCAGCCGCTGGTGAAAACTTCCTTCTACTGTTCTTGTTGTTATTGTTGGACGCTCAGAGAAGTAAAAGTTTCTCATTGCTCCAAAAAGGTCTCCAGGAAGAATGGGTCTGCTTGGCTCAGCTACTTGCTGGGTGCGATGAGTGGGGATAGGTGTGATCTCAGACTGTGGAAAGGCCTCCTGCACATGACGTATTAGGGCCTGCTGCAGCTCCCGCATCCTCTCCTCCTGCCGGCTTGCTGGAATGAACTGACCCAGTTTCCCCTTGCATCGAGGGTCTAAAAGGGCGGCCAACCAGTAGTCATCCCTCTCCTTAATGTTTTGGATCCGGGGATCTCTGCGTAAGCATTTCAACATATGAACAGCCATGGGGAAGAGATGAGCCTGCGCCTCCAAATCATCCGGTCTGCTCAACACATCAAAATCCTCTGACTGCTGCTGCTGCTCGTCCTGCCTTCCAATGTCTACCCACCCATGAACCACAGATGCCGCACTGGCCTGCTCTCCCTCCTCACAATGGTCAGGCACCTCAAGTAAGTCCCGCGTGAAAGTAAGCTCCTCCTCCTCCTCCTCATGTGCCTGAGTTTGGGTGGCTTGGAGCAAGCTTTGTTGTTCAAGCTCATCAAGCGCATCCTCCCCAGCTGCCATCAGGCTACTCAGACTCTCGTCCAGCATGTACACGAGAGGGATCACTTCGCTGATACAGACTTGTGCCCCACTTACGAATGTTGTAGCCTGATCGAATGGGGACAAGACACGGCAGACTTGATACATCAGCCGCCACTCTTCCTGGGTGAATCGGGCAGGTGCGCCCTGGGTGCCATGTCCTCCTCGGAGGTACTCTGCAACCGCCTTTTTCTGCTCGCACAACCTATTCAGCATGCGAAGTGTGGAGTTCCACCGTGTTGCACTGTCTGCAATGAGCCTATGGGGGGGCAGGCCATGTTTCTCCTGCAATTTAGACAGCGAATCTTTGGCATTTGAAGAATAACGTAACTTCGATACAACTCTTCTTGCATGCTGCACCACATCACTCAAACCTGGGTAGGTGCGTAAAAAGCGCTGCACCACCAGGTTGAGTATGTGGGCAAAACATGGCACATGGGGGATGTTGCCCTGATTCAGGGCGGCAATCAGATTTGCTGCGTTGTCACATACAACATGACCAGCCTGGAGTCTTCTTGGGGTCAGCCACTTCTGCACCTGTCCGTTGATAATGGCCAGGACATTTGGTGCAGTAAGTCTCTGCTGCTCAACGCTGACTAAACCCAGAACCGCCTGACAGCGTCGATGTACCACTCTGCTGTGGCCAGCCCCACGGGCACGCTTACTGGGGGCCTCAGCTGTAGCGGTTGCGACATGACTAGAGGCAAGTGTGGAACTGTTCCCCTTGACACCACGGGGCGGCGCAACCAGCTCATTGGCCGCCCCAGGACTGGAACCCTCCTGTTGACATTGGAGGGTGACCCAATGTGCCGTAAAGGACATATAACGTCCCTGGCCATGACTGCTGGTCCAGCAATCCGTCGTGAGATGTACCCTGTTGCCTACAGAATAGTCAAGGGACAGAGTCACATTATCCACAGTGTGGCGATACAGATCAGGTATTGCTGTCCTAGCAAAATAATGGCGGCTGGGGATCCGCCATTCTGGTATGCCAAACCTCAGCAGCTCGCGAATGGCTGTACCCTCCTCTACAAGACTGTAGGGCAATAACTGCTGGACCATAGCCTGTGACAGCAGCCCATTCAACCTCCGGATCCTGCTGTGATGGGAAGGCAGTGGCTTTGTCGACCTTATCGACTCAGTAATTAAGGGCTGGGTGCTGTGAGCCACTGACGAGAAACGTGCAATTGAGGTAGCTGACATGTGGCCTCTACTGCCAGACTGTGTTGCGGAGTGAAGGCAGGGGGAAGGGGTGCCGATGTCAGAACCTGAATGGGAAGAAGGATGGGGCACTGTGCGGGGTATTTTACCCATTGCTTCCTGAACAAGCTGATTTTCTCTCTTATGCTTTTTTATGTGGGAGAGTGGACCACCTGTGCCCGCTCTTGACAAGTCCTTCCCTAAACGCACTTTATGACCACAAATGTTGCATATGACAATGTGGGGATCAGATTCATCAACGGTAAAGTACTTCCAAACTGGGGCTTTCTTAGATGATTTTTTAACTGTTTTTTCAGTCTCAGGCACAACAATTTGGGAGAGGGTGCTTTCAGATGCAGGCTCAGCCTGTGGCTGCTGCCTCGTTTGAAAAAGCCTACCAGAGGAGCCACTGCTTCCACTAGGTCTCACGGTATGCTGATGCAGCCTCTGCGGCTCTGAATCATCTGAGCTGGCATCATCATGATGTTCAGGCGGGTCATAGTCCCTATCCAGATCATCGTCACTACATCCCTTATAAGAACCCAGCTCATCATCATCAGGATAATTGGGAGAAAGAAGGTTGGAAGAGCCCTCATCCTGGATGTTATGTTCTCCCATTGAGGACTGAGACTGATCGCGGGCATGGTACAAGTTGTCATCATGATCATCACCCGCCAATCCCTCATCGATAACATTCTGAGGTTCATTAAAAAAATTCTGGGCATCAGACTCTAGGTTTATGTCGGACTGCGAAAGAGCTTTGTCCACAAGGTCTGCAATATGTGCAGTATATGGAAGTGAAGGCTCATTTTGGATGTTGGTGGCAGATCTTTGAGCAGGCATGGGTGTGCTGCTGGTACTGCTGCTACTCTCCAGGGCCTGAAGATTGGGGGACTGAGAACCGCTATCTCTCGTCACAAACTCCACAATATCAGCCGCCTGGCTCTCCCTAATGGGGCGTCGTGGGCCCTTCATCATCATAGAATCGCGCGTAAGGTTGTAGACTTTTTTTGGAGTTACATCTTCACTCCTCACTGTGCCTGTTGAGGATTGGCCACTACCTCGCACTGATTGTCCACTACCAACTGACTGTCCCCTGCCAGTTTTGGACTGACCCCTGCCGGGTACAGTGCATCCCCTGCTTGGTGCAGAGCGTCCCCTTCCTGCTGTGAAATAGGGATGTACTTTTTGGGTTGCTGGTTCTTGATCACTGCCTGTCAAGGTGTCAAACAAACATCTTTTTGCAGTGGGTTCAATTCCTCGGCCACGGGCACGGCCTGCTCCACCTCTGCCAGACATTGTAGGGAATATGTTCAGCAAGTGCCAAACGTTATTGTTTTATTGAAATGTAGGGGAAAGTGACAAATGATAAACGTATAAAATAAAATAAAAATAAATCAAATTAAAATTTCAATGTAATGAGGGAGGAGAGGACTGGAGAGCTAGTCCAAATTATATATCAATTGCTTTTGGACAACGCACTTGAAATAAATCCCCCCACAAAAAAAATGAAAATAAAATTCAATCAAATCAAATAATTAAAATGATTAAAAAAAAACAAAAAAAACAAATACAATTCACTCTCAGCACACGATCCCTGAATCTAACTGATTTCACTCTATTACATATCACAGGCCCTCTCTTGTCTCTACAATCTACACGCTTTCACTGTAAAATCACAAGCCCTATAATCAGTTTTCCCTGCCTCTAACACTAAACAACAGAATTCTAACCCTAAACAAAGCCCTAACTACAATAATCAACTTCCTAACACAGGCTTACAATCACACAGATCAAAGATCTAAGAAAATGCAATAGAATTGCACTTAATATGGATGTGTAAAACTGTATCACTCTCTGTCTCACTCCTTCTCCTCAGAAAGTGAAAGCAACCCACAAAGAACACAGATCATGGCTGACAGCTTATATACTGAAGGGCGGGAGAAGATACTATTGGTTGCTTAGGATGTAGCTCCCAAACAAACTTGATAACTGATTGGCTACTCTTGGAGAAGGGGAGTTGTGCCTACGAAATTACGCGTAAAATTACGCGTAATTCGCCGTAAAATTACGCATACCTACGCTATTACGGTAGGCGGCGTAATTACAATACCGCTTTACGGCTTACGCGTACATACTTACGCGTAAGACGTAAATTACGCGTAGCACTTACACGTAAAATAACGGTAAATTACGGTGCGTAATTACGCGCATGCGTAATTTCGGCCCAGCACTGAACTAAACGCTCTCAAAACCATGGAGATGATAATAGACTTTAGGAGATCTCCCTCCCAGCACCTCCCCTTAACCATAAATGGATCCACAATAACCCAGGTAGAGTCATTCAAGTTTCTTGGGTCCACGATCTCACGCAACCTAAAATGGGATAACAATACGGCCACTATTGTCAAGAAAGCGCAACAGAGGATGTACCATCTACGGCAGCTGAAAAAGTTTGGCCTACCTCAAAATTTAATGGTGCAGTTCTACACTGCAATTATTGAATCCACCATAACATCATCTATGACTGTATGGTTCAGCTCCTGCTCAGCATTAGAAAAGGGGAGGCTGCAGCGCATCATCCGATCAGCGGAAAGGATAATTGGCTGTAGCTTACCTTCCCTGCAGGATCTTTACGCTAGCAGATGCAGAAAAAGAGCAACCAAAATTGCCTCTGACCCCTCCCACCCAGCTCACTCCATCTTCCAGCGCATGCCTTCAGGAGTAAGATTCCGGTCAATCGCTACCAAAACCTCCAGACACAGGAACAGCTTTTTTCCTCAAGCAGTAGCCATACTTAATGCTGAACCACGTTAGAGCTGCTAGGACTCGATAGTAATCAGCACAGAACTGTAAATTAACAATTCTCACCTTGCTTACTGCCACTATACTTATAATGTCCTTGACTTGTAATCTGCAATTGTATTGTTTTTGTTTGTGTTTGTGTTTGTTAAGCAACTGCCAAGACAAATTCCTTGTAGGTGCAAACTTACTTGGCGAAATAAAATTGATTCTGATTCTGATACGGTCGACCACACCTTACTCTTACAAATACTTTCAAATGTAGGAATAAAGTGCCTTGCTCTCACATGGTTATCTTCCTACCTCTCTGGAAGGTCCTTCACAGTCTCCTACTCAGATCAGATCTCTTCTCCATGCTTTGTCTGTCGGGGCTCCTCAAGGCTCTGTCCTTGGTCCCCTCCTCTTTTCCATCTACATGCACGGTCTTGGTGACTTAATCAACTCATTCGGGTTTCAATACCACCTGTATGCAGACGACACGCAACTGTACCTCTCAGACCCAGACCTTAACTCCCTCCTCAAACGTGTTCCTGACTGCTTGTCTGCTATTTCCTCCTTCATGTCCTCTCGCTCCCTAAAACTTAATATGAGTAAAACGGAACTAATGATTTTTCCACCTTCTCTGGCCACCTCTCTGCTTGAAGTAACTATAAATGTTAATAACACTCCCATAACTTCAGTTCCCAAAGCACGGTGCTTGGGGGTAATATTCAACTCTTCTCTCTCTTTTATTCCTCATCTTAACTCCATAACCAGCTCCTGCCATCTTCAACTCAAAAATATATCTCACATCCGTCCCTTTCTCACTCAAGACATAACCAAAATGTTAATACATGCTCTTATAATTTCTCGTCTGGACTACTGCAACGTACTACGTTGTGGACTACCTTCTAACAAATTGTCGGTACTGAACTCAGCTGCTTGTCTCATTCATCTTTCTTCTCGATCTTCCTCAGCTGACCCTCTCTGTCAAGCTCTTCACTGGCTGCCAATTAACCAGAGGATTCAGTTCAAACTCCTAACCCTAATCTACAAAGCTCTCCACAATCTCTCTCCCCGGTACATATCCTCACTAATTTCCAGATATAAACCCAATCGCAATCTCAGATCTGCACACGATCTTCTGTTGTCCTCCTCTAGAATCACCTCCTCACATTCATGCTTACAAGATTTTGCACGCGCTTCACCCCTTCTCTGGAATCTCCTGCCACAATACATCCGTCACTCGCCAACCTTTGTTACTTTTAAACGCTCTCTAAAAACTCATTTGTTCTGACAAGCATATGCGCTACCCTAGGCCACTTCCCTTTGTCCTAAGACCAAATTGCACTCGTACTAGGTATCCTAAAACACACTGCCTCTATATATTTTATTGTATACTACCCCTCCTCTTGTTTCCCTCCATTCCCTTTAGATTGTAAGCTCACAAGGGCAAGGCTCTCTCCCCCTTTTGTGTCTTGGAAATCATTATACATTTTATTCATCATGTTACTTTTATCACTGTCATTACCACTTCTGTATTTTGTATTCTGTATGCTGTATCACTTTTTGTATTTTGTCACTAATTATGTATCTTGTATATTGGTGTACACCATTGTCTGTATTTTGTACCCCGTGTTTGTTTCTTACTTTGTACAGCGCCGCTGAATATGTTGGTGCTTTATAAATCAATAATAATAATAATAATACTACAAGCAAGCATGCTAATTAGTATACATTAGAAGGATTATCTGACAAGTACACAGGGGGAGAGTCTGAAGAAGGGGTCACTATTTTCCTGAAAGCTTCCTCTACAAATAATTTACAATTAGTCAGTAAGTGATGTTATCTTAAATCACACCTCCCTCCCTTAGCTGATGGCTGACCCAGTATAGTAATATAATACCAGCATTTGGGCTCTCAGAAAGCAATGTTACAGCCGAGTAGCATGTCGGACCGCCTGGTCTGGAGATGGGATTGCTGTGTTGCTGCCCCTGGATATTGGTTCTTGTTCACCCTATTCACTCCCTGTCATGGTCTTGCCTAGAGATGGCGCGATCCTTTGATTTTGGGTCCGCGGACACGAACTTCCGTAAAAGTCCGCAGACTGGCAAACCGGGGCAGACGGCCATAGACTTCAATGGGCAGGCAAACTTAAAAAACTACAGATACTGTTTCTGGCCACAAAAGTGATGTAAAAGATGTTTCAAGGAGTATAAGACCTGGAGGGGGGCATGGCGGAGTGGGATACACGCCAAACGTCCCGGGGAAAATTACGGATTTGACACACAGCAGGGTTATAATCCCTAAAGTGCAAAAATCACATTGCATTGCTAAATTGGAGGCAAAAACTGCTTGAAAACGTCTTGCGTGTGTAGACATGGATCAGCAGGCAGTGTAAGTAGTGTACTGCTTCACACTGACACACCAAACTCACTTTTTAATGCCCTGCAAACAGCCACAAAGGGTTGTCATTAGTTGACACTCCCAGGACGTAAACTGTCAGTCCTCTGGGTGGCAGTGTTTGTGTAGTGATGGCCGTGCTCGTGGCACGTTGGCGAGAGTGCAGGCCATGAAGATGAAAATTGAAAAATACGTTTTTGTTTTTTTTTGATTGATTGATTGATTGGAAATTGCAGAGTTATTTATTGAATTCTACACAGTTTTTTTTTTCTTTCCCCCCCCCCTGGTATCATGTTATTTTGATAACTGTGGTAATTCCACAGCTAATACCTGCCAACGAGAGCTGACCTGTACGGTGCCATAAATAATTTGAGCTGTATACTAATAGAGATGGCTCGAACCTCTGATTTTTGGTTCGTGAACCTCGAATGCGAACTTCCGCAAAAGTTCAGTTCGCACGAACTTTCACGAACCGCAATAGACTTCAATGGGGATGCAAACTTTGAAAACTAGAACCATTCATTCTGGCCAGAAAAGTGATGGAAAAGATGTTTCAAGGGGTCTAACATCTGAGTTTTTGCATGGATGAGTGGGATACATGCCAAAAGTCCTGGGGAAAATCTGGATTTGACGCAAAGCAGCGTTTTAAGGGCAGAAATCACATTGAATACTAAATTGGAGGCCTAAAGTGCTTTAAAACATCTTGCATGTGTATACATCAATCAGGGAGTGTAATTAGAGTACTGCTTCACACTGGCACACCAAACTCACTGTGTAACACACAGCAAACAGCTGTTTGCGTAGTGACGGCCGTGCTGGACTGGTGCGCACTAGTGTTGGCCGAACAGTGTTCGCCACTGTTCGGGTTCTGCAGAACATCACCCTGTTCGGGTGATGTTCGAGTTCGGCCGAACACCTGATGGTGTTCGGCCAAACCGTTCGGTCGCACGGCCGAACTAAGAGCGCATGGCCGAACGTTCCCTGAACGTTCGGCTAGCGCTGTGATTGGCCGAACGGGTCACGTGGTTTGGACCCGAACGCACTCTGATTGGCCGAACGGGTCACGCGGTTCGGACCCGAACGCGCTCTGATTGGCCGAACGTGTCACGTGGTTCGGGTCAATAAATACCCGAACCACGTCATTTCTCCGCCATTTGTCTGTGGGTTTAGCTTTGGGTAGGCAGGCAGGGTAGTTCTCTCTCCAGCCGGACTAGCCAGGGTCCCCCCCAGTCATTGTGTCGCTGCTGGGAACAGTAGTACACCGCTCAGCCACACTATATAGCATTGTGTTTTCTGCCACTCTGTGTACACCGCTCAAAACCACTGTATAGCATTGTGCTCTGTGTCGCTGCTGGGAACAGTAGGACACCGCTCGCTCAGCCACACTATATAGCATTGTGTTTACTGCCACTCTGTGTCTGCTGGGAACAGTAGTACACCGCTCGCTTAGCCACACTATATAGTATTGTGTTTACTGCCACTCTGTGTCTGCTGGGAACAGTAGTACACCGCTCAACCTGTATAACATTGTGCTCTGTGTCGCTGCTGGGAATATTAGTACACCACTCACCCACACTATATAGCATTGTGTTTACTGCCACTCTGTGTACACCGCTCACCCAGCACTATATAGCATTGTGTTTACTACCACTCTGTGTCTGCTGGGAACAGTAGTACACTGCTCACCCGCCACTGCATAGCATTGTGCTCTGTGTCGCTGCTGACAATAGTGGTACACCGCTCACCCAGCACTGTATAGCATTGTGCTCTGTGTCGCTGCTGGGAACAGTAGTACACCGCTCGTTCAGCCACACTATATAGCATTGTGTTTACTGCCACTCTGTGTACACCGCTCACCCAGCACTATATAGCATTGTGTTTACTGCCACTCTGTGTCTGCTGGGAACAGTAGTACACCGCTCACCCGCCACTGCATAGCATTGTGCTCTGTGTCGCTGCTGACAATAGTGGTACACCGCTCACCCAGCACTGTATAGCATTGTGCTCTGTGTCGCTGCTGGGAACAGTAGTACACCGCTCGCTCAGCCACACTATATAGCATTGTGTTTACTGCCACTCTGTGTACACCGCTCACCCAGCACTATATAGCATTGTGTTTACGGCCACTCTGTGTCTGCTGGGAACAGTAGTACACCGCTCAACCGCCACTGCATAGCATTGTGCTCTGTGTCGCTGCTGACAATAGTGGTACACCGCTCACCCAGAACTGTATAGCATTGTGCTCTGTGTCGCTGCTGGGAACAGTAGTACACCGCTCGCTCAGCCACACTATATAGCATTGTGTTTACTGCCACTCTGTGTCTGCTGGGAACAGTAGTACACCGCTCGTTCAGCCACACTATATAGAATTGTGTTTACTGCCACTCTGTGTCTGCTGGGAACAGTAGTACACCGCTCGCTCAGCCACACTATATAGCATTGTGTTTACTGCCACTCTGTGTCTGCTGGGAACAGTAGTACACCGCTCGCTCAGCCACACTATATAGCATTGTGTTTACTGCCACTCTGTGTCTGCTGGGAAAAGTAGTACACCGCTCGCTCAGCCACACTATATAGCATTGTGTTTACTGCCACTCTGTGTACACCGCTCACCCAGCACTATATAGCATTGTGTTTACTGCCACTCTGTGTCTGCTGCGAACAGTAGTACATCGCTCACCCGCCACTGTATAGCATTGTGGTCTGTGTCGCTGCTGGCAATAGTGGTACACCGCTCACCCACCACTGTATAGCATTTCTGTACTGCCACTGTACTGCTGCCAGTCAGCGTGTACTTTAAGGATAAGTGAAATGAGAAAGAAATCCGGTGAAAGAGGGAGGTGCAAGGGAAGAGGTGTTTCCCCTGATGGTTCACATATAGGCCACAGGGGAGCACCCAAGAAAACCCACTCAATACCGCCCATGTTGTACACCGCTCACCCAGCACTGTATAGCATTGTGCTCTGTGTCGCTGCTGGGAACAGTAGTACACCGCTCGCTCAGCCACACTATATAGCATTGTGTTTACTGCCACTCTGTGTCTGCTGGGAACAGTAGTACACCGCTCAACCTGTATAGCATTGTGCTCTGTGTCGCTGCTGGGAATAGTAGTACACCACTCACCCACACTATATAGCATTGTGTTTACTGCCACTCTGTGTACACCGCTCACCCAGCACTATATATAGCATTGTGTTTACTGCCACTCTGTGTCTGCTGGGAACAGTAGTACACCGCTCGTTCAGCCACACTATATAGCATTGTGTTTACTGCCACTCTGTGTCTACTGGGAACAGTAGTACACCGCTCGCTCAGCCACACTATATAGCATTGTTTTTACTGCCTCTCTGTGTCTGCTGGGAACAGTAGTACACCGCTCGCTCTGCCACACTATATAGCATTGTGTTTACTGCCACTCTGTGTCTGCTGGGAACAGTAGCACACCGCTCGCTCAGCCACACTATATAGCATTGTGTTTACTGCCGCTCTGTGTACACCGCTCACCCAGCAATATATAGCATTGTGTTTACTGCCACTCTGTGTCTGCTGGGAACAGTAGTACACCGCTCAACCTGTATAGCATTGTGCTCTGTGTCGCTGCTGGGAACAGTAGTACACCGCTCGCTCAGCCACACTATATAGCATTGTGTTTACTGCCACTCTGTGTCTGCTGGGAACAGTAGTACACCGCTCAACCTGTATAGCATTGTGCTCTGTGTCGCTGCTGGGAATAGTAGTACACCACTCACCCACACTATATAGCATTGTGTTTACTGCCACTCTGTGTACACCGCTCACCCAGCACTATATATAGCATTGTGTTTACTGCCACTCTGTGTCTGCTGGGAACAGTAGTACACCGCTCGTTCAGCCACACTATATAGCATTGTGTTTACTGCCACTCTGTGTCTACTGGGAACAGTAGTACACCGCTCGCTCAGCCACACTATATAGCATTGTGTTTACTGCCTCTCTGTGTCTGCTGGGAACAGTAGTACACCGCTCGCTCTGCCACACTATATAGCATTGTGTTTACTGCCACTCTGTGTCTGCTGGGAACAGTAGTACACCGCTCGCTCAGCCACACTATATAGCATTGTGTTTACTGCCGCTCTGTGTACACCGCTCACCCAGCACTATATAGCATTGTGTTTACTGCCACTCTGTGTCTGCTGGGAACAGTAGTACACCGCTCACCCACCACTGCATAGCATTGTGCTTTGTGTCGCTGCTGACAATAGTGGTACACCGCTCACCCAGCACTGTATAGCATTGTGCTCTGTGTTGCTGCTGGGAACAGTAGTACACCGCTCGCTCAGCCACACTATATAGCATTGTGTTTACTGCCACTCTGTGTCTGCTGGGAACAGTAGTACACCGCTCACCCTGTATAGCATTGTGCTCTGTGTCGCTGCTGGTAATAGTAGTACACCACTCACCCACACTCTATATAGCATTGTGTTTACTGCCACTCTGTGTACACCGCTCACCCAGCACTATATATAGCATTGTGTTTACTGCCACTCTGTGTCTGCTGGGAACAGTAGTACACCGCTCGTTAAGCCACACTATATAGCATTGTGTTTACTGCCACTCTGTGTCTGCTGGGAACAGTAGTACACCGCTCGCTCAGCCACACTATATAGCATTGTGTTTACTGCCACTCTGTGTCTGCTGGGAACAGTAGTACACCGCTCGCTCAGCCACACTATATAGCATTGTGTTTACTGCCACTCTGTGTCTGCTGGGAACAGTAGTACACCGCTCGCTCAGCCACACTATATAGCATTGTGTTTACTGCCACTCTGTGTACACCGCTCACCCAGCACTATATAGCATTGTGTTTACTGCCACTCTGTGTCTGCTGGGAACAGTAGTACATCGCTCACCCGCCACTGTATAGCATTGTGGTCTGTGTCACTGCTGGCAATAGTGGTACACCGCTCACCCGCCACTGTATAGCATTGTGCTCTGTGTCGCTGCTGGCAATAGTGGTACACCACTCACCCACCACTGTATAGCATTTCTGTACTGCCACTGTACTGCTGCCAGTCAGCGTGTACTTTAAGGATAAGTGAAATGAGGAAGAAATCCGGTGAAAGAGGGAGGGGCAAGGGAAGAGGTGTTTCCCCTGACGGTTCACATACAGGCCACAGGGGAGTACCCAAGAAAACCCACTCAATACCGCCCATGTTGTACACCGCTCACCCAGCACTGTATAGCATTGTGCTCTTTGTCGCTGCTGGGAACAGTAGTACACCGCTCGCTCAGCCACACTATATAGCATTGTGTTTACTGCCACTCTGTGTCTGCTGGGAACAGTAGTACACCGCTCAACCTGTATAGCATTGTGCTCTGTGTCGCTGCTGGGAATAGTAGTACACCACTCACCCACACTATATAGCATTGTGTTTACTGCCACTCTGTGTACACCGCTCACCCAGCACTATATATAGCATTGTGTTTACTGCCACTCTGTGTCTGCTGGGAACAGTAGTACACCGCTCGTTCAGCCACACTATATAGCATTGTGTTTACTGCCACTCTGTGTCTACTGGGAACAGTAGTACACCGCTCGCTCAGCCACACTATATAGCATTGTGTTTACTGCCTCTCTGTGTCTGCTGGGAACAGTAGTACACCGCTCGCTCAGCCACACTATATAGCATTGTGTTTACTGCCACTCTGTGTCTGCTGGGAACAGTAGTACACCGCTCGCTCAGCCACACTATATAGCATTGTGTTTACTGCCACTCTGTGTACACCGCTCACCCAGCACTATATAGCATTGTGTTTACTGCCACTCTGTGTCTGCTGGTAACAGTAGTACACCGCTCACCCGTCACTGCATAGCATTGTGCTCTGTGTCGCTGCTGACAATAGTGGTACACCGCTCACCCAGCACTGTATAGCATTGTGCTCTGTGTCGCTGCTGGGAACAGTAGTACACCGCTCGTTCAGCCACACTATATAGCATTGTGTTTACTGCCACTCTGTGTACACCGCTCACCCAGCACTATATAGCATTGTGTTTACTGCCACTCTGTGTCTGCTGGGAACAGTAGTACACCGCTCGCTCAGCCACACTATATAGCATTGTGTTTACTGCCGCTCTGTGTACACCGCTCACCCAGCACTATATAGCATTGTGTTTACTGCCACTCTGTGTCTGCTGGGAACAGTAGTACACCGCTCACCCACCACTGCATAGCATTGTGCTTTGTGTCGCTGCTGACAATAGTGGTACACCGCTCACCCAGCACTGTATAGCATTGTGCTCTGTGTCGCTGCTGGGAACAGTAGTACACCGCTCGCTCAGCCACACTATATAGCATTGTGTTTACTGCCACTCTGTGTACACCGCTCACCCAGCACTATATAGCATTGTGTTTACTGCCACTCTGTGTCTGCTGGGAACAGTAGTACACCGTTTACCCGCCACTGCATAGCATTGTGCTCTGTGTCGCTGCTGACAATAGTGGTACACCGCTCACCCAGCACTGTATAGCATTGTGCTCTGTGTCGCTGCTGGGAACAGTAGTACACCGCTCGCTCAGCCACACTATATAGCATTGTGTTTACTGCCACTCTGTGTCTGCTGGGAACAGTAGTACACCGCTCAACCTGTATAGCATTGTGCTCTGTGTCGCTGCTGGGAATAGTAGTACACCACTCACCCACACTATATAGCATTGTGTTTACTGCCACTCTGTGTACACCGCTCACCCAGCACTATATATAGCATTGTGTTTACTGCCACTCTGTGTCTGCTGGGAACAGTAGTACACCGCTCGTTCAGCCACACTATATAGCATTGTGTTTACTGCCACTCTGTGTCTACTGGGAACAGTAGTACACCGCTCGCTCAGCCACACTATATAGCATTGTGTTTACTGCCTCTCTGTGTCTGCTGGGAACAGTAGTACACCGCTCGCTCAGCCACACTATATAGCATTGTGTTTACTGCCACTCTGTGTCTGCTGGGAACAGTAGTACACCGCTCACCCAGCACTATATAGCATTGTGTTTACTGCCACTCTGTGTCTGCTGGGAACAGTAGTACACCGCTCACCCGCCACTGCATAGCATTGTGCTCTGTGTCGCTGCTGACAATAGTGGTACACCGCTCACCCAGTACTGTATAGCATTGTGCTCTGTGTCGCTGCTGGGAACAGTAGTACACCGCTCGCTCAGCCACACTATATAGCATTGTGTTTACTGCCACTCTGTGTCTGCTGGGAACAGTAGTACACCGCTCACCCTGTATAGCATTGTGCTCTGTGTCGCTGCTGGGAATATTAGTACACCACTCACCCACACTATATAGCATTGTGTTTACTGCCACTCTGTGTACACCGCTCACCCAGCACTATATATAGCATTGTGTTTACTGCCACTCTGTGTCTGCTGGGAACAGTAGTACACCGCTCGTTCAGCCACACTATATAGCATTGTGTTTACTGCCACTCTGAGTCTGCTGGGAACAGTAGTACACCGCTCGCTCAGCCACACTATATAGCATTGTGTTTACTGCCACTCTGTGTCTGCTGGGAACAGTAGTACACCGCTCGCTCAGCCAAACTATATAGCATTGTGTTTACTGCCACTCTGTGTCTGCTGGGAACAGTAGTACACCGCTCGCTCAGCCACACTATATAGCATTGTGTTTACTGCCACTCTGTGTACACCACTCACCCAGCACTATATAGCATTGTGTTTACTGCCACTCTGTGTCTGCTGGGAACAGTAGTACATCGCCCACCCGCCACTGTATAGCATTGTGGTCTGTGTCGCTGCTGGCAATAGTGGTACACCGCTCACCCGCCACTGTATAGCATTGTGCTCTGTGTCGCTGCTGGCAATAGTGGTACACCGCTCACCCACCACTGTATAGCATTTCTGTACTGCCACTGTACTGCTGCCAGTCAGCGTGTACTTTAAGGATAAGTGAAATGAGGAAGAAATCCGGTGAAAGAGGGAGGGGCAAGGGAAGAGGTGTTTCCCCTGAGGGTTCACATACAGGCCACAGGGGAGTACCCAAGAAAACCCACTCAATACCGCCCATGTTGTACACCGCTCACCCAGCACTGTATAGCATTGTGCTCTTTGTTGCTGCTGGGAACAGTAGTACACCGCTCGCTCAGCCACACTATATAGCATTGTGTTTACTGCCACTCTGTGTCTGCTGGGAACAGTAGTACACCGCTCAACCTGTATAGCATTGTGCTCTGTGTCGCTGCTGGGAATAGTAGTACACCACTCACCCACACTATATAGCATTGTGTTTACTGCCACTCTGTGTACACTGCACACCCAGCACTATATATAGCATTGTGTTTACTGCCACTCTGTGTCTGCTGGGAACAGTGGTACACCGCTCGTTCAGCCACACTATATAGCATTGTGTTTACTGCCACTCTGTGTCTACTGGGAACAGTAGTACACCGCTCGCTCAGCCACACTATATAGCATTGTGTTTACTGCCTCTCTGTGTCTGCTGGGAACAGTAGTACACCGCTCGCTCAGCCACACTATATAGCATTGTGTTTACTGCCACTCTGTGTCTGCTGGGAACAGTAGTACACCGCTCGCTCAGCCACACTATATAGCATTGTGTTTACTGCCACTCTGTGTACACCGCTCACCCAGCACACTATATAGCATTGTGTTTACTGCCACTCTGTGTCTGCTGGGAACAGTAGTACACCGCTCACCCGTCACTGCATAGCATTGTGCTCTGTGTCGCTGCTGACAATAGTGGTACACCGCTCACCCAGCACTGTATAGCATTGTGCTCTGTGTCGCTGCTGGGAACAGTAGTACACCGCTCGTTCAGCCACACTATATAGCATTGTGTTTACTGCCACTCTGTGTACACCGCTCACCCAGCACTATATAGCATTGTGTTTACTGCCACTCTGTGTCTGCTGGGAACAGTAGTACACCGCTCACCCGCCACTGCATAGCATTGTGCTCTGTGTCGCTGCTGACAATAGTGGTACACCGCTCACCCAGCACTGTATAGCATTGTGCTCTGTGTCGCTGCTGGGAACAGTAGTACACCGCTCGCTCAGCCACACTATATAGCATTGTGTTTACTGCCACTCTGTGTCAGCTGGGAACAGTAGTACACCGCTCACCCTGTATAGCATTGTGCTCTGTGTCGCTGCTGGGAATATTAGTACACCACTCACCCACACTATATAGCATTGTGTTTACTGCCACTCTGTGTACACCGCTCACCCAGCACTATATATAGCATTGTGTTTACTGCCACTCTGTGTCTGCTGGGAACAGTAGTACACCGCTCGTTCAGCCACACTATATAGCATTGTGTTTACTGCCACTCTCTGTCTGCTGGGAACAGTAGTACACCGCTCGCTCAGCCACACTATATAGCATTGTGTTTACTGCCACTCTGTGTCTGCTGGGAACAGTAGTACACCGCTCGCTCAGCCAAACTATATAGCATTGTGTTTACTGCCACTCTGTGTCTGCTGGGAACAGTAGTACACCGCTCGCTCAGCCACACTATATAGCATTGTGTTTACTGCCACTCTGTGTACACCGCTCACCCAGCACTATATAGCATTGTGTTTACTGCCACTCTGTGTCTGCTGGGAACAGTAGTACATCGCCCACCCGCCACTGTATAGCATTGTGGTCTGTGTCGCTGCTGGCAATAGTGGTACACCGCTCACCCGCCACTGTATAGCATTGTGCTCTGTGTCGCTGCTGGCAATAGTGGTACACCGCTCACCCACCACTGTATAGCATTTCTGTACTGCCACTGTACTGCTGCCAGTCAGCGTGTACTTTAAGGATAAGTGAAATGAGGAAGAAATCCGGTGAAAGAGGGAGGGGCAAGGGAAGAGGTGTTTCCCCTGACGGTTCACATACAGGCCACAGGGGAGCACCCAAGAAAACCCACTCAATACCGCCCATGTTGTACACCGCTCACCCAGCACTGTATAGCATTGTGCTCTGTGTCGCTGCTGGGAACAGTAGTACACCGCTCGCTCAGCCACACTATATAGCATTGTGTTTACTGCCACTCTGTGTCTGCTGGGAACAGTAGTACACCGCTCAACCTGTATAGCATTGTGCTCTGTGCCACTGCTGGGAATAGTAGTACACCACTCAACCACACTATATTGCATTGTGTTTACTGCCACTCTGTGTACACCGCTCACCCAGCACTATATATAGCATTGTGTTTACTGCCACTCTGTGTCTGCCGGGAACAGTAGTACACCGCTCGTTCAGCCACACTATATAGCATTGTGTTTACTGCCTCTCTGTGTCTGCTGGGAACAGTAGTACACCGCTCGCTCAGCCACACTATATAGCATTGTGTTTACTGCCACTCTGTGTACACCGCTCACCCAGCACTATATAGCATTGTGTTTACTGCCACTCTGTGTCTGCTGGGAACAGTAGTACACCGCTCACCCGCTACTGCAAAGCATTGTGCTCTGTGTCGCTGCTGACAATAGTGGTACACCGCTCACCCAGCACTGTATAGCATTGTGCTCTGTGTCGCTGCTGGGAACGGTAGTACACCGCTCGTTCAGCCACACTATATAGCATTGTGTTTACTGCCACTCTGTGTACACCGCTCACCCAGCACTATATAGCATTGTGTTTACTGCCACTCTGTGTCTGCTGGGAACAGTAGTACACCACTCACCCGCCACTGCATAGCATTGTGCTCTGTGTCGCTGCTGACAATAGTGGTACACTGCTCACCCAGCACCGTATAGCATTGTGCTCTGTGTCGCTGCTGGGAACAGTAGTACACCGCTCGCTCAGCCACACTATATAGCATTGTGTTTACTGCCACTCTGTGTCTGCTGGGAACAGTAGTACACCGCTCACCCTGTATAGCATTGTGCTCTGTGTCGCTGCTGGGAATAGTAGTACACCACTCACCCACACTATATAGCATTGTGTTTACTGCCACTCTGTGTACACCGCTCACCCAGCACTATATATAACATTGTGTTCACTGCCACTCTGTGTCTGCTGGGAACAGTAGTACACCGCTCGTTCAGCCACACTATATAGCATTGTGTTTACTGCCACTCTGTGTCTGCTGGGAACAGTAGTACACCGCTCGCTCAGCCACACTATATAGCATTGTGTTTACTGCCACTCTGTGTCTGCTTGGAACAGTAGTACACCGCTCGCTCAGCCACACTATATAGCATTGTGTTTACTGCCACTCTGTGTCTGCTGGGAACAGTAGTACACCGCTCGCTCAGCCACACTATATAGCATTGTGTTTACTGCCACTCTGTGTACACCGCTCACCCAGCACTATATAGCATTGTGTTTACTGCCACTCTGTGTCTGCTGGGAACAGTAGTACATCGCTCACCCACCACTGTATAGCATTGTGCTCTGTGTCGCTGCTGGCAATAGTGGTACACCGCTCACCCACCACTGTATAGCATTTCTGTACTGCCACTGTACTGCTTCCAGTCAGCGTGTACTTTAAGGATAAGTGAAATGAGGAAGAAATCCGGTGAAAGAGGGAGGGGCAAGGGAAGAGGTGTTTCCCCTGACGGTTCACATACAGGCCACAGGGGAGCACCCAAGAAAACCCACTCAATACCGCCCATGTTGTACACCGCTCACCCAGCACTGTATAGCATTGTGCTCTGTGTCGCTGCTGGGAACAGTAGTACACCGCTCGCTCAGCCACACTATATAGCATTGTGTTTACTGCCACTCTGTGTCTGCTGGGAACAGTAGTACACCGCTCAACCTGTATAGCATTGTGCTCTGTGTCACTGCTGGGAATAGTAGTACACCACTCACCCACACTATATAGCATTGTGTTTACTGCCACTCTGTGTACACCGCTCACCCAGCACTATATATAGCATTGTGTTTACTGCCATTCTGTGTCTGCTGGGAACAGTAGTACACCGCTCGTTCAGCCACACTATATAGCATTGTGTTTACTACCACTCTGTGTCTACTGGGAACAGTAGTACACCGCTCGCTCAGCCACACTATATAGCATTGTGTTTACTGCCTCTCTGTGTCTGCTGGGAACAGTAGTACACCGCTCGCTCAGCCACACTATATAGCATTGTGTTTACTGCCACTCTGTGTACACCGCTCACCCAGCACTATATAGCATTGTGTTTACTGCCACTCTGTGTCTGCTGGGAACAGTAGTACACCACTCACCCGCCACTGCAAAGCATTGTGCTCTGTGTCGCTGCTGACAATAGTGGTACACCGCTCACCCAGCACTGTATAGCATTGTGCTCTGTGTCGCTGCTGGGAACAGTAGTACACCGCTCGTTCAGCCACACTATATAGCATTGTGTTTACTGCCACTCTGTGTACACCGCTCACCCAGCACTATATAGCATTGTGTTTACTGCCACTCTGTGTCTGCTGGGAACAGTAGTACACCGCTCACCCGCCACTGCATAGCATTGTGCTCTGTGTCGCTGGTGACAATAGTGGTACACCGCTCACCCAGCACTGTATAGCATTGTGCTCTGTGTCGCTGCTGGGAACAGTAGTACACCGCTCGCTCAGCCACACTATATAGCATTGTGTTTACTGCCACTCTGTGTACACCGCTCACCCAGCACTATATAGCATTGTGTTTACTGCCACTCTGTGTCTGCTGGGAACAGTAGCACACCGCTCACCCGCCACTGCATAGCATTGTGCTCTGTGTCGCTGCTGACAATAGTGGTACACCGCTCACCCAGCACTGTATAGCATTGTGCTCTGTGTCGCTGCTGGGAACAGTAGTACACCGCTCGCTCAGCCACACTATATAGCATTGTGTTTACTGCCACTCTGTGTCTGCTGGGAACAGTAGTACACCGCTCACGCTGTATAGCATTGTGCTCTGTGTCGCTGCTGGGAATAGTAGTACACCACTCACCCACACTATATAGCATTGTGTTTACTGCCACTCTGTGTACACCGCTCACCCAGCACTATATATAGCATTGTGTTTACTGCCACTCTGTGTCTGCTGGGAACAGTAGTACACCGCTCGTTCAGCCACACTATATAGCATTGTGTTTACTGCCACTCTGTGTCTGCTGGGAACAGTAGTACACCGCTCGCTCAGCCACACTATATAGCATTGTGTTTACTGCCACTCTGTGTCTGCTGGGAACAGTAGTACACCGCTCGCTCAGCCACACTATATAGCATTGTGTTTACTGCCACTCTGTGTCTGCTGGGAACAGTAGTACACCGCTCGCTCAGCCACACTATATAGCATTGTGTTTACTGCCACTCTGTGTACACCGCTCACCCAGCACTATATAGCATTGTGTTTACTGCCACTCTGTGTCTGCTGGGAACAGTAGTACACCGATCACCCGCCACTGTATAGCATTGTGGTCTGTGTCGCTGCTGGCAATAGTGGTACACCGCTCACCCACCACTGTATAGCATTTCTGTACTGCCACTGTACTGCTGCCAGTCAGCGTGTACTTTAAGGATAAGTGAAATGAGGAAGAAATCCGGTGAAAGAGGGAGGGACAAGGGAAGAGGTGTTTCCCCTGACGGTTCACGTACAGGCCACAGGGGAGCACCCAAGAAAACCCACTCAATACCGCCCATGTTGTCCAGGACAGCAACCCTTACAAATCCAAAAGAACAGGACCAGATAATTACTTGGATGACCTCTTAAGCGTCCAGCAGTGGGTTAAGCAGCACCAGCACATCATGCACGAGGTCCGAGTCCTCAGCCAGTTACAAGGAGCCAGTGGGCACAAAGCTGACACAACCGGCAGCGACACCACACACACAACTGCCAGATAACCAGTCCGATGAATTACCTCAGGACACAATGGGGTATTCGCAGGAGCTATTCCCAGCCCAACAAACTTCCACCTTTGAAAGGTCAATGGAGGAACAGCCAGAAATTTCACAACCATTAACTGTGGGAAATGCACCGCGCACTGAAATACAAGGCGAGTCCGAGGAGGACTCGGAAACCCAAATCCCAGAGCAAGTTGGGCAGGAGGGGTTGCAATTGCAGGAGGTCGGCCGAGAAGATCTGGAAGACGACGTTGGAGTGAGCTGCGCAGAGGTTGTTCTGGGGAGCTCTACTCCACGGCGGCCGCCCCCCACAATGACATATGATGAGTTTGAGGAGATGGAAGAGGAGGGTATGGACAATGTGGACATAGACCCAGATTTTGTATGTGAACGACAACATCGCCATCATAGCAGCACAGATGAGTCTGTTGAAGAACCCACTGCTGCACGAGTTCGCCTTGTGCCGCAAGGTAGGCGGCGCGAAATTTCAGGCACCACAAGCGTGGAAGTTCCTTTGAGACGCAAAAGAGGCGCAAACAGAAATCGCCAGCAAGGCAGGTGCTCCAAAGTCTGGGCTTTCTTTGAAGACTGCACTGAGGATGGTACCATGGCGATTTGCAAGGTGTGCAAGACCCGCCTGAGCAGGGGGAAAAGTATTAACAACCTCTCCACCACCAGCATGAGCCGCCACATGCTATCCAAACATCCCACTCTGTGGGCAAACGCGGCAGGACAGGGTACCAGCAACACTGCCTCCCTTGGGGTCACCAGACTCACCACCAGACCCGCCTCAGCAGCAGCAGTAGCCCAGCCATTGCGTGGTTCACAACATTCACAAACATCAGACGACGCTGACACTGTCACTTTCCGGAGTAGTGCTCTTGAGGTCTCCCAGTGTTCATCAAACACAACAACCAACAGCCCTTCAGTGTGCAGCCCTACTGTTCAGTTGTCTGTCTCGGAGATGTTTGAGCGCAAGAGGAAATTGCCAGCAAATGACCCCCGGGCCGTGGCAGTAACAGCCAGCATAGCCAAGCTTCTGGCCTGCGAAATGCTGCCATATCAAGTGGTGGAGACAAACACCTTTAAGGGCATGATGTCAGTGGCCATCCCACGTTACGTGGTTCCCAGCCGCTACCACTTTGCGCGCTCTGCAGTGCCTGAGTTGCATGAGCACGTGGTCAGCCAATTAACCCGAAGCTTGAAGAATGCCGTTGCCTGCAAGGTTCACCTCGCCACTGACACCTGGACGAGTGCGTTCGGCCAGGGTCGATACATCTCCCTTACCGCGCACTGGGTGAACCTTGTGGAGCCTGGCAGCGATTCCTCACCTGCTACGGCGCGGGTGTTGCCCACGCCACAAACAGCTGCACCGCCGTCCCTCCCACTGGATAACAACAGCAGCACCTACCTCTCTGACTCCTTCTCCTCCAACGCATCGCAAAGCTGTACCTCATCCGGAAACGCTAACCCAGCAGCAGTAGGATCGTGGAAGCAGTGCAGCACAGCTGTTGGCATGCGTCAGCAAGCGTTGCTGAAGCTGATCTGCCTTGGGGATAAGCAGCACACAGGGGAGGAAATTTGGAGGGGAATAAAGGAACAGACGGATTTGTGGCTGGCACCGCTGGACCTGAAACCGGGCATGGTTGTGTGTGATAATGGGAGTAATCTCATTCACGCTTTAAGTAGTGTTGGGCGAACAGTGTTCGCCACTGTTCGGGTTCTGCAGAACATCACCCTGTTCGGGTGATGTTCGGGTTCGGCCGAACACCTGATGGTGTTCGGCCAAACTGTTCGGCCATATGGCCGAACTAAGAGCGCATGGCCGAACGTTACCCGAACGTTCGGCTAGCGCTGTGATTGGCCGAACGGGTCACGTGTAGTGTTGGGCGAACATCTAGATGTTCGGGTTCGGGCCGAACATGGCCGAACTCCGAACATAATGGAAGTCAATGGGGACCCGAACTTTTGTGCTTTGTAAAGCCTCCTTAAATGCTACATACCCCAAATTTACAGGGTATGTGCACCTTGGGAGTGGGTACAAGAGGAAAAAAAATTAGCAAAAAGAGCTTATAGTTTTTGAGAAAATCGATTTTAAAGTTTCAAAGGGAAAACTGTCTTTTAAATGCGGGAAATGTCTGTTTTCTTTGCACAGGTAACATGCTTTTTGTCGGCATGCAGTCATAAATGTAATACATATAAGAGGTTCCAGGAAAAGGGACCGGTAACGCTAACCCAGCAGCAGCACACGTGATGGAACAGGAGGAGGGTGGCGCAGGAGGAGAAGGCCACGCTTTGAGACGCAACAACCCAGGCCTTGCATGAGGACAAGAAGCGTGCGGATAGCAATTTGCATTTTGTCGCCATGCAGTCATAAATGTAATACAGATGAGAGGTTCAATAAACAGGGACCGGAAACGCTAACCCATCACAGATGTTCATTGTTCATGTTACTTGGTTGGGGTCCGGGAGTGTTGCATAGTCGTTTCCAATCCAGGATTGATTCATTTTAATTTGAGTCAGATGGTCTGCATTTTCTGTGGAGAGGCGGATACGCCGCCGATCTGTGACGATGCCTCCGGCAGCACTGAAACAGCGTTCCGACATAACGCTGGCTGTCGGGCAAGCCAGCACCTCTATTGCGTACATTGCCAATTTGTGCCAGGTGTCTAGCTTCGATACCCAATAGTTGAAGGGTGCAGATGGATTGTTCAACACAGCTACGCCATCTGACATGTAGTCCTTGACCATCTTCTCCAGGCGATCGGTGTTGGAGGTGGATCTGCACGCTTGCTGTTCTGTGTGCTGCTGCATGGGTGTCAGAAAATTTTCCCACTCCAAGGACACTGCCGATACCATTCCCTTTTGGGCACTAGCTGCGGCTTGTGTTGTTTGCTGCCCTCCTGGTCGTCCTGGGTCTGCGGAAGTCAGTCTGTCGGCGTACAACTGGCTAGAGGAGGGGGAGGATGTCAATCTCCTCTCTAAAGTCTCCACAAGGGCCTGCTGGTATTCTTCCATTTTGACCTGTCTGGCTCTTTCTTCAAGCAGTTTTGGAACATTGTGTTTGTACCGTGGATCCAGAAGGGTATAAACCCAGTAATTGGTGTTGTCCAGAATGCGCACAATGCGTGGGTCGCGTTCAATGCAGTCCTAGGCCGAAGAGGTCATAGCCTAGGGTCACAAAACCTGTTTATTTGGGCAATTTCAATGGTGGCGAGTCTGACGTACATAAATCGCAGCAATGGCCGTTAGCAATGTCTGAATCTCACGAAATGTCTCATGCAGGTAGAATCGGTTGAAGAGATCAGCAGCACCACGTAGATGTATTCAAGCTCTTTATTGCATAAAGATAGCGCCCAGGGACAGCGACAGACGCTGTTTCGGAGACAAGCTCCTTCCTCAAGCTGTATAGGCTCACTCAAAAGAGGTAACAAACACAAAGGCATTTATATACAATTTCAGTAGGGTCACATGGACCAATCAGGTAACATCACAATACAAAAAAACATACGTGTCCAATCACAGGGCAAAACATAATGAGAGGACCTGATGGGAAACAGATATGTAAATCAGCAGCCGTTATCACAGCATGATTTAAAAAGTGTCATAACCCCAATGGCCAATCAGCACTTACCAAGTCAGGAGGACCTGATGGGAAACCACAGCAATGTCATAACACTCCTCCCAATCTCCCAGGGGGCAATGCGAGAAGCGTACTGCTGAAAAACGGAATGAATGACGTCATGACGTCATCCGTTTCCATGCGTAAAAGCGTCCTAGCGATGCGTAAAAACGTACGCATAAGATTCTCAATAGCATCCATGCGTAAAAGCGTCTTAACGATGCGTAAAAGCGTACGCGTACAAAAAAGTACTCCGTGCGTAAAAACGTCCAAACCACGCGCCAAAGAACGCGAAAGAACGCGAAAAAAACACGGAAAAAAAAAACCTACGCGCAAAATCAAACACAGAACCATACAGAATAGCCGCCACGCCGAACGCAAAAACACGCAAACCGGCGCACAAAACGCATGTAATGCAGAACAAGCTGACGAAGTCAGCTCATCAGATGATGACCAAAAGCAAAAAAATGCTAGTGCTGTGGTAAAGTAAGGCTGAGTGTGCCATGAGGAATAATCACCCTTATAAGTAAATCGTTGTATTAGATGTAAAAAATACAATAACAATAAAGGAACCTGCACATCACAAAATAGCAACCCCCAGAATACTCAAAGTGTAACCACAAGGGAAACACACATAGCTGGACTCGGCAGTCAGCACACCGCCGACGCAGCATAGCAGACCGCACACAAATATGTAAGGGCACAATCTATCAATGAATCTTATACTCAAATAGGATATAAAAGTTTAAATGCAAAAAGATAGGTCATAATCACGGTTGAGACCGCCCCCTCCCAGGGTACTCAACCTCCTAATCCAACCCGCCTCCCGTCTAAGTAATTCCTTTTCCCTATTTCCTCTAAAATGAACAGGAACCCCATCTATAACTTGCACACGGAGCTGTGGTATAGAGTGGCGGAACTGGGTAAAATGGGCCGAGACAGATTGGGACATATTCTTGGTCCTGATGGCCGATTTATGTGAGGAGATACGTTCACGCAGTCGCTGAGTGGTCTCTCCCACATATAGTAGCCCACATGGGCATTTTAGTATATAAACTACATATGAAGAATCACATGTATACCGACCACGTATGCTGAACTCAGTACCCTTGGACGGGTGCCTGAACTTATCTCCCTTAAAAATCAAGCCACACATATGACAACCTAGACATGGAAAGGTGCCACTTCGGCCGCTCTGTATCGCTGTGATACAGGTGTGCGTGCTCGAATCTTGTCCCTAACCGTAGGGGCTCGTTTGAAGGATAGCAAAGGAGGAAATTTAAACTCCGGAACCTGAGGAAAAGCACTCTGTAAGAGGCCCCAATGCTGCCGCACAATGGACCCCAGTTTATAACTGCAGGCATTGTACCTGGAAACAAAAGGGAGTCTCACTCCTCCATGGCGTCTTCTGGTGGGTCTATTGGATACCAGGGTGTGTTCAGGGTACCCCCTTGACCTAAATCTGTCCCTCATTTCATTAAGGCGAATCTCACACTGGCCAGAGTCAGACACAATCCTGGAGACTCTCTGCAACTGTCCACCAGGAATGTGTTCCCTAGTCGACCTGGGGTGGAAGCTAGAGAATTCCAAAACAGAATTTCTATCTGTTGGTTTAACATACAGATCTGTCTGGAAACCACCGGGTCCCAAGACAACCTGAGTATCCAGAAAGGAAACACTCTTCGAGTCAAAGTGTGCCGTCAGTCTAATGGGGGGGCATTTGCTCGAAAGCTCCTCAATGAATGAGTTGAGGGTCGACTGTGGCCCCCTCCAAACGCAAAAAATATCGTCAATGTACCTCCACCAACAAACCACATGTTGGCGGAAGTACATGCTGGTATAGACAAATGCCTCTTCGTAGAGGCCCATAAAAAGATTTGCGTAGGAGGGGGCCACATTAGAACCCATAGCCGTCCCCCGTAATTGCTGATAGAAGACACCCTCGAACTCAAAGTAATTCTCCTCCAAGATAATCTTCAAGAGTGAAACTGCAAACTTTCTCTGTTCAACGGTCAGGTCAGACTGTGTCAGAAGATACCAATCGACAGCCTCCACACCCCCATCATGTGGGATGGAGGTGTAGAGGCTCTCGACGTCCAATGTAACCAGCGCAAGATCCGCATAATCAATCTGAAGTTTACCCAACTTCTCCAAAAACATAGTGGTGTCTCTTAGATGAGAATCCAAAGACACAACGAAGGGCTGCAAAAGCTTATCCAGAAACTTAGCCAAAGGGACAAACACCGAACCTACCCCGGCCACAATGGGTCTCCCCGGTGGCCGGAGTAGGTTCTTGTGAATTTTCGGTAAGGTATAAAATTTGGGGGTCGCAGGGTGGTCACAGTAGAGGAATTTCCTTAAATCTTCATCAATGGTACCCCTAGTGTATGCATCATCAATAACGGACTTAATGCGTGAACAAATCCTCCAAATGGGGTCACCACTTAATTTCTTATAGACTAAGGTGTGATCAAGCTGCGATAGAATCTCCTCTCTGTAATAACTAGTGTCCATGACCACCACTGCTCCCCCCTTATCCGCTGCCCGAACAGTGATATCAGAGTTCCTCTGTATAGAAGCCAGCGCATCCCTTTCAGAACGACTTAAATTTGATTTGATCTTCAAATGACCATTGTTAAAGTCCCGCGTCATTGCCTTGATTCCATCCATCAATTTAGAAGCAAAGATATCAATAGTGGGGTGGCTGGGTGGAACAAAGGAACTCTTATTCGTAAGCTGATAGTCCCTTAATGAAAAGAGTCCTTCCCTTTCAATCCGTTGTCGAGGTAAAAAAGAGTTAGTGGAGAAGAAGGCCTTCAATTTAATACTTCGCAAGAAGCGATAGCATTCCTGTTCCATGAGGAAGAAATCCGACCCAACCTCCTAATCCAACCCGCCTCCCGCCTAAGTAATTCCTTTTCCCTATTTCCTCTAAAATGAACAGGAACCCCATCTATAACCTGCACACGGAGCTGTGGTATAGAGTGGCGGAACTGGGTAAAATGGGCCGAGACAGATTGGGACATATTCTTGGTCCTAATGGCCGATTTATGTGAGGAGATACGTTCACGCAGTCGTTGAGTGGTCTCACCCACATATAATAGCCCACATGGGCATTTTAGTATATAAACTACATATGAAGAATCACATGTATACAGACCACGTATGCTGAACTCAGTACCCTTGGACGGGTGCCTGAACTTATCTCCCTTAAAAATCAAGCCACACATATGACAACCTAGACATGGAAAGGTGCCACTTCGGCCGCTCTGTATCACAGCTCGAGGTGTGCGTGCTCGAATCTTGTCCCTAACCGTAGGGGCTCGTTTGAAGGATAGCGAAGGAGGAAATTTAAACTCCGGAACCTGAGGAAAAGCACTCTGTAAGAGGCCCCAATGCTGCCGCACAATGGACCCCAGTTTATAACTGCAGGCATTGTACCTGGAAACAAAAGGGAGTCTCACTCCTCCATGGTGTCTTCTGGTGGGTCTATTGGATACCAGGGTGTGTTCAGGGTACCCCCTTGACCTAAATCTGTCCCTCATTTCATTAAGGCGAATCTCGCACTGGCCAGAGTCAAACACAATCCTGGAGACTCTCTGCAACTGTCCACCAGGAATGTGTTCCCTAGTCGACCTGGGGTGGAAGCTAGAGAATTCCAAAACAGAATTTCTATCTGTTGGTTTAACATACAGATCTGTCTGGAAACCACCGGGTCCCAAGACAACCTGAGTATCCAGAAAGGAAACACTCTTCGAGTCAAAGTGTGCCGTCAGTCTAATGGGGGGGCATTTGCTCGAAAGCTCCTCAATTAATGAGTTGAGGGTCGACTGTGGCCCCCTCCAAACGCAAAAAATATCGTCAATGTACCGCCACCAACAAACCACATGTTGGCGGAAGTACATGCTGGTATAGACGAATGCCTCTTCGTAGAGGCCCATAAAAAGATTTGCGTAGGAGGGGGCCACATTAGAACCCATAGCCGTCCCCCGTAATTGCTGATAGAAGACACCCTCGAACTCAAAGTAATTCTCCTCCAAGATAATCTTCAAGAGTGAAACTGCAAACTTTCTCTGTTCAACGGTCAGGTCAGACTGTGTCAGAAGATACCAATCGACAGCCTCCACACCCCCATCATGTGGGATGGAGGTGTAGAGGCTCTCTCGACGTCCAATGTAACCAGCGCAAGATCCGCATAATCAATCTGAAGTTTACCCAACTTCTCCAAAAACATAGTGGTGTCTCTTAGATGAGAATCCAAAGACACAACGAAGGGCTGCAAAAGCTTATCCAGAAACTTAGCCAAAGGGACAAACACCGAACCTACCCCGGCCACAATGGGTCTCCCCGGTGGCCGGAGTAGGTTCTTGTGAATTTTCGGTAAGGTATAAAATTTGGGGGTCGCAGGGTGGTCACAGTAGAGGAATTTCCTTAAATCTTCATCAATGGTACCCCTAGTGTATGCATCATCAATAACGGACTTAATGCGTGAACAAATCCTCCGAATGGGGTCACCACTTAATTTCTTATAGACTAAGGTGTGATCAAGCTGCGATGGAATCTCCTCTCTGTAATAACTAGTGTCCATGACCACCACTGCTCCCCCCTTATCCGCTGCCCGAACAGTGATATCAGAGTTCCTCTGTATAGAAGCCAGCGCATCCCTTTCAGAACGACTTAAATTTGATTTGATCTTCAAATGACCATTGTTAAAGTCCCGCTCCATTGCCTTGATTCCATCCATCAATTTAGAAGCAAAGATATCAATAGTGGGGTGGCTGGGTGGAACAAAGGAACTCTTATTCGTAAGCTGATAGTCCCTTAATGAAAAGAGTCCTTCCCTTTCAATCCGTTGTCGAGGTAAAAAAGAGTTAGTGGAGAAGAAGGCCTTCAATTTAATACTTCGCAAGAAGCGATAGCATTCCTGTTCCATGAGGAAGAAATCCGGAGGGTTGGTGGGGCAGAAACCCAAACCATGATTAAGGGCCCTAGTTTCTTCATTTGAGAGCACATGATGTGAAATATTGACAACTAATTTTTGCGTTGTCGAAGATTCATTTTGTTGGTTTTGGGGACCTCCTTGTTGCTTCCGGCATCTTCGCTTGTACCGTTTGCCCCCTCGTCGTTTTTTTTCGACGTGTAGTAGGTGAACTCTCACCCCCAGAAGATACTGGGACATCTGATGATGCCTCACCGTCAGACGGAGCTGGGCCCTTAGGTTGGCCGGGTTTTCCAGGACGCCTTGGTTTTTGGAAGGGAGGTCTCCTCTTACGAGTACTTGGAGTCTTCTGCCAGGCATATACAAAGCCCGAGGAATAATCCATTGCGTCCCGCTGGAACTTCATACGTTTCTCCTCTTCACCTGTATTTAGGTAAGTGTCCATACGGAGTTGTAATTGATCCTCATACTGAGTAAGTTCCTCAACGGGCAAAAGTTCCTCAAGGCTGGATTCGATCATTGAGATCTTAGAATCGATCACTGGAAGCTCCTTGCGGATTCTCACCACAGTGTGCACCATGGCGTCGAAGGCCGCTTTATTCCAAATATGTTCCCATCCAACGCAGAAATCACCATCTCTAGGGAAGAGAAGTGGGGCCACATTTGCTCTCATCTGTCTTGGAATACGTCCACATCTGTGGTACTCGGCCAAAGTTTTGGCGTGCAAGTCGAGGTCAATGCGCCGACGCTTCAGCTGTTCCAGTTCTCTTTTCAGGGGCTTAGGATCCGTTTTTTGTAAAAAGGAGGTCTCACCAGCCGCCTCTGCCACAGCACTAGCATTTTTTTGCTTTTGGTCATCATTTGATGAGCTGACTTCATCAGCTTGTTCTGCATTACATGCGTTTTGTGCGCCGGTTTGCGTGTTTTTGCGTTCGGCGTGGCGGCTATTCTGTATGGTTCTGTGTTTGATTTTGCGCGTACGTTTTTTTTTTCGCGTTTTTTTCGCGTTCTTTCGCGTTCTTTGGCGCGTGGTTTGGACGTTTTTACGCACGGAGTACTTTTTGTACGCGTACGCTTTTACGCATCGTTAAGACGCTTTTACGCATGGATGCTATTGAGAATCTTATGCGTACGTTTTTACGCATCGCTAGGACGCTTTTACGCATGGAAACGGATGACGTCATGACGTCATTCGTTCCGTTTTTCAGCAGTACGCTTCTCGCATTGCCCCCTGGGAGATTGGGAGGAGTGTTATGACATTGCTGTGGTTTCCCATCAGGTCCTCCTGACTTGGTAAGTGATGATTGGCCATTGGGGTTATGACACTTTTTAAATCATGCTGTGATAACGGCTGCTGATTTACATATCTATTTCCCATCAGGTCCTCTCATTATGTTTTGCCCTGTTATTGGACACGTATGTTTTTTTGTATTGTGATGTTACCTGATTGGTCCATGTGACCCTACTGAAATTGTATATAAATGCCTTTGTGTTTGTTACCTCTTTTGAGTGAGCCTATACAGCTTGAGGAAGGAGCTTGTCTCCGAAACAGCGTCTGTCGCTGTCCCTGGGCGCTATCTTTATGCAATAAAGAGCTTGAATACATCTACGTGGTGCTGCTGATCTCTTCAACCCATACTTTGGGAGCTGCTGGACTACAGCGCCATATCAGCTTAGCACACGTATACCCTCACAAGGGTGCCTATCGACTGTGGTGCATCATGCAGGTAGAAGACATATTGTTAGACTTGGGCTCCAAAGATGGGTTCCCTACATCTCTGCAAACCAGAGTTACAGGGCTCCAAATTTGGTAAAATCCCCCATAGGCTTTCATTGGGCCTCCTATTTACAGTTCCAAAATCTCACATCTTTTCAAAGGGCAATTACTCAGCAGTACCAAATTTTCTAGCATTGTAGGGACCCTTAGGGGGAACATGACTGGTGAGTTTCGGGCCCCTAGGCCGAAGAGGTCATAGCCTAGGGTCACAAAAACCTGTTTATTTGGGCTATTTCAATGGTAGTGATGGTGGCGTACATAAATCGCAGCCATGGCCGTTAGCAACGTCTGAATCTCACGAAATGTCTCATGCAGGTAGAAGACATATTGTTAGACTTGGATTCCAAAGATGGGGTCCCTACATCTCTGCAAACCAGAGTTACAGGGGTCCAAAATTGGTAAAATCCCCCATAGGCTTTCATTGCCTCCCTATTTCACTTTCCAAAATCTCACATCTTTTCAAAGGGCAATGTCTCAGCAGTACCAAATTTTCTAGCATTGTAGGGACCCTTAGGGGGAACTAGACTGGTGAGTTTTGGGCCCCTAGGCCGAAGAGGTCATAGCCTAGGGTCACAAAAACCTGTTTATTTGGGCTATTTCAATGGTAGTGATGGTGACGTACATAAATCGCAGCAATGGCCGTTAGCAACGTCTGAATCTCACGAAATGTCTCATGCAGGTAGAAGACATATTGTTAGACTTGGATTCCAAAGATGGGGTCCCTACATCTCTGCAAACCAGAGTTACAGGGGTCCAAAATTGGTAAAATCCCCCATAGGATTTCATTGCCTCCCTATTTCACTTTCCAAAATTTCTCATATATTTTCAAAGAGCAATGGCTCAGCAGTACCAAATTTTCTAGCATTGTAGGGACCCTTAGGGGGAACATGACTGGTGAGTTTTGCCACTGCTGAGCCATTGCCCTTTGAAATGGTGTGAGATTTTGGAACGGTAAATAGGAGGCCCAATGAAAGCCTATGGGGGATTTTACCAATTTTGGACCCCTGTAACTCTGGTTTGCAGAGATGTAGGGACCCCATCTTTAGAATCCAAGTCTAACAATATGTCTTCTACCTGCATGAGACATTTCGTGAGATTCAGACGTTGCTAACGGCCATGGCTGAGATTTATGTACGCCACCATCACTACCATTGAAATAGCCCAAATAAACAGGTTTTTGTGACCCTAGGCTATGACCTCTTCGGCCTAGGGGCCCGAAACTCACCAGTCATGTTCCCCCTAAGGGTCCCTACAATGCTAAAAAATGTGGTACTGCTGAGCCATTGCCCTTTGAAAAGATGTGAGATTTTGGAAAGTGAAATAGGGAGGCAATGAAATCCTATGGGGGATTTTACCAATTTTGGACCCCTGTAACTCTGGTTTGCAGAGATGTAGGGACCCCATCTTTGGAATCCAAGTCTAACAATATGTCTTCTACCTGCATGAGACATTTCGTGAGATTCAGACTTTGCTAACGGCCATTGCTGCGATTTATGTACGTCACCATCACTACCATTGAAATAGCCCAAATAAACAGGTTTTTGTGACCCTAGGCTATGACCTCTTCGGCCTAGGGGCCCGAAACTCACCAGTCATGTTCCCCCTAAGGGTCCCTACAATGCTAGAAAATTTGGTACTGCTGAGTAATTGCCCTTTGAAAAGATGTGAGATTTTGGAACTGTAAATAGGAGGCCCAATGAAAGCCTATGGGGGGTTTTTTACCAAATTTGGAGCCCTGTAACTCTAGTTTGCAGAGATGTAGGGAACCCATCTTTGGAGCCCAAGTCTAACAATATGTCTTCTACCTGCATGAGACATTTCGTGAGATTCAGACGTTGCTAACGGCCATTGCTGCGATTTATGTACGTCAGACTCGCCACCATTGAAATTGCCCAAATAAACAGGTTTTGTGACCCTAGGCTATGACCTCTTCGGACTAGGACTGCATTGAACGCGACCCACGCATTGTGCGCATTCTGGACAACACCAATTACTGGGTTTATACCCTTCTGGATCCACGGTACAAACACAATGTTCCAAAACTGCTTGAAGAAAGAGCCAGACAGGTCAAAATGGAAGAATACCAGCAGGCCCTTGTAGAGACTTTAGAGAGGAGATTGACATCCTCCCCCTCCTCTAGCCAGTTGTACGCCGACAGACTGACTTCCGCAAACCCAGGACGACCAGGAGGGCAGCAAACAACACAAGCCGCAGCTAGTGCCCAAAAGGGAATGGTATCGGCAGTGTCCTTGGAGTGGGAAAATTTTCTGACACCCATGCAGCAGCACACAGAACAGCAAGCGTGCAGATCCACCTCCAACACCGATCGCCTGGAGAAGATGGTCAAGGACTACATGTCAGATGGCGTAGCTGTGTTGAACAATCCATCTGCACCCTTCAACTATTGGGTATCGAAGCTAGACACCTGGCACAAACTGGCAATGTACGCAATAGAGGTGCTGGCTTGCCCGGCAGCCAGCGTTATGTCGGAACGCTGTTTCAGTGCTGCCGGAGGCATCGTCACAGATCGGCGGCGTATCCGCCTCTCCACAGAAAATGCAGACCGTCTGACTCAAATTAAAATGAATCAATCCTGGATTGGAAACGACTATGCAACACTCCCGGACCCCAACCAAGTAACATGAACAATGAACATCTGTGATGGGTTAGCGTTTCCGGTCCCTGTTTATTGAACCTCTCATCTGTATTACATTTATGACTGCATGGCGACAAAATGCAAATTGCTATCCGCACGCTTCTTGTCCTCATGCAAGGCCTGGTTGTTGTGTCTCAAAGCGTGGCCTTCTCCTCCTGCGCCACCCTCCTCCTGTTCCATCACGTGTGCTGCTGCTGGGTTAGCGTTACCGGTCCCTTTTCCTGGAACCTCTTATATGTATTATATTTATGACTGCATGCCGACAAAAAGCATGTTACCTGTGCAAAGAAAACAGACATTTCCCGCATTTAAAAGACAGTTTTCCCTTTGAAACTTGAAAATCGATTTTCTCAAAAACTATAAGCTCTTTTTGCTAATTTTTTTTTCCTCTTGTACCCACTCCCAAGGTGCACATACCCTGTAAATTTGGGGTATGTAGCATGTAAGGAGGCTTTACAAAGCACAAAAGTTCGGGTCCCCATTGACTTCCATTATGTTCGGAGTTCGGGTCGAACACCCGAACATCGCGGCCATGTTCGGCCTGTTCGGCCTGAACCCGAACATAGTTCAGCGGTTCCTGAGGACATACCCAGGCGTGGCCGATTTTCTGTTAAAGGTGCGACGAGTGGCCAAGCATTGTAGAAATTCCAGTACTGCTTCGGAGGCACTCGCCAAGATGCAGGAGCGCTTCAATCTCCCCCACCATCGCTTGCTGTGTGATGTCCCTACGTGCTGGAATTCTACGCTGCACATGCTAGCCCGCTTTTGCGAGCAGAAGAGTGCAGTGGTCCAGTACATGACGGCGCAGTACCGAGGTGCATCCGGACAGCTGCCAAGCTTCTGTGGATCCGATTGGGCCAACATGTTGGACCTCTGCCAAGTCCTCCAAAATTTTGAGCAATCCACGTTGCTTGTGAGCAGTGACAACTCTTCAGTCAGCATTACCATACCACTGCTGTGTTTACTGAAGAGGTCAATGTTGAAAATCAAGGAAACAGCTGTCATGATGCAACAGGGGGAATCAGAAGGAGAAAACGATCAGTGTGATGGTACCAACATTAGGCCATCTGCCTCAGGAAACGCTGGCCCCAGCAGCTATGACGAAGAAGAGGAGGAGGAACAGCTGGAGTTGGAGCAGGAATTTCATGCCACCACTGACGAGGGCCAGAGCGGTGCACGTTGGACTTCCACAATTCAGCACGAATGGTCAGCAGAAGCAGACCAGGAAGAAGGTGACGACTATGATGCATCACAACAATCACAACGCCCACAAGAGGATGATGATGGTTCTGGCAGGACTCTGGCACACATGGCTCAATTCATGCTAGACTGCATTGAACGCGAACCACGCATTGTGCGCATTCAGGACAACACCAATTACTGGGCTTATACCCTTCTGGATCCACAGTACAAACACAATGTTCCAAAACTGCTTGAATAAAGAGTCAGACAGGTCAAAATGGAAGAATACCAGCAGGCCCTTGTGGAGACTTTAGAGAGGAGATTGACATCCTCCCCCTCCTCTAGCCAGTTGTACGCCAACAGACTGACTTCCGCAAACCCAGGACGACTAGGAGGGCAGCAAACAACACAAGCCGCAGCTAGTGCACAAAAGGGAATGGTATCGGCAGTGTCCTTGGAATGGGAAAATGTTCTGACACCCATGCAGCAGCCCACAGAACAGCAAGCGTGCACATCCACCTCCAACACCGATCGCCTGGAGAAGATGGTCAAGGACTACATGTCAGATGGCGTAGCTGTGTTGAACAATCCATCTGCACCCTTCAACTATTGGGTATCGAAGCTAGACACCTGGAACGAACTGGCAATGTACGCAATAGAGGTGCTGGCTTGCCCGGAAGCCAGCGTTATGTCGGAACGCTGTTTCAGTGCTGCCGGAGGCATCGTCACAGATCGGCGTATCCGCCTCTCCACAGAAAATGCAGACCGTCTGACCCAAATTAAAATGAATTAATCCTGGATTGGAAACGACTACGCAACACTCCCGGACCCCAACCAAGTAACATGAACAATGAACATCTGTGATGGGTTAGCGTTGCCGGTCCCTTGTTACGGAACCTCTCATCTGTATTACATTTGTGACTGCATGGCGGCAAAAAGCATTGCTATATCCGCACGCTTTTTGTCCTCATGCAAGGCCTGGGTTGTTGTGTCTCAAAAAGCGTGGCCTTCTCCTCCTGCGCCTGCTCCTGTTCCATCACGTGTGCTGCTGCTGCTGGGTTAGCGTTTCCGGTCCCTGTTTATGGAACCTCTTATCTTTATTACATTTATGACTGCATGGCGGTAAAAAGCATGCTATCCTCACGCTTCTTGTCCTCATGCAAGGCCTGGGTTGTTGTGTCTCAAAGCGTGGCCTTCTCCTCCTGCGCCTCCTCCTGTTCCATCACGTGTGCTTCTGCTGCTGGGTTAGCGTTGCCGGTCCCTGTTTATGGAACCTCTTATCTTTATTACATTTATGACACATTTATGACTACATGGCGGTAAAAAGCATGCTATCCGCACGCTTCTTGTCCTCATGCAAGGCCTGGGTTGTTGTGTCTCAAAAAGCGTGGCCTTCTCCTCCTGCGCCTGCTCCTGTTCCATCACGTGTGCTTCTGCTGCTGGGTTAGCGTTTCCGGTCCCTGCTTATGGAACCTTTTATCTTTATTACATTTATGACTACATGGCGGTAAAAAGCATGCTATCCGCACGCTTCTTGTCCTCATGCAAGGCCTGGGTTGTTGTGTCTCAAAAAGCGTGGCCTTCTCCTCCTGCGCCTGCTCCTGTTTCATCACGTGTGCTGCTGCTGCTGGGTTAGCGTTTCCGGTCCCTGTTTATGGAACCTCTTATCTTTATTACATTTATGACTGCATGGCGGCAAAATGCATGCTATCCGCACGCTTCTTGTCCTAATGCAAGGCCTGGGTTGTTGTGTCTCAAAGCGTGGCCTTCTCCTCCTGCGCCTGCTCCTGTTCCATCACGTGTGCTGCTGCTGCTGGGTTAGCGTTTCCGGTCCCTGTTTATGGAACCTCTTATCTTTATTACATTTATGACTGCATGGCGGTAAAAAGCATGCTATCTGCACGCTTCTTGTCCTCATGCAAGGCCTGGGTTGTTGTGTCTCAAAAAGCGTGGCCTTCTCCTCCTGCACCTCATCCTGTTCCATCACGTGTGCTGCTGCTGCTGGGTTAGCGTTTCCGGTCCCTGTTTATAGAACCTCTTATCTTTATTACATTTATGACTGCATGGCGGTAAAAAGCATGCTATCCGCACGCTTCTTGTCCTCATGCAAGGCCTGGGTTGTTGTGTCTCAAAGCGTGGCCTTCTCCTCCTGCGCCTCCTCCTGTTCCATCACGTGTACTGCTGCTGCTGGGTTAGCGTTGCCGGTCACTGTTTATGGAACCTCTTATCTTTATTACATTTATGACTGCATGGCGGCAAAATGCATGCTATCCGCACGCTTCTTGTCCTCATGCAAGGCCTGGGTTGTTGTGTCTCAAAGCGTGGCCTTCTCCTCCTGCGCCTGCTCCTGTTCCATCACGTGTGCTGCTGCTGCTGGGTTAGCGTTTCCGGTCCCTGTTTATGGAACCTCTTATCTTTATTACATTTATGACTGCATGGCGGTAAAAAGCATGCTATCCGCACGCTTCTTGTCCTCATGCAAGGCCTGGGTTGTTGTGTCTCAAAGCGTGGCCTTCTCCTCCTGCACCTCCTCCTGTTCCATCACGTGTGCTGCTGCTGCTGGGTTAGCGTTGCCGGTCCCTGTTTATTGAACCTCTTATCTTTATTACATTTATGACTGCATGGCGGCAAAATGCATGCTATCCGCATGCTTCTTGTCCTCATGCAAGGCCTGGGTTGTTGTGTCTCAAAGCGTGGCCTTCTCCTCCTGCGCCTGCTCCTGTTCCATCACGTGTGCTGCTGCTGGGTTAGCGTTTCCGGTCCCAGTTTATGGAACCTCTTATCTTTATTACATTTATGACTGCATGGCGGCAAAATGCATGCTATCCGCACGCTTCTTGTCCTCATGCAAGGCCTGGGTTGTGTCTCAAAGCGTGGCCTTCTCCTCCTGCGCCGCCCTCCTCCTGTTCCATCATGTGTGCTGCTGCTGGTGCTGGGTTAGCGTTACCGGTCCCTTTTCCTGGAACCTCTTCTCTGTATTACATTTATGACTGCATGGCGACAAAAAGCATGTTACCTGTGCAAAGAAACATGACATTTTCCGCATTTAAAAGACAGTTTTTCCTTTGAAACTTTACAATCAATTTTCTCAAAAACTATAAGCTCTTTTTCAAATATTTTTTTTCCTCTTGTACCCACTCCCAAGGTGCACATACCCTGCAAATTTGGGGTATGTAGCATGTAAGGAAGCTTTACAAAGCACGAAAGTTCAGATCCCCATTGACCTCCATTATGTTCGGAGTTCGGCGCAAACACCCGAACATCGCGGCCATGTTCGGCGAACGTTCGCGAACCCGAACATCCAGGTGTTCGCCCAACACTAGTGCGCACCATGGTGCAGGCCATGGCGGTTTTCAAGCCCATATGGTCGCCGGGCTGAGGTAGCTTAATGACAGAACAACAGTGACTGAGTGTCCAGCTGATCGAATTTGGTCTGTCCACAATAAAGCAACAACCTTATTATCTTGGGTGTGCCACTCCCCGGGACACTCATATAGCCGGCAGCCATTGTTTCATTGTGATACGCAAGCCTCTTCACAGCGGCAAGGTAACAATCATGAAGGGGAATGGGCGCATGTACATGCCTTTTCTTTTGTTGTTGCAGCTGCAGTGCAGCCAGAAAAATTAGGCAGGCATGTACACACACCAGAAAAAATATTATAGCGGTCGCTGCTCGCAGCAGCCTTAAAAATTCAGGAATCCGCCTGGTGTCCTGGACCCTGTTGATGGTTGCGGAGAAGGCAGTCAAGCAGGCTGCGGGCAGAGATGGTGTGTGGGGAGCGACTTAGTCTTTTGGCAGGCAGTCACACGGCGTGCAGACAGAGATGCTGTGTGTGGGGACTGACTTAGTCTTCGGGTGGGTAGTAGCCCTCCGGGATCCATGCCTCATTCATTTTGATTAAGGTGAGGCACTGAACACTTTTGTGACTTAGGCAACATCTCTTCTCAGTGACTATGCCTCCAGCTGCGCTGAAGGTCCTTTCTGACAGGACGCTTGAGGCAGGGCAAGACAGAAATTGGATGGCAAATTGGGACAGTTCTGGCCACAGGTCAAGCCTGCGCACCCAGTAGTCCAAGGGTTCATCGCTGCTCACAGTGTCTACATCCACACTTAAGGCCAGGTAGTCAGCTACCTGCTGGTTGAGGCGTTGGTGGAGGGTGGATCCGGAAGGGTTAAGGCGAGGCGTTGGACTAAAGAATGTCCGCATGTCCGACATCACCATGAGATCGCTGGAGCATTCTGTCCTTGCCTGCGTGGACATGGGAGAAGGACTACTGGCAGTGGTACCTTTTTTCCATTGTGCTGTGACATCACCCTTAAATGCACTGTAAAGCATAGTTGCCAGCTTGTTCTGCGAGTGCTGTATCCTTTCTGCCTTCTGGTGATTTGGAAACATCTCCGCCACTTTGTGCTTATACCGAGGGTGTAGTAGCGTTGCCACCCAGTACAGGTCATTCCCCTTGAGTTTTATTATACGGGGGTCCCTCAACAGGCTGTACAGCATGAAAGATGCCATCTGCACAAATTTGGATGCAGACGTACTATCCATCTCCTCTTGCTCTTCCTCAGTGATGTCAGGTAAGTTCTCCTCCTCCCCACAGCCACAGCCACGAACAATACCACGGGAAAGTTGAGGAGCACAAGCCCCCTGCGATGCCTGCTGCGGTTGTTCTTCTGCCGCCTCCTCTTTCAACAAAAAAACACCTTCATCATCATCTGAGTCTTACTCCTCTTCCCCACATGACTCTTCCTCCTCCTCCCCCCTCTGTGCTGCCGCAGGTGTTGAAGAAACATCTTGTTCTGATGAGAATTGATCCCACAACTCTTCCTCCTGTTCCTGTTCCAGTTCACGCTCGTCCAAAGCTTGATCCACCACTCTATGCACTGCACACTCCAGGAAGAAGGCATACGGGACCAAGTCACCAGCCAAATACATAAGCAGGCAATGCCATATCATCAGTGGGTAGAGACAAATACAAATTTCACTGGGAAAATATAAACTGCAGCAATTCTTACACTGTTAATTGTAGGGTTCTCAAACATTCAAACAGTGAAGAGGCGGCACACAAAAGGCTTGCTATTTAAAGCATATATTGATGGAGCAACACCGTACTTTGAAGTTGAAAGTGCATTTTAAGGATCAGCCACTCAGCGTTGAACAGAAGCATATGAACGTTACAAAATATTTAAATAGATCAGAGTGGATTCCTGATGTCTGTTGTCCAGCAATTGATGCGTTTGAAAAGGCAGTGAAAAACGAAATAAAAGCAAAATGGGACAATAGAAAGGCACACAGCAATCTCTCTATGGCAGAAAAGCAGGCACTCAGTACAATTCGGGACAATGATAGTATCATCATACTTAAAGCCGATAAGGGGGGTGCCACAGTTGTGCAAGACAAGGACAGTTATGTACAGGAAGGATTGAAGCAAGTGGGGATCGTTGAGCATTATGAACTATGTGATGACGATCCAACAATTAAAGTCAAAGCCAAGGTGGACTTCCTATTAACATGTGCAGTTGAGGATGGGACAATCTCACAACAAACAGCTAGAGGTTTGACCACCGACCATCCTAGTGTCCCGTTACTATATCTTCTCCCTAAGATCCACAAGGGGCTACAGGATCCTCCTGGTCGCCCCATTGTGGCGAGCCGGGGGAGTGTCCTGTACCCACTAGCGGGGTATTTAGATGGTTACCTGCAAGAGATAGTAAGAACTTTTAATCATTGCCTAAAGGATACTACAGATTTATTATGTAGATTGGAGTCTTTGAATAAGGTCCCAGAAGAATTGATTTTTTGTAGTTTAGATATACAAAGCCTGTTTACTGCTATTCCACAGGATGAGGCTATTAGCTGTGTGGAGAGCAATTTGTTGGATATGAATTTGACTAACGCTGAAGTGTACTTTCTTGTGGATGTGTTAGAGCTAATCCTCAAATGTAATTATTTTAAATTTCACGGCAGGTTCTATTTCCAGAAACAAGGGGCTAGCATGGGTTCACCAGCTGCCCCTTCGGTGGCTAATATATTTGTTGATTCCTTAGAGAATAAATTCTTTTTTGACAATCCAAGATATAGAGAGCATGTCTATCAATATTTCAGATTTGTTGATGATGTGCTCATCTTTTGGAGCGGATCTAGGGAATTACTTGAGGAGATGGTAAATGAGGCCAATAGAGGCCACAGTACCATCAGGTTTACCATGGAGACATCATGTGAGATGGTTAATTTCCTAGACGTCACCATCTCTAAACATGGGAACAGCTTGAGCACTAAACTTTTTAAAAAACCCACTGATCGTAACAATTTACTAAGGAAAGACAGTTATCATCATCCCCACACTACTAAAGCTATACCCAGGGGCCAATTTTTAAGGGCCAAGAGGATTTGCTCTACACCAGAGGATTATGCTCTGGCTGGGCAGGACTTGGTAGATAAATTTGTCACGAAGGGGTACCCAAGGGAGCAAGTAGTTAGAATACAAGAAGAAGTTGGGGCATTAAAGAGAGAGGATTTGTTGAGAGGTAACAATAGAAAAACAAGAAGTGGAGGCAAGCGCATACCATTTGTCATGCAGTTTGGAAAAAATACTCCCTTAGTCAAAAAGGTAGTCAGGAAGTTCTGGCCGGTCCTTAGCAGCGATCAAGGGATAGGAGACCTTTTTCGAGAGCAACCTGTGTTTGCCCTCAAGAGAGGGAAAACGATCCAGAATACAGTGAGGAAGGTAGATACTGCCACCATCACCAAAAGGCTGAATAACCAGAGGAATGGTACCTTTGCCTGCTGCAGTTGCAACGTGTGCTCAGCAATTGTAGGTGGCAACTCCATTTCCCACCCCTACACGGGTAAGCGAGTGCAGATCCGAGGCAGATATACCTGTGCCAGTACCCATGTGGTATATGGTTTAAAATGCCCGTGTGGCATGATGTATGTAGGCATGACCACACGGGCAGTGCGCGTGCGAATCCAAGAGCACAAGCGATTTATCAGTGGGTTCTTGGAGGGCAAAGGAATTTATGAGACCTCTGTGTCGAGACATTTCCGGGAAGCGCGACATAGGGCCTCACAATTAAGATGGATGGTGCTCGATTCCCTAGATTTACAACGGTGTGGGGGGGACAGAGAAAAGCTCCTCCTTCAGAAAGAGGCACGATGGATCAGTTATCTGGATGTGATGTTCCCAAGAGGGATGAATGAGCATATGCAGTGGAAATGTTTCATATAATATCTTTGTATAATTGTTGTATATAGCATTTGTGCATAGCTGTTTTATAGCATTATGGTAGCATTTTTTCAGCATTTTTCCAGCATTTTTTTTACTGTTTTATGGCATTATGGCAGCACTTTCACAGCAGTTACTTAGCATTTTTGCAGAGCATTTATATAGCATCTTTGCACAGCTGTTTATAGCAGTATGGTAGCATTTTTTCAGCATTTTTTCAGTATTTTTTCAGCCGCGTCCTGGCATTATGGCAGCAGTTTTTTAGCATGTTGTATAGCATTTTTGCACAGCTGTTTTCAGTATTTTTTCAGTATTTTTAGCTGCTTTATGGCAGCATGGCAGCATTTTGCAGAGCAATTATATAGCATTTTTGCACAGCTATTTATAGCAGTATGGTAGCATTTTTTCAGTATATTTTTTTAGCATTTTTTCAGCTGCTTTATGGCATTATGGCAGCATTTTTACTGCAGTTATTTAGTATTTTGCTGAGCATTTATATAGCATTTTTGCACGGCTGTTTCATAGCAGTATGTTAGCACCTTTCAGCATTTTGCCAGCATTTTTTCAGCTGCTTTATGATATTATGGCAGTATTTTTACAGCAGTTATTTAGCATTTTGCAGAGCATTTATATAGCATTTTTGGACAGCTGTTTAGCAGTATGGTAGCATTTTTTCAGCATTTTTTTAGCATCTTTCCAGCATTTTTTAGCTGCTTTATGGCATTATGGCAGCATTTTCATAGCGGTTATTTAGCATTTCGCAGAGCATGCATATAGCATTATTGCACAGCTGTTTATAGCAGTATGGCAGCATTTTTTTCAGCTTTTTTTCAGCATTTTTTCGGCTGCTCTAGGGCATTATGGTAACATTTCTATAGCAGTTAGTTAGCATTTTGCAGAGCACTTATAGTAACTGTGATTTTTGCTGTGCTGTTTAAGGTGCTTTTTATTGCCATTTTTCAATTAGGCCAGGTAACGTTAGCGGTGCAATGTATTATGGAATCTAGTGGTAGTGACTATAGTTACAACCTTTGCCTTTCTTTTTTAGGTCGGAGTTTACGGGTAGCCCTAGTGGAGTGCCCTGGGATTACGGTCAGTTAAAAAAGTGTTGCTCCATCAATATATGCTTTAAATAGCAAGCCTTTTGTGTGCCGCCTCTTCACTGTTTGCATGATTCTACCCTCAGGTGGGTGACCTGAGTGAGGCGTAGCACCGGCAGTTCAAGGATTAATTTTCCTGAAGGGGTTCCAGGACCGTGGCCAAGTTCACAGTGGGTTCTCAAACATTGCACAAATTGATATTCAGAAAAGTCGGTGGAGCTTACAAAAGCCAATCAAAATTCACCTATTGATTTTCAAAGGGAATATATCATTACTGTCATTTTTGCACTGTTAATGGCACAAGCCTTAAACCTGGTACAGTTGGTCACTAGGTTACTGGGGTTCAAATTCAAAAAAGGGGTGGAGCCACAAACAGCCAATAAGATTTGTTTCATTTCAATGCAGATTATTGATGCCAAAGACTGCAAAGCTCACAAACTTGGTTATTGAGTAATTGTGTGTTAGGGTTAGAAAAAGTAGGTGGAGCCAACACCAGCCAAAAACATACCCGAGCAATGTCGGGACATCAGTGGGCTGAGAAAAATACAAATTTCATAGGAAAAATGTAAACTGCAGCCAATCTAACAATGTTACTGGTAGGGTTCTCAAACTTTGCACAGTTGGTCACTGGGTGACTGGGATTAATATTCAGAAAAGTGGGTGGAGCCTACAAAAGCCAATCCAAATTCACCTATTGATTTTTAAGGGGAATATTTAATAGCTGCCATTCTTGCACTGTTAAAGGCACAAGCCTCTTGAACTGTTAATCACCTGTACCTGGTAAAGTTGGCCACTGGATGATTGGGGTTCAAATTCAGAAAAGGGGTGAAGCCACAGCCAATCAGATTTATTTTATTTCAGTGCAAATTATTGATGCCAAAGACCGCAATGCTCACAATCTTGGTCATTGAGTAATTGTGTGTTAGGGTTAGGAAAAGTGGACGGAGCCAACACTGGTCAAATACATACCCGGGCAACGCTGGGCCACCAGCTAGTCCTACTTATCCTACTAATATTATAAACTAGCTGGATGCCCCGGTATTGCCCAGGTATGTATTTGGCTGGTGTTGGCCCCGCCCCCTTTTCCTAACCCTAACACACAATTACTTAATTACTTAATGACCACGTTTGTGAGCTTTGCGGTCTTTGGCATCAATAATTTGCATTGAAATAAAATAAATCTGATTGGATGTGTCTCCACCCCTTTTCTGAATTTGTACCCAAATCACCCAATGGCCAAGTGTACCAGGTACAGGTGATTAACAGTGCAAGAGGCTTGTGCCATTAACAGTGCAAGAATGGCAGCAATTAAATATTCCCCTTAAAAATCAATAGGTGGATTTTGATTGGCTTTTGTACGCTCCACCCACATTTCTGAATATTAATCTCAGTCACCCAGTGACCAGAACCCTACCATTAACAGTGTAAGAATGGCTGCAGTTTACATTTTCCAAATTAAATTTGTATTTTTCTCCACCCACTGATTTCCTGGCATTGTTCGGGTATGTATTTGGCTGGTGTTGGCTCCGCCTACTTTTTCTAACCCTAACACACAATTACTCAATAAAAACAAGGAACACCAAGAGCCCCAATAGTGTAATAGGTACTGGTAAATGGTTACTAGATAGAGTAAATAGTAATACTCACAAACCAGGGTTACCATTAGGCAACCACTGAACAGGCAGGTGGGGAGATTTTCCTGACCCCACTCAGGAATAAGAAGTCGCTCTCTGTAGATGAGAAAAAGGGGGTTCAACCCTCCACCCAGGGTGGCCTCAATATTATGCAGGAGAACAGAGGCACCAAAAGGATAAAAGGAAGCTAAATGATCTTAAAAAACAAATTCTTGGTAAATAGAGGAGGTAGTGGTGGACTTACCTCCTCCAAGTAGACACACAACGACTGTAGTAAAAACAGTCAATATATTTTATCTGTCACAGAGGTGCCTGGCTCTTCTACTGACCACATATGCTATTGCTCCGTTGTTATTGCCTGATGAAGCGGGATCAAACCTGCGAAACGCGTTGCATATTTGGAGTTCATAAATAAAATATATTGACTGTCTTTACTACAGTCGTTGTGTGTCTACTTGGGGGAGGTAAGTCCACCACTACCTCCTCTATTTACCAAGAATTTGGTTTTTAAGCTCATTTAGCTTCCTTTTATCCTTTTGGCGCCTCTGTTCTCCTGCATAACACAATTACTCAATGACCAAGTTTGTGAGCTTTGCGGTCTTTGGCATCAATAATTTGCATTGAGATTAAACAAATCTTATTGGCTGTTTGTGGCTCCACCCCCTTTGTCTGAATTTGAACCCCAGTCACCGAATGAACAACTGTACCAGGTTTAAGGCTTGTGCCATTAACAGTGCAAGAATGTCAGCAATAACATATTCCCCTTGAAAATCAATAGGTGAATTTTGATTGTCTTTTGAAGGCTCCACCCACTTTTCTGAATATTAGTCCCAGTCACCCAGCGACAATCTGTGCAAAGTTTGAGAACCCTACCATTAACCACCCTGGCGTTCTGATTAAATCGCCAGGGTGGCTGCGGGAGGGTTTTTTTTAAATAAAAAAAAAACTATTTCATGCAGCCAACTGAAAGTTGGCTGCATGAAAGCCCACTAGAGGGCGCTCCGGAGGCGATCTTCCGATCGCCTCCGGCGCCCAGAATAAACAAGGAAGGCCGCAATGAGCGGCCTTCCTTGTTTTGCTTATATCGTCGCCATAGCGACGAGCGGAGTGACGTCATCGACGTCAGCCGACGTCGTGACGTCAGCCGCCTCCGATCCAGCCCTTAGCGCTGGCCGGAACTTTTTGTTCCGGCTACGCTGGGCTCAGGCGGCTGGGGGGACCCTCTTTCGCCGCTGCTCGCGGCGAATCGCCGCAGAGCGGCGGCGATCAGGCAGCACACGCGGCTGGCAAAGTGCCGGCTGCGTGTGCTGCTTTTTATTTCATTAAAATCGGCCCAGCAGGGCCTGAGCGGCAGCCGCTGGCGGTGTTGGACGAGCTGAGCTCGTCCAGACCGCTCAGCTGGTTAACAGTGTAAGAATTGCTGCAGTTTACATTTTCTCAGTGAAATGTGTATTTGTCTCCGCCCCCTTTTTGGTTAAGGGGATAAAACGTAACCTATACTTTATTCCAGGTGATGTACTATGTGTGTGCCAAATTTCATTCAAATCCGTTCAGCCATTTTTGTGTGATCGAGTAACAAACATCCAAACATCTAAACTTTCCCATTTATTATATTACTAGCTGGACGCCCGGCGTTGCCCGGGTATGTATTTGGCTAGTGTTGGCTCTGCCCACTTTTCCTAACCCTAACACACAATTACTCACTGACCAAGTATGTGAGCTTTGCAGTCTTTGGCATCAATAATTTGCAATAAAATAAAATTAATCTGATTGGATGTGGCTCCACCCCTTTTCTGAATTTGAACCCCATCACCCAATGGCCAACTGTACCAGGTACAGGTGATTAACAGTGCAAAAATGGCAGCAATTAAATATTCCCCTTAAAAATCAATAAGTGGATTTTGATTGGCTTTTATAGGCTCCACCCACTGTTCTTAATATTAATCCCAGTCACCCAGTGACCAACTGTGTAAAGTTTGAGAACCCTACCATTTACAGTGTGCCACTGCCAGGAGCATTATGTCACGATTACTTTAGAAGTATCACTGAACGCTCCAGGCAGAGGCTTTTGTGCACAGCCAGAGAGAAGAGCTGACCTACAGAGAGCATGGAGTCCACAAAGTAACTGCCTCCAGTCATAGCCACAAACAGGAATAAGTGGCACCAGGGAGGGGAGCCTATCCAAACAGGGAATTTCAGGTATTAGGGCCCAAGAGTACATACCTTGATAAATAAAGGGTTATTGGGCACATTGGCCTAGTCCCATGTTACTCCGTGCAGATAGATAGATAGATAGATAGATAGATAGATAGATAGATAGATAGAGGGAGAGATAGTTAGATAGACATAGGGAGACAGAGGCAGAGATAGAAAGAGAGAGAGAGAAAGAGAGATAGGACAGATATAGAGTGAGAGAGAGGTTGGTAGAGATAGATGGAGAGAGAGAAATAGATATAGGGAGAAAAATAGAAAGATGGGGGGGGGGGGGGGGGAGATAGATGGATTGATAGATATATAGGAAGATAGATTGATTGAGAGAAATATAGGTAGCTATAGGGAGAAGAAGAGAAAGATGGGGGGAGGGAGAGAGGGAGGGATGGATAGATAGATATAGGGAGGGGAATAGAGATAGATAGAAGAGTGAGTGAGTGAGAGATAGATAGACAGACAGACGTACTACCAGTCCACATCTGACCTGTCAGAACACAAAACACTGCAGTGCACAGTAATGGCCCATACTCACGGGAAGCAAAAGTAGCCTGTCGCCAGCACACGTGAGCGTGTGGGCGACAGGCCGGCGACAGCTCGTCGCCACGTCCCTCCGCGTACACACGCGGAAGAGGGACCAGCGGCCGCGACGGAAGCTGTCGCCGACGTTCCTCCTCCCCCCGCCGGAAGCTATGCGTATCCCAATGGAGGTTGCTGTCGCTAGTCCGCGTACTCACGCGGACTAGCGACAGCTGCGGCGGAGTTGCGGCGGCGACTGTCGCCAGGCGATTGAACATTTCAATCGCCTGACGACATCAGCGACGGGCGACAGTTCGGGTTGCGCGCCCGTTCCAGGCGACAGTTCGGGGTGCGCGCGGCCCATACTCACGGGCGACCTGTCGCCACAACACGCGCGCGCCGCGTGTTGAGGCGACAAAAGTCCCTCGTGAGTATGGGCCATAACACACTCTGAGTCACTGTGCACACAGATGCCCATGCTGTGCTTGTTTACACAGCAGCTTCAACCCCCCAGTAATAGTAAATCAATGCCTCGCTCTACACACCCAGTCTGCTCTGCCTCTCACATCCTCCCCCACCCGGCCAATAGAAAAAGAATTTAGCTGCAACTTTCCTCGCTACAGTCACAGCTCCCCTCGTCCTGCAGCCAGAGCTCAGTGAGGCAGAAAGCTGATCCTAAATTATTCCCTGGAGACGCAAGACCCAGCCAGCCCCAGAAGACACTGACCGTGAATGTGCAGGCAGAGAGAGCAACTGCCTTCCTGAGTCCCCGCAGCCTCACAGTGCTCTCATGTCACTCACAGGTCACAGCACCCCACGGAGTTCCAACGCTGACTCTTCCCTATAGCTACTCCCTCCCCCTCATGCCCTTACTTACTATGAGCGGGCATGTCGATGTAGCGATCAATACACTACAGAACAAATGCTCTACCCACCGGCACATGGCACATGTTAACCCAACTTCCGTGCGGCGGGGGGCGGAGCTAAAGTTGGAGGCGAGGCAGAGCACATTTGCTCTACTTCTATTGGTCCAGGGGGCGCACGAAAGGACACCAGCAGGGAATGAATGAGTGTGTTCCAGCCAGGTGCACTACAAGGTCCAGCTGTCGCCCCCTGATGGCAAACGGCGCTCCAAGCAGCTGCCTGGTGTGCCTGTGCCTTTAGGCGCCCCTGATTATTGATGATCTGCAGTATCACCGATAATCAGATATATCTACTAACCTCTGGACACCTGAGATAACAAGTGAGTGTTCGGTGCAACAGTAATACTTTGAGTACTGCACAGAAGTATGTTCCTTCCGTAGGCCTAGACTCTCCCGGGGGAGGAGCTAGGCTCAGAGTAGGAAGGACAGAGCGTGAGTGACACCAGTGAAAGGGTGTCACTAACAGGTCTGGGAACTGCCTCTAACAGTAAGGCCAGTTCTCGAGGTCGGGCAAGCCAGGTCGTTAACACACAGATAAGGTACAGATTCAGGAGACAGATACGGAATCCAATGAACAGGCAGGGTTTGGCAACGGAGTATCAGAATAGCAAGGTACAGAATCAGGAGGCAAATACAGAGTCCAGGAATGAGCAGAGTTTGGCAACAGGATATCAGAAATAGCAAGGTACAGAATCAGAGTTCAGAGGAATAGTCAGGCAGGCAGAAGGTTATAACAAATAATACAGTTCAATATTCCTAATGCTAAGGTGTGAGTTCCTTGATCATCAACACCATTGGAAACTATGCTAGAACACAGATACAGACAAGGCCTGAGTGCTACCACGTAGTGATCGCAACGCCAGACACCAGAGAAATGACCAGCACCCAGTATATATACTATAGCGCTCTCCAGCGCCACCCCTAAGTGCTGGACCAATGGAAAGTGGTGAAAATGTCAGCTGAACAGCTTGGTCAGCTGACTCTTCTCTGGCTGTCATATAAGCTCTGCCTCTCAGCGCGCGTGCTCGTCCTTCTGAACCTGTGGGGACTAGCAGTCCCAGCCACACCAGACATGTCTTGCAAAGTATCCGCTGATTCGGGCGCGGGGGCCGCCGCACCGCTCTCCAAGCAAGCGGCGGCTTCCCCGCGTCCAACCACAAGGTCAGTAGTATTGCTATGCGCGCCATCCGCCGCATCCAACGCGGACTCCACCGCTCTGCCCATGCGGCATGCGGCGGTTTCTTCGCGTTGTGCCGCCATGTTGGACGCGTAAACAGCCGCCTCACTCTGAGCACTTGCGGCGGCTTTTCCGCATTTCCTCACAGGAAGATTTAATTTTTTGTCACAAGTTAGCACAAGAAATATCTCTGTAAATGACAATGTTTTGATTTTTTTACACACAATTGTTCATTTACAGAGAGATTTCCCCCACCCAGCATGGGTATGTGTAAAAATACACCCCAAAGCACATTATACTACTTCTCCTGAGTATTGGCGATGCCACATGTGTGGCACTTTTTTGCAGCCTAACTGCGCTAAGGGGCCCAACATCCTATGAGTACCTTTAGGATTTCACAGGTCATTTTGAGGCATTTGGTTTCTAGACTACTCCTCACGGTTTAGGGCCCCTAAAATGCCAGGGCAGTATAGGAACCCCACAAGTGACCCCAGTTTAGAAAGAAGACACCCCAAGGTATTCCATTAGTAGTATGGTGAGTTTATAGATGATTTTATTTTTTGTCACAAGTTAGCGGAAATTGATTTTTTTTTCCCACAAAGTGTCATTTTCCTTGTGACAAAAAAATAAAAACTTCTATGAACTCACCATACTACTAACGGAATACCTTGGGGTGTATTCTTTCTAAAATGGGTCACTTGTGGGGGTTCCTACACTGCACTGGCATTGTAGGGGCCCTGAACCGTGAGGAGTAGTCTAGAAACCAAATGCCTCAAAATGACCTGTGAATAGGACGTTGGGCCCCTTAGCGCACCGAGGCTGCAAAAAAGTGTCACACATGTGGTATCGCCATACTCAGGAGAAGTGTAACGATCGGTGTCAACACACAGAGAGAATCTGATTATTGGTGATCTGCAGTATCACCAAGAATACAGATCTATACCTGATTATGGATGATCTGCAGAATCACCAATAATACAGATATAGCGCTAACCTCTGGACACCTCTCTCTCTATATATATATGGTGAGTCTTTGGTGTAACAGTATGACTTTGAGCAACCAACCTGATGAACAGGTGACCCTAAGCAGTACAGAAGATACTGCTATGGAGGGTACAGAAACCTTCCAGCAGCCTGAGACTCTCCAAGGGGTGGAGTCAGGCTGAAGGTAGGAAGGACCAGAGAGTGAGTGACACCTGAAGGTGGATGTCACTGACTGATGCTAATATGGATATTGGGAATGCTGTAGATGTGATATACTTGGACTTTGCAAAGGCCTTCGACACTGTCCCCCACAAAAGTCTGGTGCAAAAGTTGAGGATGCAAGGACTGGGGAAGAGTCTGTGTGCATGGATAGGAAACTGGCTAATGGACAGAAAAAAAAGAGTTGTGGTCAATGGATCGTACTCAAAATGGGAGACTGTTAGCAGTGGGGTCCCACAGGGGTCTGTACTGGGTCCAGTGCTCTTCAATTAATTTATTAACCCATTCGCGTTCCGTCGTTTTCACTTGAGAAATGTTCATCTCCCATTCATTAGCCTATAACTTTATCACTACTTATCACAATGAACTTATCTATATCTTGTTTTTTTCCGCCACCAATTAGGCTTTCTTTGGGGGGTACATTTTGCTAAGAGCCACTTTACTGTAAATGAATTTTAACAGAAAGAATAAGAAAAAAATTGAAAAAATGATTATTTCTCAGTTTTCAGCCATTATAGTTTTAAAATAATACATGCCTCCATAATTAAAACTCATGTATTGTATTTGCCCATATGTCCCGGTTATTACACCATTAAAATTATGTCCCTATCACAATGTATGGCGACAATATTTTATTTGGAAATAAAGGTGCATTTTTTCCGTTTTGCATCTATCACTATTTACAAGTTTAAAATAAAAAATATATAGAAATATTTCATCTTTACATTGATATTTAAAAATTTTAGACCCTTAGGTAAATATTTACATGTTTGTTTGTTTTTTTATTGTAATGGTTTTTTTTTAATATTAAACATTTTATTTGGGTAGTTTTGGGAGGGTGGGGGGTAAACAATAGGTTTATAATGTAAATGTGTGTTGATTTTCATTTTTTTTTTTTTTACTTTTAGTTGTAGTATTACTTTTTGGCCACAAGATGGCGGCCATGAGTTTTTTTACATGACGTCACTCTAAGCGTAACACACGCTTAGAGCGACGCATGGGGGAGGTAACAGCCAGAAAAGGCGCAGCTTCCGAGAGAAGCTGTCGCTTTTTCAGCGGGGGAGAGGAATCAGTGATCGGGCACCATAGCCCGATTCACTGATTGCCTGGCTAACAAACCGCGGGCCGGGAGCGCGCGTGGTTCCTGGACGTAGTTTCTACGTCCAGGAACCAAAATAGGTTAATGACCTAGTAGATGCAGTAGTGAGCAATGTTGCTATTTTTGCAGATGATACAAAATTGTGCAGAATCATCAACTCTCAGGAAGATAATGTCATATTGCAACAGGATTTGGATAGGATGGCTATATGGGCACATAAATGGCAGATGAAATTCAATGTTGAAAAATGTAAAGTCATGCATTTTGGTCGTACCAATGGTCTAGCACCATACAAAAGAAATGGGATACAGTTGGGGACATCAAACTTGGAGAAGGACTTAGGAGTACTCATCGACAACAAGTTAAATAATCGTACTCAATGCCAAGCCGCTGCAGCTAAAGCTAACAAAATTTTGGGATGCATTAAAAGGGAAATAAAAACTCGAGATTCTAGCATAATATTGCCCCTGTTTAACTCTCTAGTAAGGCCACATCTGGAATATGGAATTCAGTTCTGGGCACCACATTACAAAAAATGTATTGCAGTTTTAGAGCAGGTGCAGAGACGAGCAACAAAATTGATACGTGGGATGGAAGGTCTCGCTTACCAAGAAAGGTTAGATAAACTGGGTTTATTTAGTCTAGAGAAAAGACGCCTTAGAGGAGATCTAATAAACATGTATAAATACATCAGAGGGCAATATAATAGCTTGGCGGATGAGCTTTTTGTCCCTAGGCCTTCTCAAAGGACTAGAGGACATGATCTGCGCATGGAGGAAAAACGTTTTAGCCATTTATTTAGGAAAGGGTTCTTTACAGTAAGAGTGATTAAGATGTGGAATGCATTTCCACAGGAAGTCGTTATGGCAAACTCTATACCTGCATTTAAAGGGGGCTTAGATGCTTTCCTTGCGTTGAAAGACATCCATGGCTACAATTACTAGATAATGCCTAATTATGTTGATCCAGGGTTTTTCTCTGATTGCCATCTGGAGTCGGGAAGGAATTTTTCCCTTTTAGGGCTAATTGGACCATGCCTTGTAAGGGTTTTTTCGCCTTCCTCTGGATCAACAGGGATATGTGAGGGAGCAGGCTGGAGTTGTACTTTGTACTGGTTGAACTCGATGGATGTATGTCTTTTTTCAACCATAATAACTATGTAACAATGTAACTATGATCTTGGAGACTATCTCTTAAGTGGTGAGAGATAGCTCTCGAGGTCGGGCAAGCCAGGTCGGCAACACACAGAGAGATAAAGTACAAAGACAGAAGGCTGATTCGGTATCCAAGTCAGGCAGGGTTTGGCAACGTGATATCAAATATGCGTGGTACCAAATCAGAAAGCAGAGGTATAGTCAGGAAAGCAACAGGTCATAACAAATAACAAACAATGCCTAGTCTTGGGTGTGAGGTCCGTGGTCTCTACACCCTGGAACTAGTCTGATGTATAACAGAATGATAATACAAGTTCCCTAGTCTTGGGTGTGAGGTCCGTGGTCTCTACACCCTGGAACTAGTCTGAAGTATAACAGAATGATAATGCAAGTTCCCTAGTCTTGGGTGTGAGGTCCGTGGTCTCTACACCCTGGAACTAGTCTGAAGTATAACAGAATGATAATGCAAGTTCCCTAGTCTTGGGTGTTAGGTCCATGGTCTCTACACCCTGGAACTAGTCTGAAGAATAACAGAATAATAACACAAGTAAACTGGCTCAGTGTGAATTCCCAGGTCCTCCTGGTTCAAACACACTGTTGGATCTGACTAAGGTCTGAGTGCTTCCACGTAGTGATCGCAACGGCAGACAACCTGAGACTGGCCAGCAGTAACCATATATAGCGCAGTGCTCTCTGGCGCCACCCTGAAGTGATCAACCAATGGTTACCAACTCTGAGGTCAGCTGACCGGCCTGGTCAGCTGATCCATCCTTGGCCATCATAAAAGTTCTGCCTTTCAGCGTATTCCTAAACCTGTGTGAACTAACAGGCTCAGCCACACTAGCTGCACGCTGCTGCATGCAAACCGCCACGCTGGACGCGGAACCTGCCGCCTTGCTGTCAGTACATGCGGTGGCTTTTCTGCATTCTGCCATGTCACTAGATGCACGCTTCCACATGCAGACCGCCGCGTTGGACGCGGAATCAGCCGCCTTGCTGTCAGTACACGCGGCGGCTTTTCCGCGTTCTCTCACAGTACCCCCCTCCTGAGGAGTGGACTCTGTACATCTCCTACCCGGCTTCCCAGGATGCAAGTTATGGAATTCCTTTTTCAACTCCTCAGCGTGCATACTACAGTCTGGCACCCAAGTTCTCTCCTCTATGCCATACCCCTTCCAGTGAACCAAATACTGCACAGAGTTCTGCACAAGCCGTGAGTCTAAGATCTTCTCAATTTCATACTCAGGTTGGTCATCAATCAACACAGGGGGGGGGGAGAGGAATCCACGTGCACTGCCGGCTTGAGCAAGGACACATGAAATGATCTCACACCTCGCATGCTGGTAGGGAGATCAATGGCATAAGTGACATTATTGATTTTCCTGGTTACTGGAAAAGGACCCACAAATCTAGGACCTAACTTGGGTGACAGTTGCTTTAGAGCCAAATGTCGAGTGGACACCCAGACCAAGTCTCCTGGAAAAAATTCCCATTCAATGGAGCGTCTCCTGTCAGCCTGTTTCTTCTGGTTCTGAAAAGCCCTCCTCAGATTTCTTTCAATTATTCCCCAAATCTGTTTCAAAGACTTCTGCCAGTTCTCCAGTGCTGGAAACGGGGTAGAAGCCACTGGCAATGGGGTGAACTTAGTTAACCTTCCCGTCACCACCTGAAATGGGGAAAATCCTGAGGAGGAACTCTTCAGATTGTTGTGTGCAAATTCTGCAAATGGCAAAAATTTGACCCAGTCGGTTTGTGCATCTGCAACATAACACCTCAGAAATTGTTCCAGCGACTGGTTCGTTCTTTCGGTCTGGCCATTGGTCTGTGGGTGGTAGCCTGATGAGAAAGAAAGCTCCATGTCTAACTGATGGCAGAATGCCCTCCAAAACTTGGAAACAAATTGGACTCCCCAATCTGACACTATATTTTCCGGAATGCCATGCAGTCGGAAAACATGCTGGATGAAGAGATCGGCCAATTCCTGGGCCGAGGGGAGTCCTTTCAGGGGGACAAAATGGGCCATCTTACTGAATCGATCGACTACCACCCAAATGACCGTCATGCCCTCAGACCGGGGAGCTCGCCCACAAAATCCATGGACAAATGGGTCCATGGTTCACTCGGGACTGGCAGAGGCTGTAATGTTCCAACAGGTGCCTGACGGGAGGGTTTGCTCCTAGCACACACTGCACATTCCCTCACATACTTCTTGCAGTCAGTTGCCAATGACGGCCACCAAGCACATCTAGCAATGAGATCTTGAGTTCTGGTGGCCCCAGGATGCCCAGAATTCTTGTGGGAATGGAACAGCTGCAATATTTGTAAGCAAAAAGGCAATGGTACAAACATGACCCCCTCAGGCTTCCCCTCTGGTACATCCTGTTGGAACGGACCCAGCGTGACTGACCAGGTCTCAGTGGCTGCCAGAACCATCTTTTGAGGAACAATGGTTTCTGGGTCTGAGGGCTGTGCTGTCTCGGGCTCAAAACATCTGGATAAGGCATCAGCCCTGATGTTCTTACTACCAGGGGTATACGTGATTACAAATCTGAATCTTGAGAAAAATAATGACCACCGGGCCTGTCTGAGGCTAAGTCTCTTAGCGCCTTCAATGTACTCTAAATTCTTGTGGTCAGTGTAAACCGTAATGGTATGTTCTGCCCCTTCTAGCCAATGTCGCCATTCCTCAAATTCCATTTTGTTGGCTAGAAGTTCCCTATTGCCTATATCGTAGTTTTTCTCTGCGGGTGAAAACCTACGGGAGAAATAGGCACAAGGATGCAGTTTTCCCTGCAAACCGGAACGCTGAGACAGCACAGCCCCTACCCCTACCTCTGAGGCATCTACCTCCACGATAAAGGGAAAGGTGATGTCAACATGTCTCAGTATGGGTGCAGAACAGAACAGTTTCTTCAGGGTGGAGAAAGCAGCATGGGCCTCAGGGGACCAGTGGTGAGTATCTGCCCCTTTTTTGGTGAGACTGGTGAGAGGTGAAATCACCGTAGAGTACCCCTTTATGAACCTCCTATAGTAGTTGGCAACCCCCAGGAATCTCTGGAGAGCTTTTAGCCCTACAGGTTGGGGCCGCTCCAAGACAGCTGAAACTTTTCCAGAGCCATAGAGAGGCCAGAGGTCGAAATTATGTACCCCAGAAAGGCGACAGAGGTCACTTCGAAAATGCACTTCTCTAATTTAGCATACAGCATATTTTGTCTTAATTTTCGCAACACAAACTTAACATGCTTTCTGTGTTCTGAGAGGTTGGACGAGAAAATTAGTATGTCGTCTAAATACACCAAGACGAATTTGCCCAATACCTATCTGAACACCTCATTAATCAACTCTTGGAAGACGGCCGGGGCGTTACAGAACCCGAAGGGCATCACTAGGTACTCGTAATGCCCATCGGGCGTGTTAAAGGCCGTCTTCCATTCATCACCGTCCCTGATACGCACAAGATTGTATGCACCCCTTAAATCCAGTTTCGAGAAAATCTTAGCACTGGTGACCTGAGTAAACAAATCGTCTATCAAGGGCAGGGGATGATGATTCTTTACTGTAATTTTATTTAAGCCCCGATAATCAATGCATGGACGGAGGCCTCCATCCTTCTTTTTCACAGAAAATAACCTGGCCCCTGCTGGAGACCGAGAAGGACGAATAAAACCCTTAGCTAGATTTTCACGGATGTATTGTTGCATGGCTAGTTTCTCTGGCCCAGACAGATTATAGAGATGACCTCTAGGGGGCATACAACCGGACCTGAGATCAATGGGGCAATCAAAAGGATGGTGGGGAGGAAGTTTATCAGCTGACTTAGGACAAAACACGTCCGCAAATTCTGAATACTGATCTGGCAATCCCTCCATGTGAATCTTGGTTTCACCCAAGGTTACCTTCTCTAGACAATGATGATAACAATGGGTAGACCAGCTCGTTAGCTGACCTGTAGCCCAATTGATCTGAGGCGAGTGAAGTTGTAACCATGGCATACCAAGAATGATCGTGGAGGTTGTCATTCGCAACACCAGAAACTGCAAATTATCTCTATGTAACACCCCTACCGTAACCCTTAACTCAGCGGTTTGAGACAGAGGGTGGTTACTCTGCAGGGGGAAGTCATCCACTGCAGTGACCAGAATCGGTTGCTTCAATGGAGAAATTGGAATTCCCAATTTCTTAGCAAATTCATAATCCATAAAGCTGGCTGCTGAGCCAGAGTCAATGAAGGCTTCAGTGGTCTCTGTTTTATCCTTCTAAGATATAGTACAAGGGAGGAGCAAACGTTTATCATCTAGAGGTAACGACTGCGCGCCTAGGGTATTACCTCCGACTACACCTAGGCGGCAGCGTTTCCCGACTTCTTGGGACAATTCTGCACTTTATGACCCCCCTCTGCACAATATAGACAGAGCTCCTCTGTTTCTCTGCGCCTCCGTTCCACCCGAGACAATCTTTATCTCAATCTGCATTGATTCTGGTGGAGGCGAAGCAGGTGGAGATGAAACAGATGGAGGTGCAATGTAGGACACATATCTCACATTGTTCCTACCCTGAGTGTGCCTTTGGTAACGTAAGCGACGATCAACCCTGATGGCCAAAGATATGGCCTCATCGAAAGACTTCGGCTCAGGATGACTTAGCATTAGCTCTGAGACCGCATTGGACAGTCCTGATAAAAAACAGTCTAGGAGCGCAAATGAGACCCATCTAGCTGAAACTGCCCATTTTCTAAACTCAGCTGCGTAAACTTCCACCGGATCCCTGTCCTGCCGCAAAGTCTTGAGCTTCTGCTCAGCGGTAGAGGCAATGTCCGGATCATCATAAATTATAGCCATGGCTTTAAAAAATGCCTCAACCGAGGCTAGAGCCTCATTCCCTGGCTGGAGATTATATGCCCAGGTCTGGGAATCCCCTGACAATAGAGTCTTAATAAACATAATTCTTTGTGCTACCGTTCCTGAAGAATTAGGTCTCAACTCAAAGTACAATAACACTCGATTTCTGAAGTTCTGAAAGTCAGATTTATGGCCAGAAAACTTTTCAGGTACAGGCATGCATATGTCTGTGCTAAGAGGAGATCGCACTGTATCCACAGCCGTCTGTAAGGTTTTTGCAGACCCAGACAAGGCATTGATCTGGATCTAATGATCTTCCAGCACTCGGATGAAATGTTCCACCGAGGTGGCGAGTGCATCCAGACGGCTGTTGAGTGCGTTTGGGTTTGGTCTGCTGTTCTGTAACGATCGGTGTCAACACACAGAGAGAATCTGATTATTGGTGATCTGCAGTATCACCAAGAATACAGATCTATACCTGATTATGGATGATCTGCAGAATCACTAATAATACAGATATAGCGCTAACTTCTGGACACCTCTAGATATATATATATGGTGAGTGTTTGGTGTAACAGCATGACTTTGAGCAACCCACCTGATAAACAGGTGACCCTAAGTAGTACAGAAGATACTGCTATGGAGGGTACAGAAACCTTCCAGCAGCCTGAGACTCTCCAAGGGGTGAAGTCAGGCTGAAGGTAGGAAGGACCAGAGAGTGAGTGACACCTGAAGGTGGATGTCACTGACTGATTTTGGAGACTATCTCTTAAGTGGAGAGAGATAGCTCTCGAGGTCGGGCAAGCCAGGTCGGCAATACACAGACAGATAAAGTACAAAGACAGAAGGCTGATTCGGTATCCAAGTCAGGCAGGGTTTGGCAACGTGATATCAGATATGCGTGGTACCGAATCAGAAAGCAGAGGTATAGTCAGGAAAGCAACAGGTCATAACAAATAACAAACAATGCCTAGTCTTGGGTATGAGGTCCATGGTCTCTACACCCTGGAACTAGTCTGAAGAATAACAGAATAATAACACAAGTAATCTGAGTGCTTCCACGTAGTGATCGCAATGGCAGACAACCTGAGAGTGGCCAGCAGTAACCATATATAGCGCAGTGCTCTCTGGCGCCACCCTGAAGTGATCAACCAATGGTTACCAGCTCTGAGGTCAGCTGACCGGCCTGGTCAGCTGATCCCTCCTTAGCCATCATAAAAGTTCTGCCTTTCAGCGCGCGTGCGCGTATTCCTAAACCTGTATGAACTAACAGGCTCAGCCACACTAGCTGCACGCTGCTGCGTGCAAACCGCTGCGCTGGACACGGAACCAGCCGCCTTGCTGTCAGTACATGCGGCGGCTTTTCCGCGCTCTGCCATGTCACTAGATGCACGCTTCCGCGTGCAAACCCGCCGCGTTGGATGCGGAATCAGCCGCCTTGCTGTCAGTACACGCGGCGGCTTTTCCGCGTTCTCTCACAAGAAGTAGTATAATGTGTTTTGGGGTGAATTTTTTACACATACCCATGCTAGGTGGGAGAAATATCTCTGTAAATGAACAATTGTGTGTAAAAAATCAAAAAATTGTAATTTACAGAGATATTTCTCCCACCCAGCATGGGTATATGTAAAAATACACCCCAAAACACTTTATACTACTTCTCCAGAGTACCGCGATACCACATATGTGACACTTTTTGCAGCCTAGGTGCGCTAAGGGGCCCAACGTCCTATTCACAGGTCATTTTGAGGCATTTGGTTTCTAGACTACTCACGGTTTAGGGCCCCTAAAATGCCAGGGCAGTATAGGAACCCCACAAGTGACCCCATTTTAGAAAGAAGACACCCCAAGGTATTCCGTTAGGTGTATGGTGAGTTCATAGAAGATTTTATTTTTTGTCACAAGTTAGTGGAAAATGACACTTTGTGAAAAAAACAATAAAAATAAATTTCCGCTAACTTGTGACAAAAAATAAAATCTTCTATGAACTTGTCATACACGAAATACCTTGGGGTGTCTTTTTTTTCTAAAATGGGGTCACTTGTGGGGTTCCTATACTGCCCTGGTATTTTAGGCGCCCCAAACCGTGAGGAGTAGTCTGGAAATCAAATGCCTCAAAATACTGTTCAGGGGTATAAGCATCTGCAAATTTTTATGACAGGTGGTCTATGAGGGGGCAAATTTTGTGGAACCGGTCATAAGCAGGGTGGCCTCTTAGATGACAGGTTGTATTGGGCCTGATCTGATGGATAGGAGTGCTAGGGGGGTGACAGGAGGTGATTGATGGGTGTCTCAGGGGGTGATTAGAGGGGAAAATAGATGCAATCAATGCACTGGGGAGGTGATCGGAAGGGGGTCTGACGGGGATCTGGGGGTTTGGCCGAGTGATCAGGAGCCCACATGGGGCAAATTAGGGCCTGATCTGATGGGTAGGTGTGCTAGGGGGTGACAGGCGGTGACAGGAGGTGATTAATGGGTGTCTCAAGGTGTGATTAGAGGGGGGAATAGATGCAAGCAATGCACTGGCGAGGTGATCAGGGCTGGGGTCTGAGGGCGCTCTGAGGGTGTGGGTGGGTGATTGGGTGCCCTAGGGGCAGATAGGGGTCTGATCTGATGGGTAGCAGTGACAGGTGGTGACTGGGTGATTGATGGGTGATTGACAGGTGATTGACAGGTGAGCAGTGTCTTTTACAGGGAAGAACAGATGTCAATAATGCACTGGCAAATTGATAAGGGGGGGTCTGAGGGCAATCTGAGCATGTGGGCGGGTGATTGGATGCCCGCAAGGGGCAGATTAGGGTCTGATCTGATAGATAACAGTGACAGGTGGTGATAGGGGGTGATTGATGGGTAATTAGTGGGTGTTTAGAGGAGAGAACAGATGTAAACTGTGAGGAAACGCGGAAAAGCCGCCGCAAGTGCTCAGAGTGAGGCGGCTGTTTCCGCGTCCAACATGGCGGCACAACGCAAAGAAACCGCCGCATGCCGCATGGGTAGAGCAGTGGAGTCCGCGTTGGATGCGGCGGATGGCGCGCATAGCAATACTACTGACCTTGTGGTTGGACGCGTTGGAGAGCGGTGCGGCGGCCCCCGCACCCGAATCAGCGGATACATTGCAAGACATGTCTGGTGTTGCTGGGACTGCTAGTCCACACAGGTTCAGAAGGATGCGCGCGCGCACTGAGAGGCAGAGCTTATATGACAGCCAGAGAAGAGTCAGCTGACCAAGCTGGTCAGCTGACATTTTCACCACTTTCCATTGGTCCAGCACTTAGGGGTGGCGCTGGAGAGCGCTATAGTATATATACTGGGTGCTGGTCATTTCTCTGGTGTCTGGCGTTGCGATCACTACGTGGTAGCACTCAGACCTTGTCTGTGTTCTAGCATAGTTTCCAATGGTGTTGATGATCAAGGAACTCACACCTTAGCATTAGGAATATTGAACTGTATTATTTGTTATGACCTTCTGCCTGCCAGACTATTCCTCTGAACTCTGATTCTGTACCTTGCTATTTCTGATATCCTGTTGCCAAACTCTGCTCGTTCCTGGACTCTGTATTTGCCTCCTGATTCTGTACCTTGCTATTCTGATACTCCGTTGCCAAACCCTGCCTGTTCATTGGATTCCGTATCTGCCTCCTGAATCTGTACCTTATCTGTCTGTGTGTTAACGACCTGGCTTACCCGACCTCGAGAACTGGCCTTACTGTTAGAGGCAGTTCCCAGACCTGTTAGTGACACCCTCTCACTGGTGTCACTCACGCTCTGTCCTTCCTACTCTCAGCCTAGCTCCTCCCCCGGGAGAGTCTAGGCCTATGGAAGGAACATACTTCTGTGCAGTACTCAATGTATTACTGTTGCACCGAACACTCACTTGTTATCTCAGGTGTCCAGAGGTTAGTAGATATATCTGATTATCGGTGATACTGCAGATCATCAATAATCGGGTATATTCTGCATTCTCCGTGATACTGCAGTTCACCGGTAATCAGACCCTCTCTGTGTTACACCGATCGTTACATACACAATGCACTTGGGAGGTGATCTGATGGCGGGTCTGCGGGCGATCTGATGGTGTGGGTGGGTGATCAGATTGCCCGCAAGGGGCAGGTTAGGGGCTGATTGATGGGTGGCAGTGACAGGTGGTGACAGGGGGTGATTGACGGGTGATTGACAGGTGATTGACAGGTGATCAGTGGGTTATTACAGGGAAGAACAGATGTAAATAATGCACTGGCAAATTGATAAGGGGGAGTCTGAGGGCAATCTGAGCATGTGGGCGGATGATTGGGTGCCCGCAAGGGGCAGATTAGGATCTAATCTGTTGGGTAACAGTGACAGGTGGTGATAGGGTGTGATTGATGGGTGATTGATGGGTAATTAGTGGGTGTTTAGAGGAGAGAACAGATGTAAACAATGCACTTGGGAGGTGATCTGATGGCGGGTCTGCGTGCAATCTGATGGTGTGGGTGGGTGATCAGATTGCCCACAAGGGGCAGGTTAGGGGCTGATTGATGGGTGGCAGTGACAGGTGGTGACAGGGGGTGATTGATGGGTGATTGACAGGTCATTGACAGGTGATCAGGGGGGATAGATGCATACAGTACACAGGGGGGGAAGCATCTGGGGAGAATCTGAGGGGTGGGGAGGGTGATCAGGAGCCCCCAGGGGGCAGTTTAGGGCATAAAAAAATAGCGTTAACAGATAGTGACAGGGAGTGATTGATGAGTGATTAGGGGGGTGATTGGGTGCAAACTGTGGTCTGGGGGGTGGGCAGGGGGGGAGTCTGAGGGGTGCTGTGGGTGATCAGGGGGCAGGGGGGGCAGGTCAGTGTGTTTGGGTGCAGACTAGGGTGGCTGCAGCCTGTCCTGGTGGTCCCTCGGACACTGGGACCACCAGGGCAGGAGGCAGCCTGTATAATATGCTTTGTATACATTACAAAGCGTATTATACGCTTCAATTGCAGTGATCGAGGGGTTAACAACCCACCAGCGCTTCCGAACGGCCGGCGGGTTGACGTCGCGGGTGGGCAGAGCCAGTTGCCGGGGGAGGCGCGCATCACCAGTGACGCGATCGCTCCCCAGGCATGCTGAAAGGACGCAATGCCGATGGGCGTATTGCGGTCCTTTCGGCGTCCACTTTGCCGCCGCCCATCGGCTGTGGGCGGTCGGCAATTGGTTAAAATCCGAATTGATCCGGATCCAGATACCCAGATATTCGGATCCGGTTCAGATATCCGAATCCGGCCTTTTAGATATCCACGTGAACGCAGATATCCGGACGCTTTATCAGCGGATGTCCGACCTATTCGGATATCTGGATAGAAAAACCGGAAGTGATCTTTAAAATGCTTCTAAACCGTTTTGAAAGCTAAAAAACCCTCCTACCTCCTCCTCCTCCTCCTTGTTCAAGGATCTTGAATTCCAATTCCAATTGTGGTGTCACAGTTCACTCATCTGTTCAACTACAAGAAAGGCCCAGGAGTAGTCTTAGCTACCGTAATATTTATGTTACGGGAGGGCCCCTATTACACTTTCTCTTACAGGGCTATGGAAACCGTTTTGCCCATGCGATAAAGCGAGGTGCTAAAATGAAATCATGCCTAGCAGAGGATGGTTTTGATCCATCAACCTCTGGGTTATGGGTCCAGCACACTTCTGATGCGTCACTCTGCTTACATTTGTGTATAACCTTCAAGTTTAAGAAAGGTACGTTAGTTTAAATAGTTACACTACTATGTTACAGCAAGGCCCTAATGACACTTTCTCTTACGGGGCTATGGCCACCGATTGGCCCATGTGGTAAAGCAAGGTGTAAAAAACAAAGTACACCTAGCAGGGGATGGTTTCAATCCATCGACCTCTGGGTTTTGGGCTCAGCACGCTTCCACTGCACCACTCTGCTGCCATACAGCAGATGCTTTGTTGTAGGAAAAAGTGAGTGAGACCGCTTAGCCGTACGGAAAAATGGGCACTCCTTTGCCTACTTCTTTCTGGCCTTTGTCATCATGAAAGGATCATAGAAATATATGTAGAGATTTGATATATACAGGTTAAACTTCTTGGAGCAGACTTTTTTCCTCCCTCCACAAGCCACACATGCATCCACATAAAATCGTTTAGCAACAGCAGTGTGCACAGTCTCTGTGGTGCAAGCGGTTAGCACATTTGGCTGTTAACCAAAAGGTTGGTGGTTCAAGCCCACCCAGGGACAGCCTTGCCTTTTGTGTTCAACAGTTGTCCAAAGAGAACCCCAGATTGCCATGTAGAATTATCTCTCTCTCTGGGCTTGAACCACCAACCTCTCGGTTAACAGCCGAGCACGCTAACTGCTTGCACCGCAGAGCCTGTGCACACTGTTGTTGGTAAACAATTTTATGGGGATGTATGTGTGTCTTGTGGAGGGAGGAAAAAAGTCTGCTCCAAGAAGTTTAACACCACTTTAAACAAAACCTGTATATATCAAATTTCTACATATATTTCTATGATCCTTTCATGATGACAAAGGCCAGAAAGAAGTAGGCAAAGGAGTGCCCATTTTTCTGTACGGCTAAGCGGTCTCATTCCCTTTTTCCTACAATGAAGCATTTGCTGTATGGCATCAGAGTGGCGCTGCATAAGAGTCCATAACCCAAAGATCGACGGATTGAAACCATCCTCTGCTAGGTGTACTTTGGTTTTCACACCTTGCTTTACCACATGGGACAATCGGTGGCCATAGCCCCGTAAGAGAAAGTGTCATTAGGGCCTTGCTGTAACATAGATAGTAGTGTATCTATTTCAACTAATGTACCCTTCTTAACTTAATGATTGCATACAAATGTAAGCAGAGTGGTGCAGCAGGAGTGTGCTGGGCCCATAACTCAGAGGTTGATAGATCGAAACCATCCTCTGCTAGGCATGATTTCATTTTTGCACCTCGCTTTATCACATGGGCAAAACGGTTTCCATAGCTCTGTAAGAAAAAGTGTAATAAGGGCCCTGCATACATATTAGGGTAGCTAAGACTACTCCTGGGCCTTTTTTGTAGTTGAAGAGATGAGTGAACCACCACACTTAAAAAAAATAAAAAACTGAAAAACAGCAAACAGAGAAGCTTCCCCATATTGGAGCATTGGATTTGGTAAAGTCTTAAGCCAATGTGTTATAAGACACAAGTAAGCTTTAGGTTAGCAGGAATGGTTGCATGGCCACCTAGCTTTTCATCCTTCCCACCCTTGCCCTTGAATCTTCCAGACTTCAAATTGCTGTCCTTTGCTGTGTGTGTTGCACCAGCATCATCCAGGGAGGCACATGATCTTTCTGAAGTCTTGAATTGAAGTCTGTAAGCAGTATCACCATGTGTCCCACTGCTTTCATCTAGCAAATTAGGCAAATAAGCAAGCTCATTTTTCTCTTGGATATATCACAATGGTACATGCTAGACTGGCTTCACCATGTAGTATTGGTGGTGGTATAGTGGTGAGCATAGCTGCCTTCCAAGCAGTTTCCTTGGGTTAAATTCCTGGCCAATGCATGTGAGCTGGCATTTGACATCCTACACATCCCTGGAAGACAAGATCCATGAACGAGGAGGAGGAGAAGGGAGGAGGGAGGAACACATGGTGATACTGCTTACAGGGTTCAAGAGGGATGTTTTTTTTTTTTGCCGCCGGAATGGAAATTGCAGTAATCGGATCCAGATATCTGCCGGATATCCGGGTATGTGGCTAAATATCCACATAGAGCTATCCGGATTTGGGCCCCGGTATCCGGGATCTGGATCCAGCCGGATAGCGTAAAAATGGTCGGATATCCAGGTTACCCGGATATCCGGAATCCGGATGAGCAACCCTGCTGATGAGTCTTGATAGAGTCAGAATTTGGCGTAAACAGAATGAGAACATGGATCCATCATGCCTTGTTACCGCTGTGCAGGCTGGTGGTGGTGGTGTAATGGTGGGGGGATGTTTTCTTGGCACACTTTAGGCCCCTTAGTGCCAACTGGGCATCGTTTATATGCCACGGGCTACCTGAGCATTGTTTCTGACCATGTCCATTCCTTCATGACCACCATGTACCCATCCTCTGATGGCTACTTCCAGCAGGATAATGCACCATGTCACAAAGCTCGAATTATTTCAGATTGGTTTCTTGAACATGACAATGAATCAGAATCAGAATCAGAATCAGTTTTATTTCGCCAAGTACAGCAAGAGCTGTAATCGGAATTATTTGTGGTACACATGGCATAGGCAGTGTAAAGACAGACAGAGTATAGACAGACGCACAATGCATACAAATACAAAATACAAAATAGAAATGCAGTAGTCAGGTACGTACTGGCCATTTCACTGCTGTGCAGGGCAGTCAGGTAACAATAAGGTGCAGTAAAACGTCCACAGTCCCTTTACAGATAAAGAACCAGGGCAGGCAGCGTCTGGAACCGGCTGACCGACCCAGCAGTTAGAGATCCAGGCCGGGCCGGGGAAGGTTAGAGTTCAGTAGCCGAACAGCCTGGGGGAAGAAGGTGTTCTTCCTCCTAGTAGTTTTGGATGGTATAATCCTGTAGCGGTGGCCCAATGGGAGGAGCCTGAAGTAGTGGCTGCCTGGGTGGGAGGGGTCGCGGGAGATCATGGTTGCCCTCTTTCTCATCCTAGAGGAGTGGAGGAGATCAAGAGGAGGAAGAGGAGACCTGATGATCTTCTCCGCGTCAGTTATGACTCTCTGCAGCCTGTGTTTGTCGCTTGCCGCTGCGCCTGCATACCAGACTGTAATGATTGTGGAATTCTCTCCGTGATCAGTGCACAGGACGTGCGCTGACACTGCGGAAATCCTCCACAAGCGTATCATTTGAGGGAACCCAGCAAAAGGTGCAACGCACCTGTAGAGGGAAATTCCTGTCGGCAGGTGGAGCTGTGGAGTGCAGAGGAGCTGCCACAGACGCCAGACAGGAATTGTACAAAGGGAAGAAACGCAGGGCAAGATAGCCCTGAAAAAGAGAGATCAAAGCGACAGAGGGTATGTGTGTCCACCAATCTAGTCGCCACCCTGCGACGATGAACACACAACCATGAAGATCAGGTGAGAAGGCAATCGCCAGAGATGGCGATTGCTAACAGCGACACAAGACTGAATAAGCACAGATGAGGAATGTATGTATGTCCACCAATCTAGCCGCCAACCTGCGACGGCGGACACATAACGGAGGAAACCAAGTGAGAACGCAATCGCAAGAGAAGCGATTGCGAAAGAGAATGAGCATAGGGACAGAATGTATGTATGTGCACCAATCTAGTCGCCAACCCGCGACGGTGCACACACAACAGCAGAAACGAAGTATGAACGCAATCGCGAGAGAGGCGATTGCCAGAGGTGACACAAGGCTACAGCAAGGCAGAGCACGAGAGTAGCAAAGGCACAGCAAATCATACAATGAGAAGATAAGGAAAATAATAAACGCTAACTAAACGCGAACACCGCACTCATTTGCAACAGCGAATGCATTTTCTGCGCGGTCTCCACGTGTTAAGCACAACAGAGACAAGCACGCCTAACTAACCACCGACAGACAAACATGAAACAGAGGACGCGAGCGCTTGCTTAACGGTTACCTCACCGAGCCTCCAGCAAACGTTCGTAGCAGACAAGACAGATACACGAAAACAGGAATAAGTGAGAGATACGATCCACTGCTCTTTCCGCCAGAGCGAGTGCGATCTCAGTAAGGCAACAGGGCTTGCAGGATCCACTGCTCTTACTGTCAGAGCAAGTGCGATCCAAGTATAGCAAGAGAGTTGCAGACCAGAAGGATCCACAGCCGCTACTGCTAGAGGCTAGTGTGATCCAGGCACGACAGACAGACAGAACAGAAGGGCCTACCAGTAACAACCGCTGCTCTGGTTAGCACCCCACAGGCAGACAGAACAGGCAATACAAATAATACAATCCTGACTGCCCTAGTAAGGATGCCTAGTGCAGTCCCAGGAATTACTCTAAACTAATCTTCAAACAATCAGCATGGCTGACACTCCAGGAGTGTTTCACAGGACAAACCCTTATGACCAGCGACTTACTGTGGAATCACATGGTATATATAGAGCAAGCCTACAAAGGATGTGGCTAGGCAATTTGCATGACAAACGTATGCAAATTCCTCAGCAGAAGCAAGCTGCAAAACTCACAAAAGGTCTCTCTTCCAGAGACCTGCAGAATGCAGACCTGAACAGTGGTCAAAAAGCTGCCTGCCTGCGCAGGCAGCTGAGCGGATCATTACACAGACAATTACAGAGGAGCATAGGATAGATTTTATGGTGGCGGTATAGAAGCTGGTCAGCAGCTCCCTGGGCATGCCAAATCTCTTCAGTTGGTGCAGGAAGAACAACCGCTGATGGGATTTCTTCTGAATTTTGGTGGTTTTTAGCCCCCTTTTCAGGCTGTTAGTGAGTGTCGTGCCGAGGAACCGAACCGATGACACCTTAGAGACTTCTGTCCCTCCAATGAGGACTGGTGGGAGGGGGGGAGGGTTTCTCCTGAAGTCAACGACTAGTTCAACAGTCTTTGCTGTGTTGAGGACCAGGTTGTTGTCGCTGCACTAGTTGCATATTCTCTCGACTTCGCTGCAGTACTCGTGCTCCCCGTTGCTACCAATAAGGCCGATGATGGTGGTGTCGTCTGCAAACTTGATGACCTTCATAGAGTCAGCTGATGAGGTGCAGTTGTTGGTATAGAGGGAGAACAGCAGAGCTGACAGAACACAGCCTTGTGGGGCCCCTGTATTGGTGGTCCGGACACTGCAGTAGTAGTTGCCAAGCTTCACCTGTTGCGTTCTGTTAGTCAAGAAGTCTTTGATCCATGCTCGGAGAGAAGGATCAATTCCGAGATGCGTCAGATTGGTGATCAGGATGTCTGGGCAGATCGTGTTGAACGCTGAGCTAAAGTCTAGAAACAGGATCCTAGCATAGGAGGCGGGGCTGTCCAGGTGCTCCGTGATGTGAGCCATGAGTTCACTGTACTAAAATGGCCCCCACAGTCACCAGATTTTAACTAGTGTTGATCGAACACCAAAATGTTCGGGTTCGGTTCGGCCGAACGTCGCCCCGATATTCGGCATGTTCGGGCCGAATTCCGACCCCAATGCAAGTCAATAGGGACCTGAATATTTCTGCTTTGCAGGCCAGAAAAACCATAAAAAATGAGGGAAACTTCTGCAAAATGGCTTGGGAATAGTGGGGGGGGGGGGTGGGAAATGAGATCCTGAAAAGTTGTCGTAGTACTACCAATGGGACCGGCAACGCTAACCCCGCAGCACACAGGATGGAAGAGGAGGTGCAGGAGGAGAAGGCCACGCTTTGAGACACAACCCAGGCCTTGCGTGAGGCCAAATTGGATACTGAAAGCAATGCACTTTGTCACCATGCATTCAAAAATATAATAAAATTGAAATCCTTAGCGTTGCCGGTGCCATTTTCAGGAATATTTCAATGTTGTTATATTTTTCAAAGCCTGGCGACAAAGTGCATTGCTTTAAGCATGCAATTTGTCCTCACGCCAGGCCTGGTTTGTGTCTCAAAGCGTGGCCTTGCTCTCCTGTACCCGCTCTGCCATCCTGTGTGCTGGCTAAGCCAGCAAACAGGATGGAAGAGGAGGTACTACAGGAGAGCAAGGCCACGCTTTGTGACACAACCCAGGCCTGGCATGGCGACAAAATGCATGCGTAAAGCAAAGCATTTTGTCGCCATGCAGTGATAAATATAATAGAATGAGATATTCCTTAAAAAGAGTGCCGAAACGCTAACCAATCACAGATGTTCATGGTGCTGGGTCGTGGGGTGTTGTGAAGTTGTTTCCAATCCACAATTTATTCATTTTAATTTGTGTCAGACGGTCTGCATTTTCTGTGGAGAGGCGGATACGCCGATCTGTAACGATGCCTCCGGCAGCACTGAAACAGCATTCAGAGATAACACTGGCTGCAGGGCAAGCCAGCACCTCTATTGCGTACATTGCCAGTTCGTACCAGGTGTCTACCTTAGGGACCCAATAGTTAAAGGGGCTGATGGATTGTTGAACACGGCTACGCCATCTGACATGTAGTCCTTGACCATCATCTGCAGGCGATCGGTGTTGTAGGTGGAACTGGGCGAATGCTGTTCTGTGGGCTGCTGCCTGGGTGTCAGAAAAGTTTGCCACACCTTGGACACTGCCGATACCATTCCCTTGTGGGCACTAGCAGAAGCTTGTGTTCTTTGCCCCCTCCTAGTCCTGGGTTAGCGGAAGTCAGTCTGTTGACGTGGCTGGAGGAGGATGCAACTAATTTCTCCACAAAGGCCTGCTGGTATTCTTCTATTTTGACCTGTCTGATACTTTCTTCAATCAGTGTGGGAACATTTTCTTTGTAGCGTGGATCCAGAAGGGTGTAAACCCAGTAATCCACGTCGGCCAGAATTCTGACAATGCGCGGGTCGCGTTCAATGCATCCTAGCATGAACTGAGCCATGTGTGCCAGAGTCCCACCAGGATGCTCATCATGTTCTGTGCTTGATTGTTGTGATGCACTATAACCAGCACCTTCTTCCTGGTCTTCTTCTCCTGTCCATCCCCACTGAATTGTGGAAGTCAAACGTGCCCGGCCATGTTCCTCGGCAGTGGAGGCATCCAAGTCCTGCTCCAATTCCAGCTGTTCCTCATACTCTTCTTCATCATATCTGGGACCAGCGGTTCCTGAGGCAGATTGCCTTATGTGGGTATCATCACGCTGATCGTTGTCCTCTCTCAATTCCTCCTCTTCCATCCTGATTGCCTCTTCCTTGATCTGGAACATTGATTGCTTCAGTAAACACAGCAGTGGTATTGTAATGCTGACTAAAGAGTTATCACCGCTCACAAGCAACGTGGATTGCTCTAAATTTTAGAGGACTTCGCAGAGGTCAGACATGGTGGCCCATTCTGATCCACAGAAGTTTGGCAGCTGACCGGATGCACCTCGGTACTGCTCCGTCAGGTACTGGACTACTGCACTCCTCTGCTCGCAAAGGCGTGCTAGCATGTGCAGCATAGAATTCCACCGTGTGGGGACATCAGACACCAAGCGATGGTTGGGTAGACTGAAGCGCTGCTGCAACTTGGTGAGTGTGGCTGAAGCGGCACTGGAGTTTTGGAAATGTTTGGCCACTCGCCGCACCTTCAGCAGAAGATTTGCCACGTTTGGGTATCTCCTCAGGAACCGCTGAACAACTAGGTTCAGAACGTGGGCCAGGCAAGGGATGTGTCTCAGCTTTGCCAACTGTAAGGCGCAAATGAGATTACTCCCATTATCACACACAACCATGCCCGGTTTCAGGTCCAGCGGTGCCAGCCACAAATCCGTCTGTTCCTTTGTTCCCCTCCAAATTTCCTCCCCTGTGTGCTGCTTATCCCCAAGGCAGATCAGCTTCAGCAACGCTTGCTGACGCATGCCAACAGCTGTGCTGCACTGCTTCCACGCTCCTGTTGCTGGGTTAGCGATGCCGGATGAGGTCGAGCTTGGAGAGGCGGTGGAGGAGAAGGAGCCAGAGAGGTCGCTGTTGTCATTGACTCGCAGGGAAGCAGGTCTGGCAATTTGCGGCATTGGCAACACCTGTGCCGTAGCAGGTGAGGAGTCACTGCCAGGCTCCACAAGGTTCACCCAGTGCGCCGTAAGGGAGATGTACCGACCCTGGCCAAACGCACTCATCCAGGTGTCAGTGGTGAGGTGAACCTTGCAGGCAACGGCATGTTTCAGGCTACGGGTGATTTTGCCGACCACGTGATCATGTAATGCTGGCACGGCACAGTGCGCAAAGTAGTGGCGGCTGGGAACTGTGTAACGTGGTATGGCCATCGACATCATGCATTTGAAGCTGTCTGTCTCCACCACTCTATATGGCAGCATTTCGCAGGCCAGGAACCTGGCAATGCTGGCTGTTAGTGCCATGGCCCGGGGGTCATTTGCTGGCATTTTTCTCCTGCACTCCAACATCTCCGGGACAGACAACTGAACAGTAGGCTCGCACACTGAAGGGCAGTTGGTTGTTGTCGATGACTGGGAACAGTCAAGAGCACAACTGTTTAAACTCACATCGGTTGGTACGGATGTTTGTCCACCACGTAATGGCTGGTCTGCTGAGGAGGGTCTAGTGTCCACACCGGAGGCAGTGTTGCTTGGGGCTGGAAGCGAGCCGACGGTACCCTGGCCTTGCGCGTTTGACCAAAGAGTGGGATGTTTGGCTTCCATGTGCCAGCGCATGCTGGTGGTGCTGAGGTTGTTCACATTTTTTCCCCTGCTCAGTGTCCTCCTGCACACCCTGCAAATCCCCATGGTTACATCCCAAGGATGGGCTGGTGCTTAACCCGCTGCTGGACGCTTGAGAGGTCAACCAATTCATTAAATCTTCCCGTTCTTGTGGATTAGTGAGGTTTGTTTTTTGACTGGGGCAGATGGGCGGCATTGAGGGGGTTTTCTTAGGTGCACCACCACGGCCTCTACGTGAACCGTCAAGGGAAACACCTTTTCCCCTGCCCCTCCCTCTTTCACGGGATTTCTTCATAGTAGTCGTTACTTAGTCGTTACTTGTCACAAAGATGAAATATTTTTTTAATAAACAATACTCAGCAAAAGTCACTTACTCACAAAAGTCATATATTTGTGGATCGGTGGTACGCAAGTGATCCCACTTGGCGGCACTGAAAGTGGTTTTTTTTAAAAACAATACTCAGCAAAAGTCACTGAATATATGTGTGGATTGGTGGTACGCAAGTGATCCCACTTGGTGGCACTGAAAGTGTTTTTTTAATAAACAATACACTGCAAAAGTCACTGAATATACGTGTGGATTGGTGGTACGCAAGTGATCCCACTTGGCGGCACTGAAAGTGTTTTTTTTTTAAACAATACTCAGCAAAAGTCACTGAATATACGTGTGGATTGGTGGTATGCAAGTGATCCCACTTGGTGGCACTGAAAGTGTTTTTTTAATAAACAATACTCAGCAAAGTCACTGAATATACGTGTGGATCGGTGGTACGCAAGTGATCCCACTTGGCGGCACTGAAAGTGTTTTTTTAATAAACAATACTCAGCAAAAGTCACTGAATATATTTGTGGATTGGTGGTATGCAAGTGATCCCACTTGGCGGCACTGAAAGTGTTTTTTTAATAAACAATATGCTACAAAGTCACTGAAAATGAAAATACGTGTGAATTTTTAACAGCCCTGTGGGTGCTGCAGCTGCTGTCAGCGGTGAGGCTGGGGCCCTGTGGCTGGCCTGGCTGGCAGTGAGGCCCTGTGGGTGCTGCTGTCAGCGGTGAGGCTGGGGCCCTGTGGCTGGCCTGGCTAGCAGTAAGGCTCTGTGGGTACTGCTGTCAGCGGTGAGGCTGGAGGCTGGGGCCCTGTGGCTGGCACTGGCAGACAGTACGCTACACTAAACTCCCTACCTACCCAAAGCTAAACCCCAAAGCAAATGGCGCCGATCACACGCATTCGGGTATTTATGCACCTAAACACGTGACCCAAAAACAAGTAGGACCGGCACCACTTCAAAATGACAGACGCTGTTTCGGGCATAGCCCTTTCTCAAACTGCAATAGGCTATTGCAGTTTGAGAAAGGGCTATGCCCGAAACAGTGTCTGTCATTGCTGAGGCATTCATGATTGAATAAAAGAGCTTTAATACAATCTTTTGAAGTGGTGCCGGTCCTACTTGTTTTTGGATTGCTGCAGACCTCTGAGGGCGCAGAGATCTCGACCGTGGCACACTTATCTTCTTTGGAGATCCTTTGGTGCTCCTCCTGAATATCGTTTGCTATACCTGAACACGTGACCCGCTCGGCCAATCACAGTGCGAGACGCACGTTCGACCGAATGTACGGCCACGTTCGGCCGAACGTTCGGCCAAGGACAAGTTCGAGCCATGTGGCCGAGCATCCATCATGGACACTGAGGTGTTCAGATGGTGTTCGCCGCCAACTAGTGTTGGGCGAACACCTGGATGTTCGGGTTCGGGAAGGTTCGCCGAACATGGCCGCGATGTTCGGCATGTTCGGGCCGAACCCCGAACTCCCCGAACATCCCGCTTTTGGGGGCCCTATGGGGTCGCAGGCATAAGGGGGGAGCATGCCCCGATCGCGGGGGGGGTCGGAAATCCCCCCCACCCCCTCCGCTAGCGCTCCCCCCTCTGCCCGCTTCCCCATACAAAAGTTTGACGAAAGTAAAATAGTACCGGTGGTGGTGGCTGGCTGCTGCAGTGGCTGGCTGGCACTATGAAGTGACTGAGGAGGAGGAGTCGGAGTAGGACGCGTTGAGGGAGGCCGGGCAGCGGGCGGTTCAGCGGTAGTACCCTTGTGGTGCTTCCGCCCTTTCTCTGACCTCACGTCCTCTGCATACGAGGGTACGCGTCACGCGTACCCTCGTATGCGTCATCACGCAGAGGACGTGAGGTCAGAGAAAGGGCAGAAGTACCACAAGGGTACTACCGCTGAACCGCCCGCTGCCCGGCCTCCCTCAACGCGTCCTACTCCGACTCCTCCTCCTCAGTCACTTCATAGTGCCAGCCAGCCACTGCAGCAGCCAGCCACCACCACCGGTACTATTTTATTTTCGTCAAACTTTTGTATGGAGAAGCGGGCAGAGGGGGGAGCGCTAGCGGAGGGGGTGGGGGGAATTTCCGACCCCCCCCCCCCGCGATCGGGGCATGCTCCCCCCTTATGCCTGCGACCCCATAGGGGGGCCGTATTCGAACTCGAACATCACCCGAACAGGGTGATGTTCTGCAGAACCCGAACAGTGGCGAACACTGTTCGCCCAACACTACCGCCAACTCGAACACCACGAAATTTGCCAAATCCCGAACAGTGGCAAACACTGTTCGATCAACACTAATCTTAACCCAATAGAGCATCTATGGGATGTGATGGAACGGGAGCTTCGTGCCCTGGATGTGCATCCCACAAATCTCCATCAAGTGCAAGATGCTTTCCTATCAATGTGGGTCAACATTTCTAAATAATGCTTTCAGCACCTTGTTGAATCAATGCCACGTAGGATTAAGGCAGTTCTGAAGGCGAAAGGGGGTGAAACACTGCATTAGTATGGTGTTCCTAATAATCCTTTAGGTTAGTGTAACACATTTACATCCAAAAATAAAATATATTTTTAATAAGCTTTTAGACATTTGTAGCATATGGATGTGAAAACACAGAACACCTATAAATGTTGGCTAAAGGGTTAACTCACTTTGATTTCTTTCTTTTATGTATGAGTTTATTTATTTATTTTTGTTTTCTAGATTAGTTACGAAGCGAGAGACAGTTTATTAAGTGACAGAAGGGAGTTTCCGCATGTTTTCCGCACAGTTCCAAACAATGAGATGCAACATGTGGCAATTGTGAAGCTGCTGGAGAGCATGAGGTGGAACTGGGTTGGCATCATTACATCTGATGATGAGTACGGAGATCGGGAGTTCCAACAACTGAGCAGAATTCTGGCAAATCATGGAGTTTGTATCGATTTCAAGGTAGTGTGCAGCGAGAATAGAGAGAAAATTCCTCGTGAGCTGAAAGAATCTACGGCTGAAGTTATCATTCTTGCCGGCTCAGTTACAGTTACATGCTGTGAATTCTTACGCAATACTCGCCCTTATCACGTTAATAAAACATTTATTTTGCCGGACTCTTGGGCACGGGAACAAGGGCATCCTTTTTACAGTAACAGCAATTTGATGTTTAAATCTGAATACTATGATATCCGGGGATTGCAGGAATATTTATACAGGACAAACCCGTTCTCCTACCAGCCAGATGACCCACTGATGGACGACATTCTCATTACATGGTATGGATGCTATTCTAGAAACAGATTGAAAAATCACTTTCTTGCACCTATGATGCCCCATCCTGTTCGCAACTGCACGTTTGAGACGATGAACAAAACTCAATATGTTTTTACAGAAGATACAACCCCCATAAGAGTATTTGGAGCAGTCAAAATATTGGCTGAGGCATTGCACAATGTGTATGTTTCTTTAAAGATGAATAAAACAGAAATGACCACACAATTACACAGAATGAAGCATAAGGTGAGTGTGTCCAATATACAGAAGGCCTCATGGCTTCCAGCGTGTCCAGGCAAGACAGGTTTTCTTTGGGCCTTTTCCACTAGCTGTGATCCACTTAAAAAAGCAGATCACAGCCGTTTTACATGTAAATCGTGGAGCTCATTTTCCAGAAGGAACAGTTCATTGTTTCTTTGATTTGCAATCTCCAGCCTGCACAATTCTTGCTACAATCCTGTTCCATTCCCGCTGGCTTCACGGCACAAAAACGACAAGTGGAAATTGAGAGTTGTGTGATCACAACGCAGCGAGATTACACTTGTAAATCCCAGTGGAAAAGGGCTCTTAACTGAACAAGGTGTAAAGTACATGATATAAAATAGAGGTAAGCTACAACAGCAATGTAAATGCCTCAATCTAAATAACAATATGGAGCTATCTGTAACGATTGGTGTCTGCACACAGAGAGTAATCTGATTATTGATGATCTGCTGTATCACCAACAATACAGATGTATACCTGATTATTGATGATCTGCAGAATCACCAATAATACAAGTATGACTGGCCTCTGGACACCTAATGAAGTGTAAGTGTTTGGTGCAACTGTAACAGCTATCCCCCGTGGAGCGGGAGACACAGACACTACTGCAGCCAGTGGACACCTGAGGAGCAGGTGGCCTCTGGCTGTGCAGAGACTATATCTTTAAGAGGAGGAGATAATCTTGCAGCCAGAGATTCCCTGAAGGACTGGGAATCAGACTGTACTGCAGCCAAGGATTCCCGGATGATTGGGAATCAGATGGTACTGCAGCCAGTGGACTCCTATGGGGTAGAGACCACTGGCTGAGCTGCAGGAAGGACTCTCTGAGGAGCAGGAGGTTCCTGCAGCCAACTGACACCTGGTGGACCAGTGTCACGGGCAGCACAGACAGACTGATCACTCGAGGGATGAGTGACAGCCAGAATGGTCAGACAGGCCAGGTCGGCAACACCCGAGCAGATAAGGTACAGAGACAGAAGGCTGATTCAGTAACCGGGTACAGGCTAGGTTGGCAACTGGTAGACAGATAGGCAGAGGTACTGAATCAGAAAGCAAGAGAGAGGTCAACCGAGCCAGAGGTCATAACAAATATCAATAAGCACAATCCTAGTCTGAAGTGTGAGGTCCTTGGTCTCGACACCCGGGAACTAGTCTAAAGAATAACACAGTATCCTATACTAGGGTGTGAGGTCCTTGGTCTCAACACCCCGGAACTGGTCTAAAGTATAACACAGTAATGACACAGTAATCCTATACTTGGGTGTCCTTGGTCTCAACACCCTGGAACTGATCTAAAGTATAACACAGTAAACAACAAGAGCGGAATCTGGCTAAGTGTGAATTCCCAGGTCCACCTGGTTCTAACACACTGTAGGATCTGACTGAGGTCTGGGTGCTCACACGTTAGTATTCGCAATGGCAGACAACCTGCAACTGACAAGCAAGTCCTATAAGTACCCAGAGCTCTCACCAGCCCCGCCCCAGCCACTCAGTCAATCCGGAGCACAGCCGGAGTCAGCTGACCGGCTTGATCAGCTGACTCCCCTTCTACTGACATAAAGGTCCTGTTGCCTGGCGTGCGTGCGCGTAGCTCTCCATCTGTGTGCACTACAAGGACCAGGCGAACCAGCAGCATGTAGCCGCGCAGCAGAGGCCGCCAGCTGGAACGCGGAAATAGCCGCCCTGCCGCTTGCCCACGTGGCGGCATCTCCGCTATTCATTACAGTACCCCCCCTGAGGAGTGGACTCCGGACACTTCCCACACGGCCTCTCAGGGTGTAAGTCATGAAACTCTTTCTTTAATTCTTCTGCATGCATGCAACAATCTGGCACCCCAGTTCTCTCCTCCAGACCATACCCCTTCCAGTGGACCAGAATCTTCTCGATCTCATACTCAGGTTGGTCATCAACCATCACGGGGGGGGGGGGGAGAGCAACCCACGTGCACCGCCGGCTTCAACACAGACACATGGAACGATCTCACACCTCTCATGCTGGCTGGGAGATCAATCGCATAAGTGACATTATTAATCTTTCTGGCCACTGGATATGGTCCTACAAATCTAGGTCCCAATTTAGGTGACGGTTGTTTCAATGCCAAATATCGAGTAGATACCCACACCATGTCCCCTGGGGAAAACTTCCACTCTACAGACTGTCTCTTATCTGCCTGTTTTTTCTGAGTCCAAGGTTTATTTGGCACTGGTAGGGGTTGCAATGTACCCACTGGCGCCTGACGAGATGGCTTACCTTCTGGAATATCTCGTTGGTAAGGGCCCAGAGTACCCACCCAGTCCTCCCAGGTCTCAGTAGCTGCCAAGACCACCTTCTGAGGTAGAATGGTCTTAGGCTCAAAACACCTAGATAGAGCATCTGCTTTGATATTTTTACTACCTGGCAGGGATGCTCAGCAGAGCTCGAATATTCGAGTAGCTCGAATATTCGAGCTCTTTTTCAGCTATTCGAGCTCGAATACCGAGCTCGAATAGCTGCAGCTATTCGAATGGGCTATTCGAGTGAACTCGAATAGCCCACTCACTATTCGAGCTATTCGAGCAAACAGCGCTATTCGAGCTCGAATACCGAGTGCGAATAGCGTCATAGCCCAGATTGATGTCCTTAGAGCCAATCAGAGGGCTCCCAGGCCCTCTGACGGCAGCCAATCACAGAGGGGGACCCTGGCCAGCCCCTACCCTATAAATAGCGGCCGCCATGTTCGGTTTTTCCGTCCTTGCCTGACTTGTACAGAGAGAGATCTGCTCCTTTGTGCTTTGGCTTAGCAAGTGCTCTATAGTGGTCAATTACCTAGCGTTTTTGCTCACATACACCTGCTATATACACCTATATTGTTGTTAGCTAGATAGAGATTGTATTTTAGTTAGTAGCTTGTGTGTTACATAGATACAGCTGCTGCTGCAGGCAAGCTTACACAGCTTTAGGCCTCAGGGCCTTGCCTGTGTGGGCAGCTGTCCTCCTGTCGTCTGTTAGTTTATTTCTCATCTATACCAGTGTTTCTGCTGTGTATTCTACCCTGTCTTGTCCTTTACTTACTGAGTGGTTATTGTATTTTGTAGTTATACTACTGTACTAGGGACACTCACTGTTACTGTTCATAGCTCCTGCGTGTGTGTGTGCGTGCACTGTCTGTAGTGTACACAGTACATAGTATTCCCTTCTACTGAATCATCTGATTACTACTGAATCTGATTATTGTATTTTCTAGTTGTACTTACTGTACTAGGGACACTCAGTCACTGTTCATAGGCTAGCTCCTGCGTGTGTGCGTGCGTGCACTCACTGTCTGTAGTGTACACACACTCTATTTCCTTCTACTGAATCTGATTATTACTGATTATTGTATTTTCTAGTTAGTGTACTAGGGGACACACTCACTGTTCACTGTTCACACTTACTGATTACTGATTATTGTATTTTGTATTTGTACTGTACTAGTAATCACTTAGCGATCAGATCACTTAGTGATTAGTGTCACCTCACCCACTAACCCACTCCATTAAAGTACCCCACTTTTTCACCCGCCCTTTTAAAAAAGTTTTTTGTTTACGCCCAAAACATCTAAGATGTCTGGAAGTGGCAGCCAGCGCGGTTTGGGCAAGGGGAAGGGCAGCAAGGGAATCAGGAGGAGAGGGAGCAGCATTGTGCCAAGCCGCGGCCGCGCCACCATGCACAGTTCCGCAGCAGCAGCAACTGGGTCAGTGGCTAACATTCCGCCTATAGCCACTGGCCGTGGACGCCTTGGGCGCCGCCCAGCAGGAGCATCTGCAACTTACGCTGCAGAGACACAGCAGCAGCAGCGTGTAGTACCTGGTCCTATTTTCCTCCAGCCGGGTCAGAAACGTCCCATTGAGGAAAAGGATGCAGCCACTGTGGTGCAACTGATGACGGAGGATGAGCAGCCCGCCATCAGCTCTGCATCCGAGGCCTCCACCCTCACCACCACCACCACCCCTGTTCGCAGCAGCCGCCCAGCAGGGCCTGGGGAGGAGGCCAGTTCACTGTCAGTTGGCGATCTGTCATTCAGCAGTCTTTTGACCCCAGGCATCATGAGTAAATTGTCTGCTGTTGTTGGCGATTTTGAGGAGGAGATGCTGATGGGCACTTTGGGGGAGGAGGGATTGGACAGTAAGACTGTGGCGACAGTCAACCAGCCCTTCCATGCATCAGGAGAGGAGTTTGGAGGGTCATCATCCCAGCAGGACATGTTTCAGGAGGGGGAGGATGATGATGATGATGATGACGGGGTGACAGACAAAGACTGGGTGCCGCCACCACCAGCACCTGGGGATGTCATCATCAGCAGCTCTGAGGAGGAAGAGGAGGATGCGCTTGTGGGCTTTGCAAGGAGGCGCATCATTGCAAGCATTGGCAGCAGTAGGCAGGTCCCACAGCCTGCTGGTGTCTCAGGCTCAGCAGCAGCAGCAGCAGCATCTGCCAGTACCACCACCAGCCGCACCCAAGCCCCCCCCCCCCCCAAACAACACAGGGAGACAGGCAACAGCGGCTCCAGGCCGTAGGGGGGTTTTCTTGTCACCAATCTGGCAATTTTTCACCATGCCCACAGTTTACAGCAAGTACGCCACTTGCAACCACTGTCAGCGGAAGTTGAGCAGAGGTGCAGACCCCTTAAAGTTCAGCACCAGCTCTCTCATCAACCATCTTGCTGCTAAACATTACCACCAGCATGAGGAGTTCCAGAGGCTGAAGGCATCTGGTGCTGGCAGTGGCACCACACCCATCACTGCACAGCCTTCAGCAGCAGCAGCAGCAACAACAGCCACCCGCCCTCCTGCTCCTCCAGCACCACCAGCAGGAGTGCGGAAACGCACTGCTCCTCCCCCCTCTGCAACTCCTGCCGCCGACACTGAGGCCTGTTCTGGCAGCCAGTCCTCAGTGGCCTCCTCTGCTGTCTCCGCTGATTCCCGTGCTAGCAAAAGGCAACGCCAGAGCCTTTTGAGCGAGTCCTTCCAGGGGGTGGTTAGGGCTCTGCCTCCCAGCAGCCATCGCGTGCGGCAGCTGAACGGCTTGCTGGCACGGGCCATGTGCTCCCAACTCCTGCCGTACACGCTCGTGCAGGAGGGGAGCGACATGCGTGCGCTGCTTGCTTGTGCAGCCCCAGACTGGCAGCTCCCTAGCAGACACTTCTTCGCCCACCAGGTCATCCCTGCACTGCACCGCTTTGTCATGGCCAATGTGGAGCGAGGGCTGGAGCACGCGGTTGGTGAAAGGGTCCACGTCACCATGGACTCCTGGAGCAGCCGCTTCGGGACAGGCCGCTACCTGTCCTTCACTGTCCACTGGGTCAGCTTAGTGGAAGGGGGTGAGGATGGGAGAGCAGCAGCAGGCACAGCAGCAGCAGCAACACAGTGGGTGGTGCCACCCCGCAGGGTCAGGGGAACTGCAGCAGGTTCCTCCGATTCTCTGCCATCCTCCGGCACACCTGGCCAAACCCCCCGCCTCAGCAGCAGCGTGAAGCCACGCCACTGCCAAGCGCTGCTGCAGTTGGTCAGCCTTGGGAAGACCAAACTGACGGCAAACCATGTGTTGGCCAAACTCCAGGAGCAGGAGAGGATTTGGCTGACCCCCAGAGGCCTCAGAGTCGGAGAGGTGGTGGCTGACAATGGGGCCAATCTGGTTGCCGCAATCGACAGGGGAAACCTGACCCACATCCCCGTCTTGCCCACGTGCTAAACCTGGTGGTGCAGAGGTTCTTGCGCACCTACCAGGGGATGGACGAACTGCTGGAAATGGCAAGGAATGTTGTGCGTCACTTCCGGCGCTCGCCTGCAGCCTCTGCGAGCATGGAAGACGTGCAGAAGGAGCTAGCGCTTCCACGCCATCGGCTGATCCTTGACGTTCCAACTCGCTGGAACTCCACCCTGGCGATGTTGGAGCGTCTGGTTGAACAGAAGCACACTGTCAACCAGTACCTTGCCCTGGCCACTGTGTCCGCCGCTCAGAAAAGGGACAAGACCAGCAACATCCCGTCCATCGTCCCCGATGACGACTGGGGGCACATGCAGCAGGTGTGCTTAGTGCTGGCTCCCTTTCTGCAGGCCACCAACATGGTGAGCAGGGACCATGCTATGGTGTGCGAGTGGGTGCCCCTGGTTTGTCTGCTGAACAGGGCCCTCGATGCTTTGCTGGAACAGGGAGCGGCAGCCTTGGCCCAGCAGGAGCGGCATGCAGCTGCACAGTCCACCTCTGAGGGGGAGGAGGAGGAGGACTTGGTGGAGGTCCCTGACCTTGCTGCTGATGAGGGGGATCAGCACAGTGCAGCTGAGTTGGTGCGGGGGTGGAGAGAGGATGAGGCTGCAGAGGAGGAGGATGAGGACAGCACTGCCGTCGATGTGCCAGCACACGTGGCCCGCCTCTTCCCAATGGCAGCGCACATGCTGACGTGCCTGCGCAAGGACCCCAGGGTGATCCAGATGAAGCAGAGGGAGGACATCTGGATCAGCATGATGTTGGACCCGCGCCTCAAGGGGAAGTTGAGCCAGTTCCTGCCTCCTGCAGGAGGAGACCCAGCGCAACAAATAAGGAGCTTGCAGCAGGCCCTTGTTGAGCGCTTGGAGGAAGCCTTCCCCCAGCCTTCCACCCCCACTGTCCAGCCAGCACAGAGGCAGCAGCAGGTGCCTGCATCCAGCAGCAAGCGCCCCACAGACCTGCTGTCTCTCAGCAATGAGCTCTACAGGACTGTAGAGGCTCCATCAGTGACTAGAGAGGAGGTGCATGCAGCAGCATCCTCCTCCGGTCACAGCCAGCGCCTGACCCGCATGGTGGCTGACTACATGGGGTCCTACAGCGGGCTTGACAGCGATGCCCCTGTTGATCCCATGGAGTATTGGGTCAAGCGCCTGGAGATCTGGAGCGAGCTGGCGCAGTACACCCTGGAAGTGCTGTCCTGTCCCCCTTCCAGCATGCTGTCTGAGTGCTGCTTCAGTGCAGCTGGTGGTGTGGTCACCGAGAAACGCTCACGTCTGTCTCACAAGTCTGTGGACAGACTGACGTTTCTCAAGATGAACCAGGCGTGGGTGGAAGGCGAGTTCCTGGCCCCTGTTGTCGGCGAGAGGGGGACATGAACTGGCTGCCGGAACCATCGTTAATATGCCTTACCACCCTTTACCACCTCCTGGCTCCTGCTCACTACTAAGCCAGCCTGGTTCAGTTTGACTATTACGTCGCCTGTAGCCACACATTTTACACCTACAGTGGGCTGCTGTGTACTGCCCTTCTGCTGTCTGTCTGTGTTTCCCACTGCCAGGGTACACAGATTTTACCTTCTGCTGCCACTCTGCCACCAGCTATTACGTCCAACAATAGCTATATGTGTAAATTGCTGTAAAAAAAATAAAAAAAAATAAACCATTAAAAAAAAGAAAAAAAAGGTTTAATTTTTCTGAGGTGCCCGGGTTGAAAACTGTGTTGTCCCAGTTGTGTATTGGACACGATGTGGGCTGCACGACCGCTGTCTGGGACCTCATGTTGTGTTTATTTACAGCCCTGGTATCACCGCTAGGTACCAGGGCTATTATGTCACGCTGCCTACCTACCTGCTGCCACACTCAAACTACTCCTCCATTCCTCCTGCTGCTGCTGCTGTCTGTCTGCTGTGTTTCCCACTGCCAGGGAACACAGATTTACCTTCTGCTGCCACTCTGCCACCAGCTATTACGTCCAACAATAGCTATATGTGTAATTTGCTGTAAAAAAAAATAAAAAAAAAATAAACCATTAAAAAAAAAAAAGGTTTAATTTTTCTGAGGTGCCCGGGTTACATAGTTACATAGTTACATAGTTATTTTGGTTGAAAAAAGACATACGTCCATCGAGTTCAACCAGTACAAAGTACAACTCCAGCCCGTCCCCCACATACCCCTGTTGATCCAGAGGAAGGCAAAAAAAAACCCACCAGGCATGGTCCAATTAGCCCCAAATGGGAAAAATTCCTTCCTGACTCCAGATGGCAATCAGATAAAATCCCTGGATCAACATCATTAGGCATAACCTAGTAATTGTAGCCATGGATGTCTTTCAACGCAAGGAAAGCATCTAAGCCCCCTTTAAATGCAGGTATAGAGTTTGCCATAACGACTTCCTGTGGCAATGCATTCCACATCTTAACCACTCTTACTGTAAAGAACCCTTTCCTAAATAAGGGTTGAAAATTGTGTTGTCCCAGTTGTGTATTGGACACGATGTGGGCTGCACGACCGCTGTCTGGAACCTCATGCTGTGTATTTACGGCTTGGTACCACCGCTAGGTACCACAGCCTATTATGTCTCGCTGCCTGCCTCATTGACTGCCTGCTGCCACACAATCATCCTCCTCCTGCTGCTGCTGCTGAATTTACCTTCTGCTGTCTGTGTGTTTCCACTGCCAGGGAGCACATACAATGGCGCTTCCACCATGCGCCACCAGCTATTTATTACGCTCAAAAATAGCTGCATTTCTTTAAAAAAACGAAAAAAATATATATACTTTTTAATACTTTGTGATATTATTTTTAGAGGTGTCCGGGTTGAAAACTGTGTTGTCCCAGTTGTGTATTGGACATGATGTGGGCTTCACGACCGCTGTCTGGAACCTCATGCTGTGTATTTACGGCCTGGTACCACCGCTAGGTACCACAGCCTATTATGTCTCGCTGCCTGCCTCATTAAATGCCTGCTGCCACACAATCATCCTCCTCCTGCTGCTGCTGCTGAATTTACCTCCTGCTGTCTGTGTGTTTCCACTGCCAGAGAGCACATACAATGGCGCTTCCACCATGCGCCACCAGCTATTTCTTACGCTCAAAAATAGCTGCATTTCTTTAAAAAAAAAAATAGAAGAGAAATAAGTGAAGAGGAAGAAGACGATATAGAAGAAGAAGAAGATATAGAAAAAGAAGAAGAAGGAGAAGAAGAAGAAGATATAGAAAAAGAAGAAGAAGAAGAAGAAGAAAATGATGAAGAAGAAGATGAAGAAGAAGAAGATGAAAAAGAAGAAGATGATGAAGAAGAAGATGAAGAAGAAGATGATGAAGAAGAAGATGATGAAGATGAAGAAGAAGAAGAAGAAGAAGGAGAAGAAGAAGAAGAAGAAGAAGAAGAAGAAGAAGAAGAAGAAGAAGAAGAAGAAGAAGAAGAAGAAGAAGAAGAAGAAGGAGAAGAAGAAGAAGAAGAAGAAGAAGAAGAAGAAGAAGAAGGAGAAGAAGAAGATATAGAAGAAGAAGAAGAAGGAGAAGAAGAAGATATAGAAGAAGAAGAAGAAGAAGAAGATATAGAAGATAAAGAAGAAGAAGAAGAAGTATACAGTACTGAACAGAATTTTGGACACAACTTCTCTTTCCACCTTTTTTTTTTTTAAAGGAACATCCCCACATAATCACTTGCTGTTGTTACTTGGAAAAAAAGATGTTTCTTGCATCATTCACCCCCAAAACAAGTGTTGGAAGCTATTTAAGGCCAATTCGAATAGTCAGCTCGAATAATGAGCTCGAATACCGACTTGAATAGTGAGCTCGAATTTCGAGGTCGAATCGAATAGTAAAAAATATTCGACTCGAATATTCGACCGACCTCAAATAATTTACTATTCGATTTCGACCTAACTCGAATAATAAAAAGGGGTATCCGAGCATCACTGCTACCTGGTATATGCGTAACAGGTGACCGGGAAGGACAGAACCCGTCAGCAAATTCCGCACACTGCACTGCCACTCCTCCGACCTGTATCTTGGTAGCACAAACAGCAACTCTCCCCAAACAATGCTGATGACAATGGGCTGACCATCTCTGTAGTTGACCTGAAGCCCAGTCAATCTGAGGAGAGTGGAGTTGCAACCAGGGCATACCAAGAACAACGGTAGAGGTTACCATTGGCAGAACCAGGAACTGTAATTTCTCTTTATGTAATACCCCTAAACTACACAACAATAAGGGGGTTTGGAAAAGAGGTTGACTACTCTGTAACAGAGAGTCATCTACTGCAGTGACCAGAATCTGCCGGTCTAGTGGGAATAAGGGAATCCCCAATTTTTTTACGAAATCATAATCTATGAAGTTAGCTGCAGAACCGGAGTCTACAAAGGCTTCTGCGGAACTAGTCTGACCCTCCCATGTAATAGAGCAGGGAAGGAGCAGACGATTATTGTTTAGAGATAAAGACCGCTCGCCTATGGTATAACCTCTGACTACCCCTAGGCGGCAGCATTCTCCTAACTTTTTAGGACAATTCTGAACAACCTGACCCTCCTCAGTACCATATAGACCAAGTTTTCCTGACCTTCTGTGACTCTTTTTCACTTGTCTCAGCCCCGAGTATCCGATTTGCATCTGCTCGTCTGGGGGTGATGAAGGTAGAGAAGAGTCGTATGAGACAGACCTTATAGCATTTCTACCACAAATCTGTTTCTGGTAGCGCAAGCGGCAATCTATCTGCACGGCCAAAGAAATTGCCTCGTCGACAGATTTGGGTTCAGGATGTCCTATCATCACATCATGGATTGCATCCGACAATCCTGCCAAAAAACAGTCTAATAATGCATATGCTCCCCATCTAGCCGAGACAGCCCACTTCCTAAACTCAGCGGCGTAACCCTCAACCGATTTACGACCCTGCCTGAGCATCTTGAGCTTCTTTTCAGCAGTGGAAGCAATATCCGGATCATCATATATAATGGCCATGGCCTTAAAAAATTCCTGAACTGATGATAACGCCTCATGCTCTGCATGTAGGCTTTATGCCCATGTTTGGGAATCACCTGACAACAGGGTCTTTATGAATGTTACCCTTTGGGACTCAGTTCCGGACAAGGTAGGCCTCAACTCAAAAATAAGACAGTACTCGATCTCTGAAATTCCGAAAGTCAGATCTATGGCCAGAAAACTTTTCAGGTACGGACATGCGAATGTCCATGACTGGAGGGGATCGCACTGTATTTATAGTTAATTGAAGTTCCTGAATAGCCCCAGATAGCTGATGGATCTGAGTCTGTTGGTTCATAATCACCCCGGAAAGATTGTTTACCGCTGTGGTCAGGACTTCAACATGACTATGCAGTGCGTCCATCATGTTTTTTGGTCTGCTGTGCTGTAAGGATCAGTGTCAGCTAGAGTTGGGCGAACACCTGGATGTTCGGGTTCGCGAACGTTCGCCGAACATGGCCGCGATGTTCGGGTGTTCGCGCCGAACTCCGAACATAATGGAAGTCAATGGGGACCCGAACTTTTGTGCTTTGTAAAACTTCCTTACATGCTACATACCCCAAATTTGCAGGGTATGTGCATCTTGGGAGTGGGTACAAGAGGGAAAAAAATATTTGAAAAAGAGCTTATAGTTTTTGAGAAAATTGATTGTAAAGTTTCAAAGGAAAAAATGTCTTTTAAATGCGGAAAATGTCATTTTTCTTTGCACAGGTAACATGATTTTTGTCGCCATGCAGTCATAAATGGTTAGGGTTAGGGTTAGCGGTGTACTACTATTCCCAGCAGCGACACAGAGCACAATGCTATACAGTGGTGGGTGAGCGGTGTACTACTATTCCCAGCAGCGACACAGAGCACAATGCTATACAGTGGTGGGTGAGCGGTGTACTACTGTTCCCAGCAGCGACACAGAGCACAATGCTATACAGTGGTGGGTGAGCGGTGTACTACTATCCCCAGCAGTGACACAGAGCACAATGCTATACAGTGGTGGGTGAGCGGTGTACTACTGTTCCCAGCAGCGACACAGAGCACAATGCTATACAGTGGTGGGTGAGCGGTGTACTACTGTTCCCAGCAGAGACACAGAGTGGCAGTAAACACAATGCTATACAGTGGTGGGTGAGCAGTGTACACAGAGTGGCAGTAAACACAATGCTATATAGTGTGGGTGAGCGGTGTACTACTGTTCCCAGCAGCGACACAATAACTGGGGGGACCCTGGCTAGCCTGGCTGGAGAGAGAACTACCCTGCCTGCCTACCCAAAGCTAAACCCACAGACAAATGGCGGAGAAATGACGTGGATCGGGTATTTATTTACCCGAACCACGTGACCCGTTCGGCCAATCAGAGCGCGTTCGGGTCCGAACCACGTGACCCGTTCGGCCCATCACAGCGCTAGCCGAACATTCGGGGAACGTTCGGCCATGCGCTCTTAGTTCGGCCATATGGCCGAACGGTTTGGCCGAACACCATCAGGTGTTCGGTCGAACTCGAACATCACCCGAACAGGGTGATGTTCTGCAGAACCCGAACAGTGGCGAACACTGTTCGCCCAACACTAGTGTCAGCACACAGAGAGTAATCTGATTATTGATGATCTGCAGTATTACCAACAATACAGATGTATACCTGATTATTGATGATCTGCAGAATCACCAATAATACAAGTATGACTAACCTCTGGACACCTAATGAAGTGTAAGTGTTTGGTGCAACTGTAACAGCTATCCCCCGTGGAGCGGGAGACACAGACACTACTGCAGCCAGTGGACACCTGAGGAGCAGGTGGCCTCTGGCTGTGCAGAGACTATCTCTTTAAAAGGAGGAGATAATCTTGCAGCCAGAGATTCCCTGAAGGACTGGGAATCAGACTGTACTGCGGCCAAGGATTCCCGGATGGATTGGGAATCAGATGGTACTGCAGCCAGTGGACTCCTATGGGGTAGAGACCACAGGCTGAGCTGCAGGAAGGACTCTCTGAGGAGCAGGAGGTTCCTGCAGCCAACTGACACCTGGTGGACCAGTGTCACGGGCAGCACAGACAGACTGATCACTCGAGGGATGAGTGACAGCCGGAAGGGTCAGACAGGCCAGGTCGGCAACACCCGAGCAGATAAGGTACAGAGACAGAAGGCTGATTCGGTAACCGGGTACACGCTAGGTTGGCAACTGGTAGACAGATAGGCAGAGGTACTGAATCAGAAAGCAAGAGAGAGGTCAACCGAGCCAGAGGTCATAACAAATATCAATAAGCACAATCCTAGTCTGAAGTGTGAGGTCCTTGGTCTCGACACCCGGGAACTAGTCTAAAGAATAACACAGTATCCTATACTAGGGTGTGAGGTCCTTGGTCTCAACATCCGGGAACTGGTCTAAAGTATAACACAGCAATGACACAGTAATCCTATACTTGGGTGTGAGGTCCTTGGTCTCAACACCCCGGAACTGGTCTAAAGTATAACACAGTAATGACACAGTAATCTTATACTTGGGTGTGAGGTCCATGGTCTCAACACCCTGGAACTGATCTAAAGTATAACACAGTAAACAACAAGAGCGGAATCTGGCTAAGTGTGAATTCCCAGTTCCAACTGGTTCTAACACACTGTAGGATCTGACTGAGATCTGAGTGCTCAGTGCTCACACGTAAGCATTCGCAACGGCAGACAACCAGCAACTGACAAGCAAGTCCTATAAACACCCAGAGCGCTCCGCAGTGCCGCCCCAGCCACTCAGCCAATCCGGAGCACAGCCGGAGTCAGCTGACTGGCCTGATCAGCTGACTCCCCTTTCTACTGACATAAAGGTCCTGTCGCCTGGCGTGCGCACTCGTAGCTCTCCACCTGTGTACACTAGAAGGACCAGGCGAACCAGCAGCATGTAGCCGCGCGGCAGAGGCCGCCGGCTGGAACGCGGAGATAGCCGCCCTGCCGCTTGCCCACGCGGCGGCATCTCCGCTATTCATTACACTATGATAAATAAATAAATAATCACTGGTTGTTTAATAGCAGGATGCGACTTTCCTGTCCTGAAATCTGCAGGAGGACAAATAAGTCATATCGTGGAATCTTAAATGGTTAAATAAATTATTGAATCACTAATTGTCCATTATAAAAATGATCTTTCCCCAGATATACTTTAAGAAATTAATCTCAGGTAGCAACATCTATAGAACTGGCAAGATGCATAACTAGGGAATATTCTTGTACTCTCTCTCTCCCATCATCCAGTATCATCCATCATCTTGTAGGGAATTGCAGTTTTTCAAAAGCCAGCTTACATACCATGGCTAGGAATTGAACCCAGGTCTCAGTGTGCGTTAGGCAGCTGACTTATCCGCTATACCACCAACAACACTACATACTGAAGGCAGCCTAGCATGTACCATTATGATCAATCCAAGAGAAAAATTAGCTTGCTTAGGGATTTGTAGCCAGGCATGGCCTTGCCTTTTGTGTTCAACAGTTGTCCGAAGAGAACCCCAGATAGCCAGGTAGATTCATCTCGCTCTCTCTCTCTCTCCTCCTCCAGTTCAATTCAGTTCAATGGCATCAAGTCCTAGAGAAAGAGGGAGAGACAGAGAGAGAGAGCTCATTTTTCTCTTGGGTATATCACAATGGTACGTGCTAGGCTGGCTTTAGCATGTAGTGTTGTTGGTGGTATAGTGGATAAGTCAGTTACCTACCACACGCTGAGACCTGGGTTCAATTCCCAGCCATGGTGAGTTGGGTTTTGACATGCTTCAAATCCTTAAGCATGCTACTTTTTCTCTTGGATTGATAATAATGGGGGGGGGGGGGGATTTTAAAAATTTCGGACGGAATCCAGTACAAATTCTGGACTCCAGAGGGTAGGTGAGAGAACATCTTCTGCTGCACTATACTCTGCATTTACACACTAAGCTGGGGTAGTACAGGAGGAGGAGGAGGTCACACAGGCACAGCACTGGACTCCAGCGGACAGGTGAGAGCACAGCTTCTGCTTCACTATACTCTGCATTTACACACTAGGCTGGGGGAGTGCAGGAACTGGATGGGGACAGACAGGATGGTTACACAGGCACAGCACTGGACTCCAGCGGTGAGGTGAGAGCACAGCTTCTGCTTCACTATACTCTGCATTTACACACTAGGCTTGGGGAGTGCAGGAAGGGGATGGGGACAGACAGGATGGTTACACAGGCACAGCACTGGACTCCAGCAGAGAGGTGAGGGCACAGCTTCTGCTGCACTTTACTCTGCATTTGCACACTAAGCTGGGGGAGTGCAGGAGGGGGATATGGACAGACAGGATGGTCACACAGGCACAGCACTGGACTCCAGCAGAGAGGTGAGAGCACAGCTTCTGCTTCACTATACTCTGCATTTACACACTAGGCTTGGGGAGTGCAGGAAGGGGATGGGGACAGACAGGATGGTTACACAGGCACAGCACTGGACTCCAGCAGAGAGGTGAGGGCACAGCTTCTGCTGCACTATACTCTGCATTTACACACTAAGCTAGAGGAGCGCAGGAGGGGGTGGGGACAGACAGGATGGTCACACAGGCACAGCACTGGACTCCAGCGGAGAGGTGAGGGCACAGCTTCTGCTGCACTATACTCTGCATTTACACACTAAGCTAGAGGAGCGTAGGAGGGGGTGGGGACAGACAGGATGGTCACACAGGCACAGCACTGGACCCCAGCGGAGAGGTGAGAGCACAGCTTCTGCTGCACTATACTCTGCATTTACACACTAAGCTAGAGGAGCACAGGAGGGGGTGGGGACAGACAGGATGGTCACACAGGCACAGCACTGGACTCCAGCGGAGAGGTGAGGGCACAGCTTCTGCTGCACTATACTCTGCATTTACACACTAAGCTAGAGGAGCGTAGGAGGGGGTGGGGACAGACAGGATGGTCACACAGGCACAGCACTGGACCCCAGCGGAGAGGTGAGAGCACAGCTTCTGCTGCACTATACTCTGCATTTACACACTAAGCTGGGGTAGTACAGGAAGAATCCTGCTTCAGTATGAAGTAAGCAGCCACACCATTCAGCTCCTACCACAGTAGTGGCAGATGAGCAGTATGGCGCAGTGATGGGCAGATATTTTTCGTGATCACGGATAAGCCGTGATTCACAAGCATTTTTTCACTATTCGGCTTAATTAGTCAATGCTGTGATTAGAATCTGAACCACGGAAATTGGCCACGGCAGGCCGTGATTACAAATATCCGGATGCATTCACGGTCGTGATCGCGGGGGGGGGGGGGTTTGGGCTGAGCCGTAATTAGGCAGTAATTAGTGAATTAGGTGGAAATGGGTGGAAATGACATCCCTGAGCCAATCAGAGGCCCCCAGCCAGGCCCTAGCAACCAATCATAGGAGGGGAGGCTCTGCCCTCCCCTCCTGTATATAAAGCAGTGGCCATGGTGGAAAGCTCCGTCCTTGCTAGACTGTGGCACTGAGAGGATCATCTCCGGGCCATTTGTTGCAGAAAGTAAGAGCGTTTTTTTGTCTAAAACCCCAGCATTTTCACTTATTATATTGGCCTTAAACTGTATTTAATACTTTTATTTCCAAATATTTTATTTAAATTTTTGTAATAAAGGGGAAACAATTATGTATAACATTGCATACAATCATTACAACACAGCGGCAATGGGAAGTAATAGACTTATTGCAGAACACACAGGCCTAATAATAAAACATACTACAACGTGGAATAACATGTCATCACTGGTTTTCCAAACAGTAACAGTAGCTCTTGGTTTCCTTAATAAGATGCGGCTCCCATTGAAGTAGTAATAACCCATATCATGGGCGTCTAATGTTGAAGTATAAACAAAATGGTTTCAGGGTAATATCAGAAAGGAAGTCTGCCATCCTTCATTAACCTTAAGAGGCCGGATGGGGTTCACCTTTATCTATGTATTTAGCACTCTCAGACAAAGGACCTGTCCTCCAGTGAGGTCAGGACTGCTTATTAATTATGAAGAACTGGGTTCGTTCTTGGTAGGGTACTAAGTGCCATAAAGAGTCCCTTGGAGAAGGGGGAGTGCCTGGCAAGGTACCATTCAGAGCTTTAGCAGGTTTCAATTGATACTTTTGCTGTGTTCATAAGCTATCGTTACAACCACATTGGATGTAGGTAGGTTCAAGAGAAGAAAGGAGATCAGACGTGAAGGGCAGAAAGTAGAGGGGGGGGGGAGGACATAGAAGGAGGGAAATGAAAGGAAGATCAAGAGAATCCAGAGACGAGGGATGTGCCGATTAAACCGCTGTACATAGTCTGTCTGCACTCACAGTGTGCAGTCTGGGGATGGTTATTGATTACATGTCATTGCAATTTGTTCAGGACTTAACATGTAGTTAATTAGTGGATCCCAGATTTTGTGGAATTTTTTCATACTGTCATTCATACGAGCTCTCAGCTTCTCGAAGAACAAAATATTGCCAAGCCTGTTTTTAATAGCTTCAAAACAGAGGGATTGGGTATTCCATGCTGCTGCTATTTTAATCTTAGTCACAGTAAAAATATAATTAAGGAGGGCGTTTTGCGCAGAAGTTAAATGTGGGTAAGGGCAGCCCAGCAAGACATGGAGCGGGTTTCGCGGAACCGGAGCATTAACCAAGGATGATGCCCAGGTGCAAACTCTGATCCACAGCCTACGCACTTTCTTACATTCCCACCATATGTGGGCAAAATATCCTACCATTTTACATCCCCTGAAGCAGTCACTTGAGTATTTTTTGTTATATTTGGCCACTCTTTGTGGGACTAAATACCATCTGAATAGGAGTTTATAGTTTACTTCCACCAGATCTGCATTGATTGATATCTTAGGGATGTTATCCCAGATATCGCACATATCTGTGTGTTCAATCTGAAGGCCTAGTTCTTCTTCCCATTTGAGTATATATTTGGGTTTACTTTGTGAATGAGTGAGGGTGAGTTCCCGATATATAAGCGAAATAGTCCCTGGGGAACGGGGGTTAGTATCACAAATGTTTTCAAAGAAAGTTCTGCTCAAAGGAGAGTCTACGTTTGCGAGGTGTTGTTTTACAAAGTGAGATATTTGCATATATCGAAATGATTCAGCGGGAGTGATTGCAGTCTTTTCACGCAGATAATCAAAAGATTTAATACCCGTGTTAGTGACAAGGTCTTGGATTCTGTGAAGTTTGGTAGTAACCCACCATCTATACAAGCCGGGAGAATGTAAGGCAGCCGGGAAGGAAGAGTTACCCAGGAAGGAAAGGAGTGGCCTGTGAGCTGACACTAAGCGACCAGAGTATTTACAGCTATCCCACACCTGAAGAGAGTGTTTTATGATAGGATTGTCAATCTTGGAACGGTGTTTTGGTGTGAGCCAGAGAAGGTTTGAGATGCTTATAGGTGCAATAAGCTGGCTCTCCATGTCCACCCAGGCTGGTCTATCGCTAGCTGTATGCCAGTTGGTCAAGATGGCCAATTGGGCAGCTTTGTAGTAGTGAGAAATGTTAGGCACTCCCATCCCTCCATCTCCTCTTAGACGGTATAGGTAGAGTTTCTTAAACCTAGGTTTTTGGGCTCCCCAGATAAATCCATTGATTTTCCGCTGGAGAGATTCGATAAATGCAGAGGGCAGGGGTGTATTTAATACTTTTATTGAGCTAGCTAGCCAGTGAGTGATTACTAAAGTTGGGTGTAGTCAGTGTAGTCACAGTCAGTGAGAGAGGGTACTGATTGCAGTGCTTAGTGCAGGCAGGTTCACACTGATTCTACTGCTCTATTACTGTATACTTGTTAGCTAGCTGAGCCAGCCAGTGATCAACTTCACTTAGTTGAAGTCACTGCCACAGTTGTTCAGTCACTACGTTTAGTCAGTGACCTGATTATTTTACTGTATCACTGGTCACTTGTATTCAGCTCATTAGCCAGTCATAAACATCAGTTACTACTTGCAGACAGTCACTGCCACTGTTGTTCAGTCACTAAGTTTAGTCAGTGACATTGTACTGCACTCCAAGCGTGCACCCGTTTGCTGTGTGCATAGTACAGGCAGACAGCGGCGCTGTCCACTGATTTCCGTGTCCTATTACTGTATTCAGTATTTTGTTTGTGTTTTTTTCTTTTCTGAAAAATCAATAAAAGCCCTGTTACATTCTGTCTGTCCCCAGGCCCACACACATATTGATTGTTAAAAACAGCACACTTTCTCCACCTTGACATATTTACCATACAACATGTGTGGCAGGGGTCATGGGTGTGGCAGGAGAGGAAGTTCCATTGCCTCCGCTACTTCTTGGACAGGTCCACGGCCAGGGAGAGGGCATTCAGCTGTAGGTAGTGTTGGGCGAACAGTGTTCGCCACTGTTCGGGTTCTGCAGAACATCACCCTGTTCGGGTGATGTTCGAGTTCGGCCGAACACCTAACGGTGCTCGGCCAAACTAAGAGCGCATGGCCGAACGTTCCCTGAATGTTCGGCTAGCGCTGTGATTGGCCGAACGGGTCACGTGGTTCGGGCCCGAACGCGCTCTGATTGGCCGAACGGTCACGTGGTTCGGGTAAATAAATACCCGAACCACGTCATATCTCCGCCATTTCTCTGTGGGTTTAGCTTTGGGTAGGCAGGCAGGGTAGTTCGCTCTCCAGCCACGCTAGCCAGGGTCCCCCCCAGTCATTGTGTGTCGCTGCTGGGAACAGTAGTACACCGCTCGCTCAGCCACACTATATATATAGCATTGTTTACTGCCACTGTGTACCTCGCTCAGCCACGCTATATATAGCATTGTGTTTTCTGACACTCTGTGTACACGGCTTAGCCTGACTAATATAGCATTGTGTGTACTGCCACTGTGCACCTCGCTCAGCCACGCTATATATAGCATTGTGTTTTCTGACACTCTGTGTACACCGCTCAGCCTGACTATATAGCATTGTGTGTACTGCCACTGTGCACCTCGCTCAGCCACGCTATATATAGCATTGTGTTTTCTGACACTCTGTGTACACGGCTTAGCCTGGCTATATAGCATTGTGTGTACTGCCACTGTGCACCTCGCTCAGCCACGCTATATATAGCATTGTGTTTTCTGACACTCTGTGTACACGGCTTAGCCTGACTATATAGCATTGTGTGTACTGCCACTGTGCACCTCGCTCAGCCACGCTATATATAGCATTGTGTTTTCTGACACTCTGTGTACACGGCTTAGCCTGACTATATAGCATTGTGTGTACTGCCACTGTGCACCTCGCTCAGCCACGCTATATATAGCATTGTGTTTACTGCCACTCTGTGTACACCGCTCAGCCAGACTATATACCATTGTTTACTGACACTCTGTGTACACCGCTCAGCCAGACTATATACCATTGTTTACTGACACTCTGTGTACACGGCTCAGCCTGACTATATAGCATTGTGTGTACTGCCACTGTGCACCTCGCTCAGCCACGCTATATATAGCATTGTGTTTACTGCCACTCTGTGTACACCGCTCAGCCAGACTATATACCATTGTTTACTGACACTCTGTGTACACCGCTCAGCCAGACTATATACCATTGTTTACTGACACTCTGTGTACATGGCTCAGCCTGACTATATAGCATTGTGTGTACTGCCACTGTGTACCTCGCTCAGCCACGCTATATATAGCATTGTTTACTGACACTCTGTGTACACCGCTCAGCCAGACTATATAGCATTGTGTGTACTGCCACTGTGCACCTCGCTCAGCCACGCTATATATAGCATTGTGTTTACTGCCACTCTGTGTACACCGCTCAGCCAGACTATATACCATTGTTTACTGACACTCTGTGTACACCGCTCAGCCAGACTATATACCATTGTTTACTGACACTCTGTGTACACCGCTCAGCCTGACTATATAGCATTGTGTGTACTGCCACTGTGTACCTCGCTCAGCCACGCTATATATTGCATTGTTTACTGACACTCTGTGTACACCGCTCAGCCAGACTATATAGCATTGTGTGTACTGCCACTCTGTGTACACGGCTCAGCCAGACTATATATCATTGTGTGTACTGCCACTCTGTGTACACCGCTCAGCCAGACTATATAGCATTGTGTGTACTGCCACTCTGTGTACACCGCTCAGCCAGACTATATAGCATTGTGTGTACTGCCACTCTGTGTACACCGCTCAGCCAGACTATATAGCATTGTGTGTACTGCCACTCTGTGTACACCGCTCAGCCAGACTATATAGCATTGTGTGTACTGCCACTCTGTGTACACCGCTCAGCCAGACTATATAGCATTGTGTGTACTGCCACTCTGTGTACACCGCTCAGCCAGACTATATACCATTGTGTGTACTGCCACTCTGTGTACACCGCTCAGCCAGACTATATAGCATTGTGTGTACTGCCACTCTGTGTACACCGCTCAGCCAGACTATATAGCATTGTGTGTACTGCCACTCTGTGTACACCGCTCAGCCAGACTATATACCATTGTTTACTGACACTCCGTGTACACCGCTCAGCCAGACAATATAGCATTGTGTGTACTGCCACTCTGTGTACACCGCTCAGCCAGACTATATAGCATTGTGTGTACTGCCACTCTGTGTACACCGCTCAGCCAGACTATATAGCATTGTGTGTACTGCCACTCTGTGTACACCACTCAGCCAGACTATATAGCATTGTGTGTACTGCCACTCTGTGTACACCACTCAGCCAGACTATATAGCATTGTGTGTACTGCCACTCTGTGTACACTGCTCAGCCAGACTATATACCATTGTTTACTGACACTCTGTGTACACCGCTCAGCCAGACTATATACCATTGTTCACTGACACTGTGTGTACACCGCTCAGCCAGACTATATAGCATTGTGTGTACTGCCACTGTGTACCTCGCTCAGCCACGCTATATATAGCATTGTTTACTGACACTCTGTGTACACGGCTCAGCCAGACTATATAGCATTGTGTGTACTGCCACTCTGTGTACACCGCTCAGCCAGACTATATAGCATTGTGTGTACTGCCACTCTGTGTACACCGCTCAGCCAGACTATATAGCATTGTGTTTACTTCCACTCTGTGTCTGCTGGGCCTGACAACAGTAGTACACCGCTCACCTGCCACTGTATAGCATTGTGCTCTGTGTCGCTGCTGGGAATAGTGGTACACCGCTCACCCGCCACTGTATAGCATTGTGCTCTGTGTCGCTGCTGGGAATAGTGGTACTGTATAGCATTTCTGTACTGCCACTGTACTGCTGCCAGTCAGCGTGTACTGTAAGGATAAGTGAAATGAGGAAGAAATCCGGTGAAAGAGGAAGGGGCAAGGGAAGAGGTGTTTCCCCTGACGGTTCACGTACAGGCCACAGGGGAGCACCCAAGAAAACCCACTCAATACCGCCCATGTTGTCCAGGACAACAACCCTCACAGATCCAAAAGAACAGGACCAGATAATTACTTGGATGACCTCTCAAGCGTCCAGCAGTGGGTTAAGCAGCACCAGCACATCACGCACGAGGTCCGAGTCCTCAGCCAGTTACAAGGAGCCAGTGGGCACAAAGCTGACACAACTGGCAGCGACACCACGCACACAACTGCCAGATAACCAGTCCGATGAATTACCTCAGGACACAATGGGGTATTCGCAGGAGCTATTCCCAGCCCAACAAACTTCCACCTTTCAAAGGTCAATGGAGGAACAGCCAGAAATGTTGTGCCCGGATTCACAACCATTAACTGTGGGAAATGCACCGCGCACTGAAATACAAGGCGAGTCCGAGGAGGACTCGGAAACCCAAATCCCAGAGCAAGTTGGGCAGGAGGGGTTGCAATTGCAGGAGGTCGGCCGACAAGATCTGGAAGACGACGTTGGAGTGAGCTGCGCAGAGGTTGTTCTGGGGAGCTCTACTCCACGGCGGCGGCCCCCCACAATGACATATGACGAGTTTGAGGAGATGGAAGAGGAGGGTATGGACAATGTGGACATAGACCCAGATTTTGTTTGTGAACGAGAACATCGCCATCGTAGCAGCAGCACAGATGAGTCTGTTGAAGAACCCACTGCTGCACGAGTTCGCCTTGTGCCACAAGGTAGGCGGCGCGCAATTTCAGGCACCACAAGCGTGGAAGTTCAAGTGAGAGGCAAAAGAGGAGCAAACAGAAATCGCCAGCAAGGAGGCAGGTGCTCCAAAGTCTGGGCTTTCTTTGAAGACTGCACTGAGGATGTTACCATGGCGATTTGCAAGGTGTGCAAGACCCGCCTGAGCAGGGGGAAAAGTATTAACAACCTCTCCACCACCAGCATGAGCCGCCACATGCTATCCAAACATCCCACTCTGTGGGCAAACGCGGCAGGACAGGGTACCAGCAACACTGCCTCCCTTGGGTTCACCAGACTCACCACCAGACCCGCCTCAGCAGCAGCAGTAGCCCAGCCATTGCGTGGTTCACAACATTCACAAACATCAGACGACGCTGACACTGTCACTTTCCGGAGTAGTGCTCTTGAGGTCTCCCAGTGTTCATCAAACACAACAACCAACAGCCCTTCCGTGTGCAGCGCTACGGTTCAGTTGTCTGTGTCGGAGATGTTTGAGCGCAAGAGGAAATTGCCAGCAAATGACCCCCGGGCCGTAGCAGTAACAGCCAGCATAGCCAAGCTTCTGGCCTGCGAAATGCTGCCATATCGAGTGGTGGAGACAAACAGCTTCAAGGGCATGATGTCAGTGGCCATTCCACGTTACGTGGTTCCCAGCCGCTACCACTTTGCGTGCTCTGCAGTGCCTGAGTTGCATGAGCACGTGGTCAGCAAAATAACTCGAAGCTTGAAGAATGCCGTTGCCTGCAAAGTTCACCTCACCACTGACACTTGGACGAGTGCAGTCGGACAGGGTCGATACATCTCCCTTACCGCGCACTGGGTGAACCTTGTGGAGCCTGGCAGCGATTCCTCACCTGCTACGGCGCGGGTGTTGCCCACGCCGCAAACAGCTGCACCGCCGTCCCTCCCACTGGATAACAACAGCAGCACCTACCTCTCTGACTCCTTCTCCTCCAACGCATCTCAAAGCTGTACCTCATCCAGAAACGCTAACCCAGCAGCAGTAGGATCGTGGAAGCAGTGCAGCACAGCTGTTGGCATGCGTCAGCAAGCGTTGCTGAAGCTGATCTGCCTTGGGGATAAGCAGCACACAGGGGAGGAAATTTGGAAGGGAATAAAGGAACAGACGGATTTGTGGCTGGCACCGCTGGACCTGAAACCGGGCATGGTTGTGTGTGATAATGGGAGTAATCTCATTCACGCTTTAAGGTTGGCTAAGCTGACACACATCCCTTGCCTGGCGCACGTGATGAACCTAGTAGTTCAGCGGTTCCTGAGGACATACCCAGGCGTGGCCGATCTTCTGTTGAAGGTGCGTGGAGTGGCCAAACATTGTAGAAATTCCAGTACTGCTTCGGGGGCACTCGCCAAGATGCAGGAGCGCTTCAATCTCCCCCACCATCGCTTGCTGTGTGATGTCCCTACGCGCTGGAATTCTACGCTGCACATGCTAGCACGCTTTTGTGAGCAGAAGAGTGCAGTGGTCCAGTACATGACGGCGCAGTACCGAGGCGCATCCGGACAGCTGCCAAGCTTCTGTGGATCCGATTGGGCCAACATGTTGGACCTCTGCCAAGTCCTCCAAAATTTTGAGCAATCCACGTTGCTTGTGAGCAGTGACAACTCTTCAGTCAGCATTACCATACCACTGCTGTGTTTACTGAAGAGGTCAATGTTGAAAATCAAGAAAAAAGCTGTCATGATGCAACTGGGGGAATCTGAAGGAGAAAACGATCAGCGTGATGGTACCAACATCAGGCCATCCGCCTCAGGGAACGCTGGCCCCAGCAGCTATGACGAAGAAGAGGAGGAGGAACAGCTGGAGTTGGAGCAGGAATTTCATGCCACCACTGACGAGGGCCAGAGAGGTGCACGTTGGACTTCCACAATTCAGCGCGAATGGTCAGCAGAAGCAGACCAGGAGGAAGGTGACGACTATGATGCATCACAACAACTATCACAACGCTCACAAGAGGATGATGAGGATTCTGGTAGGACTCTGGCACACATGGCTCAATTCATGCTAGACTGCATTGAACGCGACCCACGCATTGTGCGCATTCTGGACAACACCAATTACTGGGTTTATACCCTTCTGGATCCACGGTACAAACACAATGTTCCAAAACTGCTTGAAGAAAGAGTCAGACAGGTCAAAATGGAAGAATACCAGCAGGCCCTTGTGGAGACTTTAGAGAGGAGATTGACATCCTCCCCCTCCTCTAGCCAGTTGTACGCCGACAGACTGACTTCCGCAAACCCAGGACGACCAGGAGGGCAGCAAACAACGCAAGCCGCAGCTAGTGCCCAAAAGGGAATGGTATCGGCAGTGTCCTTGGAGTGGGAAAATTTTCTGACACCCATGCAGCAGCAGCCCACTGAACAGCAAGCGTGCAGATCCACCTCCAACACCGATCGCCTGGAGAAGATGGTCAAGGACTACATGTCAGATGACGTAGCTGTGTCGAACAATCCATCCGCACCCTTCAACTATTGGGTATCGAAGCTAGACACCTGGCACGAACTGGCAATGTACGCAATAGAGGTGCTGGCTTGCCCGGCAGCCAGCGTTATGTCGGAACGCTGTTTCAGTGCTGCCGGAGGCATCGTCACAGATCGGCGTATCCGCCTCTCCACAGAAAATGCAGACCGTCTGACTCAAATTAAAATGAATCAATCCTGGATTGGAAATGACTACGCAACACTCCAGGACCCCAACCAAGTAACATGACCAATGAACATCTGGGATGGTGTAGCGTTTCCGGTCCCTGTTTATTGAACCTCTCATCTGTATTACATTTATGACTGCATGGCGGCAAAAAGCATTGCTGCTATATCCGCACGCTTTTTGTCCTCATGCAAGGCCTGGGTTGTTGTGTCTCAAAAAGCATGGCCTTCTCCTCCTGCGCCTGCTCCTGTTCCATCACGTGTGCTGCTGCTGCTGCTGGGTTAGCGTTGCCGGTCCCTGTTTATGGAACCTCTTATCTTTATTACATTTATGACTGCATGGCGGTACAAAGCATGCTATCCGCACGCTTCTTGTCCTCATGCAAGGCCTGGGTTGTTGTGTCTCACAAAGCGTGGCCTTCCCCTCCTGCGCCTCCTCCTGTTCCATCACGTCTGCTGCTGCTGGGTTAGCGTTGCCGCGTGGTCCCTGTTTATTGAACCACTTATCTTTATTACATTTATGACTGCATGGCGGTACAAAGCATGCTATCCGCACGCATCTTGTCCTCATGCAAGGCCTGGGTTGTTGTGTCTCACAAAGCGTGGCCTTCTCCTCCTGCGCCTCCTCCTGTTCCATCACGTCTGCTGCTGCTGGGTTAGCGTTGCCGCGTGGTCCCTGTTTATTGAACCACTTATCTTTATTACATTTATGACTGCATGGCGGTACAAAGCATGCTATCCGCACGCTTCTTGTCCTCATGCAAGGCCTGGGTTGTTGTGTCTCACAAAGCGTGGCCTTCTCCTCCTGCGCCTCCTCCTGTTCCATCACGTCTGCTGCTGCTGGGTTAGCGTTGCCGCGTGGTCCCTGTTTATTGAACCACTTATCTTTATTACATTTATGACTGCATGGCGGTACCTCATGCAAGGCCTGGGTTGTTGTGTCTCACAAAGCGTGGCCTTCTCCTCCTGCGCCTCCTCCTGTTCCATCACGTCTGCTGCTGCTGGGTTAGCGTTGCCGCGTGGTCCCTGTTTATTGAACCACTTATCTTTATTACATTTATGACTGCATGGCGGTACCTCATGCAAGGCCTGGGTTGTTGTGTCTCACAAAGCGTGGCCTTCTCCTCCTGCGCCTCCTCCTGTTCCATCACGTCTGCTGCTGCTGGGTTAGCGTTGCCGCGTGGTCCCTGTTTATTGAACCACTTATCTTTATTACATTTATGACTGCATGGCGGTACCTCATGCAAGGCCTGGGTTGTTGTGTCTCACAAAGCGTGGCCTTCTCCTCCTGCGCCTCCTCCTGTTCCATCACGTCTGCTGCTGCTGGGTTAGCGTTGCCGCGTGGTCCCTGTTTATTGAACCACTTATCTTTATTACATTTATGACTGCATGGCGGTACCTCATGCAAGGCCTGGGTTGTTGTGTCTCACAAAGCGTGGCCTTCTCCTCCTGCGCCTCCTCCTGTTCCATCACGTCTGCTGCTGCTGGGTTAGCGTTGCCGCGTGGTCCCTGTTTATTGAACCACTTATCTTTATTACATTTCTGACTGCATGGCGGTACCTCATGCAAGGCCTGGGTTGTTGTGTCTCACAAAGCGTGGCCTTATCCTCCTGCGCCTACTCCTGTTCCATCACGTCTGCTGCTGCTGGGTTAGCGTTGCCGCGTGGTCCCTGTTTATTGAACCACTTATCTTTATTACATTTATGACTGCATGGCGGTACAAAGCATGCTATCCGCACGCTTCTTGTCCTCATGCAAGGCCTGGGTTGTTGTGTCTCACAAAGCGTGGCCTTCTCCTCCTGCACCACCCTCCTCCTCTTCCATCACGTGTGCTGCTGCTGGGTTAGCGTTACCGGTCCCTTTTCCTGGAACCTCTTATATGTATTACATTTATGACTGCATGCCGACAAAAAGCATGTTACCTGTGCAAAGAAAACAGACATTTCCCGCATTTAAAAGACAGTTTTCCCTTTGAAACTTTAAAATCGATTTTCTCAAAAACTATAAGCTCTTTTTGCTAAATTTTTTTTCCTCTTGTACCCACTCCCAAGGTGCACATACCCTGTAAATTTGGGGTATGTAGCATGTAAGGAGGCTTTACAAAGCACAAAAGTTCGGGTCCCCATTGACTTCCATTATGTTCGGAGTTCGGGTCGAACACCCGAACATCGCGGCCATGTTCGGCCTGTTCGGCCCGAACCCGAACATCTAGATGTTCGCCCAACACTAGGTAGGGGGTGCAGCAGAAATGCGTCTACCAGCAGCACAGCCTGGGGGGAGTCAGCTGATGCCAGAGGTACCCATTTTCAAATCTCCCCAGCGCCACTCCTTTTCCAGGAATGCCATCCCAGCACTCCACAAGTTTGTGATGGCAAATGTGGCCCATTCACTCGACTACACCGTGGGTGAGTGGGTCCACATCATGATCGTGGAGCAGCCGATTTGGGACAGGCCAATACCTGTACTTTACGGCGCACTGGGTGACATTTGTGGAAGGGGGAGGACAAGAGCACAGCAGCAGCAGGCCACTTGGTGGTGCCACCATGTGGGATCAGGGGGGATGCAGCAGGCTCCTCTGATCCCATTCCATCCACAACCCACAGCAGGCAAACCCACCTCAGCATCAGCAGCGCCAAGCCTCGGCACCGCCAAGCACTGCTGAAATTGGTCAGCCTGGGAAAGGAAAAACTGACGGCCGCCCACACCCTGGCCACCCTCAGGGTGCAGAAGCAGAGGTGGCTGACCCCCAGAGGCCTGAAAGTTGATTATGTAATGGGGCCAACCTGCTGGTCACAGTGCAGCAAGGAAACCTCCAGCACATCTTCTGCTTGGCCCAAATTCTGAATTTAGTGGTGCAGCGCTTCCTCCGCACCTACCGGGGGATGGGTGACTTGCTGAAAGATGCCCAGAAGGTGGTGCACTATTTCCACTGCTTAGCCACTGCCTCTGCAATCCTGTCCAACCTGCAGTGGAAAAATCGTCAGACATCACACATCCTAATTATTGATGTGCCAACTCGCTGGAATTCAACTCTGGCCATGTTGGAGCGGCTGTGTCAGCAGACTTGCTCTCAGGGCGTACATTTTCGACCAATGCGTACCCAGCAACCAGCAAGTCCCCATCATCACTGCAGATCAGTGGACACTGATGCAGCAAGTGTGCCTGGTGCTGAGCCCCTTCCTGCAGGGAACCAAGATGGTCAGCCGGAAGCGAGCATCTGTTTGTGAGTGGGTGCCCCTGGTTTGCTTGCTGGACAAGGCAATGTGTGATCTGATAGAAGAGGGGGAGGCAGCCCTGAGAAAGCTGGATCAGGACAGTTGGCAGCACAGTCCAGCTCACAGGAGGACTTAAAGATATTGGAGGAGGAGGAGGAGTTGGAGGTCCCTAACCTGAATGGTGAGGATAAAGAGGTGGAGCAGAGTGCCGCTGCCATTGTACGGGGATGGCGGCTTCAGAAGAAGGTCATGGCACAGGAAGAGGACAGGCATGTCCTATCGGAAAACGACAACAAAGTTGTGTTTGCCAATGCCCACCTGTTCCCCATGGCTGCGCACATGTTGTGCTGCCTTCGTAGGGACCCCTGGGTGATCCAGATGCATCAAAGGGAGGACATCTGGATCACCTTAATGCTGGACCCATGTCTGAAGGGAAGCTGGGAGAGTTCATGTTGCCATCCACCACCGAACAACACACGAGGAAGTTGCAAAAGGCCCTTGTGCTCAGACTCTTGGAAGCATTCCCCCAGCCTTCCACCTCCACTGTAACTGCTCTTCCAACCCAGCAACTGGTACCTGAGGCCGCCACCAGAAGCAGCACCACTAGCAGAAGCAGCCAGCACCCTGGAGACCTGCCGAGCCTAAGCAGGAGCCTGTATGCAGTGCAGATACCAAGAGCAGAGGTGCCAGCAGATACTGCAGCAGCAACTGCAGCATGGTGTCTGACTACATGGGGTCATTCAGCAGGCTTGACACCGACAGCACCGTGGACCCCATGGAGTACAGGGTCAAGAGACTGGACATGTGGAAGGAGCTTGTCCAGTATGCTCTGGAAGTCTTGTCCTGCCCCCTTTCCAGTATCCTCTCTGAGAGATGATTCAGTGCGGCCAGTGGCGTGGTCACCGAGAAGTGCTCTTGGCTGTCCCATGACTCACCTTCCTGAAAATTAACCAGGCTTGAGTGAAAGGTAACTTCCTGGCCCCTATTGTCAGTCACAGGGGGACAAGAAGTGGCTGCTGCAATTTTTGTTTTACAATGCCTGCCTTTCCAAAGCAAGTTAGAACCTGCCTGCTACTTGTAATTGGCCTGGTTTAGTTCATCTTTTTGCTGTGGTACTACCAGTGAGGTGCCATGAACGTTCTGTGCTGCCGCACTAACCGCTTAGTCCTCCTCCTGCTGCCGCTGATGTTCTATTTCCCTACTAAAGTCTGCGTTCCCACCGCCAGGGTCCATGGATGCATTTTTTGACAGCATTTTCATGCTGTGGTACGACCAGTGAGGTGCCATGGTCGTTCTGCTGCACTGACCACTTACTCCTCCTGCTGCCGCTGACGTTTATTGCTACTAAAGTCTGCGCTCCCACTGCCTGGGTCCACTGACAACTCTGCTGTCATGTCGTTGCAATCGCTGCAAGGGAAAAAAAAAAAAAAACATTTACAAAAACCTCTCTGGGTTTTTTTTTTTTTTTTGTGTCACTTGTCTCATCCTCCTCCAGTGGTACCACCACCGCCAGGTGCCATTGGGACTCACCATCACCTCTGCGATTGCTTAAAGTGTATTTCCCTGTTTGAAACCAATTATTACCAATTAATAGCCACATTTAAAGGGTTGATCTAACTTTAAATTTTCTCGAAAACTAAAAGTTCTTTTTGAATTGTTTTGTTGTTGTAGCCCCTTATCACCTTTATAATCCATGCAATTTTGGAGATTGTAGCATGTATGGGGACTTTGATATTAATGTTAAAATAAAATCCGGATCACGGCCGTGAATAGCTGTAATTGTCTCATTCACAGGAAAAATCTGAGTCGAAATTGTGAGTCCATCTCAAATCCTGAAATAATCACGCTGTTTCCGGATATCCGAGCATCAGTGGTATGGTGGCAGTAACGGTTTCCTGTGCAGAGAGAGGTGTGGGTAGTAAGAAAAACAGGAGAGATACAGGCGTATATCTGTGCTGATAAGCCCACTGAGGAGCGACAATTGGGAGTAACCTGGGGACAGCTGTGGCCAGTAGCAATCCAGGTCCTGGTGGAAGCAGGAACTGAAGGTGCCCGCCGTGGTGTTCAATTGTGTGCTGGTGACATCACAATGTATTTTGGCGTGTTCACGCCTTCATCAGGTAACGCCACCAGCATGCACATGGTGGTTTAAATACTGGACTGATAATTGATGGGGGTGGTGCCCAAGGGTGGTAATGGGGGCGTACCTGAAGGCTTACCTAGTCAGCCCAGATACACGCCTGTATTTATTATTATCCAGTAAGTGCAGATTGTTTTGCACAATTTTTTAATGATAAGATAACACACTACGGAGGGCTCCTCCTTCGCTTTTGTTTTTGTTTCTACCAAGTCCAGCTGTACAGCCCAAATTGCAGGAGTCGCTAGAGTGTGATCCCGATTTGTCAGCCTGATTGGCTAAGCAGTGCAAGATTGCCCATCTGTTTGTTTCCTAGAGAAACGGAAGACTTATGCTGAAAGCTTAACTTTCTTTAATGAAATAGGTTCCGTAGCGGTGCATTTCAGGGGCCAGGTCCCCTTACATCAGGCAAACAATGTTACATTGTTACATGGAGTTATAAATACAATAGAACAAAATTCAAATGCTGTGACATGAAGGCTGGATCAGCCAATCCCACGTCATATGTAAATTTATTCAAGGACCAGGAGTCTTTGCTGTAAAAAAAACCCTCAGTAGAATTGTACTTTTTCATACAAGGTGGGGTATAAAAAGAAATTGGTGTGATAACTAATAGGTGGCAGGAACAGCTCATATGCCAGTAAACATTTCCCCACCACCAACAGGGGGCACATCCCTCCATCTAGTATTAACTGGATGTGAGAAAACGCGGAAAAGCCGCCGCAAGTATTCAGAGTGAGGCAGCTGATTCCGCGTCCAACATGGCGTCTAGCATGCATGGGCACACGTCCACCAGCTGGGCAGAACGCGGAGAAACTGCCGCATGTCCTGGGGACAAAGTGGCGGAATCCGCGTCCGATGCTGCAGTCTATGCGCATGGGCCAGCTGCTGAAACCGCCGCATGCTCAGATGGCGGTGTGGCTGGCCCCGCGCTCGAACCGGCAGATACATTGCAAAACATGTCTGGTGTGGCTGGGACTGATAGTCCACACAGGTTCAGAAGGACGCGCACGCGCGCTGAAAGGCAGAGCTTATATGACAGCCAGAAGAGAGTCAGTTGACCCAGCCGGTCAGCTGACATTTTCACCAGTCCTCATTGGTCCAGCACTTAGGGGAGGCGCTGGATAGCGCTATGGTATATATACTAGGGGCTGGTCAGTTCTCTGGTGTCTGGCGTTGCGATCACTACGTGGTAGCACTCAGACCTTGTCAGTATCTGTGTTTACTTAGTTCAGTTTCCAAGGTGTTGATGACCAAGGAGCTCACACCTTAGTCTAGGAATTTGTTAATTATCTGTACCGTTATCTAGATCAGTTCCCAAGGTGTTGATGACCAAGGAGCTCACACCTTAGTCTAGGAATTCTGTTACCATCTGTGATATTATTTAGACCAGTTCCAGGGTGTTGATGATCAAGGAGCTCACACCCAAGTCTAGGCATTGTTGATTATTTGTTATGACCTTCTGCTTACCTGACCATTCTTCTGATCTCTGATTCTGTACCTTTGCTACTCTGATACTCTGTTGCCAAACTCTGCTTGTCTTAGGATTCCGCATCTGTCTCCTGATTCTGTACCTTATCTGTCTGTGTGTTGACGACCTGGCCTGCCCGACCTCGAGAACTATCTTTCCTGTTAAAGATATTTCACAGATCTGTCAGTGACACTCCCTCATTGGTGTCACTCACGTTCTGTCCTTCCTACTCTCAGCCTGACTCCTCCCCCCGAGAGAGCCTAGGCTAACGGAAGGAACTTGCATCTGTGCAGTACCCCCTACTGCTCTGTACCTGCTCTTGAGGTGCAGTCCTCAAAGTATTACTGTTGCACCAAACACTCTTATCACTTAGGTGTCCAGAGGTTAGAAATATATCTGATTATCGGTGATACTGCAGATCATCAATAATCTGGTATATATCTGCATTCTCGGTGATACTGCAGATCACCGGTAATCAGACCCTCTCTGTGTGACACCGATCGTTACACTGGATAATGGATATTATCTGAAGAAATTAAATGAGTGTACTAAATAACTCTGACGGAGGGTAAATTTGTATGCCAAATAGCTCTAAAGGGAGAAAAATGGTGTCCATGAAGAATATCAGTTAAAAAGGAGTGTTCAGACATGGATTTCCTCTTTATATATATAATTATTCTTTTTTTCCTGGCTCTTGCCTCTCAGCAGGAGCCCTGATACTGGGCCTAAAGCCTGGGAAAAAATGGTGGTGCATGTTAATGGTAGGGTTCTCAAACTTTGCACAGGTGGTCACTGGGTGACTGTAATAAATATTCAGAAAAGTGGGTGGAGTCTATACAAGCCAATCAAAATTAACCTATTGATTTTCAAGGGGATTATTTCATTGCTGCCATTCTTGCACTGTTAATGGCACAAGCCTCAAACCTGGTATAGTTGATCATTGGGTGACTGGGGTTCAATTTCAGAAAGAGGGGTGGAGCCACAAACAGCCAATTAGATTTGTTTCATTCCAATTCAAATTATTGATGCCAAACACTGCAAAGCTCACAAACTTGGCAATTGAGTAATTGATTGTTTGTGAGGGTTAGAAAAAGTGGGCACAGCCAACACCAGCCAAATACATAAGCGGGCAACAAGGGGTCATAAGTGGGCGGAGACAAATACAAATTTCACTAGGAAAATGTAAACTGCAGCCATTCTTACACTGTTAATGGCAGGGTTCTCAAACATTGTACTGTTGGTCACTGGGTGACTGGGATTAATATTCATAAAAGTGGGTGGAGCCTACAAAAGCCAATTAAAATTCACCTATTGATTTTCTTTCAATATGTATTTTATTGAAATTATCTTTATCAAAAAGAGAACATTAAACAGCTGTAGATACACTGATGCAGTAAGACTAAACTGAGTACATAGTTGAGTAAGTGAATGAGTACATTCTGCATCTGGCTCTCCTTCTATGTGGATGAACTTGGGGAAAGATATTAATGATGATAAGATAAGTTATCATTTAGGGGAGTTCCAGGGGAAGGGGCTAAACAGTTTACTAGGCCCAATAGAAATTATAAGGTAGTTGGTAAATTTGCAGAAGCTGCAGGGGCAAAGCCATCTGTTTGCAGCTTGACCTTCAAGGGAGAGGACTGCCTTGTATAGAATATCATTGCAGTTATAGAGGTATACCTTTATTGGAAGCAGGGCCGGCCCTAGGCTTTTTGCCGCCTGAGGCAAAATTAGAAAAAATCGCGCCCCCCAGCCGTGGGTGGGGGGGGGGGTGCTGAGCTGGAGGGGTAGCTAGCAGAAAGGGGGTATTGGGCCTAGCGGCAGGGAGGGGGGTCGGACCCCCCCCTACCTCGCCTGGGTCCCCCGATCTGCGCTCCTCCTCCAGCGTAAAGTACCAGCCAGCGTGCATATGACAAAGAGGCAACGGGCGGAGGAATCACTCACCTCTTCCGCGTTCCATCGTGCGCTCCACTGACGTCACTTCCTGCAAGGCCGTCCACTTACAATACAGTGGGCGGCGTTGCCGGAAGTGACGTCAGTGGAGCATGCCATGGAACGCGGAAGAGGTGAGTGATTCCCCCGCCCGTTGCCTCTTTGTCATATGCACACTGGCTGGTATTTTACGCTGGAGGAGGAGCGCAGATTGGGGGACCCAGGCGAGGGAGGGGGGTCCGACCCCCCTCCCCGCCGCTAGGCCCAATACCCCCTCTCTGCCTGCTACCCCTCCAGCTCTGCGGGTGGCCCCAGCGTCCATGGACAGGCGGGTGTCGCCCCCCCCAGATTTGCCGCCTGAGGCAAATGTTTCACCCCGCCTCATGAGCGGGCCGGCCCTGTTATGTTATAGTGAGCCAGATGGGAGTTATACAATATAACTGTATATACAATCAGAATCAGAATCAGAATCAATTTTATTTTGCCAAGTAAGTTTCACCTACAAGGAATTTGTCTTGGCAGTTGCTTAACAAACACAAACAAAAACAATACAAGGACAGACAGTGTGAATATTACAAGTTAAGGATATTATAAGTATAGTGGCAGTAAGCAATGTGAGAATTGTTCATTTACAGTTCTGTGCTGATTACTACCAAGTCCTAGCAGTTCTAGCGTGGTTCTGCATTTAGTATGGCTACCGCTTGAGGAAAAAAGCTGTTCCTGTGTCTAGAGGTTTTGGTAGCGATTGACCGGAATCTTACTCCTGAAGGCATGCGCTGGAAGATGGAGTGAGCTGGGTGAGAGGGGTCAGAGGCAGTCATGGGAAGATGGAGTGAGCTGGGTGAGAGGGGTCAGAGGCAGTCTTGGGAAGATGGAGTGAGCTGGGTGAGAGGGGTCAGAGGCAGTCTTGGGAAGATGGAGTGAGCGGGTGGGAGGGGTCAGAGGCAGTCTTGGGAAGATGGAGTGAGCAGGGTGGGAGGGGTCAGAGGCAGTCTTGGGAAGCTGGAGTGAGCTGGGTGGGAGGGGTCAGAGGCAGTCTTGGGAAGATGGAGTGAGCTGGGTGGGAGGGGTCAGAGGCAGTCTTGGGAAGATGGAGTGAGCAGGGTGGGAGGGGTCAGAGGCAATCTTGGGAAGATGGAGTGAGCTGGGTGAGAGGGGTCAGAGGCAGTCTTGGGAAGGTGGGGTGAGCAGGGGGAGGGGTCAGAGGCAGTCTTGGGAAGATGGAGTGAGCTGGGTGGGAGGGGTCAGAGGCAATCTTGGGAAGATGGAGTGAGCAGGGTGGGAGGGGTCAGAGGCAGTCTTGGGAAGATGGAGTGAGCTGGGTGGGAGGGGTCAGAGGTAATCTTGGGAAGATGGAGTGAGCTGGGTGGGAGGGGTCAGAGGCAGTCTTGGGAAGATGGAGTGAGCTGGGTGGGAGGGGTCAGAGGCAGTCTTGGGAAGATGGAGTGAGCTGGGTGGGAGGGGTCAGAGGCAGTCTTGGGAAGATGGAGGGAGCTGGGTGGGAGGGGTCAGAGGCAATTTTGGTTGCTCTCTTTCTGCACCTGCTAGTGTAAAGATCCTGCAGGGAAGGTAAGCTACAGCCAATTATCCTTTCCGCTGATCGGATGATGCGCTGCAGCCTCCCCTTTCCTAATGCTGAGCAGGAGCTGAACCATACAGTCATAGATGATGTTATGGTGTTATGGAAGTAGAACATGTATACAGTAATGTGTATGACAGTCAGATAACTTATAGTAAAATGGAAAAAGATGAAACATCAAATAAGGGAAAAAAAGAAGAACTACAATGGTGTAACGATCGGTGTAACACAGAGAGGGTCTGATTACCGGTGATCTGCAGTATCACCGAGAATACAGATATATACCCGATTATTGATGATCTGCAGTATCACCGAGAATACAGATATATACCCGATTATTGATGATCTGCAGTATCACCGATAATCAGATATATTTCTAACCTCTGGACACCTCAGTAACAAGAGTGTTTGGTGCAACAGTAATACTTTGAGGACTGCTCCTTGAGAGCAGGTACAGAGCAGTAAGGAATACTGCACAGAAGTACGTTCCTTCCGTTAGCCTGGACTCTCCCGAGAGGGGAGTCAGGCTGAGAGTAGGAAGGACAGAACGTGAGTGACACCTATGAGGGAGTGTCACTAACAGATCTGGGAACTGTCTCTAACAGGAGGAACAGTTCTTGAGGTCGGGCAAGCCAGGTCGTCAACACAGAGACAGATAAGGTACAGATTCAGGAGGCAGATGCGGAGTCTTATGAACGAGCAGAGTTTGGCAACAGAGTATGAGAATTGCAAGGTACAGAATCAGGAGACAGATGCAGAGTCCAAGGACGAGCAGAGTTTGGCAACAGAGTATCAGAATAGCAAGGTACAGAATCAGAGATCAGAAGAATGGTCAGGCAAGCAGAAGGTCATAACAGATAATCAACAATTCCTAAGCTAAGGTGTGAGCTCCTTGATCATCAAAACCTTGGGAACTGATCTAGAACACAGATACTGAAAAGGTCTGAGTGCTACCACGTAGTGATCGCAACGCCAGACACCAGAGCAATGACCAGAACCCAGTATATATACTATAGCGCTTCCCAGCGCCTCCCCTAAGTGCTGGACCAATGAGAACTGGCCGGGTTGTCAGCTGACCGGCTTGGTCAGCTGACCCTCCTCTGACTGTCATATAAGCTCTGCCTCTCGGCGCGCGCACGCATCCTTCTGAACCTGTGTGGACTATCAGTCCCAGCCACACCAGACATGTTTTGCAATGTATCCGTTGGTTTGAGCGCGGGGCCAGCCGCACTGCTTTGCGAGCAAGCGGCGGCTTCCCCGCGTCTAGCCACACTGTCAGTAGCATTCTCATGCGAGCAACCTTTCGCATCCAACGCGGACTCTACCGCTCTGCCCATAGGGCATGCGGCGGTTTCTCCGTGTTGCGCCGCCATGTTGGACGCGGAATCAGCCGCCTCACTCTGAGTACTTGCGGCGGCTTTTCCGCGTTTCCTCACAAATGGCACTGGCATTTAAGTTTCAGTTGAGCATATAAACAGACTTAATGAACCATACTATGATTGTCACACTGGGCGGTGATGCGGATAGTGACGCAGCCGCCACTTCTGCATCTGGCGTCGCGGCAGCTCCCGCTGCAGTGTCTCCATCCCTCCCACCGTCGTCAGGGAGGTTCGGCCTGTCTGAAGATGTGGGCGAGCATCAGGCTCGCGTGCGCGCGGATCGCCGGCGCACTTATGCGCTGAGGAGATGTGTCAGCTGACCTGGTGGTCAGCTGACAACTGCTTGCCAGATCCTACGTACTGATTGGTTGGGGCTTCTGGGCGGTGCCATTTGAATGGTCCACAGTATATCAGGACCTGCTTGTCATTTGCTCTTTGTCTGTTGTTGCGAAAACTTCACAGTGATAGCTCTCAGACCTTAGTCAGATCCTGGTGTGTTTGATCTGGCAGGACCCCGGGGATTTACACATAGCTTAGGATTATTACTATTTTTATTGTATTGATTTTTCTGTGTATGACCTCTTGCTTGAACCTCTGATTACTCTCTGCCTCCTGATTCTGTACTTTAACAATCTGATCTGTTGCCGACCTTTGCCTGTACACCGACTCCGATTTCAGTTTGACGATTCTGTACCTCTGATTGACCGATCTGTTACCGACCTTGCCTGTACGACCACTCTCTGTGTAGTGATAGCCCCAGCCACCAAGGGCTATCACTTAGGAGTACTCCTATTGTTACTGTGCACCTAAACACGTGTGATCACACATTTGAATAAACTACTGACTAATTGTTCTGATAGAGCTCATGCTGGTCATCCATTACATCACTGATCGTTACAATGATGGTCTAAATTAGTAAATATTGTGAAAAGGGCCTAGTCTTTAGGGGGGGTTAACACTGCGGTCCTCAAGTGGTTAAATAAATCTTCTTTTGGGAGTTGAAATTAAGATTGAAGGGAGGGGAAGGATTTAATATTTCCATTAAGGAGGAGGTCATTCAGATATATAATGCCAGTGTTTATCCAAGGTTTAGTTGAGAAGGAATAATTAGCTGCAATCTCTGGATTGGGATTTTTAGTTGGATAGAATCAGACCTGGGCTGGCACTGTGCATCAGTAGCTGAGAATGTTATGCCAGTCCAGCTTTGTAGGCTGCTGCCAGCACAGTACAGAGAGGGGAGACTCCTGATTGGAGGGGATCTGGCTTCTAGAAGATTTGTGGATGTTTTGGAATTCAGATTACGCTCTGCAATAATTTATGAATCATGTATTATTTCATGGACTCCCCATAATAGTCTCTATGTTGTTGTGTTATCTCTTTTTACAGCTGCAGTATTATATCAGAACATTTGCAAAGAGTTATTTTGATGATAAAGGAACAGAGTTCTGTGCATTGGTTATTAGAAATTATGAACCTACTATGCAAGGCTCCTTCACACCCAAATATTATCGTATAGGTAGTTTTAATGAGTCTCATCCTGAGAGTCGGCAGCTTACCCTTTACCCACAGAAAATAAGATGGAAGAACAATGAGGTGAGTCAGCGGGATGAGGATCATTCATAAGTAACTATAAAACAAAATGCAACCCAAACTCTTAACAAATCTTGTTTTCCTAAAAGCAGCAGCAGATGGCAGCAGAGATAGAGGACAGTGCAGCCTTCTCTCCATCCACTGCAGCCCTCATGCTGTCTTACTCTTACCTCCAGATGGCAGCAGAGATAGAGGACAGTGCAGCCTTCTCTCCATCCACTGCAGCCCTCAGACTGTGTTACTCTTACCACCAGATGGCAGCAGAGATAGAGGACAGTGCAGCCTTCTCTCCATCCACTGCAGCCCTCAGACTGTGTTACTCTTACCACCAGATGGCAGCAGAGATAGAGGACAGTGCAGCCGTGTCTCCATCCACTGCAGCCCTCAGACTGTGTTACTCTTACCACCAGATGGCAGCAGAGATAGAGGACAGTGCAGCCTTGTCTCCATCCACTGCAGCCCTCAGGCTGTGTTACTCTTACCACCAGGTGGCAGCAGAGATAGAGGACAGTGCAGCCTTGTCTCCATCCACTGCAGCCCTCAGACTGTGTTACTCTTACCACCAGATGGCAGCAGAGATAGAGGACAGTGCAGCCTCGTCTCCATCCACTGCCGCCCTCAGACTGTGTTACTCTTACCACCAGGTGGCAGCAGAGATAGAGGACAGTGCAGCCGTGTCTCCATCCACTGCAGCCCTCAGACTGTGTTACTCTTACCACCAGGTGGCAGCAGAGATAGTGGACAGTGCAGCCTTGTCTCCATCCACTGCAGCCCTCATGCTGTGTTACTCTTACCACCAGATGGCAGCAGAGATAGTGGACAGTGCAGCCTTGTCTCCATCCGCTGCCGGCCTCACGCCTGTGTTACTCTTACCACCAGATGGCAGCAGAGATAGAGGACAGCGCAGCCTTGTCTCCAGCCACTGCAGCCCTCAGGCTGTGTTACTCTTACCACCAGGTGGCAGCAGAGATAGAGGACAGTGCAGCCTTGTCTCCATCCACTGCAGTCCTCAGGCTGTGTTACTCTTACCACCAGATGTCAGCAGAGATAGAGGACAGTGCAGCCTTGTCTCCATCCACTGCAGCCCTCAGGCTGTGTTACTCTTACCACCAGATGGCAGCAGAGATAGAGGACAGTGCAGCCTTCTCTCCATCCACTGCAGCCCTCATGCTGTCTTACTCTTACCTCCAGATGGCAGCAGAGATAGAGGACAGTGCAGCCTTGTCTCCATCCACTGCAGCCCTCAGGCTGTGTTACTCTTACCACCAGATGGCAGCAGAGATAGAGGACAGTGCAGCCGTGTCTCCATCCACTGCAGCCCTCAGACTGTGTTACTCTTACCACCAGGTGGCAGCAGAGATAGAGGACAGTGCAGCCGTGTCTCCATCCACTGCAGCCCTCAGACTGTGTTACTCTTACCACCAGATGGCAGCAGAGATAGTGGACAGTGCAGCCTTGTCTCCATCCGCTGCCGGCCTCACGCCTGTGTTACTCTTACCACCAGATGTCAGCAGAGATAGAGGACAGTGCAGCCTTGTCTCCATCCACTGCAGCCCTCAGGCTGTGTTACTCTTACCACCAGGTGGCAGCAGAGATAGAGGACAGTGCAGCCGTGTCTCCATCCACTGCAGCCCTCAGACTGTGTTACTCTTACCACCAGATGGCAGCAGAGATAGTGGACAGTGCAGCCTTGTCTCCATCCGCTGCCGGCCTCACGCCTGTGTTACTCTTACCACCAGATGTCAGCAGAGATAGAGGACAGTGCAGCCTTGTCTCCAGCCACTGCAGCCCTCAGGCTGTGTTACTCTTACCACCAGATGGCAGCAGAGATAGAGGACAGCGCAGCCTTGTCTCCAGCCACTGCAGCCCTCAGGCTGTGTTACTCTTACCACCAGATGGCAGCAGAGATAGAGGACAGTGCAGCCTTGTCTCCCTCCACTGCAGCCCTCAGGCTGTGTTACTCTTACCACCAGATGGCAGCAGAGATAGAGGACAGTGCAGCCTTGTCTCCATCCACTGCAGCTCTCAGGCTGTGTTACTCTTACCACCAGATGGCAGCAGAGATAGAGGACAGTGCAGCCTCGTCTCCATCCACTGCAGCCCTCAGGCTGTGTTACTCTTACCACCAGATGGCAGCAGAGATAGAGGACAGTGCAGCCTTGTCTCCATCCACTGCCGCCCTCAGCCTGTGTTACTCTTACCACCAGATGGCAGCAGGGATAGACAGTGCAGCCTTGTCTCCATCCACTGCAGCCCTCAGCCTGTGTTACTCTTACCACCAGATGGCAGCAGAGATAGAGGACAGTGCAGCCTTGTCTCCAGCCACTGCAGCCCTCAGGCTGTGTTACTCTTACCACCAGATGGCAGCAGAGATAGAGGAGAGTGCTAGCCTTGTCTCCATCCACTGCCGCCCTCAGGCTGTGTTACTCTTACCACCAGATGGCAGCAGAGATAGAGGACAGCGCAGCCTTGTCTCCAGCCACTGCAGCCCTCAGGCTGTGTTACTCTTACCACCAGATGGCAGCAGAGATAGAGGACAGTGCAGCCTTGTCTCCATCCACTGCAGCCCTCAGCCTGTGTTACTCTTACCACCAGATGGCAGCAGAGATAGAGGACAGTGCAGCCTTGTCTCCAGCCACTGCAGCCCTCAGGCTGTGTTACTCTTACCACCAGATGTCAGCAGAGATAGAGGACAGTGCAGCCGTGTCTCCATCCACTGCAGCCCTCAGGCTGTGTTACTCTTACCACCAGATGGCAGCAGAGATAGAGGACAGTGCAGCCTTGTCTCCATCCACTGCAGCCCTCAGGCTGTGTTACTCTTACCACCAGATGGCAGCAGAGATAGAGGACAGTGCAGCCTTGTCTCCATCCACTGCAGCCCTCAGACTGTGTTACTCTTACCACCAGGTGGCAGCAGAGATAGAGGAGAGTGCAGCCTTGTCTCCATCCACTGCAGCCCTCAGGCTGTGTTACTCTTACCACCAGATGGCAGCAGAGATAGAGGACAGTGCAGCCTTGTCTCCATCCACTGCAACCCTCAGGCTGTGTTACTCTTACCACCAGATGGCAGCAGAGATAGAGGACAGTGCAGCCTTGTCTCCATCCACTGCAGCCCTCAGACTGTGTTACTCTTACCACCAGGTGGCAGCAGAGATAGAGGAGAGTGCAGCCTTGTCTCCATCCACTGCAGCCCTCAGACTGTGTTACTCTTACCACCAGATGGAAGCAGAGATAGAGGACAGTGCAGCCGTGTCTGCATCCACTGCAGCCCTCAGGCTGTGTAACTCTTACCACCAGATGGCAGCAGAGATAGAGGACAGTGCAGCCGTGTCTCCATCCACTGCAGCCCTCAGGCTGTGTTACTCTTACCACCAGATGGCAGCAGAGATAGAGGAGAGTGCAGCCTTGTCTCCATCCACTGCAGCCCTCAGGCTGTGTTACTCTTACCACCAGATGGAAGCAGAGATAGAGGACAGTGCAGCCGTGTCTGCATCCACTGCAGCCCTCAGGCTGTGTAACTCTTACCACCAGATGGCAGCAGAGATAGAGGACAGTGCAGCCTTGTCTCCATCCACTGCAGCCCTCAGGCTGTGTTACTCTTACCACCAGATGGCAGCATAGATAGAGGACAGTGCAGCCTTGTCTCCATCCACTGCAGCCCTCAGGCTGTGTTACTCTTACCACCAGATGGCAGCAGAGATAGAGGACAGTGCAGCCTTGTCTCCATCCACTGCAGTCCTCAGGCTGTGTTACTCTTACCACCAGATGGCAGCAGAGATACAGGACAGTGCAGCCTTGTCTCCATCCCCTGCAGCCCTCAGGCTGTGTTACTCTTACCATCAGATGGCAGCAGAGATAGAGGACAGTGCAGCCTTGTCTCCATCCACTGCAGCCCTCAGGCTGTGTTACTCTTACCACCAGATGGCAGCAGAGATAGAGGACAGTGCAGCCTTGTCTCCATCCACTGCAGCCCTCAGGCTGTGTTACTCTTACCAGCAGATGGCAGCAGATATAGAGGGCAGTGCAGCCCTGTCTCCATCCACTGCAGCCCTCAGGCTGTGTTACTCTTACCACCAGATGGCAGCAGAGATAGAGGACAGTGCAGCCTTATCTCCATCCACTGCAGCCCTCATGCTGTGTTACTCTTACCACCAGATGGCAGCAGGGATAGAGGACAGTGCAGCCTTGTCTCCATCCACTGCAGCCCTCAGGCTGTGTTACTCTTACCACCAGATGGCAGCAGGGATAGAGGACAGTGCAGCCTTGTCTCCATTCCCTGCAGCCCTCAGGCTGTGTTACTCTTACCACCAGATGGCAGCAGAGATAGAGGACAGTGCAGCCTTGTCTCCATCCACTGCAGCCCTCAGGCTGTGTTACTCTTACCTCCAGATGGCAGCAGAGATAGAGGACAGTGCAGCCTTGTCTCCATTCCCTGCAGCCCTCAGGCTGTGTTACTCTTACCACCAGATGGCAGCAGAGAAAGAGGACAGTGCAGCCTTGTCTCCATCCACTGCAGCCCTCAGGCTGTGTTTCTCTTACCACCAGATGGCAGCAGAGATAGAGGACAGTGCAGCCTTGTCTCCATCCACTGCAGCCCTCAGGCTGTGTTACTCTTACCCACCAGATGGCAGCAGAGATAGAGGACAGTGCAGCCGTGTCTCCATCCACTGCAGCCCTCAGGCTGTGTTACTCTTACCACCAGATGGCAGCAGAGATAGAGGACAGTGTAGCCTTGTCTCCATCCACTGCAGCCCTCAGGCTGTGTTATTCTTACCACCAGATGGCAGCAGAGAAAGAGGACAGTGCAGCCTTGTCTCCATTCCCTGCAGCCCTCAGGCTGTGTTATTCTTACCACCAGATGGCAGCAGAGATAGAGGACAGTGCTAGCCTTGTCTCCATCCACTGCAGCCCTCAGGCTGTGTTACTCTTACCACCAGATGGCAGCAGAGATAGAGGACAGTGTAGCCTTGTCTCCATCCACTGCAGCCCTCAGGCTGTGTTATTCTTACCACCAGATGGCAGCAGAGAAAGAGGACAGTGCAGCCTTGTCTCCATTCCCTGCAGCCCTCAGGCTGTGTTATTCTTACCACCAGATGGCAGCAGAGATAGAGGACAGTGCTAGCCTTGTCTCCATCCACTGCAGCCCTCAGGCTGTGTTACTCTTACCACCAGATGGCAGCAGAGATAGAGGACAGTGTAGCCTTGTCTCCATCCACTGCAGCCCTCAGGCTGTGTTATTCTTACCACCAGATGGCAGCAGAGAAAGAGGACAGTGCAGCCTTGTCTCCATTCCCTGCAGCCCTCAGGCTGTGTTATTCTTACCACCAGATGGCAGCAGAGATAGAGGACAGTGTAGCCTTGTCTCCATCCACTGCAGCCCTCAGGCTGTGTTATTCTTACCACCAGATGGCAGCAGAGAAAGAGGACAGTGTAGCCTTGTCTCCATCCACTGCAACCCTCAGGCTGTGTTACTCTTACCACCAGATGGCAGCAGAGATAGAGGACAGTGCAGCCTTGTCTCCATCCACTGCAGCCCTCAGGCTGTGTTACTCTTACCACCAGATGGCAGCAGAGATAGAGGACAGTGCAGCCTTGTCTCCATCCACTGCAGTCCTCAGGCTGTGTTACTCTTACCACCAGATGGCAGCAGAGATAGAGGACAGTGCAGCCTTATCTGCATCCACTGCAGCCCTCATGCTGTGTTACTCTTACCACCAGGTGGCAGCAGAGATAGAGGACAGTGCAGCCTTGTCTCCATCCACTCCAGCCCTCAGGCTGTGTTACTCTTACCACCAGATGGCAGCAGAGATAGAGGACAGTGCAGCCTTATCTGCATCCACTGCAGCCCTCATGCTGTGTTACTCTTACCACCAGATGGCAGCAGGGATAGACAGTGCAGCCTTGTCTCCATCCACTGCAGCCCTCAGGCTGTGTTACTCGTACCACCAGATGGCAGCAGAGATAGAGGACAGTGCAGCCTTGTCTCCATCCACTGCAGCCCTCAGGCTGTGTTACTCTTACCACCAGATGGCAGCAGAGATACAGGACAGTGCAGCCTTGTCTCCATCCACTGCAGCCCTCAGGCTGTGTTACTCTTACCACCAGATGTCAGCAGAGATAGAGGACAGTGCAGCCTTGTCTCCATCCCCTGCAGCCCTCAGGCTGTGTTACTCTTACCACCAGATGGCAGCAGAGATAGAGGACAGTGCAGCCTTGTCTCCATCCACTGCAGCCCTCAGGCTGTGTTACTCTTACCACCAGATGGCAGCAGAGATAGAGGACAGTGCAGCCTTGTCTCCATCCCCTGCAGCCCTCAGGCTGTGTTACTCTTACCACCAGATGGCAGCAGAGATAGAGGACAGTGCAGCCTTGTCTCCATCCACTGCAGCCCTCAGGCTGTGTTACTCTTACCACCAGATGGCAGCAGAGATAGAGGACAGTGCAGCCTTGTCTCCATCCACTGCAGCCCTCAGGCTGTGTTACTCTTACCACCAGATGGCAGCAGAGATAGAGGACAGTGCAGCCTTGTCTCCATCCACTGCAGCCCTCAGAATCAGAATCAGAATCAGAATCAGAATCATTTATTTTGCCAAGCATGACAGTATCATGCCTGGAATTGGGTTTGGCACATACAGGGCTCAGCATCTACAGAAACATGAAAAGTAGTGACAAGAACATGAAAAGTAGTGATAAAAAACAAGAGACATTACATGATAAAAGTAGTGCAATATACAGAGATGTACATGTTAAAGCATTAGCAAGATACTACAGATATTGGTGGCAAGCTATGAGGGCCGAGCCAGTGAGGGCAGCCAGTGCATGAGTTCCAAGCACAGAGTGGCAGAACATAAGTTGCCTATAACAGTGCCAATGACAGTGCACAAGTACCAGGCACGGAACGGCAGAATGCCTATGACAGGACCCAATCTGAGAACCTAAGAAGGATGGAGTGGAGGTGGAACGTGAGTGGAGTTCAAGAGATTGACTGCAGAGGGGAAAAAGGAGTTCCTGTGCCTCGTGGTCCTTGTGGGGATGACCCGGAATCTACGCCCTGAATGCAGGCGACTAAAGTAGCAATGACCAGTATGAGAGGGGTCCATGGCTATCTTCAGCGCCCTAGTGCGTAGTCTCGAGTTGTAGAGAAGGTCAAGTGGAGGGAGGGGTCTCCCGATGATTCCCTCTGCTGATCTAATGACCCTCTGAAGTTTTTGTCTGTCGCTGACGGAGGAACCAGCGTACCAGACCAGAATGGAAGAGCAGAGGATAGATTCTGTGGTGGCAGAGTAGAATCTTGTGAGGACCTGATGGGGCATGCCAAACTTTTTCAGCTGACGGAGGAAGTAGAGCCTTTTCTGGGCCTTTGCCACGGTGGAGCTGGTGTTAGCCTTCCATCTCAGGTCATTTGAGATGGTGGTGCCAAGGAGGTGGACACCGGGAACTATCGCCACTTCAGTGCCGTCAATGTGGATTGGTGGAGGTGAGGGTGCATGCTTCCTGAAATCGATAATCATTTGCACAGTTTTTGCTGCATTAAGGACCAGCCTGTTCTCCCTGCACCAGTGACAGATACTGTCTACCTGCTCGCGATAGGCACTCTCGTCATTGTTGGTGATAAGGCCAATGATAGTGGTGTCATCTGCAAATTTAATAACCTTGACTGAGTCCGCTGTGGATCTGCAGTTGTTCGTGTAGATAGAGGATAGCATAGGAGACAGGACGCAGCCTTGTGGAGCCCCCATGTTCGTGGACCGTGGATGGGAGGAAATGCCTCCCAGCTTGACAGATTGTGACCTGTGGGACAGGAAGTCTGAGATCCAAAGGCGTAGGGTGGAATGGACACCGAGTGCAGCCAGACCCTCCTGAAGTCTGCGTGGACAGATGGTGTTAAAGGCCGAACTAAAGTCCAGGAGGAGGATTATGGCATACGAGACTGGCCTATCCAAGTGGTTGCTGATGAGCTCCAGGCAGATGTTGAAGGCATCATCAGTGGATCTGTTTTCTCTGTACGCGAATTGTAGTGGGTCAAGAAGGGGCATGGTGGAGGACTTCAGAAAGGACAGGACAACCCTTTCGAGGGTCTTCATGATAACGGATGTTAGTGCCACAGGCCTGAAGTTGCTGAGGTCAGTGACACCTTGCTTTTTGGCGACCGGAATGATGGTGGACCTCTTAAGACAGGCAGGGACCTTGCCCATCTGAAGTGACTTGTTGTATATGGTGGTGAGAATGGGGGCAAGTTGCCTAGAACAGGACTTCAGGCAGGCAGAGGACACGCCGTCCGGACCAGACGCTTTCCTGGGGTTCATTGTTGATAGGTGACGCATGACGTCGGATTCACTCACAGCCAGGGGGGGGTGAACTTAGATTCAAGGCAAGGTCCGCTTGTGTCGGAGGGGAAGTGGGCGGTGACAGATCCCCCACAGGCGAATCCTGGCGCTCGACCCTGCAATAGAATTCACTGAGCTCTTCGGCCAGTTCGATGCTAGGTGGAGCATGTTGGGGGGGAGGCTTATAATTGGTGGCAGCTTTAAGGCCTTTCCATATGGCACGTGAGTCATTTAAACAGAGGTTTTGTTCGATCCTCACAGCGAACTCTCGTTTGGCAACCCTCAATTCGTGGTTGAGGTCATTCCTCACCCTCCTATATTCCTCCAGGTTGCCTGACTTATGCGCAGCTACCTTGCGTTTCCACAGTTGCCGTAGCTTATTGGAGAACCATGGCTTGTTGTTCGGGAAGACTTTATAGGTTTTGGTTGGTACACAGGAGTCCTCACAAAAGCTGATGTACGAGGTTACGTTCTCCACCCACTCATCCAGGTTTGGTGTTTCCAAAGCCTGCCAGTCCGTACAGTCAAAGCAGGCTTGAAGTTGGAGCTTGGCCTCAGTAGACCAAATCTTGGAGGACCTGAGGACCGGTTTTGCAGTCTCCAGGATGTGTTACTCTTACCACCAGATGGCAGCAGAGATAGAGGACAGTGCTAGCTAGTGATTCTCGGAAGGCCCAATTACAGATTCAGGTGGTTGTGAATCTGCGGCTCACCCGCTCAATGACTCACAATTGGTCACTGGGTGACTGGGATTAATATTCAGAAAAGTGGATGGAGCCTACAAAAGCCAATCAAAATTCACGATTGATTTTCAAGGGGAATATTTACATTGCTGCCATTCTTGCACTGTTAATGGTACAAGCCTTTAAACCTGGTACAGTTTGTCACTGGGTGACTGCGGTTCAAATTCAGAAAAGGGGGTGGAGACGCAAGCAGCCTTGATGCCAATGACCCCGAAGCTCACAAACTTGGTCATTGAGTAATTGTGTGTTACAGTTACAAAAAGTGGGCAGAGCCAACACCAGCAAAATATATATACCCGGGCAATGCCTGCAATATCCTACAAATCCAATCATACTAGGTCTTTGAGTGACTGTGTGTCAAAGTTAGAAAAGTGGTCAGTGCTAACAACTAATTTTTTTTACATCAGACAATATAATATAAACTGCACGCAGACATGGTCATTGAATGACTGTCTGTCAAGGTTAGTAACAGTGGGTGGAGCCAAAAACACATTTCACTGGGAAACTGTAAACTGCAGCCATTCTTACACTGTTAATGGTAGGGTTCTCAAACTTTGCACAGTTGGTCACTAGGTGACTGGGAGTAATATTCAGAAAAGTGGGTGGAGTCTTTAACAGCCAATGGCAGAGGCCTCAAACCTGCTACAGTCAGTTATTAAAGGATGCCAGAGCCCAAACACAGATGAGAAACAGGGGGAGCAGGAATGCATGGTGAGCTGTCCTGATGCTCTTCGCTCCCCCCGTTCTCCTTTCTGCCCCCTCCTATAGGTGCTATTGCCCCATGGCCCCATCCTCTGGTCAGCCGGGTCAATAGCAGTGCAGCTTTCTGGCTGGGCTGCACGCATGCTACAGCATGCAAACTCTGCTGGCATGAGTACAACAATACGGAACCCCCGGCTGGGAGCGCTCTGCTCATGGGTGTGAGGGGGCAGAAAGGACAACTGGGGGAGCGGTGAGCATTAGGACAGCTCACCATACATGCTTGCTACCCCAGTTTCTTATCTGTGTTTGGGATCTGGAATACTTTAAGTGACTGGGGTTCAAATTCACTAAAGGGGCGGAGCCACAATCAGCCAATCAGATGTCTTTGCTGGATATACTGCTTCCATTCATACAATTTTGATGCCAGGAAAGCTCACAAACTTGATCATTGAGTGACTGTTAGAGATGTAGCAAACGGTTCGCCGGCGAACGGTTCCAGGCGAACTTTGGTGGTTTGCGTTCGCCTGCACCAGGTGAACTTTTGCGGAATTTTGATTCACCCCATAATGCACCATGAGGGTCAACTTTGACCCTCTGCATCACAGTCAGCATGCACATTGTATCCATTCAGGCTACACTAAGCCCTGGAGCCCCCCCCCCCCCCCTTTATAAGGCAGCCTCGCTGGCCATTAGCCTCACTCGTGTGCCTGCTATTGGACAGACTAGGGACAGCTGCTGCAGACTTGTTCTTCTAGGGACAGATTAGTTAGGTTCTCGGCTGCTTATTATTGCTTTTATAGCACCCCTCAACAGCTCTTTTCCGAGCTAATCCTGTACTTTTTTTTTTTCTGTGTGTCAAACTGACACTTTTGTTGCATGCACAGCCTTGCTAATTGATAGTGTGTGTGCCACTGCCAGCAGCCCAGCACATTCAGTGACTACCTGTGTGTGTGACAGGGAGCTGCACATTGTACTACCCAGTACTGCATTTACTGTCAAAGGAAAATTAACTTACTCAATGAGACTTCTCCGTATTTGCCAAAAACATAGAAATCTTTATTTACTCAGCCGAGGACTTTCTCACATGCCAGCATATAGAAACCGCAGCTAACACAGCTCAGCTCAGCAGGAGAAAGTGGAGTTTTCCTGGTGTGCAGGGTCTTTTAAACCCTAATTAATATGATAAAATAGTCCTCCTTTCAGGCAGTTCTTTCTGGTAAGTGTCCAATCAGCATCATATCAAGGTGACTCAGTCCTCCTTTTTGGGCGGGGTTACTTGACTTCTCTCTGTCCTCCATGAAAGTGAAAGTCAACTTTGGAGGAAGTCTTCTGAAGTCAGTTTCTTGTTTCATTTCTCAAAGTCAGGCCTGCCCTCGGAGAACTGGTTCAAACTGCCCTTTCAGATTGCTCCTTTGTCCTCTGGAAAACTGGAATTCCACTGCAAAGGACACAATAAGCTGTGCACAGTAAATGGTTCAAAAACATATATAACATATATTCAGTGATATTGTGATAACTCTTTATTTAAAGTGTCATTCTAGCACACTGGTCTGATTATATAAATGTGATTCTTATAGCCACGTGAGAATATAAAAAATATACCATGAGATTAATTATAAATCTTTCGTTTAACACAAATTTTATTTGAATAAATTTGCATAGCAATATACATTCAGAACAAGATGTATTCATTAGTAAGCACATTAAAAGCTCAAATTTAAACTTCTCCTTCTAGCATAATATCAGGTTCCATGACTAAGGTACATTGCAGAGAGAATTTTAGTGTTATTGTTGAATAACATCATATACACCAAATCGCTGTTAATAATATAACATTAAACGGAGAGAGAACTAGGGGGGGGGGATGGGGGGTGGGCGAAGAGGAAAGGGAAACGTGGGTAGGGGGAGGGGAGGGGTAGGTAAGGGACAGAGGGCAGTAAATACAGTACTATTAGGTTTGTCCTCTTAGATGTAGATGTATTCTACAGAGGTAGAGGATCGGGTCCCAGAGAGAAGAAATGGGGTGTAGATCATGCTTGTTACAGTCATAGCATTATTTTAAAGTTGGCCCAAAGTCCTGGTAGTGTAGGATTTGTAGTACCCAGAGTGTTGTTGCATCATGGGGGTTCATAATTCAAAAAGTAGGTTTCCCATGGATCCCATATTTTAGCGTGCCTGGATTCTGTATCCCGGAGTCTAGCTGTTAGAGATTCCATTAGCTTGGTCCAATTAATTTTAGCAATAATTTCAGACATTCTAGGGATAGAGGTATTGCGCCAATAAGAGGCTAGGGATAGTCTAGTGGCGGTTAGGATATGTGTGATTAATCTCATGAGGCTTTTTTTTGTTTTGGGGACAGGTTTACCCAGTAACATATATATGGGGTCCATGGGAATTGAGGTTCCTGTTACTTTCCATATTAAAGCTTGGATATCGGCCCATAGAGGTTGTATTATGGGACAATGCCAGAATATGTGTTCCAGAGTGCCTAGTTGATCACATCCCCTCCAGCATTTATTGGTGACTTCAGGGTAGATTTTGGACAGTACCTCAGGGGTTTTATACCACCGAAATAGTATCTTATAGATATTTTCCTTAACATGTGTGCACATGGATGTGAGTCTAGCATTTTCCCATATAGAGAGCCAGTCTTCTATGCTTATAGGATGACCCAGGGCCTGTTCCCATTTGGACATGTATATGTGGTTAGGTTTTATAGTACCAGATTTGTCTAGAAGTAACCTATAGATTGAAGAGATGAGACCCTTCTGATGTCCTTTGATTTTGCATAGGTGCTCAAAAGGAGTGTAAGTATGTGGTGGGATAATTCCCTTAGAAGTGGACCTCAGGAAATGGTGGATTTGGTTGTATTCCATAATGATTTTAGTACTTAGTCGTATTTTCTCTCCTAGTTTTTCTTTAGTCAAGATTTTTCCAGAGGATAAGTCCACCCATTCCATAAAGTTGGTGTATTTAAAGCTGTACCATCTGCCCATAAATTCCTCTGACATTCCAGGAGTGAAGGCCAGATTTCCCAATATGGGATATAATGGGGACATGGGGGATCTAAGGTGAGCTGTTTTTACGGTTGACCGCCAGATTTGTAGGGTGAATTTCATAGTGGGAAGTAGTTGAGTCAATGGGATTTTAGGAGGGATCTGAGGCCAGATCAAAGCTGGTAATGAGATGGGATAAATGCTCATCGCTTCAATGAGACCCCATTTGGTGTGTACATTTAGATTGGACCACTCAGGTATTTGCCGCAGATGAGCGGCCTGGTAGTAAAGCTTTAAATTAGGTAGTCCTAGTCCTCCCTGTTCCCGGGATGTCATTAGAATCGAGGCATTAGTTCTGGGGCGGGAGTTATTCCATACAAACTTCAAAAAAGCACGTTGTAGTAGCTTGAATTGCGAAGGTGGAACTTGAACAGGTAAAGTTTCAAATAAGTATAGCAGACGGGGCAGTATATTCATTTTAAGGGAGTAAATTCTACCTATCCAGGAAATTTTATAGGCTGTCCATTTGTGAAGGTCTTGTAGGATGGATTGTATGAGGGATGGGAAATTTGCTTTATATAGGGTAGAGTAGGTGTGGGTTAGAAAAATACCCAGGTATTTAATGTTATGTTTCCTCCAATTGTAGTGGAAAGATTGTTGTAGAGGATTAATTATAAATCTTAATAATTATTTCCACAATACCCAGTACCTGTTGTGTTTACTTAACCCACCTCATCACTGCATATACCTAGCTTTGTGTTGAGTGAACCCAGTTCACTGCATCTAACTACCTGTTGTGTTCAGTGAACCCACCTCACTGCATATACCTAGCTGTTGTGTTGAGTGAACCCACCTCACTGCATATAACTACCTTTACTGTTGAGCGAACCGACCTCACTGTATCTAACTAAGTGTTGTGTTGAGTGAACCCACCTCACTGCATATAACTACCTTTACTGTTCAGTGAACCCACCTCACTGCATCTAACTACCTGTTGTGTTGAGCGAACTCATCTCACTGCATCTAACTACCTGTTGTGTTCAGTGAACCCAGCTCACTGCATATAACTAACTACCTGTTGTGTTCAGTGAATCCACCTCACTGCATCTAACTACCTTTACTGTTGAGTGAACCCACCTCACTGTATCTAACTACCTGTTGTGTTCAGTGAACCCACCTCACTGCATATACCTAGCTGTTGTGTTGAGTGAACCCACCTCACTGCATCTAACTACCTTTACTGTTCAGTGAACCCAGCTCACTGCATCTAACTACCTGTTGTGTTCAGTGAACCCAGATCACTGCATCTAACTACCTTTACTGTTGAGTGAACCCACCTCACTGTATCTAACTACCTGTTGTGTTCAGTGAACCCACCTCACTGCATATACCTAGCTGTTGTGTTGAGTGAACCCACCTCACTGCATCTAACTACCTTTACTGTTCAGTGAACCCAGCTCACTGCATCTAACTACCTGTTGTGTTCAGTGAACCCAGATCACTGCATCTAACTACCTTTACTGTTCAGTGAACCCAGCTTACTGCATCTAACTACCTGTTGTGTTCAGTGAACCCAGCTCACTGCATCTAACTACCTTTACTGTTCAGTGAACCCACCTCACTGCATCTAACTACCTTTACTGTTCAGTGAACCCACCTCACTGCATATAACTACCTGTTGTGTTGAGTAAACCCAGTTCACTGCATATACCTAGCATCCCCCCGAGATGGACAAAATTGACAAACCAGGTAGAGGAAGAGGTAGAGGCAGACCCAGAGGAAGGCCACCAGGCACCGGCAGGTCTGTGCAAGGTGGTGTTGCTGTGATTTCTTGCGGGCCTGGCCCAAAATACAGTGCTCAGAAGAAGGCACGTGCCATCACTTCCCAAAATTGTGAGGACGTGCTTGAGTATTTAACACAGAACACCTCATCTCCCGCAGCAAGCAGCGCTACAACAAGCACCACATCCGCTGCATTTGACACTTCGCAGGAGTTATTTGGTGGTGGTAAAATTACTGATTCACAGCCACTACTGCAACAACAACAAGAAGGCGCAGGTACACCACCAAATACGTCTGACTTAGGTTTCGATAGTATGGACGTAACGTGTGAGGAGGGGGATGATGAACCACCTGAAGTTGGTGCAGTTGAGGAGGTGTCTGAGGAAAGCGAATCTGGGCAGGAGGATTATGATGATGATTATACAGATGCCACGTATGTTCCCAGTAGAGGAGATGACCAGGGGGACAGTTCAAAGGGGGAGTCAGAGAGGATAGAAGTAGACGACTCCATGATAGAAGCAGAGGTAGGGCATCCTCAGAAACAGCTGGGGGCAGTGTCCGGCGCCATGTATCGCCAGCTATGGACAGCCAGCCAACATGCCTTTCAATGTCAGCTACTGATGCCACCGTAGCACCATCACCCCAGGTGGGCTCAGCGGTTTGGAAATTTTTTAACGTGTGTCTCAGATTGGAGCAAAGCTATCTGTTCTCTCTGCCAGCAAAAATTGAGCCGTGGAAAGGCCAACTCCCACGTAGGGACAAGTGCCTTACGAAGGCACCTGGAGAAAAGGCACAAACAGCTATGGCAAGAACACCTGAGGAAAAGCAGCACCCAAAAGACAAGCCACCCTCCTTCTCCTCTTACTCCTTCAGGTGCATCGACTTCATCCGCTTTCTCCCTTGCACCTTCACAGCCACCCTACTCGACACCGCCTCTTCCCTTGAGCGGTTCCTTCTCCTCTGCCCACAGCAGTACCCAGCTGTCCGTGAAGGAAGTATTTGAGCGTAAGAAGCAAATGTCTGCCAGTCACCCTCTTACCCGGCGTCTGACAGCTGGCATGGCGGAACTATTAGCTCGCCAGCTATTACCAAACAAGCTGGTGGAGTCGGAGGCTTTCTGTAGGTTTGTGGCAATTGGTACACCACAGTGGAAGATACCAGGCTTGTGTTAGACATGTCTTGCCTCAAAGCGTAGAGTCACACTGGAGCAGCTCTCCTGGCTGCTCTTAACAAACAGGTGGAGCAATAGCTGACCCCGCACAAGCTTGAGATCGGCAACGTGGTGTGTGACAATGGCAGCAATCTCATTTCCACGTTGAATTTGGGAAAGCTGACACATGTACCCTGCATGGCACATGTGCTGAATCTGGTCGGGCAAAGATTTGTGTCCAAGTACCCAGGCTTAGAGGACGTCCTAAAGCAGGCCAGGAAGTTGTGTGAGCATTTTTGGCGCTCTTACATGGCCATGGCACGCTTTGCAGACATTCAGCGTAGAAACAACTTGCCGGTGAGATGCCTGATTTGCGATAGCCCGACTCACTGGAATTCCACCCTGCTGATGTTCTCTCGCCTGCTAGACCAGGAGAAAGCCGTCACCCAGTACCTGTATCATTACAGTACAAGGACACAATCTGGGAGGATGGGGATGTTGTGGCCCAACAACTGGACACTGATGCGAAATGCATGCAGGGTCATGGAGCCCTTTGAGGAGGTGACCAAACTGGTGAGTCACGCTGAGGGCACCATCAGCGACTTGATCCCCTACGCCTACTTCCTGGAGCGTGCCGTGCATAGAGTGGTGGATACAGCTGTGGAGGAGCGTGAACGAGAAGAGTTACGGCAGCAGGAGTCGTGGGAGCGATTTACAGCCGAACCCGATGTTTCCACAACACCTGCGGCAGCACAGAGGGGGAGGAGGAGGAGGAAGAAGAGGAGTCGTGTGGGGAAGGAGAGGAGTCAGACTCTGATGATGATGATGAGGAAGGTGTTTCTGTGGAGGAGGAAGAGGCGGCGGAAGAAGAACAACCGCGGCAGCCGTCACAGGGGGCTTCTGCTGCTCCACGTTCCCGTGGTATTGTTCGTGGCTGGGGGGAGGAAGAGGAGTTGCGTCCAATCACTGAGGAAGAGCAAGAGGAGATAGAGAGTACATCTGCATCCAGCTTTGTGCAGATGGCCTCTTTCATGTTGTCCAGCCTGTTAAGGGCCCCCCCGTATCAAAAAACTCAAGGCAAATTACCTGTACTGGGTGGCCATGCTACTAGACTCCCGGTACAGGCACAAAGTGGTGGACCTGTTACCAACTCAACAGAAGGCGGAAAGGATGCAGCACTTGCAGAACAAGCTGTCGATGATGCTTTACAATGTGTTTAAGGGTGATGTGGCTGCACAACGCAATCAAGGTACCACTGGCAGTAACCCTCCTCCTCCCAAGTCCACGCAGGCAAGGACAAGACGCTCCAGCGATCTCAGGGTGATGTCGGACATGCGGACATTATTTAGTCCAAAACCTCGCCATAGTCCTTCCGGATCCACCCTCCACCAATGCCTGGACCGGCGGGTAGCCGACTACCTGGCCTTGAGTGTGGATGTAGGACACTGCGAGCAGCGACGATGAACCCTTGGACTAATGGTTGCGCAGGCTTGACCTGTGGACAGAGCTGTCCCAATTTGCCATACAACTTCTCTCTTGTCCTGCCGCAAGCGTCCTGTCAGAAAGGACCTTAAGTGCAGCTGGAGGCATTGTCACTGAGAAGAGAAGTCGCCTAAGTCACAACAGTGTTCAGTACCTGACCTTTATCAAAATGAATGAGGAATGGATCACGGAGGACTACTGCATGACCGAAGACTAAGTCAGTCCCCACACACAGCATCTCTGCCTGCAGGCCACTTGCCTTCTCCGCCACCACCAACAGGGTCCAGGACTCTAGGCGGATTCCTGAATTTTTAAGGCCACTGCTAGCAGTGGCCGCTACACTAATTTTTCTGGTGCATGTACATGCCTGCCTAATTTTTCTGGCTGCACTGCGGGCGGCTGCAACAAAAAAAAAAAAGGCATGTGCATGTGCCCATCCCCCTTCGTGATCATTACCTTGCCGCGGTGAAGGAGCTTGCGTATCACAATGAAGCAATGACCGCTGGCTATTTGAGTGTCTCGGGTGGGGGTGGCACACAAAAGATAATAAGGTCGTTGATTCTTTGTGGTCAGACCAATTTTGATCAGCTGGACAGTCACTGTTGTTCTATCATTGAGCTACCACAGCCCGGCGACCATGTAGGCTTGAAAACCACCACGGCCTACACTCTCGCCACGGTGCGCACCAGTCCAGCACGGCCGTCACTACGCAAACAGCTGTTTGCGGTGCGTTACATAGTGAGTTTGGTGTGTCTGTGTGAAGCAGAACTCTAATTACACTCCCTGATTGATGTATACACATGCAAGATGTTTTAAAGCACTTTAGGCCTGCAATTTAGCATTCAATGTGATTTCTGCCCTTAAAACGCTGCTTTGCGTCAAATCCAGATTTTTCCCCGGGACTTTGGGCATATATCCCACTCCGCTATGCCCCCATCCAGGTGTAAGACCCCTTGAAACATCTTTTCCATCACTTTTGTGGCCAGCATAATTTTTCAAAATTCGCCTCCCCATTGAAGTTTATTGCGGTTCGCGAACCGAAAATCGGAGGTTCGCGACATCACTAGTGACTGTGTGTCCAGGTTACACAAAGTGGGCGGAGACAAATGCAATTTTCACTGAGAAAAATTAGACTGCAGCCCTTCATCACTGTTAGAGTGGATCCGAGATAAACTTTTACTCATTGCATAATTGTGTTCCTTTCATATAGTTTATAGGGCATTCCTCAAGACAAATACTTTCTTGTTTTGTTTTAATGCTCTAATTCCCTATAAACTAAACAAGCCTCGCCCACAGCTTTTCAGGGAGCCTTGACACTCAGCCCCAGGTAGCAGGGGCTTGTAGGAGCTCAGTCTGGGCAGGAGGAGGGAGAGGTTACTAGCTGGAGTTTACAGAGGGGAGGAGGGAGGAGAGGGAACTGAATTTACACACAGGCAAGCTGATATCATCTCCAGCCCTCAGCCTGTGACAATGTGACAAACAGAACATGGCTACCCTCATTGTATTACAGGAATAAATAATCATATACCGTTGAAGCTGTTTTCAGCTAGATATGCTGTGTAAACTATCTAAACTTTAGATAAGATATATAGACAAGTTACTTGTTATAGTTAGTTTTTCATCTCGGATCCACTTTAATAGTAGGGTTGTCATACTTTGCACAGTTGGTCACTTGGTGACTGGGATACATATTCAGAAATGTGGGTGGAGCCTACAAAAGCCAAATAAAATTTACCTATTGATTTTCAAGGGGAATAATTGCTGCCATTTTTGCACTGTTAAAGGGAACCTTAACTGAACGGGGATAAAGAGTTTCACTTTCCTGGGGCTATTACCAGCCCCCTGCAGCAGTCCTGTGCCCTCGGAGCTGCTCTGGAATCCTCCGGTCCCCCGCTGTCACTTAGTTTCATTTTTGATGACTTACCAGTCGGCCGGCCGCCATGCGTATTATTGGACACATTCCCTACTGCAGTTAGCGCTGTTGCGGACCACAACGCGTACAAAAATACATATTGCCGCATATCTACGCATGTGGAATGCGGCAACACGTATTTTTGTACACGTTGCAGTCTGCAACAGCGCTAATTGCAGTAGGGAATGTGTCCAATAATACGCATGGCGGCCGGCCGACTGGTGAGTCGTCAAAAACAAAACTAAGTGACAGCGAAGGACCAGAGGATTCCAGAGCGGCTCAGAGGGTACAGGACTGCTGCAGGGGGCTGGTAATAGCCCCAGGTAAGTGAAACTCTTTACCCCCCATTCAGTTAAGGTTCCCTTTAATGGTACAAGCCTAAAACCTGGTAAGTTGGTCATTGGGTGACTGGGATTCAAATTCTGAAAAGGGGATGGAGACACAAACGGCCTTGATGCCAAGGACCCCAAATCTCACAAACTTTGTCATTGAGTGTTTGTGTGTGAGGGTTAGAAAAAAGCCAGTAGAGCTAACAGCAGCCAAATACATACCCAGGCAACACCAGGTCACCAGCTAGTTTATATTTATATATATATATATATATATATATATATATATATATATATATATATATATATATATATATATATATATATATATACACATATATATATATATATATACTAGCTGGTCGCCCGGCGTTGCCCGGGTATGTAATTGGCTAGTGTTACCTCTGCCCACTTTTTCTAATCCTAACACACAATTACTCAGGGATGACCTAGTTTGTGAGCTTTGCGGTCTTTGGCATCAATAATTGGCATTGAAATTAAATAAATCTAATTGGCTGTGGCTCTACTCCTTTGAAAATCAATAGGTGAATTTTGATTAGCTTTTGTAGGCTCCACCCACTTTTCTGAATATTAATCCCAGTCACCCAGTGACCAACTGTGCAAAGTTTAAGAAACCTGCCATTGACAGAGTAAGAAAAATAAAACTTTGCATTCTTAAAGCAGAAAGAATTTGCAATAATTCAGGTTGGAGTGAGCTTAAAATGTCTCCCAGTGCATCACTGCTGAATATATGCAAATTAACCATTGTGCACTTAGAAGCTAAACACACCTCCAGTGTAACAATGGCTGCAGTTTACATTTTCCAGTGAAATTTGTATTTGTCCCCGCCCCCTTTTTGGTTATGGGAATAAAAAGTATCCTATACTTTATTCCAGGTAAAGTACTATGTGTGTGCCAAATTTCAGTTTACATTCTAGCAGTGAAATTTGTATTTTTCTCCACTCACTGATGTTCTAATGTTTCCCGGGTATGTATTTGGCTGCTGTTGGCTCCGCCCACTTTTCCTAACCCTAACACACAATTACTTAATGACCAAGTATGTGAGCTTTGCAGTCTTTGGCATCAATAATTTGCAATGAAATAAAATAAATCTGATTGGATGTAGCTCCACCCCTTTTCTGAATTTGAACCCCAATCACCCAATGGCCAACTGTACTAGGTACAGGTGATTAACAGTGCAAGAATGGCAGCAATTAAATATTCCCCTTAAAAATCAATAGGTGGATTTTGATTGACTTTTATAGGCTCCACCCACTTTTCTGAATATTAATCCAAGTCATCCAGTGACCAACTGTGCAAAGTTTGAGAACCCTGCCATTAACAGTGTAAGAATGGCTGCAGTTTACATTTGCGCAATGAAATTTGTATTTTTCTCCACCCACTTATTTCCTAACATTGTTCAGGTATGTATTTGGCTGGTGTTGGCTCCGCCTACTATTTCTAACCCTAACACACAATTACTCAATAACCAAGTTTGTGAGCTTTGCGGTCTTTGGCATCAATAATTTGCATTGAGATTAAACAAATCTGATTGGCTGTTTGTGGCTCCACCCCTTTGTCTGAATTTGAACCCCAGTCACCCAATGACCAACTGTACCAGGTTTAAGGCTTGTGCCATTAACAGTGCAAGGATGGTAGCAATTACATATTGCCCTTGAAAATCAATAGGTGAATTTTAATTGTCTTTTGTAGGCTTCACCCACTTTTCTGAATATTAATCCCAGTCACCCAGTGACCAATTGTGCAAAGTTTGAGAACCCTGCCATTAACAGTGTAAGAATGGCTGCAGTTTACATTTTCTCAGTGAAATTTGCATTTGTCTCCGCCTACTGATGACCCGGCATTGCCCGATTATGTATTTTGCAGGTGCTGGCTACGCCTAACACACAATAAATCAATTACTCAATGACCAAGTTTAACAAAAGTTTGCTTTCCTAAAACAGCAAGAATTTGCAATAATTCAGGTTGGAGTGAGCTCGAGATGTCTCCCAGGCACCACTGCTGAATATATGCAAATTAACCATTGTACCCTTAGAAGCTAAACACACCTCCAGAACCGCTGGAATGCAATGATGTGTCAGCTTGTTAATATGTACAGAGCCATAATAATCCAACATGCATACAGACTGTTTCGGATTTTTTGATCCTCATCAGTGCATGACATGGATTAATTTGGCTCTATGGAGTAGGGCTTGTAAATCCAAGAGGCACAGACTAACCAGCACGCTCATGGTGACCCAGAACTCATTGGGGTGTGTAAGGGACTACAATGGTCCTAAAAGCCCCCTCACTAAGATGTTAAGAAAAACAAAAGTTTGCTTTCCTAAAACAGAAAGAATTTGCGATAATTCAGGTTGGAGTGAGCTCGAGATGTCTCCCAGTGCATCACTGCTGAATATATGCAAATTAACTATTGTACCCTTAGAAGCTAAACACACCTCCAGAACCCCTGGAATGCAATGATGTGTCAGCTTGTTAATATGTACAGAGCCATAATAATCCAACATGCATACAGACTGTTTCAGATTTTTTGATCCTCATCAGTGCATGACATGGATTAATTTGGCTCTATGGAGTAGGGCTTGTAAATCCGAGAGGCACAGACTAACCAGCAAGCTCATGGTGACCCAGAACTCATTGGGGTGTGTAAGGGACTACAATGGTCCTAAAAGCCCCCTTACTAAGATGTTAAGAAAAACAAAAGTTTGCTTTCCTAAAACAGAAAGAATTTGCGATAATTCAGGTTGGAGTGAGCTTGAGATGTCTCCCAGAGCACCACTGTTTAATATATGCAAATTAACCATTGTTACCCTTAAAAGCTAAACACACCTCCAGAACCGCTGGAATGCAATGATGTGTCAGCTTGTTAATTTGTACAGAACCATAATAATCCAACATGCATACAGACTCTTTTGGATTGTTTGCTCCTCATCAGTGCATGGCTCTATGCAGTAGCCAGTAGGGCTTGTAACACCGAGAGGTACAGACTAACCAGCAAGCTCGTGGTGACCCAGAACTCATTGGAGTGTGTAAGGGACTACAATGGTCCTAAAAGCCCCCTTACTAAGATGTTAAGAAAAACAAAAGTTTGCTTTCTTAAAACAGAAAGAATTTGCAATAAATCAGGTTGGAGTGAGCTTGAGATGTCTCCCAGTGCATCACTGTTGAATATATGCAAATTAACCATTGTTACCCTTAAAAGCTAAACACACCTACAGAACCGCTGGAATGCAATGATGTGTCATCTTGTTAATTTGTACAGAGCCATAACAATCCAACATGCATACAGACTGTTTTGGATTGTTTGCTCCTCATCAGTGCATGGCATGGATTAATTTGGTTCTATGCAGTAGGGCTTGTAACACCGAGATGTACAGACTAACCAGCAAGCTCATGGTGACCCAGAACTCATTGGAGTGTGTAAGGGACTACAATGGTCCTAAAAGTCCCCTTACTAAGATGTTAAGAAAAACAAAAGTTTGCTTTCTTAAAAAAGAAAGAATGTGTGATAATTCAGGTTGGAGTAAGCTTGAGATGTCTCCCAGTGCATCACTGCTGAATATATGCAAATTAACCATTCTACCCTTAGAAGCTAAACACACCTCCAGTGTAACAGTGTAAGAATGGCTGCAGTTTACATTTTCAAGTGAAATTTGTATTTGTCTCTTTTTGGTTATGAGAATAAAAAGTATCCTATACTTTATTCCAGGTAATGTACTATGTGTGTGCCAAATTTCATTCAAATCCGTTCAGCCGTTTTTGCGTGATCGAGTAACAAACATCCAAACATCCAAACATCCGAACTTTCCCATTTATTATATTAGTAGGATACTAGCTGGACACCTGGTGTTTCCTGGGTATGTATTTGGCTAGTGTTGGCTCTGCCCACTTTTCCTAACCCTAACACACAATTACTTGATGACCAAGTATGTGAGCTTTGCGGTCTTTGGCATCAATAATTTGCAATGAAATAAAATTAATCTGATTGGATGTGGCCCCACCCCTTTTCTGAATTTGAACCTCAGTCACCCAATGGCCAACTGTACCAGGTACAGGTGATTAACAGTGCAAGAATGGCAGCAATTAAATATTCCCCTTAAAAATTAATAGGTGGATTTTGATTGGCTTTTATAGGCTCCACCCACCTTTCTGAATATTAATCCCAGTCACCCAGTGACCAACTGTGCAAAGTTTGAGAACCCTACCATTAACAGAATGGCTGCTGTTTACATTTGCGCAATGAAATTTGTATTTTTCTCCACCCACTTATTTCCTAACATTGTTCAGGTATGTATTTGGCTGGTGTTGGCTCCGCCTACTATTTCTAACCCTAACACACAATTACTCAATAACCAAGTTTGTGAGCTTTGCGGTCTTTGGCATCAATAATCTGCATTGAGATTAAACAAATCTGATTGGCTGTTTGTGGCTCCACCCCTTTGTCTGAATTTGAACCCCAGTCACCCAATGGCCAACTGTACCAGGTATAAGGCTTGTGCCATTAACAGTGCAAGAATGGTAGCAATTACATATCCCCCTTGAAAATCAATAGGTGAATTTTGATTGACTTTTATAGGCTCCACCCACTTTTCTGAATATTAACCCCAGTCACCCAGTAACCAACTGTGCATAGTTTGAGAACCCTACCATTACCAGTGTAAGATTGGCTGCTGTTCACATTTTCCCAGTAAAATTTGTATTTGTCTCCACCCACTTATGACCCGGCGTTGCCCTTTTATGTATTTGGCTGGTGTTGGCTGTGTCTACTTTTCTAACCCTAACACACAATTAATCAATTACCAAGTTTGTGATCTTTGGCATCAATAATTTGCATTGAAATGAAACAAATCTAATTGCCTGTTTGTGGCTCCACCCCCTTTCTGAAATCAAACCCTAGTCACCCAATGATCAACTGTACCAGGTTTGAGGCTTGTGCCATTAACAGTACAAGAATGGCAGCAATGTAAATATTCCCCTTGAAAATCAATAGGTTAATTTTGATTGGCTTTTGTAGGCTCCACCCATTTTCTGAATATTTATCCCAGTCACCCAGCGACCAACTGTGCAAAGTTTGAGAACCCTACCATTAACAGTGTAAGAATGGCTGCAGTTTACATTTCCCAGTGAAATTTGTATTTGTCTCCGCCCCCTTTTTTGTTATGGGGATAAAAAGTATCCTATATGTTATTCCAGGTAATGTACTATGTGTGTGCCAAATTTCATTCAAATCCGTTCAGCCATTTTTGCGTGATCGAGTAACAAACATCCAAACATCCAAACATCCAAATATCCAAACATCCAAACATCCAAACATCCAAACTTTCCCATTTATTATATTAGTAGGATATATATAATTATTGATCATAATGTATTGAAAATCTATCTCAGCCACTACGAGGTCGATGTTCTCCGGAATGTCCTCCTGGATTTAGGAAAGCTCCAGGGAAAGGATATCACAAGTGCTGCCATGATTGTGCTCCATGTTCTCCAGGAGAAATATCCAACCGATCAGGTAACCATAGTGCTCTTCGAATACTAATTCTGAGAAATGATAGGTAGTGAATAATGGATTTATTTTATGCGGGGGAGGGGGGGGGGAATAATCTGGAAATCTGGCCATGCTCTCTGTGGTGATATATTGTGGTGCTGATGATGTTAGGGAATACAGGAACATATTTCTGTCATTTTTCTGTTTACTATGTCTGCTAAAAGCTAGTCTGGCTCTTGAAGGTGCCACCTGGCCCCAGGAAACGGTTAATGGGAGCCTGTATGTACATGTAAATTCTGTATGTAAATGTACATTACCTCTGCCCTCATTGTCCAGCAGGGGAAGAGGTGTCTACTGCTAATTAGCTGCCAATTGAGGAAGAATAGGCTGGTCGGCCTGGCTTTTGAACTCTAGAGTCAGCCATTGTCCCATTATACAAAGCAAGACTACCAGAGTCTTGGGGACAGGGGAAGTTGACACCTGAAGGTTTGAAATGTACATGACAGCCGGCTGGAAGGGGTGGTAAATCTCTGCAGACTTTAAAAACGGAGACAGGAAAACTTTGATGCTAGGAAATAATATTGAGGAAGCCTTTTGATGTCTGTTAGGATACAATCTTACCTGTTACCTGTCTGCAACCTTCAAAAAGCTAAAACAGGAACCCTTTAAAGTTTGCATATCACAGGAAAACTAGGACAAGCGTTTGGTGATGTCACAAACGGGGAAATTGCATTAGTTCCTGGGGGTTGGACATTAAATGCCCCAGGGGACACTTCGGACTATTTAAGTTGGTGCAGGACAGTCACAGGTATCTTCTCCTGGAGATAGCGCATAGCTAGGGATGATCTCGACTCCTGGTCGAAAAAACGGTTTGCTCCCGCCCACAACGTTTAGACCTTCAAGTTGGTAACGTTTTAATCCCCATTTTTATTTTTACACAAATATCCTTGTGTGTATTTTTGTAACTTTTATCTTGTAACTTTTACTTTGTACTTTTTTACTTTGTTTTTGTACATCTTGCGTATATATTAAAGAGAATCTGTATTGTTAAAATCGCACAAAAGTAAACATACCAGTGCGTTAGGGGACATCTCCTATTACCCTCTGTCACAATTTCGCCGCTCCCCGCCGCATTAAAAGTAGTTAAAAACAGTTTTAAAAAGTTTGTTTATAAACAAACAAAATGGCCACCAAAACAGGAAGTAGGTTAATATACAGTATGTCCACACATAGAAAATACATCCATACACAAGCAGGCTGTATACAGCCTTACTTCTGAATCTCAAGAGATCACTTGTGTGTGTTTACCTTCTGACCCCTTCAGCTCTCACCCACTGAAGTGACAGGCTTCCTGCAGACAGCTCTGCCTATGTGGTTAATTCCTCAGTATGTGACCTTCCAGCTCCTTTCACAGCCTAGGATTTTTATCCAGCTCTCTTCTATCACTGATAAGATAGCAGAGAAGCTGCTGGCTTATGTAGAGATGAGCGTAATGACCTAATTACGATTTTGCGAAATTTCGCGTAATTAGTGTAATTACGATTATGGCCGTAAGTACATAATCGTAATAAAGAAGGATTTCGCGAAATTTCGCGTAAGCGTAATTTTCGCGTAATTTTCGCATTACAGTCGTATCATGTAATTTCGCATTAAACGCTACCGTAATTTCGCGTTTAACCGTAACGCTCCGTATAATATAAAAAAGCCGCCGACTTTAAGGGTTAATAGCAAAGCCCCCTTAAATGCTAAGAGCCTCAAATTTGGAGAATATATTAAGGAGATCAGGAGGAATAAGAGGAAAAATTTTTTTTTTCAAAAAGACCTTATAGTTTTTGAGAAAATCGATGTTAAAGTTTCAAAGGAAAAATGTAAACATTTAAAAACCCGTTGACTTTAACGGTTAATAGCAAAGCCTGCTTAAAGTTTAGGAACACCAAATTCCCAGGGTATATTAAGGGGATCAGTGGGAATAAGAGGAAAAAAATTTTTTTCAAAAAGACCTTATAGTTTTTGAGAAAATCGATTTTTAAGTTTCAAGGGCGAAAATGTCTTTTAAATGCGGAAAATGTCAGTTTTTTTTGCACAGGTAACAATAGTGTATTATTTTCATAGATTCCCCAAAGTGGGAAGAGTTTTACTTACTTCGTTCTGAGTGTGGGAAATATAAAAAAAAAACGACGTGGGGTCCCCCCTCCCAGACCTCTTTAACCCCTTGTCCCCCATGCAGGCTGGGATAGCCAGAATGCGGAGCACCGGCCGCGTGGGGCTCCGCACCCTGACTATACGAGCCCGCATGGTCCATGGATTGGGGGGTCTCGGAAGGGGAGGGGCAGCCAAGCTTTCCCCTCCCCCTCCGAGCCCTTGTCCAATCCAAGGACAAGGGGCTCTTCTCCACCTCCGATGGGCGGTGGAGGTGGAGGCCGCGATTTCCTGGGTGGGGGGTTCATGGTGGAATCTGGGAGTCCCCTTTAAAAAGGGGTCCCCCAGATGCCCACCCCCCTCCCAGGAGAAATGAGTATAGAGGTACTTGTAGTACCCCTTACCCATTTCCTTTAAGAGTTAAAAGTAAATAAACACACAAACACATAGAAAAAGTATTTTAATTGAACAAAAAACATAACCACGAAAAAAGTCCTTTAATATTCTTAATTAACCATTAATACTTACCTGTCCCTTTAAATAAATGATCCCACGCAATATCCTCGGAAATGTTCTATCAGTTACAATGTAACAAAGTTATTACAATATAACAACTTTGTTACATTGTAACTACGCCGCACCCGACGTCACTCACCGCCGCCGCCGCCACCGCGTCTGCGCTGCAGGACCCGAGCTCTGAGCTATAGCTCAGAGCTCTCAAAAGCATCTTTGTATTTGGGCTCCAAGGAGCCCCATTGGTCCTTAGCAGACCAATGGGGTTCCTTCTGATTTGAAGGAACCCCATTGGTCTGCTAAGGACCAATGGGGCTCCTTGGAGCCCAAATACAAAGATGCTTCTCAGAGCTCTGAGCTATATAGCTCAGAGCTCTGTCGGGTCCGTGCAGGACGCTAAGTCCCCGCCGGCTCCGCTGCCCTCCCCGCCTCTCCCACATGTCACCCACATGTCACCCACATGTGGGTGACATGTGGGTGACAGATGTGGGCGGGGTGGACAGCGGGAGCTGCGGGGACTTAGCGTCCTGCACGGACGCGTATGCGGCGGCTGAGCGGCGAGTGGCGTCGGGTGCGGCGTAGTTACAATGTAACAAAGTTGTTACATAATAACTTTGTTACATTGTAACTGATAGAACATTTCCGAGGATATTGCGTGGGATCATTTATTTAAAGGGACAGGTAAGTATTAATGGTTAATTAAGAATATTAAAGGACTTTTTTCGTGGTTATGTTTTTTGTTCAATTAAAATACTTTTTCTATGTGTTTGTGTGTTTATTTACTTTTAACTCTTAAAGGAAATGGGTAAGGGGTACTACAAGTACCTCTATACTCATTTCTCCTGGGAGGGGGGTGGGCATCTGGGGGACCCCTTTTTAAAGGGGACTCCCAGATTCCACCATGAACCCCCCACCCAGGAAATCGCGGCCTCCACCTCCACCGCCCATCGGAGGTGGAGAAGAGCCCCTTGTCCTTGGATTGGACAAGGGCTCGGAGGGGGAGGGGAAAGCTTGGCTGCCCCTCCCCTTCCGAGACCCCCCAATCCATGGACCATGCGGGCTGGTATAGTCAGGGTGCGGAGCCCCACGCGGCCGGTGCTCCGCATTCTGGCTATCCCAGCCTGCATGGGGGACAAGGGGTTAAAGAGGTCTGGGAGGGGGGACCCCACGTCGTTTTTTTTTTATATTTCCCACACTCAGAACGAAGTAAGTAAAACTCTTCCCACTTGGGGGAATCTATGAAAATAATACACTATTGTTACCTGTGCAAAAAAACCTGACATTTTCCGCATTTAAAAGACATTTTCGCCCTTGAAACTTAAAAATCGATTTTCTCAAAAACTATAAGGTCTTTTTGAAAATTTTTTTTTCCTCTTATTCCCACTGATCCCCTTAATATACCCTGGGAATTTGGTGTTCCTAAACTTTAAGCAGGCTTTGCTATTAACCGTTAAAGTCGGCGGGTTTTTAAATGTTTACATTTTTCCTTTGAAACTTTAACATCGATTTTCTCAAAAACTATAAGGTCTTTTTGAAAAAAAATTTTTTCCTCTTATTCCTCCTGATCTCCTTAATATATTCTCCAAATTTGAGGCTCTTAGCATTTAAGGGGGCTTTGCTATTAACCCTTAAAGTCGGCGGCTTTTTTATATTATACGGAGCGTTACGGTTTAACGCGAAATTACGGTAGCGTTTAATGCGAAATTACGGCATGAACGAAACGCGAAATTTCGCGTTGAAAATTACGCTTACGGTATTTTCAATTACGATTTTAATGGCAATTTCGCTACGCTAATTTCGCATCGTAATCGCAAATTTCGCAAAATCGTAATTATAGTAATGCGAAATTACGAAAATTTCAGCTCAACTCTAGGCTTATGTAAATAACACACACACTGGAGTGTGCATAGAGGAACAGATCTGCACAGAAGAGTTGGCAGCCTTCCAGACACAGGCCGACAAGTCTGACAGGGGAAAGATACATTGATTTATTACAGAGACTGTCATAGTATAAAGTGCTGCAGTAAGCCACAACACATTAGAATAGGTTTAGGAACTTGTAGGATGGTAGAAAAAACGTTGTAATTTTTGTTACAGAGTCACTTTAAGTTCTGCACTGTTCCATGTTTTTTCTGGAATATTAAATTGTTATTTAAATAAGTTTGACTTCTGCTGTACTAAACTAACGCTCATAGCCTAGAAGAGACTGAAGTGTAACTGTGTAGAAATCCATGCCTAATTGTATGTTTAAGCAACCCTACCGTATGAGATTGTAATTGCATTGTGTGTGGGGGCATTTGTCATACATTGGTCTAAAGCGTGCAGCTGACCCAACGTATGAAAACGCCAGTGCGAGTAGCTCGACAGCAGAGTGGCTAACAGTATCGTTCGGAATGACTGTTAGTGGTTTTGCTTCACTACAGTGTAAGATTGCAACTGTGCATGTGTGTGCGTGGCGTTCCCATATTCGGCCTAAAGCGCAAAGCTGACCCGAATACGAAAACGCGGATTGCGTGCTGAGCACTCGACAGCCGAGTGGACGTGTCTAGCAACAGCTAGTGGTGGCAGTAAGGAGCTTTTGAGGGGTCACAGCCTTGTTTGTAGCTTGAATAAGGCTGCTCCCCGCTTGATCTGGTCAAACCCGCAGTCGGGAACCGTATACGTAGGCGTGCCGCGGGCCGGTTCTTGACATAATTGGTGGCAGCGGTGGGATTGTTTAGTACATTAGTACGCAGTTTAGCTCACTATTCTGAGTACTAAAGGATGGAAGCTTGCTAGAAGCGAATAGCCTACAGAAGTCTACTCAGAATCTATATACATTTTTTTTCAAAGATACACACTTGGTATTTTGCTTTCCCTCCCCCTTTTTTTTTCTTTTTATTTTGCAACACGATGGCTCAGAAAGCATCCAGCTATGCAAGGCAAAGAGATACTACTCAACCTGTGTGAGCACAAAGGCATCGAGACGGCGAGCGGCCAGACTTAGGAGCAGTTAGTTCGTGCCCTCGAGGAGTATGATGAGGCAGAGCAAGCCCGTGCTTCAACACCAGCGGATGCAGCTCACGACACGCCAGAGGAGGAATCGCTCCCACCACAGAATGCGAGTGGAGACGATGTCCTAGATGATCCACCGAACACGGAGATGACATCTCTGGAAGCCGACCTACAGCTACTAGGTTCGGCTGAGCCCGAACTGCGCCTAAAGCTGATTCTGGAACATCGGCAAGCAGAGAGGGAAATACGACAAGCCCAGAGGGAACAAGCTGCCCAGCGACTCCAGGCCGAGAGGGAAAGACTCCAGGCCGAGAGGGAAGAAGTTGCACAGCGACACCAGGCCAAGAGGGAAAGTGCTGAACGGCAACACCAGCTGGAGCTGGCTAAACTTCAGCAAACACTCCCTATTGATGTTTATAATGATGTTGTTCCGTCTCTGGCTTTTTTGCCCCAATCCAAAGCTTATGTGGATCCTGCTATAGGTAGGATCGCACACTATATTAAAGCAGTTAAAAAAATCTGTTCTTGTTCCTGAACTCCACCCCTATGGAGATTATCTGGATACTGGCCTGTTTGAACCCCCATTTGCTTCCTGGGATATTGGGGCCTTGCTTGAGGAATTCGATTTTGATTGGAAAGCTTTTTGCGATTTTTACATCGCAAAAAGCCAGGATGTCTTGAATGATTGTCTCGATTCTATGTACCTTTTGATTGATTCCGATGAATGTGACGAGAGTGATGTGGATCTGGTGATTTATGTGTGGCAGACGATTTTGGATGAGTTGCACACACACCAACCAATTGATTCCAATAAAGAGACATCGTTGTCGGATGATTGTTCCTGCCTTTCTGGGGTAAAGCATGAGAGTCTTGTCTTTGTGCAATCTGAAATGAATGAGTGTGCCGCTGTGGTTGATTCCTGTGCGAATCCTGAAGGATCCGCTCCTGACAGTGTGCAGTTTGAATCTGTGCGATCAGATGCCTGTTTCTTGGATGTTCCTGCAGATTGTGATCGGCATGAGTCTGCCGGTTTCCTCAAGGATGTGTGGGATCCTTTGTCATTTAGAAACAGATCTTTGAGATCTTCCGTCTGTGACCCTGCTATGGGGAAAATTTCTCGACTATGCAGCGTCAAAAGTAAAATTAATATGCCTAATAAAGTTTATCCTGTTGATGTCGCTATTTCTTCTACAGATGAGTCTCTGTCTCACCCTGTTCACACCTGTAAGGGCCCGTTGCCTGGTGACAGTTGCTCGAGTCCAGTGTTTCGGTCCTAGATGCCTTGCAGTCTGCTCCGCAGATCGCGGAGGTTTGCGCTATGGAAGCGTCAGTTTCACAACCTAAAGTGAATTTTGATTTGCAGGTTTTGCGTTCTGGTTCCTCGGATTTGACATTGTTAGCCGAATCTAAGAGTGAGACAGCGCTTCGGTTTTGCGAATCTGATGCTGAACCTTCTTTGCCTTATTCAGAGACGCTTTCTCTGAACCTGCCCTGTACCATGAATGAAAACATGTTTTCCTTTCACACTGACGTTTGTGAGCCCCTTTCTTGCTCTGAGGGAAGTGCTGATTCTGCACCCTGTACTCTGGATGAGTCAATGTGGCCTTGCTTAGAATCCCCTGCAGTGTCCCTAGAGGCTCGTCTAGGTATTGCCACTATACTCACCTGTTTTTCTGCAGTTTTGGAGTTACAAGCTAGTTTGACTGCCACACAGAATTCTGGGTACAGTGAAAATGAAGTTAGGGAGTCAGTGTGTGTTCCAGTAAATATTCCTGTACATCCCGCTAATTATGATGAAGTTCAGTCTCAGGTTATGGTGGAACCATTCCTGGGACATCTGCCCTGCCTGCAGGAGGTATTTAATGTTCAGCCCTGTAACATGGATAGTTCAGAATCCTTCTTAGAAAACCTGGAAAATGATGTTCCTGAGGTCTTGTTTGATGTTCCGGAGGTCTCCGAGTTCCTCCCAAAGGGTGCAGAACTTGTAGGAGATGTCTCCTGCCCCCCAAGTCCTTTTGAGGTTTTGCCCTCTTCCGTAGGCATTGCTGCCTTGCTGGCTAACTTTTCAGCTCTGGTGGAGCTTCAGTCATGGGTAGTCAATGATAAATTTCTGTCAGATACCATTACAGTCATTGAGATCTCTAAGCCTGAGACCGAGTCTTCTTTTGAAATACCAGTACCTGTGACCTCTACTCATAATGATTTTCTGCCCGGTCCTGGTTTTGGTCTGGTCGTGCCGGACTCTGAGGTTGGCAGTTCCCCGACATGTCCTGAGGTTCTCCTGTGCTGGTGTACCCCAGTGTGCTCTGTGACCCAGAAAGCCCAAGTGTGCCTCGGTTACCAGCGTCCTCAGATGCTTCCTCGGTGGAGACATGTTCTGATTTAGCCTGCCTGCTTGCATGCCCAGAAGTGGTCCCTGAAAGTCCTGATCTCGATGGGTGTCCTGCTAATTCTGAATCTGGAACTGTCATAAGTTCCGTGGGGGTGCTTGGTAGCTCTCCATGTGAGCCTGGTGAGCATTCTGGCTTCTTGGAATCTCTGCGGAGCTTCAAGGCGTTCTGGGAAATTCCGAGAGAAGTTTTGCTTGGTACCCTGAATACGATCAACAGCGGCTTTTGTTTCGAAAGAGACACTTCGAACAGGTTTTGTGGCAGATTTGGTATTTTTGGACGCTCCTTGGAAGGTGGTGGGTATTGTCTGGAGGGTGTCGGTGGCTTCTCCTCTGGTATCCACAGTCCTGATGGGTGTTACGCTGAGACTTGTAGTGCTGATGGGCATGTTTCGGTAGCTTCTGTTTCCGATGAGGTCGGTTTCGGGTGGACTGACTCTGGAATTGGACCTTGTCGGGCTGTTCCGACCTTCATGAGTCTTCGGTTGGAGTCTTTTGCTAATAGCAGTTTTGAGGGTCGTCTGGAATTCGACCCTGGAGGGGGGGGGGTACTGTAATGATCTGCTCAGCTGCCTATGCAGGCAGGCAGCTTTTTGGCCATTGTTTAGGTTTGCATACTGCAGGACTATGGAAAGAAGAGCTTCTGTCAGTTTTGCAGCTTATGCTTGCTGAGGAATTTGCATATGTTGTCATGCAAATTGCCTGGCCACATTCATTGGAGGCGTGTACTATAAGTACTATGTGTTTCCCACAATGCTTCGCTGGTCATAAGGATTTAGTCCTGTGTAACACTCCTGCCGGGAGTGTCAGCCTTACTCTCTGTTTGAAGATCAGCTTAGAGTAATTCCTGGAAAACTGCACTAGGCAGGTTTCCTTAGTGCAGTTAGGATTGCTTATCTGTTTGTTTGTTCTGTTGCTATTGTCCTGTCCCAGCGGTGGTCGACAGGAAATGGTTCTGATCTCTGTTCTTGGAGTATAGCTGGTACAGCGGTGTCTACCAGCTATCTCTTCTGATCTGTCTCACTTGGATCGCACTAGCATCTTGCGCTAGCGCTGTGGATCCTGCTGTTCTGTCTCCTTGGATCGCGCTAGCCACTTTGCGCTAGCACTGTGGATCCTTCTGTTCTGTCTCCTTGGATCGCACTAGCCACTTTCCGCTAGTGCTGTGGATCCTTCTGTTCTGCTCTCTGTACCTGGATCGCGCTAGCCACTTTCGCTAGCGCTGTGGATCCTTCTGTTCTGTCTCCTGGGATCGCGCTAGCCACTTTCCGCTAGTGCTGTGGATCCTTCTGTTCTGCTACTCTGTACCTGGATCGCGCTAGCCACTTTCGCTAGTGCTGTGGATCCTATCTCTCGCTTGTCCCTGTTTTCGTGTGTCTGTCTTGTCTGCTACGAACGCTTGCTGGAGGCTCGGTGAGGTAACCGTTAAGCAAGCGCTCGCGTCCTCTGTTACATGTTTGTCTTGTCTTGGTTAGTTAGGCGTGCTTGTCTCTATTGTGCTTATCACATGGAGACCGCGCACGAACGCGTGCACTGTTGCGAATGAGTGCGGTGTTCGCGTTCAGTTAGCGTTTGTTATTTTCCTTGTTATTCTCATTGTATTATTTGCTGTGCCTTTGCTAACATCGTATTCTGTTCTGATCTGCCTTGTGTCACGTCTGGCGATCGCACCTCTCGCGATCGCGTTCCTATTTCATATCTGCTGTTGTGTGTGCACTGTCGCGGGGTGGCGACTAGGTTGGCGCACACACATACAACCTGTCCATTTGCTCGTTCTCATTCGCAATCGCCTCTCTTGCGATTGCGTTCTGCGCTTCGTACAATTCCTGTCTGGCATTTGTGGAGGTACAGAGGATTGGTTCCTCTGCACTCCCCAGCGCCATCTGCCGACAGGAATTTCCCTGTACGGGTGTGTAGCACCTTTTGCTGGGTGCCTGCAAATATACGCTTGTGGAGGATTTCCGCCGTATCAGCGCACGCGTTGTGCGCTGATCACGGAGAAAGTTCCACAATCGTTACACCTACTATCCTCGAGTGTAATCAGATTCCAACCAACAAGGATGAGATTCCCACTCCTGAAGCTGCCTTGCACCATGATCACTTGCAGGACATAGCTGATCAATTACCAGCCTTTAATGAAAATGCTGATATCCTGTTGCTACTCGGGAGAGACATCGTAAGGGTGCACAAGGTGCGCCATCAAATCGACGGCCCAAATGATGCACCTTACGCCCAAAGTCTAAATCTAGGCTGGGTCATTATAGACAACATCTGCCTTAGAAATGCCAGGAAACCTCTCTCGGTTTCTTCCTTTAAAACACACATCCAAATGGACATACTATTACTTTCCACAACACCATTACTATCATGTGAAAGAAAGGCTGTGTGGCAAAGGTACACGAGAGAGCATCTTACTAGAGAATGGCAAAACATTTATCTTTCAGGATGACAACATTGGTAACACAGTGTTTGAGGTAACCACAAAGGACAATGAGTTAGCCACAATAGAAGACAAAGAATTCTTGAGAACCATGAGTAAAGAGTTCTACCAAGATGATTCTAACAGCGGGTTTGCACCGCTACCATTCCGCACTCCAAGGAAGAGAATGCCAAATAATAGACATCATGCAGATTTGTGGTTCAACGCTTTAGAGCGCAACCTGAACCGGAAACCAGAAATGAAGAAACATTTTGTTGACTTTATGCAGAAGATGTTCGAGAGAGATCATGCTGAACCTGCATCCCCTCTTTCACAAGGAGAAGAATGCTGGTACCTTCCGTGTTTTGGGGTCTACCATTCTCGCAAGCCTGACCAGATTAGAGTGGTCTTTGACTCAAGTGCTCGTTATGAAGGTGTTTCTCTCAATGACATTCTTCTCTCTGGACCTAACCTGAACAACAACCTCCTAGAAGTCCTACTCCGCTTTAGACAAGAGCCAATTGCCACTATGGCAGACATTCAACAAATGTTTCATTGTTTCATCGTCCGTGAAGATAACAGAAACTTCCTCAGATTCCGATAGTATCGCAACAATTATGTCAATGATGAGGTCATCGACTATCAGATGAAGGTTCACATTTTTGGGAATAGCCCTTCCCCGCAGTTGCCATTTACTGACTGAGAAAAACTGCCCAAGAAGGCGAACAAGAGTTCGGAACTGATGCACGTCAGTTTGTTGAAAGGAATTTCTACGTGGATAATGGTCTGAAGTCTCTACCAACGGCAGAAGAGGCCATTGACCTTCTCACCAGGACTCAGAACGTGCTCGCTACTGCCAACCTAAGACTACATAAAATCATCTCCAACAGCACTGAGGTAATGGGAGCATTTCCTTCTGATGATCATGCTGTCAGTGCTAAGGAATTCCAACCAGAATCTGACCTTTCCCTCACACAGCACAGCCTTGGGTTGCTGTGGGATGTAAAACAAGACATGTTCACATTTCAAACATCAGCCTGCAAAAAGCCCTTCACAAAAAGAGGAGTACTGTCTGCAGTGAACAGTATCTACGATCCCTTGGGATTCATAGCACCAGAGCCGGATTAAGGCTAAATGGAGCCCTAAGCAAAGTAACTGATTTGGGCCCCCCATCATATCGTAATAGAATCAGACGATGCAGCTGCACAGCAACATGCCGCACACACCGGGGCAGCCGAGCTACTGGTTGCTATGGGCAACAGCCCGCTTTCCTCTGTGGGTGCACAATGCAGGGAATAGCAGCGGCAAAATGCAGGGTGAGAGATGTATGGCTGGGACATTTACACTCAGGGGCTGGGGCACCCCTGTGAAGAGGGCACCAGATATCACAGCAGCAGCACTTTCCCCCTGCATCTCCAGCCTGGCAATAGCAGAAAGCTCTGGACACCGCCAAACCAGAAGCCGTTCCCCAGACAGAATTACATAACCACCCCCACCACCGAACAACCAATTTCCTAGCAAACTAGACAGCCACCATGCAGCCTCCATCCCAGTGAATACAATAGTCCAGCAGAGAAGGCAGCTGCAGCGGGGGAGAATGACAGCACCAGATGACTCACATTCCCCTATTGCGATCCAAGCAATAGAGGTCCCGTCATCCAGAGCCCATCTGTCTCCTCTAGAGTGCTGCCGCTCTGTTACTACTACTATTACTACTTCCTACTTCCTGTCTGATCTGAGAATCAGGAAGTTCAGAGCGAGCGGCTGCACTGTAGAAGAGACAGATGGGTTTCAGATGACGGGATCTCTATCGCTTGGATCATGGATAGGTGAGTGAGCGTTTGCCATCTGCTGCTATCATTCTTGCTGCAGCTGTGGTTATCTGTGGGAAGGTAGGGAGGAGTGGGCAGCGGCAGAGCACACAGTAGCAGGAGGGGGCCCTAGGAGGAGAGCCTGGCTTTGAAGACAATCAGCAGCGCACGGCATCATTTGACAAGACAAGACAAATAACATTTATATTGCGCTTTTCTCCTGGCGGACTCAAAGCACCAGAGCTGCAGCCACTAGGACGCGCCCTATAGGCAGTAGCAATGTTAGAGAGACTTGCCTAAGGTCTCCTACTGAATAGTTGCTGGCTTACTGAACAGGCAGAGCCGAGATTCGAACCCTGGTCTCCTGTGTCAGAGGCAGAGCCCTTAAAGGGACTCTGAGCAGTGCCTGTGGGTATGCCTTTAAGCATACCCACAACTATTTAATTACATCCTCACACCTACCAGCATGATGTTTGTAATTATATCCCCCTGGGTTCCTTATATTTCATTGCATTGTGCTGAATCGACCTGCTGACTTTGGAGAAAAGTCGTCCTGTGTAATACAATGTAACTATGGAAAGATGCATATAATTTTGAAGCTCTCTTTCTCCTTGTCACGGACGGTTGCGGGGCCGCAGACGCGTCCTGGAACCGCCCGTGAAGAAATAGCGATCGCACTCGATTCTCTGCATCGATTGCGCTTCAGATCAATAGGACCAAGATTTGATGTGTAGTATCCCTCTGCCTAGGAACAGCTGGGGGATCTGTCTTAGCTGAGTGGAAGCCTGGGGGGGAGGTGTTAATTAGCTTGGACATCTTCCCTGTGGAAGGCACAATTCCCCTTTCTGTTCTGGGAACCAGGTGACACCTAGCTGGTCTCATGTAGATGTTAATTAACCAAAGGGTGATAAGGATGCCTAGGTGCAGCCAGGCAGGCTACGAATCCCCGGGAGGTCTTGACAAATTGCTCCCTGGTAAAGATCAAAGGGAAGTCAGCTGTTAGCAGCTAGAACACATCCTGAATAACCGTGAGTCTTATAGCATAATCCATAACTTCCCAGATCTGTCATATTTCTGGGGTTCCTGAGATGGCAGCTTCGCCAAACGTGGGGGAAGTGTAGCATGAGTCCCGGTGCTGGTTCTGAGGAAGTTTCAGAACATTCTGAGGTAAAGACTGCCAGTTAGGCAGTTTGAAAGTGCCCTGATGATACCACAGGGGTCCCACCCCTCATGTCTGGTATCAGGGCGCTGGGTAAATCGAGGCAGACCTGAAAATATTAGTAAATCTGCCCTGACCTTTACGGTTCTGTGAGATAGAGCCCATATATGGTTAAGGCATGATTTCTGGTCTCCAGGACAAGGGGAGGACTCATCTCATGTTCTAAGGGGGTGTGTGGGCCCGCCCTCACTCCCTCCTACTGAATCAGGGGCATAAGAATGGCAGAGGACCCAAACTCAGAGTCCTCCACCCTGAAAACATCTTGAACTCATCGGTGCCAGCTTGAGGATATGCTGGCATCCACCTGGTCTGAACTCTGGACTTTGATTGAAACTCAGAACTCTGAACTTTGATTGAAACCCAGAACTCTGAACTTTCCCACAAAAAGGACATCTTTCCAGGAACTAAGTATTTTCTCCCTTCTTTTATTTTTTATACTGGCTATTACTGTTTTAATAATTGTTGATGTTAATAATTGTCTGTATATATTAATTATTTATATTGCGTGAATAAACGACTTTCTCCAAGTCATTCACTATCCACTACCCTACTTATCAGCACACACAGAACTGATCCCAGGTCTCTGAAGATACGCTACTGTTTGTTTGTTGTTGGCTAGACAGAAACCGTGTGTTTAACCGTTTTATTCGCAGGACTAGTCAGTCAGTAAATCGGGTCCACTGGCCCATACCAGTGGTGGTGGCAGATACCGTGGAATCGGGTGTACATTGTAATTACCCGTGTCTCACAGGCTGCCTTCTGAGTTGTCTGCGGCTAATTCTTAACGGTTCCTGCGCATTGACTGCGACCAGAGTTCGCACGATCTGTGCGCTGGCACCGTTTAGAAGGCTAAGTGCGGTCAGCCACTAGGACTCCTGTGACAGTGTTAGGCAGCGGTTGGGACCTGTGTTGTGCTGAAAGTATCTAAGATAGCGCTAGCGCTATCAAGAAACGAACTAATTCGTTGGTGTAGCTGGAAGGCAATATATTTTTTATATATACAGAGAGACTGTGTAGCCAGTACCCCTCCCCAAAAGTTTTATTTTATTTGGCATGGAAATGTCCGGGAACTACCAGAACATGTGCCTGTCGGACCTGCAAAATCTTTGCCAAGCGAGAGGCATTGACGTCGGCCGAAGGAAACAACAGGACCTGATAGCAGACTTGTCCAGATGGGATACCCAGCAACTGCGGGAGCCGGGAGTGTCCGCTGAAGTGGATACCAGCCCATCTGACAGTCTAGGGGAACCAGAGACTGAGAATCCTGACCGTACAGAGGTTGTGCATCCTGAGGGCCCTGCACTAACAGATACGCCAGAGACTGTCAGTATGGACCCCAACCCCAGAGTTTCTGAAAATACTCGCCCGGAACTGGCCAGTACTGGACTGTCCAGGGGTGCTGACCCGGCAATGCAGCAGGCATTACGAAAGCTGATGGAGACTGACCTGGAAAAGTACATGCAGTACATGGAAGCACGAGAGGAACGGGAGCGCCAATCTGCGGAACGCAAAGCTGCTGCTGCTGCTGCTGCTGCTGAACGCCACGTGGAGAGGGATGCCGCTGAGCGAGAACGGGAGCGCCAACGACAACATGAGCTAAACATGGCAAAAGTGCAACAGGCCAGCCGGAGTTCACCGCCCAGCCTCCCTGCTGAAGGAGCTGCACCACCCGTAAGTGCAAAATTTAAATTTGCCAATATTGAGAAAGACACAGACATTGACTTGTTTTTGCGGTCTTTTGAAAAAGCATGCCGTCAGTATCGTCTGTCCCAAGACCAGTGGGTCAGACATCTGACACCTTTGCTGCGCTACAAAGCGCTTGATGCTTTCGCAGAATTGCCTGCGGAGAAAGATAATGATTATGCCGCTATAAAAGACGCTATCATTACTAAGTACCAGCTGACGCCAGAAGCCTATCGGAAAAAGTTCAGGGCCTGGCAGAAAAAGTCTTCTGATTCGTACCGAGATGTGGTCAGCAGCTTGCTCACCACACTCCACCAGTGGACTCTAGGCCTCACCAAAGGGTCTTATGGCGTCCTGGAGGACTTGATAGTCCTGGAACAATTTCTGAACATTTGCCCTGCTGATGTACGCCAGTTTGTGCTAGAACGCAGGCCGGCTTCAGCCACTGTCGCTGCAGACCTTGCTGAGACTTTTGCAACTACCCGGGTGGCTGATACCCGCAGAACTGTCCCATCCAGCTGGAGAGGAGGTCAGCCCAATACCTCGGCAGACCCTCCTGCCCCTGTGAGCCGTCAGCCACAGAGGCCATCCAGCACAGCTTCTGCACCCAGGGCTGCAGCCCCTGGAGAGGTCACCTGTCACTACTGCCGCCAGCCCGGACACATGAAATTCGACTGTCCAGAGCGGACACAGACACATGCAGCACCTGTACCTCACCCACAGCAGAGGCAAACCGCCAGCGAACCACAGCCTGGATCATCAGATTTTGTCCTGTTTGCCCGCGGAAAGGAAATCCGCGACCGAACCGACCAGCAGCAACTTGTTAGAGTGAACGGCAAAGTTGTCACCGGATTCCGAGACACCGGAGCTGACATTACGTTAGTTCACTCACACCTTGTGCCAAAGGAGAGCATCAGCCCCAGCCGATCCCTTGCCCTTACTGGAGTAGAGGGCACCCTTTTTCACATAGCCCACGCGAGAGTGAAGCTGGATTGGGGAGGAGGGGTCCACGAAAGGGTTGTTGGGGTTATGAAGGATCTCCCAGTCCCTGTGTTGCTGGGGACTGATTTGGGCAAGCTTGTGTCCTACTATGAACCTGCCACGACCGCCTTGTCGCTCACGGAAGGAGACGGACTCTCCACCCACCACCAGGTACTTTATACACTTGGGGGAGCACCAGGGGGAGGTGGGTTGAATGTGCCCAGTTCAAGGGTACCAGGTTCAATAGTGCCTGCTTCAAAGGCACCTGAGTTTGATGTACAGACTGTCTGTTGTGATGATGCTGTAACTGTACCTGCGTTTACTGTACAACCTGTCTGTAATGAAAAAATGTCTATACCTGTCAATGTCATTACTGCATGCAATGATGATTTGAGTAATGTCCGTCTGTGCCATTCTGACAGTGTACCTGTGCTAGCAGTACCGCGCAGCTGCACTGCTCAGAACCCGAGCTCAGAACTGGTGGAGGGGGTTCCGGCCTCCTCCCCCTCCTCTGACCGCAGGGATGAGACCTTTCAGCCGCTGGCCTCGTGTGACATGAGCCAGTTGGCTGAAACTGACAACGCTGTATTCTCAGCCGCACTACAAAGTGACCCAAGCCTGGAGGTGCTCAGGCAGCAAGCCGCTGAGCCCCTCGCAGACGGGGCCGCTTTCAAGGTGTACTGGGAAGGTGGGAGACTGTACAGTGAGTCTGTACAGCCCCCTACCGGTAGATCACATGCGAATACCAAATGGCTTGTGGTCCCGAGTGCGTTCAGGGGACATGTGCTGAAATCCGCACATGATAATTCCCTGACAGGACACTCTGGTGTCCGCAAGACACTTACAGGTATTCGGAGGCAGTTTTATTGGCCCAGGATGAACAGGGATGTAGCAAACCACTGCAAAGCATGTGCAGTCTGTCAGGAGCCGGGAAGGTCCAGGGATTCCCGCGGGGTTCCCTTAGGTCCACAGCCACTTCGCAGGGAACCCCTGCGTGGGCGGGCTGTTGACCTACCCAAACCACTGCCCGTTGTCAGCAGTCCCGGCAGACACCACATCCGACCGCAGTGGCGCCAACGCCCTGTCCAGAACGGTCCATGTCGGGCCAAACCTGAAGGTAGCAGACCGCGACCTGTCCAGTGGAACCAAGCCGCAGGCGCCAAGGGGTTTTCCCGCCGTGCCGGCAGCTCGAGACCCATCAGCCAGGTTAGCGGCGCCGCCACACATCTTGCGGATATGTGTCTGAGCCGCAGACAAGAGGGAGGGCTGTCACGGACGGTTGCGGGGCCGCAGACGCGTCCTGGAACCGCCCGTGAAGAAAAAGCGATCGCACTCGATTCTCTGCATCGATTGCGCTTCAGATCAATAGGACCAAGATTTGATGTGTAGTATCCCTCTGCCTAGGAACAGCTGGGGGATCTGTCTTAGCTGAGTGGAAGCCTGGGGGGGGGAAGTGTTAATTAGCTTGGACATCTTCCCTGTGGAAGGCACAATTCCCCTTTCTGTTCTGGGAACCAGGTGACACCTAGCTGGTCTCATGTAGATGTTAATTAACCAAAGGGTGATAAGGATGCCTAGGTGCAGCCAGGCAGGCTACGAATCCCCGGGAGGTCTTGACAAATTGCTCCCTGGTAAAGATCAAAGGGAAGTCAGCTGTTAGCAGCTAGAACACATCCTGAATAACCGTGAGTCTTATAGCATAATCCATAACTTCCCAGATCTGTCATATTTCTGGGGTTCCTGAGATGGCAGCTTCGCCAAACGTGGGGGAAGTGTAGCATGAGTCCCGGTGCTGGTTCTGAGGAAGTTTCAGAACATTCTGAGGTAAAGACTGCCAGTTAGGCAGTTTGAAAGTGCCCTGATGATACCACAGGGGTCCCACCCCTCATGTCTGGTATCAGGGCGCTGGGTAAATCGAGGCAGACCTGAAAATATTAGTAAATCTGCCCTGACCTTTACGGTTCTGTGAGATAGAGCCCATATATGGTTAAGGCATGATTTCTGGACTCCAGGACAAGGGGAGGACTCATCTCATGTTCTAAGGGGGTGTGTGGGCCCGCCCTCACTCCCTCCTACTGAATCAGGGGCATAAGAATGGCAGAGGACCCAAACTCAGAGTCCTCCACCCTGAAAACATCTTGAACTCATCGGTGCCAGCTTGAGGATATGCTGGCATCCACCTGGTCTGAACTCTGAACTTTGATTGAAACCCAGAACTCTGAACTTTCCCACAAAAAGGACATCTTTCCAGGAACTAAGTATTTTCTCCCTTCTTTTATTTTTTATACTGGCTATTACTGTTTTAATAATTGTTGATTTTAATAATTGTCTGTATATATTAATTATTTATATTGCGTGAATAAACGACTTTCTCCAAGTCATTCACTGTCCGCTACCCTGCTTATCAGCACACACAGAACTGATCCCGGGTCTCTGAAGATACGCTACTGTTTGTTTGTGTTTGGCTAGACAGAATACCGTGTGTTTAACCGCTTTATTCGCAGGACTAGTCAGTTAGTGGGCTCCACGGTCCCATGGTAACCGCGGTGGTGGCAGTTTACTCTGAACCAGTGGGTGAAGTTGTAATCACCCGTGTCTCACAGGCTCCCTTCTGAGTTGTCTGCGGCTAATTCTTAACGGTTCCTGCACATTGACTGCGACCAGAGTTCGCACGATCCGTGCGCTGGCACCGTTTAGAAGGCTAAGTGCGGTCAGCCACTAGGGCTCCTGTGACACTCCTCTTTCCAGTGATAGAAAAAACCGCCACCCTACGCCTTTTAGGTTTCGCTATTTTCGCAATCAGAATTGCCGTGGCCGCGATTTCGATCGCAAAAATAGCAAAAACTAACAGGCATAGGGCGGCCGTTTATATATTTTTGGAAAGAGGAGAAAGAGAGCTTTAAAATGATAATGGCAGTAATGGCAGTATTTGTATAGCACCTTTCTCCTGTCGGACTCAAAGCGCTTGCATCTTTCCATAGCTACTGCATTGCTCAGAGTCCCTTTAACCATTATATCATCCAGCCACTGCTGACAGGATGGCGAGAGCTGGTTTATGTTCTGATGGGGCCCCTTTGACTCTGAATGGGGCCCCAAGTGACTGCTTTTGTTGCCTGGTCAGTAATCCTGCCCTGTATCTAACCTATACAGCAGTCACTTACCTACCTAACCTATACTGCAGTCACCTACCTATCTAACCTATACTGCAGTCACTTACCTACCTAAACTATACTGCAGTCACCTACCTATATAACTTATACTGCAGTCACCTACCTATCTAACCTATACTGCAGTCACTTACCTACCTAACCTATGCAGCAGACACCTACCTATCTAACCTATACTGGGGGCATCTACCTATCTAACCTATACTGCAGGCACCTAGCTAATTAACACATACTGGTGGCACCTACGTAGCTAACCTATACTGTGGGCACCTATACCTGGCTCCACGGTGGGTGGGGGCGATTTTAACACCCTTGCCCTGGGTGAAATTTAGCCTAGAAACTGCCCTGACCGAGGGGAACCCTGGCTAGCCCCCCCCCCCCCAATATATAAGGAGGGGGGCCATGTTGAGAATCATCCTTGCTTGTTGTGACTGCACACTGAGAGACAACTCCAGTGCTGTTTGGCTAAGCAAGTGTATTATCACACTGTTAAACCCAGTGCTTTTGAGTGAATACACCTTCACTACACTATTGTTATATTGCGTTATAGTTAGCTAGCCTGTGTAATTTGTCAGTGTCAGTCAGCCAGACTTTCAGCTGCAGCAGCTGCTAATTAGGTTTTATGTCTGTGTGTGTGCTGTGCACACAGTCCAGGCCTTCTGCTGCTGGCCTGCTATTAGCCTTAGCTAGCTACAGTATAGGTAGGATGACTGTGTTATTGTGTAGTTAGTGCAGTGCTAGTTAGTTGTTAGAGAGAGTAGTACTACTAGTTACTACAGATTACTGCAGTGCTGCTGTGCTGCTGAGCAGTGTCAGTGTGTCTTCTTCTACTCTGCTGTCTGTCACTCCGTGCTGATTTTATCCAAAGTCCAAGCCCAATATTAATAAAGAACAAGTACCCCACATCATCTGTGACATCAACACATTATCTTGTACTATGTCTGGCACTGGCAGCCGGGGGAGGGTCAGCAAGGCCAAGACAAGAGGGAGTAACATTGCGGTCTCCGTCAGCAGTTCTGCCGCCTCAGTCTCCATTCCGCCGCTACCCACTGGCCATCCAGCTGTTAGGGGGAGTCACGCTGCAGAGACGCAGCGGCGCGTAGCGGCCATTTTCAAGCAGGGTCGGTGGCGCAAATTGAAGGAGAAAGACGCCGTGCCTGTGATGCAGCTGATGGTGGATGACGAGCAGGCCACCACCAGCTCTACAAAACACATTCTGGACGTAATGGGCTTTGTAGAAGAGTCTGAGATGCTGACAGTAATTGTTGGGGGGGAGTCCGTCATCCATGATGTGTCAGCAGAAGAGGAGTTTGAGGCAGGCTCATCAATCATCCCAGCAGTTGTTCGAGGAGGGGGAGTATGATATTGATGACGAGATGAAGGACCAGGACTACCATCCACAGGAGGGGGTGTCAGCTCTGACTCTGAGGAGGAGGAGGAGTCAGTGGGTCTGGCATGGAGGATCAGCATTGCAGACATTTGCAGGAGCAGCAGTGGGCATGGAATGCGTGACCCACAGCCTGCTGCATCATCTGCCACTACTACCACCAGCCACACCACTCAACCCCAGGCCCCAACCACCACTGGGAGAAAATCAGCAGCAGCATCCCATTCTGGGTGATGTAAGGGAAAATTGCACTTCCCAATCTGGCAGTTTTTTCATCTGCCCTCACTGGAAAGCAAGTTTGTGACTTGTAATGTGTGCCATGTGAAGCTGAGCAGAGGGTCTAACCCCTCCAACTATGGCACCTTCAGCTTCATAAACCATCTGGAAAAAAAGCACAAACAAGAGCATGAGGCATTTGAGAGGCTGAAGATATCTGGCGCTGGCCCTTGCAGTGGTCAGAGCACCATAACTCTCTTTGCCACTCCTGCCGACACTGAGGCCTGTCCAGGCAGCCAGTCCTCCTCAGTCGTCTCCTCTGCTCCCTCCTTGGCAAGCCAAAAATGCCACCAGACCCCGCTGAATCAGTCCTTCATGGTCAGGGCTCAGCCTCCCCTGCAGCCGTTGCATACACCAGCTGAACAGCCTGCTTGCATGGGCCATGTCTTCCCAGCTCCTCCCGTACTCATTTGTTCAGGAGGGGAGCCAGATGCATATGCCAATCCCCAGCCGGCACTACTTTGCATGCACGGCCATCCCAGCACTGCACCAATTTGTAAAGGCCAACATGGAACGTGGGCCAGACCATGCGGTGGGTGAGCGGGTCCATTTGACAATGGACTCATGGAGCAGCCGGTATTGGATAGCCCGCTATTTGTTGTTCACCGCACACTGGGTCAGTTTGATGGAAGTGGGTGAGGAGGGAACAGCAGCATCTGGCACAGCAGCAGCAGTTGCCACCCCACAGCAGGGTCAGGGGAAGTGCAGCAGGTTCTAGCTCTGATCTGGTTCCATCCTCCAGCAAACCCACTGCCAAACACCCCCTCCTCAGCAACAGCGTGAAGGCCCACCACTGCCAAGCGCTGCTGGAGATGGTCAGCCTGGGGAAGAACAGAATGATGGCAGACCACATCCTGGCCAAACTCCAAGGGCAGGAGAGGAGTTGGCTAACCCCCAGAGGCCTGAAAGTTGGAGAGGTGGTGGCCGACAAGTTGCCACCATCCACTGGGGAGACCTCACCCACGTCCCCTGTCTGGCCCACGTCCTGAACCTGGTGGTGCAGAAATTCCTGCGCACCTACCAGGGGATGGATGCTCTTTTTGGAGCGGCAAGGAAAACCGTGGGTCATTTTTGCCACTCGGGTGGTGCCACAGCATCCCTGAAAGCCGTGAAGCTGGAGCTGAACCTCCCACGGCACCGGCTCATCATAGATGTTCCAACACGCTGGAATTCCACCCTGCCAATGTTGGAACACCTAGTTGAACAGAAGCGGGCTGTCAACCAGTTCCTGGCCAAAGCCACTATGGAGGCCACCTTGTCCGGGACCGGCACCACCCACCTCCCGGACATCATCCTCAGTGCTGATTGGGGAAAAATGCAGCTGGTGAGCTTGGTGCTGGCACCCTTCCTGGAGGCCACCAATATGGTCAGCCAGGACTGCGCGTCGCTGTGTGAGTGGGTGACCATTGAGTGCATGCTGGACAAGGCCCTTTATGCTCTGATGGAAGTGGGAGAGGCAGCATTGATCCAGCAGGAGCAGCAGCCACCTGCACAGTCTGCCTCTGTGCGGCAAGAGGAGGAGGTTGAGGAGGACTTGCAGTTTGAGGAGTTGGAGGTCTCTGACTATAAAGAAGAGGGGGCACAGCGGAGTGCAGCTGCATTGGTGCAAGGGTGGAGAGAGCAGGAGGAGGCTCAGGAGTCAGAGGTGGAGGAGAACAGCACTGTTATCTCAGGGGGTGCCGAAGATATGTCAGCAGAGATGGCGTCCCTGTTCCCCATGGCAACACACATGCTGCAGTGCCTGCGCAGTGACCCAAGGGTGAAGCAGATGCATGCCCGGGAGGACATCTGGATCACCCTGATGCGAGACCCACGGCTGAAGGGGAAGTTGGCTCAGTTCCTGCCTGGAGGAGGAGACCCGGTGCGCCGAATCAGAAACTTGCAGTGGATTCTGGTTCAGCGCTTGGAGGAAGCATTCCCCCAGCCTCCCACCCTCCCTGATGTCACAGTCCAACCAGCACAGCAGCAGGTGCCTGCATCCAGCAGCAGCAGCCGCAGGCACCCAACAAACCTGCTGTCTCTGACAAATGCACTCTACACCATGCCAGTACTGCTGCCTATATAGGAGATGCCTGCAGCAGCATCCGGCTCTCAAAGCCAGAACCAGCACCTGACCCGAATGGTAGCAGATTACATGGGGTCCTACGGCGGACTTGACACCGATACCCCTGTGGACCCTCCCTTTGGATTACTGGGTCAAGCACCTGGATATCTGGAGCGAGCTGGTGCAGTACGCCCTGGAAGTGCTGTCCTGCCCGCCTTTCAGCGTGCTGTCAGAAAGGTGCTTCAGTGCGACCGGTGGCGTGGTCACTGAGAAGCGCTCTTGTCTGTCCACCCAGTCTGTGGACAGACTGATGTTTCTGAAAATGAACCAGGCTTGGGTGGTTGGTGAGTTCCTGGCTCCTGTTGTTGGTAAGAGGGGGAAATGAAGTGGCTGAGTGGGATCACTATGCCTGCCTTACCACCACCCTTTACCACCACAACATCCTGGCTCCGTCTTCAGTAATAAGCCTGGTTCAATTTTTTTTTTTTACAGCCGTGGTACCAACACTAGGTGCCATGGTGATTATCTGAACACAATTGCTGTGTAATTTTTTTGAGGTGTCTGGACTGATAACTGTGCTGTCCCAGTTGTGGGGAGGCCCCAACTGCGGCAGTACGACTGCTTCTGGAACCTCTCCTTTGTAATGTTTTACCTGTGCCATGGTACCCATGGTGATTATCTTAACACAATTGCTGTTTAATTTTTTGGAGGTGTCTGGGCTGATAACTGTGCTGTCCCAGTTGTGCGGTTGAACTTTGGACACAATGGGCTTGATTCACTAACCGGCGCTAAGTGTGCCCTAAGTGTTAGTGGGTGCAAACCACGGTGTTAGGTGGTTTGCACCCACACAGTTGAAACAATCCCGCTCACTGCGCGTGCAGCGCGGGTATTAGTGCGCATTGCTGGCCCTTAAAAGTCGCACCTGGTGCGATGAAAATGACACATCATGTGCCCGTTAAGCAGCACTATGATGCGCCACTTCAGGGGCACCCGATGCGTCATTTTCGTTGCATCGGGTGCGACTTTTAAGGGCCAGCGGGTGCAACGTTAACGTCGCACCGTGCACTAATATTGGCGCACCCGCACTGCGCACGTAGTGCACGGGGCCACGTGCAAAGAAGGTTTGCGTACACTAGCAGCCAAAAAGGGCTTTTCACACTGGCGTTAACACTTAGCGCCGGCTAGTGAATCAAGCCCAATGTGGGCTGCATGACTGCTGTCTGGAACCAAGTCCTGATGTTAATTGACACTTTGACAGCAATTTTTTTTTTTGGGGGGGGGGGGGGGGTAGAGGGGGGATTTTAAGTCCCCACATCATTAATTAGTGTTTCCTTTTAAAAAAAACAAAAAAACGAAAAAACACAATGCTACATGCCTCATTTACCCTAAAAACATTTTAGAAGCACTTTAAAGGCCACTTACGGTTTTCTACTCGGATATCCGAATCCGGGCGGATATTTCCGATTCTGGTTCAGATATCCGAATCGGATTCGGGTACCAAAAAGTTTGAATTTGGATATCCGATTCGAATCGGATTTCTAGGTATCAGGATCTGAATTTTATTCGGATTTTGAAAAGGGTATCCAAGCAGCACTGCCTGGAATAGAAAGAATTGTACTAGGAGGATGAAAGCTATCAAAACACAATGTTGACTTGGTGTCCGTGGGCTTAATATATAAGTGTGAGAGAACGCGGAAAAGCCGTCGCGTGTACTGACAGCAAGGCGGCTGATTCCACGTCCAACGCGGCAGTTTGCACGCGGAGGCGTGCGTCTGGTAACATGGCAGAACGCGGGAAAGCCGTCGCATGTTCTGACAGCAAGGCGGCTGGTTCCGCGTCCAGCGTGGCGGTTTGCACGCAGCAGCGTGCGTCTGGTGTGGCTGAGTCTGTTAGTTCACACAGGTTTAGGAATACACGCGCGCGCTGAGAGGCAGAACTTTTATGACGGCCAAGAGGGGACCAGCTGACCAGGCTGGTCAGCTGACGCCAGAGCAAGTTTCTACTGGTCCATCACTTAGGGGTGGCGCCAGAGAGCTCTACACTATATATAGTTACTGCTGGCCAGTAGAGTTGGGCCGAACCTCCGATTTTAGGTTCGCGAACCGGGTTCGCGAACTTTCGCGGAACGTTCGGTTCGCGTTAAAGTTCGCGAACCGCAATAGACTTCAATGGGGATGCGAACTTTGAAAAAAAAAAAAATTATGCTGGCCACAAAAGTGATGGAAAAGATGTTTCAAGGGGTCTAACACCTGGAGGGGGGCATGGCGGAGTGGGATACACGCCAAAAGTCCCCGGGAAAAATCTGGATTTGACGCAAAGCAGCGTTTTAAGGGCAGAAATCACATTGAATGCTAAATGACAGGCCTAAAGTGCTTTAAAACATCTTGCATGTGTATACATCAATCAGGTAGTGTAATTAAGGTACTGCTTCACACTGACACACCAAACTCACCGTGTAACGCACCGCAAACAGCTGTTTGTGTAGTGACGGCCGTGCTGGACTGGTGCGCACCATGGCGAGAGTGCAGGTTTTGGTGGCTTTACAGCCCATATGGTCGCCTGGCTGATGTAGCTGAATGACAGAACAGTGACTGTCCAGCTGATCAAATTTGGTCTGACCACAATGAAGCAACGACCTTATTATCTTTTGTGTGCCCCCCGAGACACTCATCTAGGCGCCGGTCATTGCTTCATTGTGATACGCAAGCCCCTTCACCACGGCAAGGTAATGATCACGAAGGGGAATGGGCGCATGTACATGCCTTTTCTTTTGTTGTTGCAGCTGCCCGCAGTGCAGCCAGAAAAATTAGGCAGTCATGTACATGCACCAGAAAAATTATTACAGCGGCCGCTGCTAGCAGCGGCCTAAAAAATTCAGCAATCCGCCTGGAGTCCCGGACCCTGTTGGTGGTGGCGGAGAAGGTAGTCAAGCGGCCTGCAGGCAGACATGCTGTGTGGAGGGACTGGGAGCGACTTAGTCTTCTTGGGGCAGGCCAGGCAGCCAGTCACACGGCGTGCAGGCAGAGATGCTGTGTGTGCGGGGACTGACTTAGTCTTGGGGCGAGCAGCAGCCCTCCGGGATCCATGCCTCATTCATTTTGATAAAGGTGAGGTACTTAACACTTTTGTGACTTAGGCGACTTCTCTTCTCAGTGACAATGCCTCCAGCTGCGCTGAAGGTCCTTTCTGACAGGACGCTTGCGGCAGGGCAGGAGAGAAGTTGGATGGCAAATTGGGACAGCTCTGGCCACAGGTCAAGCCTGCGCACCCAGTAGTTCAAGGGTTCCTCATCGCTGTTCACAGCAGTGTCTACATCCACACTTAAGGCCAGGTAGTCGGCTATCTGCCGTTCCAGGCGTTGGTGGAGGGTGGATCCGGAAGGGCTACGGCGAGGTGTTGGACTAAAGAACGTCCGCATGTCCGACATCACCATGAGATCGCTGGAGCGTCCTGTCTTTGACTGCGTGGACACGAGAGGAGGATTAGTGGCAGTGGTACCTTGCTGGCGTTGTACTGTCACATCACCCTTAAAGGCATTGTAAAGCATAGTTGACAGCTGGTTCTGCATGTGCTGCATCCTTTCCACCTTCAGGTGAGTTGGTAACAGGTCCGCCACTTTGTGCCTGTACCGAGGGTCTAGTAGTGTGGCCACCCAGTACAGCTCATTCCCCTTGAGGTTTTTTATACGGGGGTCCCTCAACAGGCAGGACAGCATACAAGACGACATCTGCACAAAGTCGGATCCAGTACCCTCCATCTCCTCTTGCTCTTCCTCAGTGACATCACGTAAGTCAACCTCCTCCCCCCAGCCGCGAACAATACCACGGGAAGGTTGAGCAGCACAAGCCCCCTGCGACATCTGCTGCGGGTGTTCTCCTGCCGCCGTCCCCTCCTCCTCCTCCTCCCCCAAAGAAACACCTTGCTCATCATCCTCTGAGTCTGACTCATCTTCTGCACACGACTTCTCTTCTTCCTCCTCCTCCCCCCTCTGTGCTGCCGCAGGTGTTGAGGAAACAGCTGGGTCTGATGAAAATTGGTCCCATGCCTGTTCCTGCCGTAACGGTTCCTGGTCACGCTCATTCACAGCTTCATCCGCCACTCTACGCACAGCACGCTCCAAGAAGTAAGGGTAGGGAATTAAGTCGCTGATGGTGCCCTCACTGCGGCTCACCAGGTTGGTCACCTCCTCAAACGGCCGCATGAGCCTGCATGCATTTTTCATCAGTGTCCAGTTGTTGTGCCAGAACATCCCCATCTTCCCAGACTGTTTCATTCTACTGTAGTTGTAGAGGTACTGGGTGACGGCTTTCTTCTGTTCTAGCAGGCGGGAGAACATGAGCAGGGTCGAATTCCAGCGAGTCGGGCTATCGCAAATGAGGCGTCTCACCGGCATGTTGTTTTTCCGCTGAATTTCCGCAAAGCGTGCCATGGCTGTGTAAGACCGCCTCAAATGCCCACAGAACTTCCTGGCCTGCTTCAGGACATCCGCTAAGCCAGGGTACTTTGCCACAAATCTTTGAACAACTAGATTCATGACATGTGCCATGCAGGGTATGTGTGTCAGCTTCCCCATATGCAAAGCGGCAAGCAGATTGCTGCCGTTGTCGCACACCACGTTGCCTATCTCCAGGTGGTGCGGGGTCAGCCACTCATCCACCTGTTTCTTTAGAGCAGCCAGGAGAGCTGCTCCAGTGTGACTCTCCGCTTTGAGACAAGACATGTCTAAGATGGTGTGACACCGTCGTACCTGGCATGCAGCATAGGCCCTGTGGAGCTGGGGCTGTGTAGCTGGAGAGGAGAACTGCCACTCAGCCAAGGAGGAGGAGGACAGCGAAGAGCATGTAGCAGGAGGAGAGGAGGTGGCAGGAGGCCTGCCTGCAAGCCGTGGAGGTGTCACAATTTGGTCCGCTGCGCCCTGCTTGCCATCGTTCACCACCAGGTTGACCCAATGGGCTGTGTACGTAATGTAGCGGCCCTGCCCGTGCTTGGCAGACCAGGCATCCGTGGTCAGGTGTACCCTTGACCCAACGCTCTTCGCAAGAGATGACACCACTTGCCTCTCAACTTCACGGTGCAGTTGGGGTATGGCCTTTCTCGAAAAATAAGTGCGGCCTGGCATCTTCGACTGCGGTGTTCCGATGGCCACAAATTTATGGAAGGCCTCAGAGTCCACCAGCCGGTATGGTAACAGCTGGCGAGCTAACAGTTCCGCCACGCCAGCTGTCAGACGCCGGGGAAGGGGGTGACTGGCCGAAATTGGCTTCTTCCGCTCAAACATTTCCTTCACGGACACCTGACTGCTGCTGTGGGCAGAGGAGCAGGAAGCGCTCAAGGGCAGAGGCGGAGTGGAGGAGGGTGCCTGTGAAGGTGGAAGGGAGAAAGCGGCAGAAGCAGATGATGCACCTGAAGGAGGAAGAGGAGAAGGAGGGTGACTTTTCTTTTGTGTGCTGCTGCTGCTTTTGCTCAGGTGGCCATCCCATTGCTGTTTGTGCCTTTTCTCCAGGTGCCTTCGTAAGGCACTTGTCCCTACGTGAGTGTTGGCCTTTCCACAGCTCAATTTTTGTTGACAGAGCGAACAGATGGCTTTGGTCCGATCTGAGGCACACACATTAAAAAATTTCCACACCGCCAGAGCCACCCTGGGATGTGGGCACTATGGGGACCTCAGCAGCTGATGCTGAAGGGCAAGTTGGCTGGCTGTACAAAGGTGGCGATACATGGTGCCGGACACTGCCACCAGCTGTTTCTGACGAAGAGCTGCCCCAGCTTCTTTCAGCAACTTCTCTCCTCCTACTACTCTCTGACTCCCCCTCTGAACTGTCCCCCTCTTCATCTCCTCTATTGGGAACATACAGAGGATCCCTATCATCGTCATCATCGTAATCATCCTGCCCAGCTTCGCTTGCCTCAGACAAATCCAAACATGCACCATCAGTAGGTCCTTCATCCTCCTTACACGTTACATCCATAGTGTTGCCGCGTAACTCAGACATATGAGCTGGTGAAAATTCATCTGGCTGTAACAACAATGGCTGTGCATCAGTGATTTCAACACTAAATAATTCTTGCGAAGTGTCAAATGCAGCGGAAGTGGTGCTAGTAGTAGCGCTGGTGGCTGAGCAAGATGAGGTGTTCTGTGTCGCTAAATACTCAACCACGTCCTGACAATCTTGGGAGGTGATGGGACGTGCCTTCTTCCGAGCACAGTACTGTGGGCCAGGTCCACACGAAATTACATTTACACGACCTCGCGCAGACCTGCCGGGTGGCCTTCCTCTGGCTCTGGCACTACCTCTTCCTCTACCTGTTTTGTCCATATCGGTTATGCACAGAGTGGTATATCACACTGTGTGCACTCACGTAGGTAGGTGGGTTCACTTAACTGCACAGGTATGCGCACTGATGCGGTGGGTTCACTGAACAGAACAGGTATACAGTGGTGGGTTCACAGAACAGGTATGCAGTGGCAGGTTCACTGAACAGAACAGGTATGCAGTGGCGGGTTCACTGAACAGTACAGGTATACAGTGGCGGGTTCACTGAACACAACAGGTATGCAGTGGCGGGTTCAATGAACAGAACCGGTATACAGTAGCGGGTCCACTGAACAGAACAGGTATACAGTGGCGGGTTCACTGAACAGAACAGGTATACAGTGGCGGGTTCACAGAACATGTATGCAGTGGCAGGTTCACTGAACGGAACAGGTATGCAGTGGCGGGTTCACTGAACAGTACAGGTATACAGTGGCGGGTTCACTGAACAGAACAGATATGCAGTGGCGGGTTCACTGAACAGAACAGGTATACAGTGGTGGGTTCACAGAACAGGTATGCAGTGGCAGGTTCACTGAACAGAACAGGTATGCAGTGGCGGGTTCACTGAACAGTACAGGTATACAGTGGCGGGTTCACTGAACACAACAGGTATGCAGTGGCGGGTTCAATGAACAGAACCGGTATACAGTAGCGGGTCCACTGAACAGAACAGGTATACAGTGGCGGGTTCACTGAACAGAACAGGTATACAGTGGCGGGTTCACAGAACATGTATGCAGTGGCAGGTTCACTGAACGGAACAGGTATGCAGTGGCGGGTTCACTGAACAGTACAGGTATACAGTGGCGGGTTCACTGAACAGAACAGGCATGCAGTGGCGGGTTCACTGAACAGAACAGGTATACAGTGGTGGGTTCACTGAACACAACAGGTATACAGTAGCGGGTCCACTGAACAGTACAGGTATACAGTGGCGGGTTCACAGAACAGGTATGCAGTGGCAGGTTCACTGAACAGAACAGGTATGCAGTGGCGGGTTCACTGAACAGTACAGGTATACAGTGGCGGGTTCACTGAACACAACAGGTATGCAGTGGCGGGTTCACTGAACAGAACAGGTATACAGTGGCGGGTTCACTGAACACAACAGGTATGCAGTGGCGGGTTCACTGAACAGGTATACAGTGGCGGGTTCACTGAACAGAACAGGTATACAGTGGCAGGTTCACTGAACAGAACAGGTATGCAGTGGCGGGTTCACTGAACAGTACAGGTATACAGTGGCGTGTTCACTGAACACAACAGGTATGCAGTGGCGGGTTCACTGAACAGAACAGGTATAAAGTAGCGGGTCCACTGAACAGAACAGGTATACAGTGGCGGGTTCACTGAACACAACAGGTATGCAGTGGCGGGTTCACTGAACAGAACAGGTATACAGTGGCGGGTTCACTGAACACAACAGGTATGCAGTGGCGGGTTCACTAAACAGGTATACAGTGGCGGATTCACTGAACAGAACAGGTATGCAGTGGCGGGTTCACTGAACAGTACAGGTATACAGTGGCGGGTTCACTGAACACAACAGGTATGCAGTGGCGGGTTCACTGAACAGAACAGGTATACAGTGGCGGGTTCACTGAACACAACAGGTATGCAGTGGCGGGTTCACTGAACAGGTATACAGTGGCGGGTTCACTGAACAGAACAGGTATACAGTGGCGGGTTCACTGAAAAGAACAGGTATGCAGTGGCGGGTTCACTGAACAGAACAGGTATACAGTAGCGGGTCCACTGAACAGAACAGGTATGCAGTGGCGGGTTCACTGAACAGTACAGGTATACAGTGGCGGGTTCACTGAACAGAACAGGTATACAGTAGCGGGTCCACTGAACAGAACAGGTATGCAGTGGCGGGTTCACTGAACAGTACAGGTATGCAGTGGCGGGTTCACAGAACAGGTATGCAGTGGCAGATTCACTGAACAGAACAGGTATGCAGTTGCGGGTTCACTGAACAGGTATACAGTGGCGGGTTTACTGAACAGAACAGGTATACAGTGGCGGGTCCACTGAACAGAACAGGTATGCAGTGGCAGGTTCACTGAACACAACAGGTATGCAGTGGCGGGTTCACTGAACAGTACAGGTATATAGTGGCGGGTTCACTGAACACAACAGGTATGCAGTGGCGGGTTCACTGAACAGAACAGGTATACAGTAGCGGGTCCACTGAACAGTACAGGTATACAGTGGCGGGTTCACAGAACAGGTATGCAGTGGCAGGTTCACTGAACAGAACAGGTATGCAGTGGCGGGTTCACTGAACAGTACAGGTATACAGTGGCGGGTTCACTGAACACAACAGGTATGCAGTGGCGGGTTCACTGAACAGAACAGGTATACAGTAGCGGGTCCACTGAACAGAACAGGTATACAGTGGCGGGTTCACTGAACACAACAGGTAGGCAGTGGCGGGTTCACTGAACAGAACAGGTATACAGTGGCGGGTTCACTGAACACAACAGGTATGCAGTGGCGGGTTCACTGAACAGGTATACAGTGGCGGGTTCACTGAAAAGAACAGGTATACAGTGGCAGGTTCACTGAACAGAACAGGTATGCAGTGGCGGGTTCACTGAACAGTACAGGTATGCAGTGGTGGGTTCACTGAACACAACAGGTATGCAGTGGCGGGTTCACTGAACAGAACAGGTATACAGTGGCGGGTTCACTGAACACAACAGGTATGCAGTGGCGGGTTCACTGAACAGGTATACAGTGGCGGGTTCACTGAACAGAACAGGTATACAGTGGCAGGTTCACTGAACAGAACAGGTATGCAGTGGCGGGTTCACTGAACAGTACAGGTATACAGTGGCGGGTTCACTGAACAGAACAGGTATACAGTAGTGGGTTCACAGAACAGAACAGGTATGCAGTGGCGGGTTCACTGAACAGTACAGGTATACAGTGGCGGGTTCACAGAACAGGTATACAGTGGCGGGTTCACTGAACAGAACAGGTATACAGTGGCGGGTCCACTGAACAGAACAGGTATGCAGTGGCGGGTTCACAGAACAGGTATACAGTGGCGGGTTCACTGAACAGAACAGGTATGCAGTGGCGGGTTCACTGAACAGAACAGGTATACAGTAGCGGGTTCACTGAACACAACAGGTATGCAGTGGCGGGTTCACTGAACAGGTATACAGTGGCGGGTTCACTGAACAGAACAGGTATACAGTGGCAGGTTCACTGAACAGAACAGGTATGCAGTGGCGGGTTCACTGAACAGTACAGGTATGCAGTGGTGGGTTCACTGAACACAACAGGTATGCAGTGGCGGGTTCACTGAACACAACAGGTATGCAGTGGCGGGTTCACTGAACAGAACAGGTATACAGTGGCGGGTTCACTGAACACAACAGGTATGCAGTGGCGGGTTTACTGAACAGGTATACAGTGGCGGGTTCACTGAACAGAACAGGTATACAGTGGCAGGTTCACTGAACAGAACAGGTATGCAGTGGCGTGTTCACTGAACAGTACAGGTATACAGTGGCGGGTTCACTGAACACAACAGGTGTGCAGTGGCGGGTTCACTGAACAGAACAGGTATAAAGTAGCGGGTCCACAGAACAGAACAGGTATAGAGTGGCGGGTTCACTGAACACAACAGGTATGCAGTGGCGGGTTCACTGAACAGAACAGGTATACAGTGGCGGGTTCACTGAACAGAACAGGTATGCAGTGGCGGGTTCACTGAACACAACAGGTATGCAGTGGCGGGTTCACTGAACAGGTATACAGTGGCAGGTTCACTGAACAGAACAGGTATGCAGTGGCTGGTTCACTGAACAGGTATACAGTGGCGGGTTCACTGAACAGAACAGGTATACAGTGGCGGATCCACTGAACAGAACAGGTATGCAGTGGCGGGTTCACAGAACAGGTATACAGTGGCGGGTTCACTGAACAGAACAGGTATGCAGTGGCGGGTTCACTGAACAGAACAGGTATACAGTAGCGGGTTCACTGAACACAACAGGTATGCAGTGGCGGGTTCACTGAACAGGTATACAGTGGCGGGTTCACTGAACAGAACAGGTATACAGTGGCAGGTTCACTGAACAGAACAGGTATGCAGTGGCGGGTTCACTGAACAGTACAGGTATGCAGTGGTGGGTTCACTGAACACAACAGGTATGCAGTGGCGGGTTCACTAAACACAACAGGTATGCAGTGGCGGGTTCACTGAACAGGTATACAGTGGCGGGTTCACTGAACAGAACAGGTATACAGTGGCAGGTTCACTGAACAGAACAGGTATGCAGTGGCGGGTTCACTGAACAGTACAGGTATGCAGTGGTGGGTTCACTGAACACAACAGGTATGCAGTGGCGGGTTCACTGAACAGAACAGGTATACAGTGGCGGGTTCACTGAACACAACAGATATGCAGTGGCGGGTTCACTGAACAGGTATACAGTGGCGGGTTCACTGAACAGAACAGGTATACAGTGGCAGGTTCACTGAACAGAACAGGTATGCAGTGGCGGGTTCACTGAACAGAACAGGTATACAGTAGCGGGTCCACTGAACAGAACAGGTATGCAGTGGCGGGTTCACTGAACAGTACAGGTATACAGTGGCGGGTTCACTGAACAGAACAGGTATACAGTGGCAGGTTCACAGAACAGGTATGCAGTGGCAGGTTCACTGAACAGAACAGGTATGCAGTGGCGGGTTCACTGAACAGGTATACAGTGGCGGGTTCACTGAACAGAACAGGTATACAGTAGCGGGTTCACTGAACACAACAGGTATGCAGTGGCGGGTTCACTGAACAGGTATACAGTGGCGGGTTCACTGAACAGAACAGGTATACAGTGGCAGGTTCACTGAACAGAACAGGTATGCAGTGGCGGGTTCACTGAACAGTACAGGTATGCAGTGGTGGGTTCACTGAACACAACAGGTATGCAGTGGCGGGTTCACTAAACACAACAGGTATGCAGTGGCGGGTTCACTGAACAGGTATACAGTGGCGGGTTCACTGAACAGAACAGGTATACAGTGGCAGGTTCACTGAACAGAACAGGTATGCAGTGGCGGGTTCACTGAACAGTACAGGTATGCAGTGGTGGGTTCACTGAACACAACAGGTATGCAGTGGCGGGTTCACTGAACAGAACAGGTATACAGTGGCGGGTCCACTGAACAGAACAGGTATGCAGTGGTGGGTTCACAGAACAGGTATACAGTGGCGGGTTCACTGAACACAACAGGTATGCAGTGGCGGGTTCACTGAGCAGAACAGGTATACAGTAGCGGGTCCACTGAACAGTACAGGTATACAGTGGCGGGTTCACAGAACAGGTATGCAGTGGCAAGTTCACTAAACAGAACAGGTATGCAGTGGCGGGTTCACTGAACAGTACAGGTATACAGTGGTGGGTTCACTGAACACAACAGGTATGCAGTGGCGGGTTCACTGAACAGAACAGGTATACAGTAGCGGGTTCACTGAACAGTACAGGTATACAGTGGCGGGTTCACTGAACAGAACAGGTATACAGTAGCGGGTTCACAGAACAGAACAGGTATGCAGTGGCGGGTTCACTGAACAGTACAGGTATACAGTGGCGGGTTCACAGAACAGGTATGCAGTGGCAGGTTCACTGAACAGAACAGGTATGCAGTGGCGGGTTCACTGAACAGGTATACAGTGGCGGGTTCACTGAACAGAACAGGTATACAGTGGCGGGTCCACTGAACAGAACAGGTATGCAGTGGCGGGTTCACAGAACAGGTATACAGTGGCGGGTTCACTGAACACAACAGGTATGCAGTGGCGGGTTCACTGAACAGAACAGGTATACAGTGGCGGGTTCACTGAACACAACAGGTATGCAGTGGCGGGTTCACTGAACAGGTATACAGTGGCGGGTTCACTGAACAGAACAGGTATACAGTGGCAGGTTCACTGAACAGAACAGGTATGCAGTGGCGGGTTCACTGAACAGAACAGGTATGCAGTGGCGGGTTCACTGAACAGTACAGGTATACAGTGGCGGGTTCACTGAACACAACAGGTATACAGTGGCGGGTTCACTGAACAGAACAGGTATGCAGTGGCAGGTTCACTGAACAGTACAGGTATGCAGTGGTGGGTTCACTGAACACAACAGGTATGCAGTGGCGGGTTCACTGAACAGAACAGGTATACAGTGGCGGGTTCACTGAACACAACAGGTATGCAGTGGCGGGTTCACTGAACAGGTATACAGTGGCGGGTTCACTGAACAGAACAGGTATACAGTGGCAGGTTCACTGAACAGAACAGGTATGCAGTGGCGGGTTGACTGAACAGAACAGGTATACAGTAGCGGGTCCACTGAACAGAACAGGTATGCAGTGGCGGGTTCACTGAACAGTACAGGTATACAGTGGCGGGTTCACAGAACAGGTATGCAGTGGCAGGTTCACTGAACAGAACAGGTATGCAGTGGCGGGTTCACTGAACAGGTATACAGTGGCGGGTTAACTGAACAGAACAGGTATACAGTGGCGGGTCCACTGAACAGAACAGGTATGCAGTGGCGGGTTCACAGAACAGGTATACAGTGGCGGGTTCATTGAACACAACAGGTATGCAGTGGCGGGTTCACTGAACAGAACAGGTATACAGTAGCGGGTCAAGTGAACAGTACAGGTATACAGTGGCGGGTTCACAGAACAGGTATGCAGTGGCAAGTTCACTAAACAGAACAGGTATGCAGTGGCGAGTTCACTGAACAGTACAGGTATACAGTGGTGGGTTCACTGAACACAACAGGTATGCAGTGGCGGGTTCACTGAACAGAACATGTATACAGTAGCGGGTCCACTGAACAGAACAGGTTTACAGTGGCGGGTTCACTGAACACAACAGGTATGCAGTGGCGGGTTCACTGAACAGAACAGGTATACAGTGGCGGGTTCACTGAACACAACAGGTATGCAGTGGCGGGTTCACTGAACAGGTATACAGTGGCGGGTTCACTGAACAGAACAGGTATACAGTGGCAGGTTCACTGATCAGAACAGGTATGCAGTGGCGGGTTCACTGAACAGTACAGGTATACAGTGGCGGGTTCACTGAACACAACAGGTATGCAGTGGTGGGTTCACTGAACAGAACACGTATACAGTGGCGGGTTCACTGAACACAACAGGTATGCAGTGGCGGGTTCACTGAACAGGTATACAGTGGCGGGTTCACTGAACAGAACAGGTATACAGTGGCAGGTTCACTGAACAGAACAGGTATGCAGTGGTGGGTTCCCTGAACAGAACAGGTATACAGTAGCGGGTCCACTGAACAGAACAGGTATGCAGTGGCGGGTTCACTGAACAGTACAGGTATACAGTGGCGGGTTCACTGAACAGAACAGGTATACAGTAGCGGGTCCACTGAACAGAACAGGTATGCAGTGGCGGGTACACTGAACAGGTATACAGTGGCGGGTTCACTGAACAGAACAGGTATACAGTGGCGGGTTCACAAAACATGTATGCAGTGGCAGGTTCACTGAACAGAACAGGTATGCAGTGGCGGGTTCACTGAACAGTACAGGTATACAGTGGCGGGTTCACTGAACACAACAGATATGCAGTGGCGGGTTCACTGAACAGAACAGGTATACAGTAGCGGGTCCACTGAACAGAACAGGTATGCAGTGGCGGGTTCACTGAACAGAACAGGTATACAGTGGCGGGTTCACTGAACAGAACAGGTATACAGTAGCGGGTCCACTGAACAGTACAGGTATACAGTGGCGGGTTCACAGAACAGGTATGCAGTGGCAGGTTCACTGCACAGAACAGGTATGCAGTGGCGGGTTCACTGAGCAGTACAGGTATACAGTGGCGGGTTCACTGAACACAACAGGTATGCAGTGGCGGGTTCACTGAACAGAACAGGTATACAGTGGCGGGTTCACTGAACACAACAGGTATGCAGTGGCGGGTTCACTGAACAGGTATACAGTGGCGGGTTCACTGAACAGAACAAGTATACAGTGGCAGGTTCACTGAACAGAACAGGTATGCAGTGGCGGGTTCACTGAACAGTACAGGTATACAGTGGCGGGCTCACTGAACACAACAGGTATGCAGTGGCGGGTTCACTGAACAGAACAGGTATAAAGTAGCGGGTCCACAGAACAGAACAGGTATACAGTGGCGGGTTCACTGAACACAACAGGTATGCAGTGGCGGGTTCCCTGAACAGAACAGGTATACAGTGGCGGGTTCACTGAACACAACAGGTATGCAGTGGCGGGTTCACTAAACAGGTATACAGTGGCGGGTTCACTGAACAGAACAGGTATGCAGTGGCGGGTTCACTGAACAGTACAGGTATACAGTGGCGGGTTCACTGAACACAACAGGTATGCAGTGGCGGGTTCACTGAACAGTACAGGTATACAGTGGCGGGTTCACTGAACACAACAGGTATGCAGTGGTGGGTTCACTGAACAGAACAGGTATACAGTGGCGGGTTCACTGAACACAACAGGTATGCAGTGGCGGGTTCACTGAACAGGTATACAGTGGCGGGTTCACTTAACAGAACAGGTATGCAGTGGTGGGTTCCCTGAACAGAACAGGTATACAGTAGCGGGACCACTGAACAGAACAGGTATGCAGTGGCGGGTTCACTGAACAGTACAGGTATACAGTGGTGGGTTCACTGAACAGTACAGGTATACAGTGGTGGGTTCACTGAACAGAACAGGTATACAGTAGCGGGTCCACTGAACAGAACAGGTATGCAGTGGCGGGTTCACTGAACAGTACAGGTATACAGTGGCGGGTTCACAGAACAGGTATGCAGTGGCAGGTTCACTGAACAGAACAGGTATGCAGTGGCGGGTTCACTGAACAGGTATACAGTGGCGGGTTCACTGAACAGAACAGGTATACAGTGGCGGGTCCACTGAACAGAACAGGTATGCAGTGGCGGGTTCACTGAACAGGTATACAGTGGCGGGTTCACTAAACAGAACAGGTATACAGTGGCGGGTCCACTGAACAGAACAGGTATGCAGTGGCGGGTTCACAGAACAGGTATACAGTGGCGGGTTCACTGAACACAACAGGTATGCAGTGGCGGGTTCACTGAACAGAACAGGTATATAGTAGCGGGTCCACTGAACAGTACAGGTATACAGTGGCGGGTTCTCAGAACGGGTATGCAGTGGCAAGTTTACTAAACAGAACAGGTATGCAGTGGCGGGTTCACTGAACACAACAGGTATGCAGTGGCGGGTTCACTGAACAGAACAGGTATACAGTAGCGGGTCCACTGAACAGAACAGGTATACAGTGGCGGGTTCACTGAACACAACAGGTATGCAGTGGCGGGTTCACTGAACAGAACAGGTATACAGTGGCGGGTTCACTGAACACAACAGGTATGCAGTGGCGGGTTCACTGAACAGGTATACAGTGGCGGGTTCATTGAACAGAACAGGTATACAGTGGCAGGTTCACTGAGCAGAACAGGTATGCAGTGGCGGGTTCACTGAACAGTACAGGTATACAGTGGCGGGTTCACTGAACACAACAGGTATACAGTGGCGGGTTCACTGAACAGAACAGGTATACAGTGGCAGGTTCACTGAACAGAACAGGTATGCAGTGGCGGGTTCACTGAACAGTACAGGTATACAGTGGCGGGTTCACTGAACACAACAGGTATGCAGTGGCGGGTTCACTGAACAGGTATACAGTGGCGGGTTCACTGAACAGAACAGGTATGCAGTGGCGGGTTCACTGAACAGAACAGGTATACAGTAGCGGGTCCACTGAACAGAACAGGTATGCAGTGGCGGGTTCCCTGAACAGTACAGGTATACAGTGGCGGGTTCACTGAACAGAACAGGTATACAGTAGCGGGTTCACAGAACAGAACAGGTATGCAGTGGCGGGTTCACTGAACAGTACAGGTATACAGTGGTGGGTTCACTGAACACAACAGGTATGCAGTGGCGGGTTCACTGAACAGGTATACAGTGGCGGGTTCATTGAACAGAACAGGTATACAGTGGCAGGTTCACTGAGCAGAACAGGTATGCAGTGGCGGGTTCACTGAACAGTACAGGTATACAGTGGCGGGTTCACTGAACACAACAGGTATACAGTGGCGGGTTCACTGAACTGAACAGGTATACAGTGGCAGGTTCACTGAACAGGTATACAGTGGCGGGTTCATTGAACAGAACAGGTATACAGTGGCAGGTTCACTGAGCAGAACAGGTATGCAGTGGCGGGTTCACTGAACAGTACAGGTATACAGTGGCAGGTTCACTGAACACAACAGGTATACAGTGGCGGGTTCACTGAACAGAACAGGTATACAGTGGCAGGTTCACTGAACAGAACAGGTATGCAGTGGCGGGTTCACTGAATAGTACAGGTATACAGTGGCGGGTTCACTGAACACAACAGGTATGCAGTGGCGGGTTCACTGAACAGGTATACAGTGGCAGGTTCACTGAACAGAACAGGTATGCAGTGGCGGGTTCACTGAACAGAACAGGTATACAGTAGCGGGTCCACTGAACAGAACAGGTATGCAGTGGCGGGTTCCCTGAACAGTACAGGTATACAGTGGCGGGTTCACTGAACAGAACAGGTATACAGTAGCGGGTTCACAGAACAGAACAGGTATGCAGTGGCGGGTTCACTGAACAGTACAGGTATACAGTGGCGGGTTCACAGAACAGGTATGCAGTGGCAGGTCCACTGAACAGAACAGGTATGCAGTGGCGGGTTCACAGAACAGGTATACAGTGGCGGGTTCACTGAACACAACAGGTATGCAGTGGCGGGTTCACTGAACAGAACAGGTATACAGTAGCGGGTCAAGTGAACAGTACAGGTATACAGTGGCGGGTTCACAGAACAGGTATGCAGTGGCAAGTTCACTAAACAGAACAGGTATGCAGTGGCGGGTTCACTGAACAGTACAGGTATACAGTGGTGGGTTCACTGAACACAACAGGTATGCAGTGGCGGGTTCACTGAACAGAACAGGTATACAGTAGCGGGTCCACTGAACAGAACAGGTATACAGTGGCGGGTTCACTGAACACAACAGGTATGCAGTGGCGGGTTCACTGAACAGAACAGGTATACAGTGGCGGGTTCACTGAACACAACAGGTATGCAGTGGCGGGTTCACTGAACAGGTATACAGTGGCGGGTTCACTGAACAGAACAGGTATACAGTGGCAGGTTCACTGAACAGAACAGGTATGCAGTGGCAGGTTCACTGAACAGTACAGGTATACAGAGGTGGGTTCACTGAACACAACAGGTATGCAGTGGTGGGTTCACTGAACACAACAGGTATACAGTGGCGGGTTCACTGAACACAACAGGTATGCAGTGGCGGGTTCACTGAACAGGTATACTGTGGCGGGTTCACTGAACAGAACAGGTATACAGTGGCAGGTTCACTGAACAGAACAGGTATGCAGTGGTGGGTTCCCTGAACAGAACAGGTATACAGTAGCGGGTCCACTGAACAGAACAGGTATGCAGTGGCGGGTTCACTGAACAGTACAGGTATACAGTGGCGGGTTCACTGAACATAACAGGTATACAGTAGCGGGTTCACAGAACAGAACAGGTATGCAGTGGCGGGTTCACTGAACAGTACAGGTATACAGTGGCGGGTTCACAGAACAGGTATGCAGTGGCAGGTTCACTGAACAGAACAGGTATGCAGTGGCGGGTTCACTGAACAGGTATACAGTGGCGGGTTCACTGAACAGAACAGGTATACAGTGGCGGGTCCACTGAACAGAACAGGTATGCAGTGGCGGGTTCACAGAACAGGTATACAGTGGCGGGTTCACTGAACACAACAGGTATGCAGTGGCGGGTTCACTGAGCAGAACAGGTATACAGTAGCGGGTCCACTGAACAGTACAGGTATACAGTGGCGGGTTCACAGAACAGGTATGCAGTGGCAAGTTCACTAAACAGAACAGGAATGCAGTGGCGGGTTCACTGAACAGTACAGGTATACAGTGGTGGGTTCACTGAACACAACAGGTATGCAGTGGCGGGTTCACTGAACAGAACAGGTATACAGTAGCGGGTCCACTGAACAGAACAGGTATACAGTGGCGGGTTCACTGAACACAACAGGTATGCAGTGGCGGGTTCACTGAACAGAACAGGTATACAGTGGCGGGTTCACTGAACACAACAGGTATGCAGTGGCGGGTTCACTGAACAGGTATACAGTGGCGGGTTCACTGAACAGAACAGGTATACAGTGGCAGGTTCACTGAACAGAACAGGTATGCAGTGGCGGGTTCACTGAACAGAACAGGTATGCAGTGGCGGGTTCACTGAACAGTACAGGTATACAGTGGCGGGTTCACTGAACACAACAGGTATACAGTGGTGGGTTCACTGAACAGAACAGGTATGCAGTGGCGGGTTCACTGAACAGTACAGGTATGCAGTGGTGGGTTCACTGAACACAACAGGTATGCAGTGGCGGGTTCACTGAACAGAACAGGTATACAGTGGCGGGTTCACTGAACACAACAGGTATGCAGTGGCGGGTTCACTGAACAGGTATACAGTGGCGGGTTCACTGAACAGAACAGGTATACAGTGGCAGGTTCACTGAACAGAACAGGTATGCAGTGGCGGGTTCACTGAACAGAACAGGTATACAGTAGCGGGTCCACTGAACAGAACAGGTATGCAGTGGCGGGTTCACTGAACAGTACAGGTATACAGTGGCGGGTTCACTGAACAGAACAGGTATACAGTAGCGGGTTCACAGAACAGAACAGGTATGCAGTGGCGGGTTCACTGAACAGTACAGGTATACAGTGGCGGGTTCACAAAACAGGTATGCAGTGGCAGGTTCACTGAACAGAACAGGTATGCAGTGGCGGGTTCACTGAACAGGTATACAGTGGCGGGTTCACTGAACAGAACAGGTATACAGTGGCGGGTCCACTGAACAGAACAGGTATGCAGTGGCGGGTTCACAGAACAGGAATACAGTGGCGGGTTCACTGAACACAACAGGTATGCAGTGGCGGGTTCACTGAACAGAACAGGTATACAGTAGCGGGTCAAGTGAACAGTACAGGTATACAGTGGCGGGTTCACAGAACAGGTATGCAGTGGCAAGTTCACTAAACAGAACAGGTATGCAGTGGCGGGTTCACTGAACAGTACAGGTATACAGTGGTGGGTTCACTGAACACAACAGGTATGCAGTGGCGGGTTCACTGAACAGAACATGTATACAGTAGCAGGTCCACTGAACAGAACAGGTATACAGTGGCGGGTTCACTGAACACAACAGGTATGCAGTGGCGGGTTCACTGAACAGAACAGGTATACAGTGGCGGGTTCACTGAACACAACAGGTATGCAGTGGCGGGTTCACTGAACAGGTATACAGTGGCGGGTTCACTGAACAGAACAGGTATACAGTGGCAGGTTCACTGATCAGAACAGGTATGCAGTGGCGGGTTCACTGAACAGTACAGGTATACAGTGGCGGGTTCACTGAACACAACAGGTATGCAGTGGTGGGTACACTGAACAGAACACGTATACAGTGGCGGGTTCACTGAACACAACAGGTATGCAGTGGCGGGTTCACTGAACAGGTATACAGTGGCGGTTTCACTGGACAGAACAGGTATACAGTGGCAGGTTCACTGAACAGAACAGGTATGCAGTGGTGGGTTCCCTGAACAGAACAGGTATACAGTAGCGGGTCCACTGAACAGAACAGGTATGCAGTGGCGGGTTCACTGAACAGTACAGGTATACAGTGGCGGGTTCACTGAACAGAACAGGTATACAGTAGCGGGTCCACTGAACAGAACAGGTATGCAGTGGCGGGTTCACTGAACAGGTATACAGTGGCGGGTTCACTGAACAGAACAGGTATACAGTGGCGGGTTCACAGAACATGTATGCAGTGGCAGGTTCACTGAACAGAACAGGTATGCAGTGGCGGGTTCACTGAACAGTACAGGTATACAGTGGCGGGTTCACTGAACACAACAGATATGCAGTGGCGGGTTCACTGAACAGAACAGGTATACAGTAGCGGGTCCACTGAACAGAACAGGTATGCAGTGGCGGGTTCACTGAACAGAACAGGTATACAGTGGCGGGTTCACTGAACAGAACAGGTATACAGTAGTGGGTCCACTGAACAGTACAGGTATACAGTGGCGGGTTCACAGAACAGGTATGCAGTGGCAGGTTCACTGCACAGAACAGGTATGCAGTGGCGGGTTCACTGAACAGTACAGGTATGCAGTGGCGGGTTCACTGAACAGAACAGGTATACAGTGGCGGGTTCACTGAACACAACAGGTATGCAGTGGCGGGTTCACTGAACAGGTATACAGTGGCGGGTTCACTGAACAGAACAGGTATACAGTGGCAGGTTCACTGAACAGAACAGGTATGCAGTGGCGGGTTCACTGAACAGAACAGGTATACAGTAGCGGGTCCACTGAACAGAACAGGTATGCAGTGGCGGGTTCACTGAACAGTACAGGTATACAGTGGCGGGTTCACTGAACAGAACAGGTATACAGTAGCGGGTTCACAGAACAGAACAGGTATGCAGTGGCGGGTTCACTGAACAGTACAGGTATACAGTGGCGGGTTCACAGAACAGGTATGCAGTGGCAGGTTCACTGAACAGAACAGGTATGCAGTGGCGGGTTCACTGAACAGGTATACAGTGGCGGGTTCACTGAACAGAACAGGTATACAGTGGCGGGTCCACTGAACAGAACAGGTATGCAGTGGCGGGTTCACAGAACAGGTATACAGTGGCGGGTTCACTGAACACAACAGGTATGCAGTGGCGGGTTCACTGAGCAGAACAGGTATACAGTAGCGGGTCCACTGAACAGTACAGGTATACAGTGGCGGGTTCACAGAACAGGTATGCAGTGGCAAGTTCACTAAACAGAACAGGTATGCAGTGGCGGGTTCACTGAACAGTACAGGTATACAGTGGTGGGTTCACTGAACACAACAGGTATGCAGTGGCGGGTTCACTGAACAGAACAGGTATACAGTAGCGGGTTCACTGAACAGTACAGGTATACAGTGGCGGGTTCACTGAACAGAACAGGTATACAGTAGCGGGTTCACAGAACAGAACAGGTATGCAGTGGCGGGTTCACTGAACAGTACAGGTATACAGTGGCGGGTTCACAGAACAGGTATGCAGTGGCAGGTTCACTGAACAGAACAGGTATGCAGTGGCGGGTTCACTGAACAGGTATACAGTGGCGGGTTCACTGAACAGAACAGGTATACAGTGGCGGGTCCACTGAACAGAACAGGTATGCAGTGGCGGGTTCACAGAACAGGTATACAGTGGCGGGTTCACTGAACACAACAGGTATGCAGTGGCGGGTTCACTGAACAGAACAGGTATACAGTGGCGGGTTCACTGAACACAACAGGTATGCAGTGGCGGGTTCACTGAACAGGTATACAGTGGCGGGTTCACTGAACAGAACAGGTATACAGTGGCAGGTTCACTGAACAGAACAGGTATGCAGTGGCGGGTTCACTGAACAGAACAGGTATGCAGTGGCGGGTTCACTGAACAGTACAGGTATACAGTGGCGGGTTCACTGAACACAACAGGTATACAGTGGCGGGTTCACTGAACAGAACAGGTATGCAGTGGCAGGTTCACTGAACAGTACAGGTATGCAGTGGTGGGTTCACTGAACACAACAGGTATGCAGTGGCGGGTTCACTGAACAGAACAGGTATACAGTGGCGGGTTCACTGAACACAACAGGTATGCAGTGGCGGGTTCACTGAACAGGTATACAGTGGCGGGTTCACTGAACAGAACAGGTATACAGTGGCAGGTTCACTGAACAGAACAGGTATGCAGTGGCGGGTTGACTGAACAGAACAGGTATACAGTAGCGGGTCCACTGAACAGAACAGGTATACAGTGGCGGGTTCACTGAACACAACAGGTATGCAGTGGCGGGTTCACTGAACAGGTATACAGTGGCGGGTTCACTGAACAGAACAGGTATACAGTGGCAGGTTCACTGAACACAACAGGTATGCAGTGGCGGGTTCACTGAACAGAACAGGTATACAGTGGCGGGTTCACTGAACACAACAGGTATGCAGTGGCGGGTTCACTGAACAGGTATACAGTGGCGGGTTCACTGAACAGAACAGGTATACAGTGGCAGGTTCACTGAACAGAACAGGTATGCAGTGGCGGGTTCACTGAACAGAACAGGTGTACAGTAGCGGGTCCACTGAACAGAACAGGTATGCAGTGGCGGGTTCACTGAACAGTACAGGTATACAGTGGCGGGTTCACTGAACAGAACAGGTATACAGTAGCGGGTTCACAGAACAGAACAGGTATGCAGTGGCGGGTTCACTGAACAGTACAGGTATACAGTGGCGGGTTCACAGAACAGGTATGCAGTGGCAGGTTCACTGAACAGAACAGGTATGCAGTGGCGGGTTCACTGAACAGGTATACAGTGGCGGGTTCACTGAACAGAACAGGTATACAGTGGTGGGTCCACTGAACAGAACAGGTATGCAGTGGCGGGTTCACTGAACAGAACAAGTATACAGTAGCGGGTCCACTGAACAGTACAGGTATACAGTGGCGGGTTCACAGAACAGGTATGCAGTGGCAAATTCACTAAACAGAACAGGTATGCAGTGGCGGGTTCACTGAACAGTACAGGTATACAGTGGTGGGTTCACTGAACACAACAAGTATGCAGTGGCGGGTTCACTGAACAGAACAGGTATACAGTAGCGGGTCCACTGAAATGAACAGGTATACAGTGGCGGTTTCACTGAACACAACAGGTATGCAGTGGCGGGTTCACTGAGCAGAACAGGTATACAGTGGCGGGTTCACTGAACACAACAGGTATGCAGTGGCGGGTTCACTGAACAGGTATACAGTGGCGGGTTCACTGAACAGAACAGGTATACAGTGGCAGGTTCACTGAACAGAACAGGTATGCAGTGGCGGGTTCACTGAACAGTACAGGTATACAGTGGCGGGTTCACTGAACACAACAGGTATACAGTGGCGGGTTCACTGAACAGAACAGGTATACAGTGGCAGGTTCACTGAACAGAACAGGTATGCAGTGGCGGGTTCACTGAACACAACAGGTATGCAGTGGCGGGTTCACTGAACAGAACAGGTATACAGTGGCGGGTTCACTGAACAGAACAGGTATACAGTGGCAGGTTCACTGAACACAACAGGTATGCAGTGGCGGGTTCACTGAACAGAACAGGTATACAGTGGCGGGTTCACTGAACACAACAGGTATGCAGTGGCGGGTTCACTGAACAGGTATACAGTGGCGGGTTCACTGAACAGAACAGGTATACAGTGGCAGGTTCACTGAACAGAACAGGAATGCAGTGGCGGGTTCACTGAACAGAACAGGTATACAGTAGCGGGTCCACTGAACAGAACAGGTATGCAGTGGCGGGTTCACTGAACAGTACAGGTATACAGTGGCGGGTTCACTGAACACAACAGGTATACAGTAGCGGGTTCACAGAACAGAACAGGTATGCAGTGGCGGGTTCACTGAACAGTACAGGTATACAGTGGCGGGTTCACAGAACAGGTATGCAGTGGCAGGTTCACTGAACAGAACAGGTATGCAGTGGCGGGTTCACTGAACAGGTATACAGTGGCGGGTTCACTGAACAGAACAGGTATACGGTGGTGGGTCCACTGAACAGAACAGGTATGCAGTGGCGGGTTCACTGAACAGAACAAGTATACAGTAGCGGGTCCACTGAACAGTACAGGTATACAGTGGCGGGTTCACAGAACAGGTATGCAGTGGCAAATTCACTAAACAGAACAGGTATGCAGTGGCGGGTTCACTGAACAGTACAGGTATACAGTGGTGGGTTCACTGAACACAACAAGTATGCAGTGGCGGGTTTACTGAACAGAACAGGTATACAGTAGCGGGTCCACTGAAATGAACAGGTATACAGTGGCGGGTTCACTGAACACAACAGGTATGCAGTGGCGGGTTCACTGAACAGAACAGGTATACAGTGGCGGGTTCACTGAACACAACAGGTATGCAGTGGCGGGTTCACTGAACAGGTATACAGTGGCGGGTTCACTGAACAGAACAGGTATACAGTGGCAGGTTCACTGAACAGAACAGGTATGCAGTGGCGGGTTCACTGAACAGTACAGGTATACAGTGGCGGGTTCACTGAACACAACAGGTATACAGTGGCGGGTTCACTGAACAGAACAGGTATACAGTGGCAGGTTCACTGAACACAACAGGTATGCAGTGGCGGGTTCACTGAACACAACAGGTATGCAGTGGCGGGTTCACTGAACAGAACAGGTATACAGTGGCGGGTTCACTGAACAGAACAGGTATACAGTGGCAGGTTCACTGAACACGACAGGTATGCAGTGGCGGGTTCACTGAACAGAACAGGTATACAGTGGCGGGTTCACTGAACACAACAGGTATGCAGTGGCGGGTTCACTGAACAGGTATACAGTGGCGGGTTCACTAAACAGAACAGGTATACAGTGGCAGGTTCACTGAACAGAACAGGTATGCAGTGGCGGGTTCACTGAACATAACAGGTATACAGTAGCGGGTCCACTGAACAGAACAGGTATGCAGTGGCGGGTTCACTGAACAGTACAGGTATACAGTGGCGGGTTCACTGAACACAACAGGTATACAGTAGCGGGATCACAGAACAGAACAGGTATGCAGTGGCGGGTTCACTGAACAGTACAGGTATACAGTGGCGGGTTCACAGAACAGGTATGCAGTGGCAGGTTCACTGAACAGAACAGGTATACAGTGGCGGGTTCACTGAACAGGTATACAGTGGCGGGTTCACTGAACAGAACAGGTATACAGTGGTGGGTCCACTGAACAGAACAGGTATGCAGTGGCGGGTTCACTGAACAGAACAAGTATACAGTAGCGGGTCCACTGAACAGTACAGGTATACAGTGGCGGGTTCACAGAACAGGTATGCAGTGGCAAATTCACTAAACAGAACAGGTATGCAGTGGCGGGTTCACTGAACAGTACAGGTATACAGTGGTGGGTTCACTGAACACAACAAGTATGCAGTGGCGGGTTCACTGAACAGAACAGGTATACAGTAGCGGGTCCACTGAACAGAACAGGTATACAGTGGCGGGTTCACTGAACACAACAGGTATGCAGTGGCGGGTTCACTGAACAGAACAGGTATACAGTGGCGGGTTCACTGAACACAACAGGTATGCAGTGGCGGGTTCACTGAACAGGTATACAGTGGCGGGTTCACTGAACAGAACAGGTATACAGTGGCAGGTTCACTGAACAGAACAGGTATGCAGTGGCGGGTTCACTGAACAGTACAGGTATACAGTGGCGGGTTCACTGAACACAACAGGTATACAGTGGCGGGTTCACTGAACAGAACAGGTATACAGTGGCAGGTTCACTGAACAGAACAGGTATGCAGTGGCGGGTTCACTGAACAGTACAGGTATGCAGTGTTAGGTTCACTGAACACAACAGGTATGCAGTGGCGGGTTCACTGAACAGAACAGGTATACAGTGGCGGGTTCACTGAACACAACAGGTATGCAGTGGCGGGTTCACTGAACAGGTATACAGTGGCGGGTTCACTGAACAGAACAGGTATACAGTGGCAGGTTCACTGAACAGAACAGGTATGCAGTGGCGGGTTCACTGAACAGAACAGGTATACAGTAGCGGGTCCACTGAACAGAACAGGTATGCAGTGGCGGGTTCACTGAACAGTACAGGTATACAGTGGCGGGTTCACTGAACAGAACAGGTATACAGTAGCGGGTTCACAGAACAGAACAGGTATGCAGTGGCGGGTTCACTGAACAGTACAGGTATACAGTGGCGGGTTCACAGAACAGGTATACAGTGGCGGGTTCACTGAACAGGTATACAGTGGCGGGTTCACTGAACAGAACAGGTATACAGTGGTGGGTCCACTGAACAGAACAGGTATGCAGTGGCGGGTTCACTGAACAGAACAAGTATACAGTAGCGGGTCCACTGAACAGTACAGGTATACAGTGGTGGGTTCACAGAACAGGTATGCAGTGGCAAATTCACTAAACAGAACAGGTATGCAGTGGCGGGTTCACTGAACAGTACAGGTATACAGTGGTGGGTTCACTGAACACAACAAGTATGCAGTGGCGGGTTCACTGAACAGAACAGGTATACAGTAGCGGGTCCACTGAACAGAACAGGTATACAGTGGCGGGTTCACTGAACACAACAGGTATGCAGTGGCGGGTTCACTGAACAGAACAGGTATACAGTGGCGGGTTCACTGAACACAACAGGTATGCAGTGGCGGGTTCACTGAACAGGTATACAGTGGCGGGTTCACTGAACAGAACAGGTATACAGTGGCAGGTTCACTGAACAGAACAGGTATGCAGTGGCGGGTTCACTGAACAGTACAGGTATACAGTGGCGGGTTCACTGAACACAACAGGTATACAGTGGCGGGTTCACTGAATAGAACAGGTATACAGTGGCAGGTTCACTGAACAGAACAGGTATGCAGTGGCGGGTTCACTGAACAGTACAGGTATGCAGTGTTGGGTTCACTGAACACAACAGGTATGCAGTGGCGGGTTCACTGAACAGAACAGGTATACAGTGGCGGGTTCACTGAACACAACAGGTATGCAGTGGCGGGTTCACTGAACAGGTATACAGTGGCGGGTTCACTGAACAGAACAGGTATACAGTGGCAGGTTCACTGAACAGAACAGGTATGCAGTGGCGGGTTCACTGAACAGAACAGGTATACAGTAGCGGGTCCACTGAACAGAACAGGTATGCAGTGGCGGGTTCACTGAACAGTACAGGTATACAGTGGCGGGTTCACTGAACAGAACAGGTATACAGTAGCGGGTTCACAGAACAGAACAGGTATGCAGTGGCGGGTTCACTGAACAGTACAGGTATACAGTGGCGGGTTCACAGAACAGGTATGCAGTGGCAGGTTCACTGAACAGAACAGGTATGCAGTGGCGGGTTCACTGAACAGGTATACAGTGGCGGGTTCACTGAACAGAACTGGTATACAGAGGCAGGTTCACTGAAAAGAACAGGTATGCAGTGGTGGGTTCCCTGAACAGAACAGGTATACAGTAGCGGGTCCACTGAACAGAACAGGTATGCAGTGGCGGGTTCACTGAACAGTACAGGTATACAGTGGCGGGTTCACTGAACAGAACAGGTATACAGTAGCGGGTCCACTGAACAGAACAGGTATGCAGTGGCGGGTTCACTGAACAGTACAGGTATACAGTGGCGGGTTCACAGAACAGGTATGCAGTGGCAGGTTCACTGAACAGAACAGGTATGCAGTGGCGGGTTCACTGAACAGGTATACAGTGGCAGGTTCACTGAACAGAACAGGTATACAGTGGTGGGTCCACTGAACAGAACAGGTATGCAGTGGCGGGTTCACTGAACACAACAGGTATGCAGTGGCGGGTTCACTGAACAGGTATACAGTGGCGGGTTCACTGAACAGAACAGGTATACAGTGGCAGGTTCACTGAACAGAACAGGTATGCAGTGGCGGGTTCACTGAACAGTACAGGTATGCAGTGGTGGGTTCACTGAACACAACAGGTATGCAGTGGCGGGTTCACTGAACAGAACAGGTATACAGTGGCGGGTTCACTGAACACAACAGGTGTGCAGTGGCGGGTTCACTGAACAGGTATACAGTGGCGGGTTCACTGAACAGAACAGGTATACAGTGGCAGGTTCACTGAACAGAACAGGTATGCAGTGGCGGGTTCACTGAACAGAACAGGTATACAGTAGCAGGTCCACTGAACAGAACAGGTATGCAGTGGCGGGTTCACTGAACAGTACAGGTATACAGTGGCGGGTTCACTGAACAGAACAGGTATATAGTAGCGGGTTCACAGAACAGAACAGGTATGCAGTGGCGGGTTCACTGAACAGTACAGGTATACAGTGGCGGGTTCACAGAACAGGTATGCAGTAGCAGGTTCACTGAACAGAACAGGTATGCAGTGGCGGGTTCACTGAACAGGTATACAGTGGCGGGTTCACTGAACAGAACAGGTATACAGTGGCGGGTCCACTGAACAGAACAGGTATGCAGTGGCGGGTTCACAGAACAGGTATACAGTGGCGGGTTCACAGAACACAACAGGTATGCAGTGGCGGGTTCACTGAACAGAACAGGTATACAGTAGCGGGTCCACTGAACAGTACAGGTATACAGTGGCGGGTTCACAGAACAGGTATGCAGTGGCAAGTTCACTAAACAGAACAGGTATGCAGTGGCGGGTTCACTGAACAGTACAGGTATACAGTGGTGGGTTCACTGAACACAACAAGTATGCAGTGGCGGGTTCACTGAACAGAACAGGTATACAGTAGCGGGTCCACTGAACAGAACAGGTATACAGTGGCGGGTTCACTGAACACAACAGGTATGCAGTGGCGGGTTCACTGAACAGAACAGGTATACAGTGGCGGGTTCACTGAACACAACAGGTATGCAGTGGCGGGTTCACTGAACAGGTATACAGTGGCGGGTTCACTGAACAGAACAGGTATACAGTGGCAGTTTCACTGAACAGAACAGGTATGCAGTGGCGGGTTCACTGAACAGTACAGGTATACAGTGGCGGGTTCACTGAACACAACAGGTATACAGTGGCGGGTTCACTGAACAGAACAGGTATACAGTGGCAGGTTCACTGAACAGAACAGGTATGCAGGGGCGGGTTCACTGAACAGTACAGGTATGCAGTGTTGGGTTCACTGAACACAACAGGTATGCAGTGGCGGGTTCACTGAACAGAACAGGTATACAGTGGCGGGTTCACTGAACACAACAGGTATGCAGTGGCGGGTTCACTGAACAGGTATACAGTGGCGGGTTCACTGAACAGAAAAGGTATACAGTGGCAGGTTCACTGAACAGAACAGGTATGCAGTGGCAGGTTCACTGAACAGAACAGGTATACAGTAGCGGGTCCACTGAACAGAACAGGTATGCAGTGGCGGGTTCACTGAACAGTACAGGTATACAGTGGCGGGTTCACTGAACAGAACAGGTATACAGTAGCGGGTTCACAGAACAGAACAGGTATGCAGTGGCGGGTTCACTGAACAGTACAGGTATACAGTGGCGGGTATACAGAACAGGTATGCAGTGGCAGGTTCACTGAACAGAACAGGTATGCAGTGGCGGGTTCACTGAACAGGTATACAGTGGCGGGTTCACTGAACAGAACAGGTATACAGTGGCGGGTCCACTGAACAGAACAGGTATGCAGTGGCGGGTTCACAGAACAGGTATGCAGTGGCAAGTTCACTAAACAGAACAGGTATGCAGTGGCGGGTTCACTGAACAGTACAGGTATACAGTGGCAGTTTCACTGAACAGAACAGGTATGCAGTGGCGGGTTCACTGAACAGTACAGGTATACAGTGGCGGGTTCACTGAACACAACAGGTATACAGTGGCGGGTTCACTGAACAGAACAGGTATACAGTGGCAGGTTCACTGAACAGAACAGGTATGCAGTGGCGGGTTCACTGAACAGTACAGGTATGCAGTGTTGGGTTCACTGAACACAACAGGTATGCAGTGGCGGGTTCACTGAACAGAACAGGTATACAGTGGCGGGTTCACTGAACACAACAGGTATGCAGTGGCGGGTTCACTGAACAGGTATACAGTGGCGGGTTCACTGAACAGAAAAGGTATACAGTGGCAGGTTCACTGAACAGAACAGGTATGCAGTGGCAGGTTCACTGAACAGAACAGGTATACAGTAGCGGGTCCACTGAACAGAACAGGTATGCAGTGGCGGGTTCACTGAACAGTACAGGTATACAGTGGCGGGTTCACTGAACAGAACAGGTATACAGTAGCGGGTTCACAGAACAGAACAGGTATGCAGTGGCGGGTTCACTGAACAGTACAGGTATACAGTGGCGGGTATACAGAACAGGTATGCAGTGGCAGGTTCACTGAACAGAACAGGTATGCAGTGGCGGGTTCACTGAACAGGTATACAGTGGCGGGTTCACTGAACAGAACAGGTATACAGTGGCGGGTCCACTGAACAGAACAGGTATGCAGTGGCGGGTTCACAGAACAGGTATGCAGTGGCAAGTTCACTAAACAGAACAGGTATGCAGTGGCGGGTTCACTGAACAGTACAGGTATACAGTGGCGGGTTCACTGAACACAACAGGTATGCATTGGCGGGTTCACTGAACAGAACAGGTATACAGTAGCGGGTCCACTGAACAGAACAGGTATACAGTGGCGGGTTCACTGAACACAACAGGTATGCAGTGGCGGGTTCATCTGAACAGAACAGGTATACAGTGGCGGGTTCACTGAACACAACAGGTATGCAGTGGCGGGTTCACTGAACAGGTATACAGTGGCGGGTTCACTGAACAGAAAAGGTATACAGTGGCAGGTTCACTGAACAGAACAGGTATGCAGTGGCGGGTTCACTGAACAGTACAGGTATACAGTGGCGGGTTCACTGAACACAACAGGTATGCAGTGGTGGGTTCACTGAACAGAACAGGTATACAGTGGCGGGTTCACTGAACACAACAGGTATGCAGTGGCGGGTTCACTGAACAGGTATACAGTGGCGGGTTCACTGAACAGAAAAGGTATACAGTGGCAGGTTCACTGAACAGAACAGGTATGCAGTGGTGGGTTCACTGAACAGTACAGGTATACAGTGGCGGGTTCACTGAACACAACAGGTATGCAGTGGCGGGTTCACTGAACAGTACAGGTATACAGTGGCAGGTTCACTGAACAGAACAGGTATGCAGTGGTGGGTTCCCTGAACAGAACAGGTATACAGTAGCCGGTCCACTGAACAGAACAGGTATGCAGTGGCGGGTTCACTGAACAGTACAGGTATACAGTGGCGGGTTCACTGAACAGAACAGGTATACAGTAGCGGGTCCACTGAACAGAACAGGTATGCAGTGGCGGGTTCACTGAACAGTACAGGTATACAGTGGCGGGTTCACAGAACAGGTATGCAGTGGCAGGTTCACTGAACAGAACAGGTATGCAGTGGCGGGTTCACTGAACAGGTATACAGTGGCGGGTTCACTGAACAGAACAGGTATACAGTGGCGGGTCCACTGAACAGAACAGGTATGCAGTGGCGGGTTCACTGAACAGGTATACAGTGGCGGGTTCACTGAACAGAACAGGTATACAGTGGCGGGTTCACAGAACATGTATGCAGTGGCAGGTTCACTGAACAGAACAGGTATGCAGTGGCGGGTTCACTGAACAGTACAGGTATACAGTGGCGGGTTCACTGAACACAACAGATATGCAGTGGGGGGTTCACTGAACAGAACAGGTATACAGTAGCGGGTCCACTGAACAGAACAGGTATGCAGTGGCGGGTTCACTGAACAGAACAGGTATACAGTGGCGGGTTCACTGAACAGAACAGGTATACAGTAGCGGGTCCACTGAACAGTACAGGTATACAGTGGCGGGTTCACTGAACAGTACAGGTATACAGTGGCGGGTTCACTGAACACAACAGGTATGCAGTGGCTTGTTCACTGAACAGGTATACAGTGGCGGGTTCACTGAACAGTACAGGTATAAAGTAGCGGGTCTACTGAACAGAACAGGTATACAGTGGCGGGTTCACTGAACACAACAGGTATGCAGTGGCGGGTTTACTGAACAGAACAGGTATACAGTGGCGGGTTCACTGAACACAACAGGTATGCAGTGGCGGGTTCACTAAACAGGTATACAGTGGCAGGTTCACTGAACAGAATAGGTATGCAGTGGCGGGTTCACTGAACAGTACAGGTATACAGTGGCGGGTTCACTGAACACAACAGGTATGCAGTGGCGGGTTCACTGAACAGTACAGGTATACAGTGGCGGGTTCACTGAACACAACAGGTATGCAGTGGTGGGTTCACTGAACAGAACAGGTATACAGTGGCGGGTTCACTGAACACAACAGGTATGCAGTGGCGGGTTCACTGAACAGGTATACAGTGGCGGGTTCACTGAACAGAACAGGTATACAGTGGCAGGTTCACTGAACACAACAGGTATGCAGTGGCGGGTTCACTGAACAGAACAGGTATACAGTGGCGGGTTCACTGAACACAACAGGTATGCAGTGGCGGGTTCACTGAACAGGTATACAGTGGCGGGTTCACTGAACAGAACAGGTATACAGGGGCAGGTTCACTGAACAGAACAGGTATGCAGTGGCGGGTTCACTGAACAGAACAGGTATACAGTAGCGGGTCCACTGAACAGAACAGGTATGCAGTGGCGGGTTCACTGAACAGTACAGGTATACAGTGGCGGGTTCACTGAACAGAACAGGTATACAGTAGCGGGTTCACAGAACAGAACAGGTATGCAGTGGCGGGTTCACTGAACAGTACAGGTATACAGTGGCAGGTTCACAGAACAGGTATGCAGTGGCAGGTTCACTGAACAGAACAGGTATGCAGTGGCGGGTTCACTGAACAGGTATACAGTGGCGGGTTCACTGAACAGAACAGGTATACAGTGGTGGGTCCACTGAACAGAACAGGTATGCAGTGGCGGGTTCACTGAACAGAACAAGTATACAGTAGCGGGTCCACTGAACAGTACAGGTATACAGTGGCGGGTTCACAGAACAGGTATGCAGTGGCAAATTCACTAAACAGAACAGGTATGCAGTGGCGGGTTCACTGAACAGTACAGGTATACAGTGGTGGGTTCACTGAACACAACAAGTATGCAGTGGCGGGTTCACTGAACAGAACAGTTATACAGTAGCGGGTCCACTGAAATGAACAGGTATACAGTGGCGGGTTCACTGAACACAACAGGTATGCAGTGGCGGGTTCACTGAACACAACAGGTATACAGTGGCGGGTTCACTGAACACAACAGGTATGCAGTGGCGGGTTCACTGAACAGGTATACAGTGGCGGGTTCACTGAACAGAACAGGTATACAGTGGCAGGTTCACTGAACAGAACAGGTATGCAGTGGCGGGTTCACTGAACAGTACAGGTATACAGTGGCGGGTTCACTGAACACAACAGGTATACAGTGGCGGGTTCACTGAACAGAACAGGTATACAGTGGCAGGTTCACTGAACAGAACAGGTATGCAGTGGCGGGTTCACTGAACACAACAGGTATGCAGTGGCGGGTTCACTGAACAGAACAGGTATACAGTGGCGGGTTCACTGAACAGAACAGGTATACAGTGGCAGGTTCACTGAACACAACAGGTATGCAGTGGCGGGTTCACTGAACAGAACAGGTATACAGTGGCGGGTTCACTGAACACAACAGGTATGCAGTGGCGGGTTCACTGAACAGGTATACAGTGGCGGGTTCACTGAACAGAACAGGTATACAGTGGCAGGTTCACTGAACAGAACAGGTATGCAGTGGCGGGTTCACTGAACAGAACAGGTATACAGTAGCGGGTCCACTGAACAGAACAGGTATGCAGTGGCGGGTTCACTGAACAGTACAGGTATACAGTGGCGGGTTCACTGAACACAACAGGTATACAGTAGCGGGTTCACAGAACAGAACAGGTATGCAGTGGCGGGTTCACTGAACAGTACAGGTATACAGTGGCGGGTTCACAGAACAGGTATGCAGTGGCAGGTTCACTGAACAGAACAGGTATACAGTGGCGGGTTCACTGAACAGGTATACAGTGGCGGGTTCACTGAACAGAACAGGTATACAGTGGTGGGTCCACTGAACTGAACAGGTATGCAGTGGCGGGTTCACTGAACAGAACAAGTATACAGTAGCGGGTCCACTGAACAGTACAGGTATACAGTGGCGGGTTCACAGAACAGGTATGCAGTGGCAAATTCACTAAACAGAACAGGTATGCAGTGGCGGGTTCACTGAACAGTACAGGTATACAGTGGTGGGTTCACTGAACACAACAAGTATGCAGTGGCGGGTTCACTGAACAGAACAGGTATACAGTAGCGGGTCCACTGAACAGAACAGGTATACAGTGGCGGGTTCACTGAACACAACAGGTATGCAGTGGCGGGTTCACTGAACAGAACAGGTATACAGTGGCGGGTTCACTGAACACAACAGGTATGCAGTGGCGGGTTCACTGAACAGGTATACAGTGGCGGGTTCACTGAACAGAACAGGTATACAGTGGCAGGTTCACTGAACAGAACAGGTATGCAGTGGCGGGTTCACTGAACAGTACAGGTATACAGTGGCGGGTTCACTGAACACAACAGGTATACAGTGGCGGGTTCACTGAACAGAACAGGTATACAGTGGCAGGTTCACTGAACAGAACAGGTATGCAGTGGCGGGTTCACTGAACAGTACAGGTATGCAGTGTTGGGTTCACTGAACACAACAGGTATGCAGTGGCGGGTTCACTGAACAGAACAGGTATACAGTGGCGGGTTCACTGAACTTAACAGGTATGCAGTGGCGGGTTCACTGAACAGGTATACAGTGGCGGGTTCACTGAACAGAACAGGTATACAGTGGCAGGTTCACTGAACAGAACAGGTATGCAGTGGCGGGTTCACTGAACAGAACAGGTATACAGTAGCGGGTCCACTGAACAGAACAGGTATGCAGTGGCGGGTTCACTGAACAGTACAGGTATACAGTGGCGGGTTCACTGAACAGAACAGGTATACAGTAGCGGGTTCACAGAACAGAACAGGTATGCAGTGGCGGGTTCACTGAACAGTACAGGTATACAGTGGCGGGTTCACAGAACAGGTATACAGTGGCGGGTTCACTGAACAGGTATACAGTGGCGGGTTCACTGAACAGAACAGGTATACAGTGGTGGGTCCACTGAACAGAACAGGTATGCAGTGGCGGGTTCACTGAACAGAACAAGTATACAGTAGCGGGTCCACTGAACAGTACAGGTATACAGTGGCGGGTTCACAGAACAGGTATGCAGTGGCAAATTCACTAAACAGAACAGGTATGCAGTGGCGGGTTCACTGAACAGTACAGGTATACAGTGGTGGGTTCACTGAACACAACAAGTATGCAGTGGCGGGTTCACTGAACAGAACAGGTATACAGTAGCGGGTCCACTGAACAGAACAGGTATACAGTGGCGGGTTCACTGAACACAACAGGTATGCAGTGGCGGGTTCACTGAACAGAACAGGTATACAGTGGCGGATTCACTGAACACAACAGGTATGCAGTGGCGGGTTCACTGAACAGGTATACAGTGGCGGGTTCACTGAACAGAAGAGGTATACAGTGGCAGGTTCACTGAACAGAACAGGTATGCAGTGGCGGGTTCACTGAACAGTACAGGTATACAGTGGCGGGTTCACTGAACACAACAGGTATACAGTGGCGGGTTCACTGAATAGAACAGGTATACAGTGGCAGGTTCACTGAACAGAACAGGTATGCAGTGGCGGGTTCACTGAACAGTACAGGTATGCAGTGTTGGGTTCACTGAACACAACAGGTATGCAGTGGCGGGTTCACTGAACAGAACAGGTATACAGTGGCGGGTTCACTGAACACAACAGGTATGCAGTGGCGGGTTCACTGAACAGGTATACAGTGGCGGGTTCACTGAACAGAACAGGTATACAGTGGCAGGTTCACTGAACAGAACAGGTATGCAGTGGCGGGTTCACTGAACAGAACAGGTATACAGTAGCGGGTCCACTGAACAGAACAGGTATGCAGTGGCGGGTTCACTGAACAGTACAGGTATACAGTGGCGGGTTCACTGAACAGAACAGGTATACAGTAGCGGGTTCACAGAACAGAACAGGTATGCAGTGGCGGGTTCACTGAACAGTACAGGTATACAGTGGCGGGTTCACAGAACAGGTATGCAGTGGCAGGTTCACTGAACAGAACAGGTATGCAGTGGCGGGTTCACTGAACAGGTATACAGTGGCGGGTTCACTGAACAGAACAGGTATACAGTGGCGGGTCCACTGAACAGAACAGGTATGCAGTGGCGGGTTCACAGAACAGGTATACAGTGGCGGGTTCACTGAACACAACAGGTATGCAGTGGCGGGTTCACTGAACAGAACAGGTATACAGTAGCGGGTCAAGTGAACAGTACAGGTATACAGTGGCGGGTTCACAGAACAGGTATGCAGTGGCAAGTTCACTAAACAGAACAGGTATGCAGTGGCGGGTTCACTGAACAGTACAGGTATACAGTGGTGGGTTCACTGAACACAACAGGTATGCAGTGGCGGGTTCACTGAACAGAACAGGTATACAGTAGCGGGTCCACTGAACAGAACAGGTATACAGTGGCGGGTTCACTGAACACAACAGGTATGCAGTGGCGGGTTCATCTGAACAGAACAGGTATACAGTGGCGGGTTCACTGAACACAACAGGTATGCAGTGGCGGGTTCACTGAACAGGTATACAGTGGCGGGTTCACTGAACAGAACAGGTATACAGTGGCAGGTTCACTGAACAGAACAGGTCTGCAGTGGCGGGTTCACTGAACAGTACAGGTATACAGTGGCGGGTTCACTGAACACAACAGGTATGCAGTGGTGGGTTCACTGAACAGAACAGGTATACAGTGGCGGGTTCACTGAACACAACAGGTATGCAGTGGCGGGTTCACTGAACAGAACAGGTATACAGTGGCAGGTTCACTGAACAGAACAGGTATGCAGTGGTGGGTTTCCTGAACAGAACAGGTATACAGTAGCGGGTCCACTGAACAGAACAGGTATGCAGTGGTGGGTTCACTGAACAGTACAGGTATACAGTGGCGGGTTCACTGAACAGAACAGGTATACAGTAGCGGGTCCACTGAACAGAACAGGTGTGCAGTGGCGGGTTCACTGAACAGTACAGGTATACAGTGGCGGGTTCACAGAACAGGTATGCAGTGGCAGGTTCACTGAACAGAACAGGTATGCAGTGGCGGGATCACTGAACAGGTATACAGTGGCGGGTTCACTGAACAGAACAGGTATACAGTGGCGGGTCCACTGAACAGAACAGGTATGCAGTGGCGGGTTCACTGAACAGGTATACAGTGGCGGGTTCACTGAACAGAACAGGTATACAGTGGCGGGTTCACAGAACATGTATGCAGTGGCAGGTTCACTGAACAGAACAGGTATGCAGTGGCGGGTTCACTGAACAGTACAGGTATACAGTGGCGGGTTCACTGAACACAACAGATTTGCAGTGGGGGGTTCACTGAACAGAACAGGTATACAGTAGCGGGTCCACTGAACAGAACAGGTATGCAGTGGCGGGTTCACTGAACAGAACAGGTATACAGTGGCGGGTTCACTGAACAGAACAGGTATACAGTAGCGGGTCAAGTGAACAGTACAGGTATACAGTGGCGGGTTCACTAAACAGAACAGGTATGCAGTGGCGGGTTCACTGAACAGTACAGGTATACAGTGGCGGGTTCACAGAACAGGTATACAGTAGCGGGTCCACTGAACAGAACAGGTATACAGTGGCGGGTTCACTGAACACAACAGGTATGCAGTGGCGGGTTCATCTGAACAGAACAGGTATACAGTGGCGGGTTCACTGAACACAACAGGTATGCAGTGGCGGGTTCACTGAACAGGTATACAGTGGCGGGTTCACTGAACAGAACAGGTATACAGTGGCAGGTTCACTGAACAGAACAGGTCTGCAGTGGCGGGTTCACTGAACAGTACAGGTATACAGTGGCGGGTTCACTGAACACAACAGGTATGCAGTGGTGGGTTCACTGAACAGAACAGGTATACAGTGGCGGGTTCACTGAACACAACAGGTATGCAGTGGCGGGTTCACTGAACAGAACAGGTATACAGTGGCAGGTTCACTGAACAGAACAGGTATGCAGTGGTGGGTTTCCTGAACAGAACAGGTATACAGTAGCGGGTCCACTGAACAGAACAGGTATGCAGTGGTGGGTTCACTGAACAGTACAGGTATACAGTGGCGGGTTCACTGAACAGAACAGGTATACAGTAGCGGGTCCACTGAACAGAACAGGTGTGCAGTGGCGGGTTCACTGAACAGTACAGGTATACAGTGGCGGGTTCACAGAACAGGTATGCAGTGGCAGGTTCACTGAACAGAACAGGTATGCAGTGGCGGGATCACTGAACAGGTATACAGTGGCGGGTTCACTGAACAGAACAGGTATACAGTGGCGGGTCCACTGAACAGAACAGGTATGCAGTGGCGGGTTCACTGAACAGGTATACAGTGGCGGGTTCACTGAACAGAACAGGTATACAGTGGCGGGTTCACAGAACATGTATGCAGTGGCAGGTTCACTGAACAGAACAGGTATGCAGTGGCGGGTTCACTGAACAGTACAGGTATACAGTGGCGGGTTCACTGAACACAACAGATTTGCAGTGGGGGGTTCACTGAACAGAACAGGTATACAGTAGCGGGTCCACTGAACAGAACAGGTATGCAGTGGCGGGTTCACTGAACAGAACAGGTATACAGTGGCGGGTTCACTGAACAGAACAGGTATACAGTAGCGGGTCAAGTGAACAGTACAGGTATACAGTGGCGGGTTCACTAAACAGAACAGGTATGCAGTGGCGGGTTCACTGAACAGTACAGGTATACAGTGGCGGGTTCACTGAACACAACAGGTATGCAGTGGCGGGTTCACTGAACAGAACAGGTATACAGTAGCGGGTCCACTGAACAGAACAGGTATACAGTGGCGGGTTCACTGAACACAACAGGTATGCAGTGGCGGGTTCATCTGAACAGAACAGGTATACAGTGGCGGGTTCACTGAACACAACAGGTATGCAGTGGCGGGTTCACTGAACAGGTATACAGTGGCGGGTTCACTGAACAGAAAAGGTATACAGTGGCAGGTTCACTGAACAGAACAGGTATGCAGTGGCGGGTTCACTGAACAGTACAGGTATACAGTGGCGGGTTCACTGAACACAACAGGTATGCAGTGGTGGGTTCACTGAACAGAACAGGTATACAGTGGCGGGTTCACTGAACACAACAGGTATGCAGTGGCGGGTTCACTGAACAGGTATACAGTGGCGGGTTCACTGAACAGAAAAGGTATACAGTGGCAGGTTCACTGAACAGAACAGGTATGCAGTGGCGGGTTCACTGAACAGTACAGGTATACAGTGGCGGGTTCACTGAACACAACAGGTATGCAGTGGCGGGTTCACTGAACAGTACAGGTATACAGTGGCAGGTTCACTGAACAGAACAGGTATGCAGTGGTGGGTTCCCTGAACAGAACAGGTATACAGTAGCCGGTCCACTGAACAGAACAGGTATGCAGTGGCGGGTTCACTGAACAGTACAGGTATACAGTAGCGGGTCCACTGAACAGAACAGGTATGCAGTGGCGGGTTCACTGAACAGTACAGGTATACAGTGGCGGGTTCACAGAACAGGTATGCAGTGGCAGGTTCACTGAACAGAACAGGTATGCAGTGGCGGGTTCACTGAACAGGTATACAGTGGCGGGTTCACTGAACAGAACAGGTATACAGTGGCGGGTCCACTGAACAGAACAGGTATGCAGTGGCGGGTTCACTGAACAGGTATACAGTGGCGGGTTCACTGAACAGAACAGGTATACAGTGGCGGGTTCACAGAACATGTATGCAGTGGCAGGTTCACTGAACAAAACAGGTATGCAGTGGCGGGTTCACTGAACAGTACAGGTATACAGTGGCGGGTTCACTGAACACAACAGATATGCAGTGGGGGGTTCACTGAACAGAACAGGTATACAGTAGCGGGTCCACTGAACAGAACAGGTATACAGTGGCGGGTTCACTGAACAGTACAGGTATACAGTGGCGGGTTCACTGAACACAACAGGTATGCAGTGGCGGGTTCACTGAACACAACAGGTATGCAGTGGCTTGTTCACTGAACAGGTATACAGTGGCGGGTTCACTGAACAGAACAGGTATACAGTAGCGGGTCCACTGAACAGTACAGGTATACAGTGGCGGGTTCACTGAACGGTACAGGTATACAGTGGCGGGTTCACTGAACACAACAGGTATGCAGTGGCGGGTTCACTGAACACAACAGGTATGCAGTGGCTTGTTCACTGAACAGGTATACAGTGGCGGGTTCACTGAACAGAACAGGTATACAGTGGCAGGTTCACTGAACAGAACAGGTATGCAGTGGCGGGTTCACTGAACAGTACAGGTATACAGTGGCGGGTTCACTGAACACAACAGGTATGCAGTGGCGGGTTCACTGAACAGAACAGGTATAAAGTAGCGGGTCTACTGAACAGAACAGGTATACAGTGGCGGGTTCACTGAACACAACAGGTATGCAGTGGCGGGTTTACTGAACAGAACAGGTATACAGTGGCGGGTTCACTGAACACAACAGGTATGCAGTGGCGGGTTCACTAAACAGGTATACAGTGGCGGGTTCACTGAACAGAATAGGTATGCAGTGGCGGGTTCACTGAACAGTACAGGTATACAGTGGCGGGTTCACTGAACACAACAGGTATGCAGTGGCGGGTTCACTGAACAGTACAGGTATACAGTGGCGGGTTCACTGAACACAACAGGTATGCAGTGGTGGGTTCACTGAACAGAACAGGTATACAGTGGCGGGTTCACTGAACACAACAGGTAAGCAGTGGCGGGTTCACTGAACAGGTATACAGTGGCGGGTTCACTGAACAGAACAGGTATACAGTGGCAGGTTCACTGAACACAACATGTATGCAGTGGCGGGTTCACTGAACAGAACAGGTATACAGTGGCGGGTTCACTGAACACAACAGGTATGCAGTGGCGGGTTCACTGAACAGGTATACAGTGGCGGGTTCACTGAACAGAACAGGTATACAGTGGCAGGTTCACTGAACAGAACAGGTATGCAGTGGCGGGTTCACTGAACAGAACAGGTATACAGTAGCGGGTCCACTGAACAGAACAGGTATGCAGTGGCGGGTTCACTGAACAGTACAGGTATACAGTGGCGGGTTCACTGAACAGAACAGGTATACAGTAGCGGGTTCACAGAACAGAACAGGTATGCAGTGGCGGGTTCACTGAACAGTACAGGTATACAGTGGTGGGTTCACAGAACAGGTATGCAGTGGCAGGTTCACTGAACAGAACAGGTATGCAGTGGCGGGTTCACTGAACAGGTATACAGTGGCGGGTTCACTGAACAGAACAGGTATACAGTGGTGGGTCCACTGAACAGAACAGGTATGCAGTGGCGGGTTCACTGAACAGAACAAGTATACAGTAGCGGGTCCACTGAACAGTACAGGTATACAGTGGCAGGTTCACAGAACAGGTATGCAGTGGCAAATTCACTAAACAGAACAGGTATGCAGTGGCGGGTTCACTGAACAGTACAGGTATACAGTGGTGGGTTCACTGAACACAACAAGTATGCAGTGGCGGGTTCACTGAACAGAACAGGTATACAGTAGCGGGTCCACTGAACAGAACAGGTATACAGTGGCGGGTTCACTGAACACAACAGGTATGCAGTGGCGGGTTCACTGAACAGAACAGGTATACAGTGGCGGGTTCACTGAACACAACAGGTATGCAGTGGCGGGTTCACTGAACAGGTATACAGTGGCGGGTTCACTGAACAGAACAGGTATACAGTGGCAGGTTCACTGAACAGAACAGGTATGCAGTGGCGGGTTCACTGAACAGTACAGGTATACAGTGGCGGGTTCACTGAACACAACAGGTATACAGTGGCGGGTTCACTGAACAGAACAGGTATACAGTGGCAGGTTCACTGAACAGAACAGGTATGCAGTGGCGGGTTCACTGAACAGTACAGGTATGCAGTGTTGGGTTCACTGAACACAACAGGTATGCAGTGGCGGGTTCACTGAACAGAACAGGTATACAGTGGCGGGTTCACTGAACACAACAGGTATGCAGTGGCGGGTTCACTGAACAGGTATACAGTGGCGGGTTCACTGAACAGAACAGGTATACAGTGGCAGGTTCACTGAACAGAACAGGTATGCAGTGGCGGGTTCACTGAACAGAACAGGTATACAGTAGCGGGTCCACTGAACAGAACAGGTATGCAGTGGCGGGTTCACTGAACAGTACAGGTATACAGTGGCGGGTTCACTGAACAGAACAGGTATACAGTAGCGGGTTCACAGAACAGAACAGGTATGCAGTGGCGGGTTCACTGAACAGTACAGGTATACAGTGGCGGGTTCACAGAACAGGTATGCAGTGGCAGGTTCACTGAACAGAACAGGTATGCAGTGGCGGGTTCACTGAACAGGTATACAGTGGCGGGTTCACTGAACAGAACAGGTATACAGTGGCGGGTCCACTGAACAGAACAGGTATGCAGTGGCGGGTTCACAGAACAGGTATACAGTAGCGGGATCACTGAACACAACAGGTATGCAGTGGCGGGTTCACTGAACAGAACAGGTATACAGTAGCGGGTCAAGTGAACAGTACAGGTATACAGTGGCGGGTTCACAGAACAGGTATGCAGTGGCAAGTTCACTAAACAGAACAGGTATGCAGTGGCGGGTTCACTGAACAGTACAGGTATACAGTGGTGGGTTCACTGAACACAACAGGTATGCAGTGGCGGGTTCACTGAACAGAACAGGTATACAGTAGCGGGTCCACTGAACAGAACAGGTATACAGTGGCGGGTTCACTGAACACAACAGGTATGCAGTGGCGGGTTCATCTGAACAGAACAGGTATACAGTGGCGGGTTCACTGAACACAACAGGTATGCAGTGGCGGGTTCACTGAACAGGTATACAGTGGCGGGTTCACTGAACAGAACAGGTATACAGTGGCAGGTTCACTGAACAGAAAAGGTATGCAGTGGCGGGTTCACTGAACAGTACAGGTATACAGTGGCGGGTTCACTGAACACAACAGGTATGCAGTGGTGGGTTCACTGAACAGAACAGGTATACAGTGGCGGGTTCACTGAACACAACAGGTATGCAGTGGCGGGTTCACTGAACAGAACAGGTATACAGTGGCAGGTTCACTGAACAGAACAGGTATGCAGTGGTGGGTTCCCTGAACAGAACAGGTATACAGTAGCGGGTCCACTGAACAGAACAGGTATGCAGTGGCGGGTTCACTGAACAGTACAGGTATACAGTGGCGGGTTCACTGAACAGAACAGGTATACAGTAGCGGGTCCACTGAACAGAACAGGTATGCAGTGGCGGGTTCACTGAACAGTACAGGTATACAATGGCGGGTTCACAGAACAGGTATGCAGTGGCAGGTTCACTGAACAGAACAGGTATGCAGTGGCGGGTTCACTGAACAGGTATACAGTGGCGGGTTCACTGAACAGAACAGGTATACAGTGGCGGGTCCACTGAACAGAACAGGTATGCAGTGGCTTGTTCACTGAACAGGTATACAGTGGCGGGATCACTGAACAGAACAGGTATACAGTGGCGGGTTCACAGAACATGTATGCAGTGGCAGGTTCACTGAACAGAACAGGTATGCAGTGGCGGGTTCACTGAACAGTACAGGTATACAGTGGCGGGTTCACTGAACACAACAGATTTGCAGTGGGGGGTTCACTGAACAGAACAGGTATACAGTAGCGGGTCCACTGAACAGAACAGGTATGCAGTGGCGGGTTCACTGAACAGAACAGGTATACAGTGGCGGGTTCACTGAACAGAACAGGTATACAGTAGCGGGTCCACTGAACAGTACAGGTATACAGTGGCGGGTTCACAGAACAGGTATGCAGTGGCAGGTTCACTGCACAGAACAGGTATGCAGTGGCGGGTTCACTGAACAGTACAGGTATACAGTGGCAGGTTCACTGAACAGAACAGGTATGCAGTGGCGGGTTCACTGAACAGTACAGGTATACAGTGGCGGGTTCACTGAACACAACAGGTATGCAGTGGCGGGTTCACTGAACAGAACAGGTATAAAGTAGCGGGTCCACTGAACAGAACAGGTATACAGTGGCGGGTTCACTGAACACAACAGGTATGCAGTGGCGGGTTCACTGAACAGAACAGGTATACAGTGGCGGGTTCACTGAACACAACAGGTATGCAGTGGCGGGTTCACTAAACAGGTATACAGTGGCGGGTTTACTGAACAGAATAGGTATGCAGTGGCGGGTTCACTGAACAGTACAGGTATACAGTGGCGGGTTCACTGAACACAACAGGTATGCAGTGGCGGGTTCACTGAACAGTACAGGTATACAGTGGCGGGTTCACTGAACACAACAGGTATGCAGTGGTGGGTTCACTGAACAGAACAGGTATACAGTGGCGGGTTCACTGAACACAACAGGTATGCAGTGGCGGGTTCACTGAACAGGTATACAGTGGCGGGTTCACTGAACAGAACAGGTATACAGTGGCAGGTTCACTGAACAGAACAGGTATGCAGTGGTGGGTTCACTGAACAGAACAGGTATACAGTAGCGGGTCCACTGAACAGAACAGGTATGCAGTGGCAGGTTCACTGAACAGAACAGGTATGCAGTGGCGGGTTCACTGAACAGGTATACAGTGGCGGGTTCACTGAACAGAACAGGTATACAGTGGCGGGTCCACTGAACAGAACAGGTATGCAGTGGCGGGTTCACTGAACAGGTATACAGTGGCGGGTTCACTGAACAGAACAGGTATACAGTGGCGGGTCCACTGAACAGAACAGGTATGCAGTGGCGGGTTCACAGAACAGGTATACAGTGGCGGGTTCACTTAACACAACAGGTATGCAGTGGCGGGTTCACTGAACAGAACAGGTATACAGTAGCGGGTCCACTGAACAGTACAGGTATACAGTGGCGGGTTCACAGAACAGAACAGGTATGCAGTGGCGGGTTCACTGAACAGTACAGGTATACAGTGGCGGGTTCACAGAACAGGTATGCAGTGGCGGGTTCACTGAACAGTACAGGTATACAGTGGCGGGTTCACTGAACAGAACAGGTATACAGTAGCGGGTTCACAGAACAGAACAGGTATGCAGTGGCGGGTTCACTGAACAGTACAGGTATACAGTGGCGGGTTCACAGAACAGGTATGCAGTGGCAGATTCACTGAACAGAACAGGTATGCAGTGGCCGGTTCACTGAACAGGTATACAGTGGCAGGTTCACTGAACAGTACAGGTATACAGTGGCGGGTCCACTGAACAGAACAGGTATGCAGTGGCGGGTTCACAGCACAGGTATACAGTGGCGGGTTCACTGAACACAACAGGTATGCAGTGGCGGGTTCACTGAACAGAACAGGTATACAGTAGCGGGTCAAGTGAACACAACAGGTATGCAGTGGCGGGTTCACAGAACAGGTATGCAGTGGCAAGTTCACTAAACAGAACAGGTATGCAGTGGCGGGTTCACTGAACAGTACAGGTATACAGTGGTGGGTTCACTGAACACAACAGGAATGCAGTGGCGGGTTCACTGAACAGAACAGGTATACAGTAGCGGGTCCACTGAACAGAACAGGTATACAGTGGCGGGTTCACTGAACACAACAGGTATGCAGTGGCGGGTTCACTGAACAGAACAGGTATACAGTGGCGGGTTCACTGAACACAACAGGTATGCAGTGGCGGGTTCACTGAACAGGTATACAGTGGCGGGTTCACTGAACAGAACAGGTATACAGTGGCAGGTTCACTGAACAGAACAGGTATGCAGTGGCGGGTTCACTGAACAGTACAGGTATACAGTGGCGGGTTTACTGAACACAACAGGTATGCAGTGGTGGGTTCACTGAACAGAACAGGTATACAGTGGCGGGTTCACTGAACACAACAGGTATGCAGTGGCGGGTTCACTGAACAGGTATACAGTGGCGGGTTCACTGAACAGAACAGGTATACAGTGGCAGGTTCACTGAACAGAACAGGTATGCAGTGGTGGGTTCCCTGAACAGAACAGGTATACAGTAGCGGGTCCACTGAACAGAACAGGTATGCAGTGGCGGGTTCACTGAACAGTACAGGTATACAGGTATACAGTGGCGGGTTCACTGAACAGAACAGGTATACAGTAGCGGGTCCACTGAACAGAACAGGTATGCAGTGGCGGGTTTACTGAACAGTACAGGTATACAGTGGCGGGTTCACAGAATAGGTATGCAGTGGCAGGTTCACTGAACAGAACAGGTATGCAGTGGCGGGTTCACTGAACAGGTATACAGTGGCGGGTTCACTGAACAGAACAGGTATACAGTGGCGGGTCCACTGAACAGAACAGGTATGCAGTGGCGGGTTCACTGAACAGGTATACAGTGGCGGGTTCACTGAACAGAACAGGTATACAGTGGCGGGTTCACAGAACATGTATGCAGTGGCAGGTTCACTGAACAGAACAGGTATGCAGTGGCGGGTTCACTGAACAGTACAGGTATACAGTGGCGGGTTCACTGAACAGAACAGGTATACAGTAGCGGGTCCACTGAACAGAACAGGTATGCAGTGGCGGGTTCACTGAACAGTACAGGTATACAGTGGCGGGTTCACTGAACAGAACAGGTATACAGTAGCGGGTTCACAGAACAGAACAGGTATGCAGTGGCGGGTTCACTGAACAGTACAGGTATACAGTGGCGGGTTCACAGAACAGGTATGCAGTGGCAGGTTCACTGAACAGAACAGGTATGCAGTGGCGGGTTCACTGAACAGGTATACAGTGGCGGGTTCACTGAACAGAACAGGTATACAGTGGCGGGTCCACTGAACAGAACAGGTATGCAGTGGCGGGTTCACTGAACAGGTATACAGTGGCGGGTTCACTGAACAGAACAGGTATACAGTGGCGGGTTCACAGAACATGTATGCAGTGGCAGGTTCACTGAACAGAACAGGTATGCAGTGGCGGGTTCACTGAACAGTACAGGTATACAGTGGCGGGTTCACTGAACACAACAGATTTGCAGTGGGGGGTTCACTGAACAGAACAGGTATACAGTAGCGGGTCCACTGAACAGAACAGGTATGCAGTGGCGGGTTCACTGAACAGAACAGGTATACAGTGGCGGGTTCACTGAACAGAACAGGTATACAGTAGCGGGTCCACTGAACAGTACAGGTATACAGTGGCGGGTTCACAGAACAGGTATGCAGTGGCAGGTTCACTGCACAGAACAGGTATGCAGTGGCGGGTTCACTGAACAGTACAGGTATACAGTGGCAGGTTCACTGAACAGAACAGGTATGCAGTGGCGGGTTCACTGAACAGTACAGGTATACAGTGGCGGGTTCACTGAACACAACAGGTATGCAGTGGCGGGTTCACTGAACAGAACAGGTATAAAGTAGCGGGTCCACTGAACAGAACAGGTATACAGTGGCGGGTTCACTGAACACAACAGGTATGCAGTGGCGGGTTCACTGAACAGAACAGGTATACAGTGGCGGGTTCACTGAACACAACAGGTATGCAGTGGCGGGTTCACTAAACAGGTATACAGTGGCGGGTCCACTGAACAGAATAGGTATGCAGTGGCGGGTTCACTGAACAGTACAGGTATACAGTGGCGGGTTCACTGAACACAACAGGTATGCAGTGGCGGGTTCACTGAACAGTACAGGTATACAGTGGCGGGTTCACTGAACACAACAGGTATGCAGTGGTGGGTTCACTGAACAGAACAGGTATACAGTGGCGGGTTCACTGAACACAACAGGTATGCAGTGGCGGGTTCACTGAACAGGTATACAGTGGCGGGTTCACTGAACAGAACAGGTATACAGTGGCAGGTTCACTGAACAGAACAGGTATGCAGTGGTGGGTTCCCTGAACAGAACAGGTATACAGTAGCGGTTCCACTGAACAGAACAGGTATGCAGTGGCGGGTTCACTGAACAGTACAGGTATACAGTGGCGGGTTCACTGAACAGAACAGGTATACAGTAGCGGGTCCACTGAACAGAACAGGTATGCAGTGGCTGGTTCACTGAACAGTACAGGTATACAGTGGCGGGTTCACGGAACAGGTATGCAGTGGCAGGTTCACTGAACAGAACAGGTATGCAGTGGCGGGTTCACTGAACAGGTATACAGTGGCGGGTTCACTAAACAGAACAGGTATACAGTGGCGGGTCCACTGAACAGAACAGGTATGCAGTGGCGGGTTCACTGAACAGGTATACAGTGGCGGGTTCACTGAACAGAACAGGTATACAGTGGCGGGTCCACTGAACAGAACAGGTATGCAGTGGCGGGTTCACAGAACAGGTATACAGTGGCGGGTTCACTGAATACAACAGGTATGCAGTGGCGGGTTCACTGAACAGAACAGGTATACAGTAGCGGGTCCACTGAACAGTACAGGTATACAGTGGCGGGTTCACAGAACAGAACAGGTATGCAGTGGCGGGTTCACTGAACAGTACAGGTATACAGCGGCGGGTTCACAGAACAGGTATGCAGTGGCGGGTTCACTGAACAGTACAGGTATACAGTGGCGGGTTCACTGAACAGAACAGGTATACAGTAGCGGGTTCACAGAACAGAACAGGTATGCAGTGGCGGGTTCACTGAACAGTACAGGTATACAGTGGCGGGTTCACAGAACAGGTATGCAGTGGCAGATTCACTGAACAGAACAGGTATGCAGTGGCCGGTTCACTGAACAGGTATACAGTGGCAGGTTCACTGAACAGAACAGGTATACAGTGGCGGGTCCACTGAACAGAACAGGTATGCAGTGGCGGGTTCACAGCACAGGTATACAGTGGCGGGTTCACTGAACACAACAGGTATGCAGTGGCGGGTTCACTGAACAGAACAGGTATACAGTAGCGGGTCAAGTGAACAGTACAGGTATACAGTGGCGGGTTCACAGAACAGGTATGCAGTGGCAAGTTCACTAAACAGAACAGGTATGCAGTGGCGGGTTCACTGAACAGTACAGGTATACAGTGGTGGGTTCACTGAACACAACAGGTATGCAGTGGCGGGTTCACTGAACAGAACAGGTATACAGTAGCGGGTCCACTGAACAGAACAGGTATACAGTGGCGGGTTCACTGAACACAACAGGTATGCAGTGGCGGGTTCACTGAACAGAACAGGTATACAGTAGCGGGTTCACTGAACACAACAGGTATGCAGTGGCGGGTTCACTGAACAGGTATACAGTGGCGGGTTCACTGAACAGAACAGGTATACAGTGGCAGGTTCACTGAACAGAACAGGTATGCAGTGGCGGGTTCACTGAACAGTACAGGTATACAGTGGCGGGTTCACTGAACACAACAGGTATGCAGTGGTGGGTTCACTGAACAGAACAGGTATACAGTGGCGGGTTCACTGAACACAACAGGTATGCAGTGGCGGGTTCACTGAACAGGTATACAGTGGCGGGTTCACTGAACAGAACAGGTATACAGTGGCAGGTTCACTGAACAGAACAGGTATGCAGTGGTGGGTTCCCTGAACAGAACAGGTATACAGTAGCGGGTCCACTGAACAGAACAGGTATGCAGTGGCGGGTTCACTGAACAGTACAGGTATACAGTGGCGGGTTCACAGAATAGGTATGCAGTGGCAGGTTCACTGAACAGAACAGGTATGCAGTGGCGGGTTCACTGAACAGGTATACAGTGGCGGGTTCACTGAACAGAACAGGTATACAGTGGCGGGTCCACTGAACAGAACAGGTATGCAGTGGCGGGTTCACAGAACAGGTATGCAGTGGCAAGTTCACTGAACACAACAGGTATGCAGTGGCGGGTTCACTGAACAGGTATACAGTGGCAGGTCCACTGAACAGAACAGGTATGCAGTGGCAGGTTCACTGAACACAACAGGTATGCAGTGGTGGGTTCACTGAACAGGTATGCAGTGGTGGGTTCTCAGAAGAGGACTATATAGACTAATGCAATCTCAAAAAACGGCAAAAATATTCTGAAAAATATTTATTAACACATGTAGAAAAACATCAAAAGAACATGGTTCTTCAGTATCACAGTGATTGGCCTTAGGAATGCATAAAGATAAATTTCGACAAGTGGTTGCAGCTTGGCAGGTATTGAACTTTAAGGCAACGACACATGTTCGTTTCGGGCTTTTATAGAAAATTGTATGCGCCCTTCATCAGGCCGTAATACCAGATTCTAAAAAATAAAAATATATAGCAACACGTTAAAAACACAAAATACAATTCATTGAGTGCGACAAAGAAACTGTCGCACAATGTCCCTTCTAGAGTTGGTACTTGAGAGGAATTTTTTCCTCTTTCAAGATACATTCTATCTCCAACAAAGAGGATCCTCGATGGGTTCTAATGTGGCCCCTGTATACGCCAATCTGTTTGTGGAGAGGTTTGAGGAGGACTGGGTATACCGCAATGATCTTTTTATGAAATACGCCTGTATTTGGCGCAGATATATTGATGATATATTTCTGATCTGGGCGGGGCCTCGGTCCTCTTTTGACCTCTTCTACAATGAGCTCCAGGGAGCTTCTTCTGCATTGAAATTTACCTTCAGTGTGGATACGTCACAGATCTCATTTCTCGATGTGAATGTATGTAAACGGGGTCGGCTACTGTCGTTTGACTTATTTTCGAAACCTACAGATCGCAATACCCTCCTAGATTTTTATAGCTTCCATCCTAAATCCTTAAGAGAGTCATTGCCCAAGTCACAGCTTATGCGGGTACGTCGAATTGTTAGTGATGAAGAACAAACAAAAAGACGCATGTCTGGGATGACATCTAAATTTACAGATAGACATTACCCTAAAAAATTGGTTGAACGCATCAAAAGAGATGTTATGAAATGCGAACGAGTTGAATTGTTAAAAAAATCTCGGAAAAACTTGGGCAATGACAATCAGGAACGTATGATTTTAGCTATGTCATTTAGTACATTGTCCTCGAGGGTTGCGGATGTAGTCAAGCGGCACTGGCCTATCCTGCGGTCTGTTAGCACCGAAATACCGGCATTTAAGCAGATGCCCATGGTGGCTTACAAGAGGGCACAGTCCATAAGAGATCACTTAATCAGGGCGGATGTGGGATCCTGTAAAGACGGGACGCAGAGAACTTTGGCACCCACGCGCAAGGGCACGTTTCCGTGCTTACATTGCTCGTGTTGCCAATTGGTCCTAAAGGGGAAAAGCATTAATCACCCCATGAAAGGGTTTCCAGTCAAATTTTCCCATTATGCCACATGTGATACTAAATATGTGGTATATGGCATCAAGTGCCCATGCGGCAAGATGTATGTAGGGGAAACCACTCGATCAGTTAAGGAGCGCATCATTGAGCACAGGTCTAAAATTAACGTGGCTCTGAGACGCAATTTAGATTTATCCCAGATTGATTCCCCGGTGGCCCAGCACTTCGTTTCTATGGGCCATTCGGCGAACCAGCTGAGATTTTGTATTTTAGATATAGTACCCCCCCCTAGAAGGGGTGGGAATAGAGAATTAATGTTACTACATAAAGAGGCCCGCTGGATTAGATTTTTACAGACACTAACGCCAGCTGGACTCAATGTGGAATACAGACCACTATAGGATACAATCTATTTTTCTGAAACAAACTTTCGAATTGAAAGTTTTCCTGTGTCTCCTTTCTCTTTCAGTACCGACTTGGACTATGGATTATTGATCAACATTGCCACCGTGAGCTCACCTGATGGCTTGAAGTTTTTTGGCCCTTCACTTCCGATGTGGGTTGGATGTTCGGGTATGTGACGCACTGTATGGCCCCCACTCTCGATTTCCTCTAGTGCTCTATATTGGTGGGACTTCTATTTTTGATGGGGCGGCACATTGTTGTGACATTGAAATAATTGATATGCCCCTTTAATAGAGTCACCTTAGTTTATATTATATTAATAAATATATTTATCATGTTGATATATCCTGCTAGCACTGGAGGGTATTTGGGAGCTTTTCTCTATTTTTTTATATATATATATACCTTCCTCTACGTATCTGTTTGGTTAGGAATGGTTTATTGTAATATATCCCTATTAGCACCCTTAATATATACTTACTTCCTCCTGCGCTCCAGCGTGGGTATGAGATGATTCTCCATTGGTGCCTTTGGATTTCGTCATACTTACTTCCTTTTGCGCTCCAGCGTGGTCACTAGCCGCATTAGCCTTCCTCCCATTGGCCTGACAGCCGCTTCCGGTAGGAGGGGGCGGCACTCCCTCTCTACTGCTTTCTATTGGCTGCTCCGTGTGTGTGGATTTCACATCCGGGTCTGAGATGCGCTCCACGGTGGTTCCGCTCTCACGAGCTCCGGATTGGCTGACCCCCAATAGACAGCGTGGCTTGATGGGATATTTAAGAGGCAGGACATGCCGTCTTTAGTTGGGTTCCCACCTTGCAGCGCTTGTTTCCAGCCGTTGGGAAGGTAAACTTATTCTTACAGCTTTCATCTTTTATTCAGTTTATTGACTAGTTGCTCCTCTTGTCATAGATTTCTAATGCTGATGGTCTTCTGGTGTAGCTCTGTGTGGCCCTGTATATATTATTCATAGGCTTTCTGGTGTAGCTCTGTGTATATAGTTATGTCGGTGCTTACTAGTCAGATATCCCACTTAATGAACAATATATTTGTGTTGTTTTGGGTGGGATATGTAGGGATATACTGTATAGAAGTGAGCATTTACAGGGAGGCATTGTTGGCATTTGTACATTTATGGTTGTTTGATTTTGGGCCATGCCTCTGTCTGGGCCTCTCTGTGTGCCCATCTATTGAGTATCACATTGAGTTGGCTCAGGTCAGACTATACATATTACAGGGCTCTTTTTCCTTTTTCCTCTTTCTGACATATATAGGGGGCCTGACTGTGTGTTATATACTTGGGCATCTCACCATATTGGGACGAGTTTTTGCTGAGTTCATATATTTTTTATAATCTTTTTTAGACTTTGTGTGTCTGGTAAGTTCAGACACCCCCCAGTACTTGGCCTTCGTTGCTTGATTGGTCCTCCCCTCTGGTTGAGCTGCACAGGTTTGTTGATCTTCTCCATGTTCATATCAAAACTTTTGGTCTGGTTGGAATATATACAATATATGTACTATATACTATGTATTTCACATGCTTTTGGTGATGTACTATACATTATACATTCTATATCTCCTTGGTGACCAACTTAGGAATAAGGGGACTGATATTTACTAGCCCCCAGGAAGTCGGTCCACTATGGTTCATTTCGCTCTTGGGCTCTTGCTTTTCCCACAGGGGGACTGATATTTACTAGCCCCCAGGAAGTGGGTTTATTGCGGCCTCTTTCTTCACCCTAGGTCCTTATCCTGAGGCTCTGACTCCTTTCTTTTTACGTTACCTTGTCTTCATCTCCACACATCTCTTTTCAATTTTCTTCACGGATTTTTGGTCTTATCTATGTATGTAGACTCTGGAACTAAACCTGGGATAGGTATCACAAATCCCTCTTGGTGGTGGTCTCTCTTGTGCGACAGTTTCTTTGTCGCACTCAATGAATTGTATTTTGTGTTTTTAACGTGTTGCTATATATTTTTATTTTTTAGAATCTGGTATTACGGCCTGATGAAGGGCGCATACAATTTTCTATAAAAGCCCGAAACGAACATGTGTCGTTGCCTTAAAGTTCAATACCTGCCAAGCTGCAACCACTTGTCGAAATTTATCTTTATGCATTCCTAAGGCCAATCACTGTGATACTGAAGAACCATGTTCTTTTGATGTTTTTCTACATGTGTTAATAAATATTTTTCAGAATATTTTTGCCGTTTTTTGAGATTGCATTAGTCTATATAGTCCTCTTCTAAAGCTACAAATAAGTGTTGGTGGGTAAAGTGGATTACCCTGAAAAAGGACTGTGTTTTTGATCCTTCACAATACAAAGGACCGTACCTCTAGATTATTTGACAAAGTGGTGGGTTCTCAGAACAGGTATGTAGTGGTGGGTTCACAGAACAGGTATGCAGTGGCAGGTTCACTGAACAGGTATGCAGTGGTGGGTTCACTGAACAGGTATGCAGTGGTGGGTTCACTGAACAGGTATGCAGTGGTGGGTTCACAGTACAGGTATGCAGTGGTGGGTTCACAGAACAGGTATGCAGTGGTGGGTTCACTGAACAGGTATGCAGTTGCAGGTTCACTGAACAGAACTGGTATGCAATGGCAGGTTCACTGAACAGGTATACAGTGGCGGGTTCACTGAACAGAACAGGTATACAGTGGCGGGTCCACTGAACAGAACAGGTATGCAGTGGCGGGTTCACAGAACAGGTATACAGTGGCGGGTTCACTGAACACAACAGGTATGCAGTGGCGGGTTCACTGAACACAACAGGTATACAGTAGCGGGTCCACTGAACAGTACAGGTATACAGTGGCGGGTTCACAGAACAGGTATGCAGTGGCAAGTTCACTAAACAGAACAGGTATGCAGTGGCGGGTTCACTGAACAGTACAGGTATATAGTGGTGGGTTCACTGAACACAACAGGTATGCAGTGGCGGGTTCACTGAACAGAACAGGTATACAGTAGCGGGTCCACTGAACAGAACAGGTATACAGTGGCGGGTTCACTGAACACAACAGGTATGCAGTGGCGGGTTCACTGAACAGAACAGGTATACAGTGGCAGGTTCACTGAACACAACAGGTATGCAGTGGCGGGTTCACTGAACAGGTATACAGTGGCAGGTTCACTGAACAGAACAGGTATGCAGTGGCGGGTTCACTGAACAGTACAGGTATACAGTGGCGGGTTCACTGAACACAACAGGTATGCAGTGGCGGGTTCACTGAACAGAACAGGTATACAGTGGCGGGTTCACTGAACACAACAGGTATGCAGTGGCGGGTTCACTGAACAGGTATACAGTGGCGGGTTCACTGAACAGAACAGGTATACAGTGGCAGGTTCACTGAACAGAACAGGTATGCAGTGGCGGGTTCACTGAACTGAACAGGTATACAGTAGCGGGTCCACTGAACAGAACAGGTATGCAGTGGCGGGTTCACTGAACAGTACAGGTATACAGTGGCGGGTTCACTGAACAGAACAGGTATACAGTAGCGGGTCCACTAATAAGAACAGGTATGCAGTGGCAGGTTCACTGAACAGTACAGGTATACAGTGGCGGGTTCACAGAACAGGTATGCAGTGGCAGGTTCACTGAACAGAACAGGTATGCAGTGGCGGGTTCACTGAACAGGTATACAGTGGCGGGTTCACTGAACAGAACAGGTATACAGTGGCGGGTCCACTGAACAGAACAGGTATGCAGTGGCGGGTTCACAGAACAGGTATGCAGTGGCAAGTTCACTGAACACAACAGGTATCCAGTGGCGGGTTCACTGAACAGGTATACAGTGGCGGGTCCACTGAACAGAACAGGTATGCAGTGGCAGGTTCACTGAACACAACAGGTATGCAGTGGTGGGTTCACTGAACATGTATGCAGTGGTGGGTTCACAGAACAGGTATGCAGTGGTGGGTTCACAGAACAGGTATGCAGTGGCAGGTTCACTGAACAGGTATGCAGTGGTGGGTTCACTGAACAGGTATGCAGTGGTGGGTTCACTGAACAGGTATGCAGTGGTGGGTTCACAGTACAGGTATGCAGCAGTGGTGCTCAGCAGAGCTCGAATATTCGAGTAGCTCGAATATTCGAGCTCTTTTTCAGCTATTCGAGCTCGGTATTCGAGCTCCGAATAGCTGCAGGTATTCGAATGGGCTATTCGAGTAAACTCGAATAGCTCATTCACTATTCGCGCTATTCGAGCAAACAGCGTTATTCGAGCTCGAATACCGAGCTCGAATAGCGTCATAGCCCAGATTGATGTCCTTAGTGCCAATCAGAGGGCTCCCAGGCCCTCTGACGGCAGCCAATCACTGAGGGGGACCCTGGCCAGCCCCTACCCTATAAATAGCGGCCGCCATGTTCGGTTTTTCCGTCCTTGCCTGACTTTGTACAGAGAGAGATCTGCTCCTTTGTGCTTTGGCTTAGCAAGAGCTTTATTGTGGTCAATCACCTAGCGTTTTTGCTCACATACACCTCCTATATACACCTATATTGTTGTTAGTTAGATAGACATTGTATTTTAGTTAGTAGCTTTTGTGTTACATAGAGAGAGACAGCTGCTGCAGGCTTACAGCTTTAGGCCTCAGGGCCTTGCCTGTGTGGGCAGCTGTTCTCTCCTGTCCTCTGTTTATTTCTCATCTATACCAGTATTTCTGCTGTCCTTTACTACTGATTGATTGTATTTTGTATTGTAGTTATATACTGTAACTGTACTAGGACACTCACTGTCACTGTTCATAGGCTAGCTCCTGCGTGTGCGTGCACTCACTGTCTGTGTACACACACTCTATTTCCTTCTGATTACTACTTATTATTGTAACTGCTAGTTGTACTTCCTGACTGTTACTACTTACTTACTGTACTAGGGACACTCACTCAGTCACTGTTCATAGGCTAGCTCCTGCGCGTGTTTGCGCGTGCGTGCACTCACTGTCTGTAGTGTACACACACTCTATTTCCTTGTGATTACTACTTATTATTGTAACTTCTAGTTGTACTTCCTGACTGTTACTACTTACTTACTGTACTAGGGACACTCACTCAGTCTCTGTTCATAGGCTCGCTCCTGCGCGTGTTTGCGCGTGCGTGCACTCACTGTCTGTAGTGTACACACGCTCTATTTCCTTGTGATTACTACTGATTATTGTAACTGCTAGTTGTACTTCCTGACTGTTACTACTTACTTACTGTACTAGGGACACTCACTCAGTCACTGTTCATAGGCTAGCTCCTGCGCGTGTTTGCACGTGCGTGCACTCACTGTCTGTAGTGTACACACACTCTATTTTCTTGTGATTACTACTTATTATTGTAACTGCTAGTTGTACTTCCTGACTGTTACTACTTACTTACTGTACTAGGGACACTCACTCAGTCTCTGTTCATAGGCTAGCTCCTGCGCGTGTTTGCGCGTGCGTGCACTCACTGTCTGTAGTGTACACACACTCTATTTCCTTGTGATTACTACTGATTATTGTAACTGCTAGTTGTACTTCCTGACTGTTACTACTTACTTACTGTACTAGGGACACTCACTCAGTCACTGTTCATAGGCTAGCTCCTGCGCGTGTTTGCGCGTGCGTGCACTCACTGTCTGTAGTGTACACACACTCTATTTCCTTGTGATTACTACTTATTATTGTAACTTTTAGTTGTACTTCCTGACTGTTACTACTTACTTACTGTACTAGGGACACTCACTCAGTCTCTGTTCATAGGCTAGCTCCTCCGCGTGTTTGCGCGTGCGTGCACTCACTGTTTGTAGTGTACACACACTCTATTTCCTTGTGATTACTACTTATTATTGTAACTTCTAGTTGTACTTCCTGACTGTTACTACTTACTTACTGTACTAGGGACACTCACTCAGTCTCTGTTCATAGGCTAGCTCCTGCGCGTGTTTGCGCGTGCGTGCACTCACTGTCTGTAGTGTACACACACTCTATTTCCTTGTGATTACTACTGATTATTGTAACTGCTAGTTGTACTTCCTGACTGTTACTACTTACTTACTGTACTAGGGACACTCACTCAGTCACTGTTCATAGGCTAGCTCCTGCGCATGTTTGCGCGTGCGTGCACTCACTGTCTGTAGTGTACACACACTCTATTTCCTTGTGATTACTACTGATTATTGTAACTTCTAGTTGTACTTCCTGACTGTTACTACTTACTTACTAGACACTCACTCAGTCACCTCGCCCACCAACCCACTCCATTAAAGTACCCCACTTTTCACCCGCCCTTTTAAAAAACTTTTGTGTTTACGCCCAAAACATCGAAGATGTCTGGAAGTGGCAGCCAGCGCGGTTTGGGCAAGGGGAAGGGCAGCAAGGGAATCAGGAGGAGAGGGAGCAGCATTGTGGCAAGCCGCGGGCGCGGCCGCGCCACCATGCACAGTTCCGCAGCAGCAGCGTCAGTGGCTAACATTCCTCCTATAGCCACTGGCCGTGGACGCCTTGGGCGCCGCCCAGCAGGAGCATCTGCAACTCACGCTGCAGAGACACAGCAGCAGCAGCGTGTAGCACCTGCTCCGATTTTCCTCCAGCCGGGTCGGAAACGTCCCATTGAGGAAAAGGATGCAGACACTGTGGTGCAACTGATGACGGAGGATGAGCAGCCCGCCATCAGCTCTGCATCCGAGGCCTCCACCCTCACCACCACCACCACCACCCCTGTTCGCAGCAGCCGCCCAGCAGGGCCTGGGGAGGAGGCCAATTCACCGTCAGTCCCCGACCTGTCACTCAGCAGTCTTTTTACCCCAGGCACCATCAGGGTATTGTCTGCTGTTGTTGGCGATTTTGAGGAGGAGATGCTGATGGGCACTTTGGGGGAGGAGGGATTGGACAGCAAGACTGTGGCGACAGTCAAGCAGCCCATCCATGCATCAGGAGAGGAGTTTGGGGGGTCATCATCCCAGCAGGACATGTTTCAGGAGGGGGAGGATGATGATGACACGGTGACAGACAGAGACTGGGTGCCACCAGCTCCAGGGGATGTCGTCATCAGCAGCTCTGAGGAGGAGGAGGAGGATGCGCTTGTGGGCCTTGCAAGAAGGCGCATCATTGCAAGCATTGGCAGCAGTAGGCAGGTCCCACAGCCTGCTGGTGTCTCAGGCTCAGCAGCAGCAGCAGCATCTGCCAGTACCACCACCAGCCGCACCCAAGCCCCCCCCCCCCCAACCACCACAGGGAGACAGGCAGCAGCGGTTCCATGCCGTAGGGGGTTGTTTTTGTCACCAATCTGGCGATTTTTCACCATGCCCACAGTGTACAGCAAGTACGCCACTTGCAACCACTGTCAGCGGAAGTTGAGCAGAGGTGCAGACCCCTTAAAGTTCAGCACCAGCTCGCTCATCAACCACCTTGCTGCGAAACATTTCCACCAGCATGAGGAGTTCCAGAGGCTGAAGGCATCTGGTGCTGGCAGTGGCACCACACCCATCACTGCACAGCCTTCAGCAGCAGCAGCAGCAGCAACAGCAGCCACCCGCCCTCCTGCTCCTCCAGCAGCACCAGCAGGAGTGCGGAAACGCACTGCTCCTCCCCCCTCTGCAACTCCTGCCGCCGACACTGAGGCCTGTTCTGGCAGCCAGTCCTCAGTGGCCTCCTCTGCTGTGTCCGCTGATTCCCGTGCCAGCAAAAGGCCACGCCAGAGCCTTTTGAGCGAGTCCTTCCAGGGGGTGGTTAGGGCTCTGCCTCCCAGCAGCCGTCGCGTGTGGCAGCTGAACGGCTTGCTGGCACGGGCCATGTGCTCCCAACTCCTGCCGTACACGCTCGTGCAGGAGGGGAGCGACATGCGTGCGCTGCTTGCTTGTGCAGCCCCAGACTGGCAGCTCCCCAGCAGACACTTCTTCGCCCGCAAGGCCATTCCTGCACTGCACCGCTTTGTGATGGCCAATGTGGAGCGAGGGCTGGAGCACGCGGTTAGTGAAAGGGTCCACGTCACCATGGACTCCTGGAGCAGCCGCTTCGGGACAGGCCGCTACCTGTCCTTCACTGTCCACTGGGTCAGCTTGGTGGAAGGGGGTGAGGATGGGAGAGCAGCAGCGGGCACAGCAGCAGCAGCAACACGGGGTGGTGCCACCCCGCAGGGTCAGGGGAACTGCAGCAGGTTCCTCCGATCCTCTGCCATCCTCCGGCACACCTGGCCAAACCCCCCGCCTCAGCAGCAGCGTGAAGGCCCGCCACTGCCAAGCGCTGCTGCACTTGGTCAGCCTTGGGAAGACCAAGCTGACGGCAACCCATGTGTTGGCCAAACTCCAGGAGCAGGAGAGGATTTGGCTGACCCCCAGAGGCCTCAGAGTCGGAGAGGTGGTGGCCAACAATGGGGCCAATCTGGTTGCCGCAATAGACAGGGGAAACCTGACCCACATCCCCTGTCTTGCCCACGTGCTGAACCTGGTGGTGCAGAAGTTCTTGCGCACCTACCAGGGGATGGGCGAACTGCTGGAAACGGCAAGGAACATTGTGCGTCACTTCCGGCGCTCGGCTGCAGCCTGTGCGAGCCTGGAAGACGTGCAAAAGGAGCTGGAGCTGCCACGCCATCGGCTGATCCTTGACGTTCCGACTCGCTGGAACTCCACCCTGGCGATGTTGGAGCGTCTGGTTGAACAGAAGCACGCTGTCAACCAGTACCTTGCCCTGGCCACTGTTTCCACCGCTCAGAGAAGGGACAAGACCAGCAACATCCCGTCCATCGTCCCCGATGATGACTGGAGGCACATGCAGCAGGTGTGCTTAGTGCTGGCTCCCTTTCTGCAGGCCACTAACATGGTGAGCAGGGACCATGCTATGGTCTGCGAGTGGGTGCCCCTGGTTTGTCTGCTGAACAGGGCCCTCGATGCTTTGCTGGAACAGGGAGCGGCAGCCTTGGACCAGCAGGAGCGGCAAGCAGCTGCACAGTCCACCTCTGAGGGGGAGGAGGAGGAGGACTTGGTGGAGGTCCCTGACCTTGCTGCTGATGAGGGGGATCAGCACAGCGCAGCTGAGTTGGTGCGGGGGTGGAGAGAGGATGAGGCGGCAGAGGAGGAGGATGAGGACAGCAGCACTGCCATCGATGTGCCAGCACACGTGGCCCGCCTCTTCCCAATGGCAGCGCACATGCTGGCGTGCCTGCGCAGGGACCCCAGAGTGATCCAGATGAAGCAGAGGGAGGAGATCTGGATCAGCATGATGTTGGACCCACGCCTCAAGGGGAAGTTGAGCCAGTTCCTGCCGCCTGCAGGAGGAGACCCAGCGCAACAAATAAGGAGCTTGCAGCAGGCCCTTGTTGAGCGCTTGGAGGAAGCCTTCCCCCAGCCTTCCACCCCCACTGTCCAGCCAGCACAGAGACAGCAGCAGGTGCCTGCATCCAGCAGCAAGCGCCCCACAGACCTGCTGTCTCTCAGCAACGAGCTCTACAGGACTGTAGAGGCTCCGGCAGCAGTGACTAGAGAGGAGGTGCATGCAGCAGCATCCTCCTCCGGTCACAGCCAGCGCCTGACCCAAATGGTGGCTGACTACATGGGGTCCTACAGCGGGCTTGACAGCGATGCCCCTGTTGATCCCATGGAGTATTGGGTCAAGCGCCTGGAGATCTGGAGCGAGCTGGCGCAGTACGCCCTGGAAGTGCTGTCCTGTCCCCCTTCCAGCGTGCTGTCCGAGCGCTGCTTCAGTGCAGCTGGTGGCGTGGTCACCGAGAAACGCTCACGTCTGTCTCACAAGTCTGTGGACAGACTGACGTTTCTCAAAATGAACCAGGCGTGGGTGGAAGGCGAGTTCCTGGCCCCTGTTGTCGGCGAGAGGGGGACATGAACTGAAGAACCATCGTTAATGTGCCTTACCACCCTTTACCACCTCCTGGCTCCTGCTCACTAAGCCAGCCTGGTTCACTTTGACTATTACGTCGCCTGCAGCCACACATTTTACACCTACAGTGGGCTGCTGTGTACTGCCCTTCTGCTGTCTGTCTGTGTTTCCCACTGTCAGGGTACACAGATTTACCTTCTGCTGCCACTCTGCCACCAGCTATTACGTCAAACAATAGCTATATATCTGTGTAATTTGTTTTACAAACAAAACCAAAAAAACATAAAAAAAAAAAGGTTTAATTTTTCTGAGGTGCCCGGGTTGAAAACTGTGTTGTCCCAGTTGTGTATTGGACACAATGTGGGCTGCACGACCGCTGTCTGGGACCTCCTGTTGTGTTTATTTACACCCTGGTATCACCGCTTGGTACCAGGGCTATTATGTCACGCTGCCTGCCTGCTGCCACACTCACAATACTCCTCCATTCCTCCTGCTGCTGCTGCTGTCTGTCTGTGTTTGCCACTGTCAGGGTACACAGATTTACCTTCTGCTGCCACTCTGCCACCAGCTATTACGTCAAACAATAGCTGCTCACATAATTACTCCTCCATTCCTCCTGCTGCTGCTGCTGTCTGTCTGTGTTTCCCAACGCCAGGGTACACAGATTTACCTTCTGCTGCCACTATGCCACCAGCTATTACGTCAAACAATAGCTATATATCTGTGTAATTTGTTTTACAAACAAAACCAAAAAAACATAAAAAAAAAAAAGGTTTAATTTTTCTGAGGTGCCCGGGTTGAAAACTGTGTTGTCCCAGTTGTGTATTGGACACAATGTGGGCTGCACGACCGCTGTCTGGGACCTCCTGTTGTGTTTATTTACGCCCTGGTATCACCGCTAGGTACCAGGGCTATTATGTCACGCTGCCTGCCTGCTGCCACACTCACAATACTCCTCCATTCCTCCTGCTGCTGCTGCTGTCTGTCTGTGTTTCCCACTGTCAGGGTACACAGATTTACCTTCTGCTGCCACTCTGCCACCAGCTATTACGTCAAACAATAGCTGCTCACATAATTACTCCTCCATTCCTCCTGCTGCTGCTGCTGTCTGTCTGTGTTTCCCAACACCAGGGTACACAGATTTACCTTCTGCTGCCACTATGCCACCAGCTATTACGTCAAACAATAGCTATATATCTGTGTAATTTGTTTTACAAACAAAACCAAAAAACCATAAAAAAAAAGGTTTAATTTTTCTGAGGTGCCCGGGTTGAAAACTGTGTTGTCCCAGTTGTGTATTGGACACAATGTGGGCTGCACGACCGCTGTCTGGGACCTCCTGTTGTGTTTATTTACACCCTGGTATCACCGCTAGGTACCAGGGCTATTATGTCACGCTGCCTGCCTGCTGCCACACTCACAATACTCCTCCATTCCTCCTGCTGCTGCTGCTGTCTGTCTGTGTTTGCCACTGCCAGGGTACACAGAATTACCTTCTGCTGCCACTCTGCCACCAGCTATTACGTCAAACAATAGCTGCTCACATAATTACTCCTCCATTCCTCCTGCTGCTGCTGCTGTCTGTCTGTGTTTCCCAACGCCAGGGTACACAGATTTACCTTCTGCTGCCACTATGCCACCAGCTATTACGTCAAACAATAGCTATATATCTGTGTAATTTGTTTTACAAACAAAACCAAAAAACCATAAAAAAAAAAGGTTTAATTTTTCTGAGGTGCCCGGGTTGAAAACTGTGTTGTCCCAGTTGTGTATTGGACACAATGTGGGCTGCACGACCGCTGTCTGGGACCTCCTGTTGTGTTTATTTACGTCCTGGTATCACCGCTAGGTACCAGGGCTATTATGTCACGCTGCCTGCCTCATTGACTGCCTGCTGCCACACACTCATCCTCCTCCTCCTGCTGCTGAATTTACCTCCTGCTGTCTGTGTGTTTCCACTGCCAGGGAGCACATACAATGGCGCTTCCAACATGCGTGCGCCACCAGCTATTTGTTACGCTAAAAAATAGCTGCATTTCTTTAAAAAAACAAAAAAATTATATATACTTTTTATTAATACTGTGTGATATTATTTTTAGAGGTGTCCGGGTTGAAAACTGTGTTGTCCCAGTTGTGTATTGGACACAATGTGGGCTGCACGACCGCTGTCTGGGACCTCATGCTGTGTATTTACGGCCTGGTACCACCGCTAGGTACCACACAGCCTATTATGTCTCGCTGCCTGCCTCATTGACTGCCTGCTGCCACACAATCATCCGCCTCCTCCTGCTGCTGCTGCTGAATTTACCTCCTGCTGTCTGTGTGTTTCCACTGCCAGGTAGCACATACAATGGCGCTTCCAACATGCGTGCGCCACCAGCTATTTATTACGCTCAAAAATAGCTGCATTTCTTTAAAAAAAATATATATAAAAGAGAAATAAGTGAAGAAGAAGAAGACGATATAGAAAAAGAAGGAGAAGAAGAAGAAGAAGAAGAAGAAGGAGAAGAAGATGAAGAAGAAGAAGATGAAGAAGATGAAGATGAAGAAGATGAAGAACAAGATGAAGAAGATGAAGAAGATGAAGAAGAAGAAGATGAAGAAGATGAAGAAGATGTAGAAGAAGAAGATGAAGAAGAAGATGAAGAAGATGAAGAAGATGATGAAGAAGAAGATGAAGAAGATGAAGAAGATGAAGAAGAAGAAAAAGAAGATGAAGATGAAGAAGAAGAAGAAGAAGATGAAGAAGATGAAGAAGATGAAGAAGAAGATGAAGAAGAAGATGAAGAAGAAGATGATGATGAAGAAGATGAAGAAGATGAAGAAGAAGAAGATGAAGAAGAAGAAGAAGAAGAAGATATAGAAGAAGATATAGAAGAAGAAGATATAGAAGAAGAAGATATAGAAGAAGAAGAAGATATAGAAGATAAAAAGAAGAAGAAGAAGAAGAAGTATATACAGTACTGAACAAAATTCTGGACACAACTTCTCTTTCCACCTTTTTTTTTTTAAAGGAACATCCCCACATAATCACTTGCTGTTGTTACTTGGAAAAAAAGATGTTTCTTGCATCATTCACCCTCAAAACAAGTGTTGGAAGCTATTTAAGGCCAATTCGAATAGTCAGCTCGAATAATGAGCTCGAATACCGACTCGAATAGTGAGCTCGAAGTCCGAGGTCGAATCGAATAGTAAAAAATATTCGACTCGAATATTCGACTGAATTCGAATAATTTACTATTCGAATTCGACCAAACTCGAATAATAAAAAGGGGTATCCGAGCATCACTATACTATGCAGTGGTGGGTTCGCAGAACAGGTATGCAGCCAGGAACAAGCTAAGCCTAACTAATCTTTCCCTATGAGAGACAGTCTGCAGCAGCTCGCTCTACTCTCACTAATGCAGGCACACGAGTGACCGTAATGGCCGCCGCTGCCTGCCATATATAAGGGGGGTGGGGCTCCAGGGGCTAGTGTAGCCTAATTGGCTACACTGGGCCTGCTGACTGTGATGTAGAGGGTCAAAGTTGACCCTCCATGTGCATTATGGGGCAAACCGAACTTCCGCAAAGGTTCGACTGCGGGACGCGAACGCGAACCACGGAAGTTCGCATGGAACCGTTCGCAGGCGAACCGTTCGGCCCAACTCTACTGGCCAGTCACAAGTTGTCTGCCATTGTGAACACTACGTGGAAGCACTCAGACCTTAGTCAGATCCAACAGTGTGTTAGAACCAGGAGGACCTGGGAATTCACACTAAGCCAGAATTCTTGTATTATTATTGTGTTATCTTCTGTTTATATTTCAGACTAGTTCCAGGGTGTAGAGACCACGGACCTCACACCCAGACTAGGGAACTTGTGTTATCATCTGTTTATACTTCAGACTAGTTCCAGGGTGTAGAGTAGTGTTGGGCGAACAGTGTTCGCCACTGTTCGGGTTCTGCAGAACATCACCCTGTTCGGGTGATGTTCGAGTTCGGCCGAACACCTGATGGTGTTCGGCCTTTTAAGTTCGGGTTTGCCCCGAACTACTAATTGGCCGCCGAACAGGGCCGAACAGGGCCCCTGTTCGGCCGAATACTGCCCCCCTATGGGGTCGCAGGCATAAGGGGGGAGCATGCCCCGATTGCGGGGGGGGTCGGAAATTCCCCCCACCCCCTCCGCTAGCGCTCCCCCCTCTGCCCGCTTCCCCATACAAAAGTTTCAGGAAGTACCGGTCCGGTGGTAGTGGGTGGCTGGCAGTGGGCGGCACTGTGAAGTGAGTGACTGAGGAGGAGGAGTCCGGAGAGTGACGCGTTGAGGGAGGCCGGGCAGCGGGCGGTTCAGCAGTAGTACCGTACTACTGCTGAACCGCCCGCTGCCCGGCCTCCCTCAACGCGTCACTCTCCGGACTCCTCCTCCTCAGTCACTCACTTCACAGTGCCGCCCACTGCCAGCCACCCACTACCACCGGACCGGTACTTCCTGAAACTTTTGTATGGGGAAGCGGGCAGAGGGGGGAGCGCTAGCGGAGGAAGTGGGGGGAATTTCCGACCCCCCATCCCCCCCCCGCGATCGGGGCATGCTCCCCCCTTATGCCTGCGACCCCATAGGGCCCCCAAAAGCGGGATGTTCAGGGAGTTCGGGGTTCGGCCCGAACATGCCGAACATTGCGGCCATGTTCGGCGAACTTTCCCGAACCCGAACATCCAGGTGTTCGCCCAACACTAGTGTAGAGACCACGGACCTCACACCCAGACTAGGGAACTTGTGTTATCATCTGTTTATACTTCAGACTAGTTCCAGGGTGTAGAGACCACGGACCTCACACCCAGACTAGGGAACTTGTGTTATCATCTGTTTATACTTCAGACTAGTTCCAGGGTGTAGAGACCACGGACCTCACACCCAGACTAGGGAACTTGTGTTATCATCTGTTTATACTTCAGACTAGTTCCAGGGTGTAGAGACCACGGACCTCACACCCAGACTAGGGAACTTGTGTTATCATCTGTTATTCTCCAGACTAGTTCCAGGGTGTAGAGACCAAGGACCTCACTCCCAAGTCTAGGCATTGTTTGATATCTGTTATGACCTATTGCTTTCCTGACCACTCCTCTGATCTCTGATTCGGTACCTCGCATATCTGGTACTCTGTTGCCAAACCCTGCTTGCCTTCGATACCGAATCAGCCTACTGTCTATGTACCTTATCTGACCGTGTGTTGCCGACCTGGCTTGCCCGACCTCGAGAGCTATCTCCCCAATTAAGAGATAGTCTCCAGTTCAGTCAGTGACGTTCACCCTGGGTGTCACTCACTCTCTGAACCTTCCTTCTTCCAGCCTGACTCCACCCCTGGGAGAATCTCAGGCTACTGGAAGGTTCCTTATCTCAAGAGCAGTATTGCTCATACTGTCTCTTATTACCTGTGCATTACTCAAAGTACTACTGTTACACCAAGCACTCACACATTTATAGGTGTCCAGAGGTTAGCAATATATCTGTAGTATTGGTGATTCTGCAGATCATCAATAATCAGGTATATATCTCCATTCTTGGTGATACTGCAGATCACCAATAATCAGATTCTCTCTGTGTGCTGACACCGATCATTACAGAATGGCAGACCAAACCCAAATGGACGTACTCCGCAGCCGTCTAGATGCACTCACCACTACGGTGGAGAATTACAGCCGAGTGCTGGACAGTCACCAGACTCAAATCAACGCTTTGTCTGGGACTGTACAAGTTTATCAGACGGCTGTGGATTCAGTGCGATCTCCTCCTAGCACAGACATACGCATGCCTGTACCTGAAAGATTTTCTGGTCACAGATCTGACTTCCGGAATTTCAGAAATAGAGTGTTGTCATACTTTGAGTTAAGGCCTAATTCATCAGAAACCATGGCACAAAGAGTAACTTTTATTAAGACTTTGTTGTCAGGCGATTCCCAGACTTGGGCATATAGCCTTCCAACTGAACATCAGGCCCTAACCTCGGTGGAAGAGTTTTTTAAAGCTATGGCTATAATTTACGATGATCCGGACATTGCCTCTACCGCTGAGCAGAAGCTCAAGATGCTACGGCAAGGCAAAGGTCCGGTAGAAAATTACGCTGCAGAGTTCAGGAAATGGGCAGTGTCGGCTAGGTGGGTCTCATTCGCCCTTCTAGACTGTTTTTTGTCAGGGTTGTCAGATGAGGTCTCTGATCTAATGTTGGGTCATCCTGAGCCAAAGTCTATCGATGAGGCCATTTCATTAGCCATCAGAATTGATCGTCGTCTGCGTCAGGGCCGTGCAGAGGATTCTCAAGGGGGGGTGCTCAAATTTTAAAAAGGGGCCCTAATCGATAAATCGTGCTAAATTGTGTATGTAATACCCCTTCTCCAGAAAGCACTAGGCAGTCTTAACCCCCCCACCACCACACACACACACCTTTATAGAAGTATCAGGCAGACTTTGTGTCTTCTTCCAACCAACTTCTTTGGTGCCACCACCCTCAAATCATCAGTCATAGGTGCGCACTATTAGAGTGGGCACAGTGGAGCCTGATGTAGGCATGGATTCACCTTTCATTACTGGGACCTCTGTCCCTCTAGATCAGCACCCAAGCTTCTTTTCAGGCAAAGAAGCAGTGGTTGCCAATATGCAGTGGTTGCTAAGCATTAGTAGATGCAAAACTGCAGTAAGTGCCAAGGTGCAGTGGGTGCACAGATGCAGTGGGTGGTAAGACGCAAAGGTCCAGTTTGTGCTAATTTGCAGTGGGTGCCGATGTGCCAAAGTACAGTCCGTGTCAAGCTGCTGTGGGTACCAAGGTCCAGTTTGTATTGGGTGTTTATTTGCAGTGGATGCTATGCTATATTGGGTGCTGAATGAGTAGCAGAAGGCGATAAACAATAGTGGGTGCCATGTGAGTGCTAATTGGTACAGGGAGCCATGTGAGTGTTGGACATGAGTGAGTAGGGAGTGCCATGTGTGGTCTGGATGTGTGCCATGGGAGAGTACTGAGTCTCATATGGGTTCAGACCAAGGGTGGGTACTGGGTGCTATTTGGGTGCTGGTCATGGATGGGTACTAGGTGCATATAATGGCTTTGGAACTTTGTGCTGTGTGAGTACTGTGCCATGTGGGTGTTGATTATGGGGGTTATAGGGTGTCATGTGGGTCTTAGGTACTAATACTGAGTGCCAATTGGGTACTGGGAGCAAGTACATGGTAACATCTGGGTAATGGGTGCTGGCTAGTGGGGTATTTGTTGTCATGTGGGTGATAAATGCAGAAGCTGGGTGCCATGTGGTGGGTTCTGGGTGCTGGCACAGGGTGTCATGTGCATTCTGGCTGTATGGGTTGGTGTCAAGCATCATGTAGGTGTTGATTGCAGTTACTCAGTCCCTTGTGAGTTCTGGGTGCAAGTACTGGATGTAATCTGTGATGGCTTTGTGTTTGTGCTGGGCACCAAGTGGAGGCTTAGTGCAACTGGAACTACTGCAGATGAAACATGTGGGTGTTGGGTGCAGGTACATTGGTGCATTGCCTGCACTAGGTGCTAGCTATGGGTGGGCATTGTGTGCCATGTGGATTCTGAGTGCAGGTACTTTGGGTGCTAGTACTGGTTTATGTGAGTTCAGATAATGTGCAAGTACTGTGCCAAGTGAGTGTGAGTACTGGGTGCCAGCTATAGGGTGAATGATGCAAGTACTAAGTGCCATATGGAGGTCGGATATAAGTATTAGGTGAAAGTTGCTTGGTGCAAGTACTGGGTGATTGCTATAGTGGGGGTTACTGGTTGAGTGTAATGTGGGTGCTGAATATCGGTGGGATTGCGGTGGGTGCAGGGAGTGGGAGGTCACTGTGGGTACTGCTATGAATGGCATAGTTGTTGCTAGGGGAGGTAGAGGTCAGTGTGGTTGCTGGGGGAGGTAGAGGTCAGTGTGGGTGCTGGTGGAAGGGTAGGTCACTGTGGGTTCTGTGGAAGGAAGAGGTCAGTATGAGTGCTGGAGGAAGGGGAGGTCACTGTGGGTGCTGGGGAGGGAGAGGTCACTGTGGGTGCTAGGTGGAGGGAGAGGTCATTGTGGGAGGGAGAGGTCACTGTGGGTGCTGGGAGAGGTCATTGTAGTTATTGGAGGAGGGAGTAGTTGTGGATGCTGTGTGTTGGGAGAGATCAGTGTGGGCGCTGCTTTTGGGATGGGAGGTCCCTGTAAGTGCTGCAGGGGACAGGAGGGTAGCCTCTGGGGGAGGGAAAGACCACTGTGGGTGCTGGGGGAAGGATAGGTCAGTGTGGGTGCTGGGGTAGGCAGGATCACTGCTAGAGCTGGGGAGGGAGAGGTGATTGTGGGTGGTAGGTGAAGGGAGAGGTCACTGTGGGAGGGAGAGGTCACTGTGGGTGCTGGGGGAGGGAGAGGTCACTGTGGGTGCTAGGTGGAGAGAGAGGTCACTGTGGGAGGGAGAGGTCACTGTGGGTGCTGGGGGAGGGAGAGGTCACTGTAGGTGCTAGGTGGAAGGAGAGGTCACTGTGTGTGCTAGGTGGATGGAGAGGTCACTGTGGGAGGGAGTGGTCACTGTGGGTGCTGGTGGAGGAAGAGGTCACTGTGAGTGCTAGGTGGAGGGAGAGGTCACTGTGGGTGCTAGACGCAGGGAGAGGTCACTGTGGGTGCTAGGTGGAGGCAGAGGTCACTGTGGGTGCTGGTGGAGGGAGAGGTCACTGTGGGTGCTAGGTGGAGGGAGAGGTCACTGTGGGAGGGAGAGGTCACTGTGGGTGCTAGGTGGAGGGAGAGGTCACTGTGGGAGGGAGAGGTCACTGTGGGTGCTAGGTGGAGGGAGAGGTCACTGTGGGTGCTAGGTGGAGGGAGAGGTCACTGTGGGTGCTAGGTGGAGGGAGAGGTCACTGTGGGTGCTGGGGAAGGAGATGTCACTGTGGGTGCTAGGTGGAGGGAGAGGTCACTGTGGCAGGGAGAGGTCACTGTGGGAGGGAGAGGTCACTGTGGGTGCTGGTGGAGGGAGAGGTCACTGTGGGTGCTAGGTGCAGGGAGAGGTCACTGTGGGTGCTAGGTGGAGGGAGAGGTCACTGTGGGTGCTAGGTGGAGGGAGAGGTCACTGTGGGAGGGAGAGGTCACTGTGGGTGCTGGGGAAGGAGATGTCACTGTGGGTGCTAGGTGGAGGGAGAGGTCACTGTGGCAGGGAGAGGTCACTGTGGGAGGGAGAGGTCACTGTGGGTGCTAGGTGCAGGGAGAAGTCACTGTGGGTGCTAGGTGCAGGGAGAGGTCACTGTGGGTGCTAGGTGGAAGGAGAGGACACTGTGGGTGCTAGGTGGAGGGAGAGGTCACTGTGGGAGGGAGAGGTCACTGTGGGTGCTAGGTGGATGAAGAGGTCACTGTGGGAGGGAGTGGTCACTGTGGGTGCTGGTGGAGGGAGAGGTCACTGTGGGTGCTAGGTGGATGGAGAGGTCACTGTGGGTGCTGGTGGAGGGAGAGGTCACTGTGGGTGCTAGGCGCAGGGAGAGGTCACTGTGGGTGCTAGGTGGAGGGAGAGGTCACTGTGGGTGCTGGTGGAGGGAGAGGTCACTGTGGGTGCTAGGCGCAGGGAGAGGTCACTGTGGGTGCTAGGTGGAGGGAGAGGTCACTGTGGGAGGGAGAGGTCACTGTGGGTGCTAGGTGGAGGGAGAGGTCACTGTGGGTGCTAGGTGGAGGGAGAGGTCACTGTGGGTGCTGGGGAAGGAGATGTCACTGTGGGTGCTAGGTGGAGGGAGAGGTCACTGTGGCAGGGAGAGGTCACTGTGGGTGCTGGTGGAGGGAGAGGTCACTGTGGGTGCTAGGTGGAGGGAGAGGTCACTGTGGGTGCTAGGTGGAGGGAGAGGACACTGTGGGTGCTAGGTGGATGGAGAGGTCACTGTGGGTGCTGGGGAGGGAGAAGTCACTGTGGGTGCTAGGTGAATGGAGAGGTCCCTGTGGGTGAGGAAGAAGTCACTATGGGTGCTTGGGGAGGTAGAGGTCAGTATGGGTCCTAGGTGGAGGGTGAGGTCAGTATGCCACACTAGGATTCCTATCCAGACCTCTTCACCTAAAAGTGCCCCAGGAGGAGGCGGAGCTTCTTGCGGGTGGGCGGGGCTTACCGCGGTAGGGGGCGGGGCTTATTTTGCGCGATCAGAGGGGCCTTTTTTACTGATTTTTAAAAGGGGGGGTGCCTGGGCACCCAGAGCACCCCCCTCTGCACGTGCCTGGTCTGCGTTATCAAAGACAGACCTGGGGTAGGAACAACGTGAGATATGTGTCCTACGCTGCACCTCCATCTGTTCCATCTCCACCCGTTTCACCTCCACCAGAACGATGCAGATTGGTCGGTCGAGATTGTCCCAGGTGGAACGGAGGCGCAGAGTAACAGAACAACTCTGTCTATACTGTGCAGAGGGGGGTCATAAAGTGCAGAATTGCCCTAAAAAGTCGGAAAACGCTGCCGCCTAGGTGTAGTCGGGGATAATACCCTAGGCGCGCAGTCATTACCTCCAGATGATAAACGTTTGCACCTTCCTTGTGCAATATCTTGGAAAGGTAAGACAGAGATTACTAAAGCCTTCATTGACTCTGGCTCAGCAGCCAATTTTATGGATTATGAATTTGCTAAGAAATTGGGGATTCCGATCACCCCATTGAAACAACGGATTCGGGTCACTGCAGTGGATGATTCTCCTCTGCAGAGTAACCACCCTCTTTCTCAGACCCCAGAGTTAAGGGTCACTATAGGGGTGTTACATAAAGAGAGTTTACGATTCCTGGTATTACGAATGACAACCTCCACGATCATTCTTGGCATGCCATGGTTACAACTTCATTTGCCTCAGATCAATTGGGCTACAGGTCAGCTAACGAGCTGGTCTACCCATTGTTATCATCATTGTCTAGCGAAGGTAACCTTAGGTAAAACCAAGATTCACATGGAGGGATTGCCAGATCAGTATTCAGAATTTGCGGACGTGTTTTGTCCCAAGTCAGCAGATAAACTTCCTCCACACCGTCCTTTCGATTGCCCCATTGATCTCAGGTCTGGTTGTATGCCCCATAGAGGTCATCTCTATAATTTATCTGGGCCAGAGAACTTAGCCACGCAAGAATGTATCCGAGAAAACTTAGCTAAGGGTTTTATTCGTCCCTCTCGGTCACCAGCAGGGGCAGGTTTCTTTTTTGTGAAAAAGAAGGATGGAGGCCTCCGACCATGCATTGATTATCGGGGCTTAAATAAAATTACAGTAAAAAATCTTTATCCTTTACCCTTAATAGACGATTTATTTACTCAGGTCACCGATGCTAAGATTTTCTCGAAGTTGGATTTAAGGGGTGCATACTAGTGTTGGGCGAACAGTGTTCGCCACTGTTCAGGTTCTGCAGAACATCACCCTGTTCGGGTGATGTTCGAGTTCGGCCAAACACCTGATGGTGTTCGGCCAAACTGTTCGGCCATATGGCCGAACTAAGAGCGCATGGCCGAACGTTCCCCGAACGTTCGGCTAGCGCTGTGATTGGCCGAACGGGTCACGTGGTTCGGACCCGAACGCGCTCTGATTGGCCGAACGGGTCACGTGGTTCGGGTAATTAAATATCTAATCCACGTCATTTCTCCGCCATTTGTCTGTGGGTTTAGCTTTGGGTAGGCAGGCAGGGTAGTTCTCTCTCCAGCCAGGCTAGCCAGGGTCCCCCCAGTCATTGTGTCGCTGCTGGGAACAGTAGTACACCTCTCACCCACACTATATAGCATTGTGTTTACTGCCACTCTGTGTCTCTGCTGGGAACAGTAGTACACCGCTCACCCACAATATATAGCATTGTGTTTACTGCCACTCTGTGTCTCTGCTGGGAACAGTAGTACACCGCTCACCCACACTATATAGCATTGTGTTTACTGCCACTCTGTGTCTCTGCTGGGAACAGTAGTACACCGCTCACCCACAACTGTATAGCATTGTGCTCTGTGTCGCTGCTGGGAATAGTAGTACACTGCTCACCCACCACTGTATAGCATTGTGCTCTGTGTCGCTGCTGGGAACAGTAGTAAACCGCTCACCCACCACTGTATAGCATTGTGCTCTGTGTCTCTGCTGGGAACAGTAGTACACCGCTAACCCACACTATATAGCATTGTGTTTACTGCCACTCTGTGTCTCTGCTGGGAACAGTAGTACACCGCTCACCCACCACTGTATAGCATTGTGCTCTGTGTCGCTGCTGGTAACAGTAGTACACCGCTCACCCACACTATATAGCATTGTGTTTACTGCCACTCTGTGCCTCTGCTGGGAACAGTAGTACACCGCTCACCCACCACTGTATAGCATTGTGCTCTGTGTCTCTGCTGGGAACAGTAGTACACCGCTAACCCACCACTATATAGCATTGTGCTCTGTGTCGCTGCTGGGAACAGTAGTACACCGCTCACCCACACTATATAGCATTGTGTTTACTGCCACTCTGTGTCTCAGCTGGGAACAGTAGTACACCGCTCACCCACCACTGTATAGCATTGTGCTCTGTGTCGTGGCCTTCTCCTCCTGCGCCGCCCTCCTCCTGTTCCATCACGTGTGCTGCTGCTGGGTTAGCGTTGCCGGTCCCTTTTCCTGGAACCTCTCATCTGTATTACATTTATGACTGCATGGCGGCAAAATGCATGCTATCCGCACGCTTCTTGTCCTCATGCAAGGCCTGGGTTGTTGTGTCTCAAAGCGTGGCCTTCTCCTCCTGCGCCTCCTCCTGTTCCATCACGTGTGCTGCTGCTGGGTTAGCGTTGCCGGTCCCTTTTCCTGGAACCTCTCATCTGTATTACATTTATGACTGCATGGCGGCAAAATGCATGCTAGCTTCTTGTCCTCATGCAAGGCCTGGGTTGTTGTGTCTCAAAGCGTGGCCTTCTCCTCCTGCGCCGCCCTCCTCCTGTTCCATCACGTGTGCTGCTGCTGGGTTAGCGTTGCCGGTCCCTTTTCCTGGAACCTCTCATCTGTATTACATTTATGACTGCATGGCGGCAAAATGCATGCTATCCGCACGCTTCTTGTCCTCATGCAAGGCCTGGGTTGTTGTGTCTCAAAGCGTGGCCTTCTCCTCCTGCGCCTCCTCCTGTTCCATCACGTGTGCTGCTGCTGGGTTAGCATTGCCGGTCCCTTTTCCTGGAACCTCTCATCTGTATTACATTTATGACAGCATGCCGACAAAAAGCATGTTACCTGTGCAAAGAAAACAGACATTTCCTGCATTTAAAAGATAGTTTTCCCTTTGAAACTTTAAAATCGATTTTCTCAAAAACTATAAGCTCTTTTTGCTAAATCTTTTTTTCCTCTTGTACCCACTCCCAAGGTGCACATACCCTGTAAATTTGGGGTATGTAGCATGTAAGGAGGCTTTACAAAGCACGAAAGTTTGGGTCCCCATTGACTTCCATTATGTTCGGAGTTCGGCTCGAACACCCGAACATCGCGGCCATGTTCGGCCTGTTCGGCCCGAACCCGAACATCTAGATGTTCGCCCAACACTAGTGCATACAGCCTTGTGCGGATCAGGGACGGCGATGAATGGAAGACGGCCTTTAACACGCCCGACGGGCATTACGAGTACTTGGTGATGCCCTTCGGGTTGTGTAACGCCCCGGCCGTCTTTCAGGAGCTGATCAATGAGGTTTTCAGAGAGGTTTTAGGCAAATTTGTCCTGGTATATTTAGACGACATACTAATTTTCTCGTCTAACCTCTCAGAACACAGGGATCATGTGAAGTTTGTATTACGGAAGTTAAGACAAAACATGCTGTATGCTAAGTTGGAGAAGTGCATTTTCGAGGTGACCTCCGTCGCCTTTCTAGGGTACATAATTTCAACCTCTGGCCTCTCTATGGACCCTGCAAAAGTGTCAGCTGTCTTGGAGTGGCCCCAACCTATAGGACTGAAGGCTCTCCAGAGATTCTTGGGGTTCGCCAACTACTATAGGAGGTTCATAAAGGGGTACTCTACGGTGATCTCACCTCTCACCAGTCTCACCAAGAAAGGGGCAGATACTCACCACTGGTCCCCTGAGGCCCATGCTGCTTTCTCCACTCTGAAGAAATTGTTCTGTTCTGCACCCATATTGAGACACGTTGACATCACCTTTCCCTTTATTGTGGAGGTAGATGCCTCAGAGGTAGGGGTAGGGGCTGTGCTGTCTCAGCGTTCTGGGTTGCAGGGAAAATTGCACCCTTGTGCCTATTTCTCCCGTAGATTTTCACCCGCAGAGAAAAACTACAATATAGGCAATAGGGAACTTCTAGCCATCAAGTTGGCCTTTGAGGAATGGCGCCATTGGCTAGAAGGGGCAGAACATACCATTACTGTTTACACTGACCACAAGAATCTGGAATACATTGAGGGAGCTAAGAGACTTAGCCCCCCGACAGGCCCGGTGGTCATTGTTTTTCTCGAGATTCAGATCTGTAATCACGTATACCCCGGGTAGTAAGAACATCAAGGCAGATGCCTTATCCAGATGTTTCGAGCCCGAGACAGCACAGCCCTCAGACCCAGAAACCATTCTCCCGCAGAAAGTGGTCCTGGCAGCTACTGAGACCTGGAGGGACTGGGCCGAGACGTTGGGTCCATTCCAACAGGATGTACCAGAGGGGAAACCTGAGGGGGTCATGTTTGTACCATTGCCTTTTCGTCTACAGATATTGCAGCTGTTCCATTCCCACAAGAATGCTGGGCATCCTGGGGCCACCAGAACGCAGGACCTTGTCGCTAGGTGTGCTTGGTGGCCGTCATTGGCAACTGACTGCAAGGAGTATGTGAGAGAATGTGCAGTGTGTGCAAGGAGCAAACCCTCCCGTCAGGCACCTGTTGGGACATTACAGCCTTTGCCAGTCCCGAGTGAACCATGGACCCATCTGTCCATGGATTTTGTGGGTGACCTCCCCAGGTCTGAGGGCATGACGGTCATTTGGGTGGTAGTCGATCGATTCAGTAAGATGGCCCATTTTGTTCCCCTGAAAGGACTCCCCTCTGCCCAGGAATTGGCCGATCTCTTCATCCTGCATATTTTCCGGCTGCATGGCATTCCGGAAAATATAGTGTCAGATCGGGGAGTCCAATTTGTTTTCAAGTTTTGGAGGGCATTCTGCCATCAGTTAGACATGGAGCTTTCTTTTTCATCAGGCTACCCACAGACCAATGGCCAGACCGAGAGAACCAATCAGTCTCTGGAACAGTTTCTGAGGTGTTATGTTGCGGATGCACAAACCAACTGGGTCAAATTCTTACCGTTTGCAGAATTTGCACACACAATCTGAAAAGCTCCTCCTCAGGATTTTCCCCATTTCAGGTGGTGACGGGAAGGTTACCTAAGCTCACCCCATTACCAGTGGCTTCTACTCCGTTTCCAGCCCTGGAGGATTGGCAAAAGTCATTGAAACAAATTTGGGGAATAGTCAGGAGGAATCTGGGGAAGGCTTTTCAGAGTCAGAAAAGACAGGCTGACAAGAGACGTTCCGTAGAGTGGGAATTCCGTCCAGGAGACTTGGTCTGGGTGTCCACACGACATTTGGCTCTGAAGCAACTGTCGCCCAAGTTAGGTCCCAGATTTGTGGGTCCTTTTCCAGTGACCAGGAAAATCAATAATGTCACTTATGCCATTGATCTCCCTACCAGCATGCGAGGTGTGAGATCGTTCCATGTGTCCTTGCTCAAGCCGGCAGTGCACGTGGATTCCGCTCCTCCCCCCTGTGTTGGTTGATGACCAACCTGCGTATGAAATTGAGAAGATCTTAGACTCACGGCTTGTGCAGAACTCCGTGCAGTATTTGGTTCACTGGAAGGGGTATGGCATAAAGGAGAGAACTTGGGTGCCAGACTGTCGTATGCACGCAGAGGAGTTAAAAAGGGAATTCCATAACTTACATCCTGGAAAGCCGGGTAGGAGATGTCCGGAGTCCACTCCTCAGGGGGGGTTACTGTGAGAGAACGCAGAAAAGCCGCCGCGTGTACTGACAGCAAGGCGGCTGATTCCGCGTCCAACGCGGCGGTTTGCACGCGGAGGCGTGCGTCTGGTAACATGGCAGAACGCGGAAAAGCCGCCGCATGTTCAGACAGCAAGGCGGCTGGTTCTTCGTCCAGCGCGGCGGTTTGCACGCAGGCTGAGTCTGTTAGTTCACACAGGTTTAGGAATACACGCGCGCGCGCTGAGAGGCAGAACTTTTGTGATGGCCAAGAGGGGACCAGCTGACCAGGCTGGTCAGCTGACGCCAGAGCAAGCTTCTATTGGTCCATCACTTAGGGGTGGTGCCAGAGAGCGCTACACTATATATAGTTACTGCTGACCAGTCACAAGTTGTCTGCCGTTGCGAACACTACGTGGAAGCACTCAGACCTTAGTTAGATCCTACAGTGTGTTAGAACCAGGAGGACCTGGGAATTCACACTGAGCCAGAATTCTTGTATTATTATTGTGCTATCTTCTGTTTATATTTCAGACTAGTTCCAGGGTGTAGAGACCACGGACCTCACACCCAGACTAGGGAACTTGTGTTATCATCTGTTTATACTTCAGACTAGTTCCAGGGTGTAGAGACTACGGACCTCACACCCAGACTAGGGAACTTGTGTTATCATCTGTTTATACTTTAGACTAGTTCCAGGGTGTAGAGACCACGGACCTCACACCCAGACTAGGGAACTTGTGTTATCATCTGTTATTCTCCAGACTAGTTCCAGGGTGTAGAGACCAAGGACCTCACTCCCAAGTCTAGGCATTGTTTGATATCTGTTATGACCTATTGCATTCCTGACCACTCCTCTGATCTCTGATTCGGTACCTCGCATATCTGGTACTCTGTTGCCAAACCCTGCTTGCCTTGGATACCGAATCAGCCTTCTGTCTATGTACCTTATCTGACCGTGTGTTGCCGACCTGGCTTGCCCGACCTCGAAAGCTATCTCCCCAATTAAGAGATAGTCTCCAGTTCAGTCAGTGACGTTCACCCTGGGTGTCACTCACTCTCTGAACCTTCCTTCTTCCAGCCTGACTCCACCCCTGGGAGAATCTCAGGCTACTGGAAGGTTCCATATCTCAAGAGCAGTATTGCTCATACTGTCTCTTATTACCTGTGCATTACTCAAAGTAAAGGGGGAAGAGGCGCCCAGAGCAGATAAAATACGTTAAAAACAAATAAAATGAAAAAAGTGAGGTGGCTTACCTCAATGAAGACAAATTCACGTATTGATAGAATTTTATTGCACTGGCAACGAGTTTCGTGGGTGCATACCCACTTCCTCAGGCCAAATAGCAGTGCCTAATAGTGCTTGTAGCCACAAATAAGGCGCCTTATTTGTGGCTACAAGCACTATTAGGCACTGCTATTTGGCCTGAGGAAGTGGGTATGCACCCACGAAACGCGTTGCCAGTGCAGTAAAATTCTATCAATACGTGAATTTGTCTTCATTGAGGTAAGCCACCTCACTTTTTTCATTTTATTTGTTTTTAACGTATTTTATCTGCTCTGGGCGCCTCTTCCCCCTTTACCTTGTGCCTTCACCCTCCTTTTGGAGGGGGATCAACCCTCTTTGACCAGTTTAGGTCATTTGAGGTTTGCTTTTTATCAAGAGTGCGACCATCACCAGCTCCGTCTGGTCACCCGACGGGAGGCGGGGTTATACATCTCCACCTGCTTCTAGTGGTCGGTTGCCCTTCTGCAACCCACCTTTGTGAGTATAATACATTTGCATATTTTAAATGCTTCTGGTACTGTGACATACTGCACCATTTGTCTCTGTGTTTTCTTTCTGCAGGGTGCAATTTTTATTATCCCTACTTTTTGTCCATTACTCAAAGTACTACTGTTACACCAAACACTCACATTACATAGGTGTCCAGAGGTTGGCAATATATCTGTATTATCAGTGATTCTGCAGATCATCAATAATCAGGTATATATCTGCATTCTTGGTGATACTGCAGATCACCAATAATCAGATTCTCTCTGCGTGCTGACACCGATCGTTACAATAAGTCTGTGCTTAGCCCCCCTTTGGACAACCTCACCATTGTGTCTAGAAAGCTCACCTCCTGTTGATCACTATGTATGGTCAGACGTATATATGGACATTGTACATGTAGTTGTTTAACAAATTCAACAAGGCTTGAATGTGGCCCCTTCCACATGCAAAAAAATGTTGTCAATATATCGATACCAACAATGGGCATGTGACGTAAATAGTTTATTCATTTAGACAAATGACTCCTCATATAAATTCATAAAGATGTTTGTGTAGGATGGGGCCACATTAGAACCTATAGCCGTGCCCCTAAGCTGTAAATAAAATTGATCCTCAACCAAAAAATAGTTACATGTTAATAACAATTTAAGTAGACCGCATAGCAAATTGACCTGAATCGCATCAAAATCAGATGCACAGGTTAAAATATTTTCTACAGCCTCTACACCTCCATCATGTGGCATGGAGGTGTAGAGGCTTTCTACATCCAGTGTCACAAGGAAGGTCCCTTCAGAAATAGTAAGAAGTTGTTTGATCATATCAAAAAACATGGATTTGTTTCATTCCAATGCAAATTATTGATGCCAAAGACCACAAAGCTCACAAACTTGGTCATTGAGTAATTGATTAATTGTGTGTTAGGGTTAGGAAAAGTGGGCGCAGCCAACACCAGCCAAATACATAACCGGGCAACACGGGTCATCAGTGGGCAGAGACAAATACAAATTTCACTGAGAAAATGTAAACTGCAGCCATTCTTACACTGTTAATGGTAGGGTTCTCAAACTTTGCACAGTTGGTCACTGAGTAACTGGGATTAATATTCAGGAAAATGGGTGGAGCCTACAAAAGCCAATCAAAATTCACATATTGATTTTCAAGAGGAATATTTAATTGCTGCCATTCTTGCACTGTAAATGACACAAGCCTCAAACCTGGTGAATTTGATCATAGGGTGACTGGGGTTCAAATTCAGAAAAGTGGGTGAAGCCACAAACAGCCAATCAGATTTGTTTCATTTCAATGCAAATTATTGATGCCAAAGACTGCAAAGCTCACAAACTAGGTCATTGAGTAATTGTGTGTTAGGGTTAGAAAAAGAGGATGGAGCTAAAACCAGCCAAATGCATACCCAGGCAACGCCGGACCATCAGCTAGTATATATATATAGTCTTTTCATAACCTTTATAATATCTTTAAAAAATAATTGTTCCTTCTGTTATGTGGTGTTTTGTGTGATTGTATCTCCTGCTTTTGTTCTGCAGACAGTGAGAGCTGCCAGCGATGTCCTGCCATGGAATGGCCCAATGGTAATAAAACTGTTTGTATTGCCAAGGCTGTGGAGTATTTGGAATATGGGAAGGATGTTTTAGTTTTAGTGGTTTCAGTATCTTCTATCTTACTTTCTGCTGCATCACTCTTCATATTTGGGGTATTTGTTTGCTATGGTAATACTCCCCTAGTCAGAGCTAATAATAGAAACCTCAGCTTCATTCTGATTTCCTCTCTCATGCTGAGCTTCCTCTGTGTGTTCCTGTTCCTCGGTCATCCCACACAAATCACTTGTATGCTGCAACACATTTCCTCTGGAGTTTTCTTTACAGTCTCCTTATCTTCAATCCTGGCCAAAACCATCCTGGTGTTCATCGCTTTCAAAGCCACCAGGCCTGGTAGTTCCTGCAGGAAATGGGTGGGAGTGACACTCTCTAATGCCGTCATGCTGATCTGCTCATCCATTCAGGTCATGAATGGTGCACTTTGGTTGTCCATCTCTCCACCATTTCAGGAGTCTGACATGGAATCTTATGAAGGGAAGATCCTCATTCGCTGCAATGAAGGCTCCACTTTGGCCTTTTATTTCATGCTCAGCTACATGGGGCTTCTAGCCGGTGTGAGTTTTGTTGTGGCTTTCATGGTGAGGACATTACCGGACAGCTTTAATGAGGCCAAGTACATCACGTTCAGCATGCTGGTGTTCTGCAGTGTCTGGATTGCCATGATCCCGGCCTATGTGAGCACCAGAGGGAAGTACACAGTGGCTGTGGAGGTATTTGCCATACTGGCCTCCAGTGCTGGGATATTAGGCTGTATATTTCTCCCCAAACTCTACATTCTGCTGATGAGACCTGAGCTGAACACCAAGAAACGTCTGATGGGGAAATAATGAGATAACGTACTTCCTGAATATTAGTGTGAGTAATCATAGCAAATAAACCTGAAACTGGCAGCTCGTTCAGTGTGTTTATTTCTGTCACAGGAGAACAGTAAACTCCAGTCAGGGTTTCATTTTAATTAATAAATAATAATAATAATAATAATAATAATAATAATAATAATAATATAGGATTACTATTGTTTGTTTGTTAGCTTGTTTTTTCACAATTAGGTATTATTGTAAAACTAAATTGTACATACAACATACAGTAGAAAACAACCCACATGTTGGGCTACAGAAAAGCAAGCATGGCACAATATATAACATAATGATTAGCATAATACTGATTCTATACCCGGACATCTTCATTAAAACTGTCACAGCCCTTATATCAGTCACAAGTCTAACAATTATAATTAAGCATAAATCTTAAAGGTTCAGTCATTTATAAGATAATGCAAAATATGTGGATCTGAAAAGAGAGGACCTCCTGTGCCCTACTGGGATGAAGGAAAAAGAGGAAAGAATATGGAGGAAGAAGGAGAAGAACTGTGCTGGCAGGTGGGTATAAGTTGCCATAATGTTTTTGTATCCCTCAGAGTATTGAAATTCCACCCATAGGAACCCGGTTATAATATATTGTTTGTTACGGTCGTGTGAGAGACGGGTCATCTCCTCCCTGGCCTCAATTGAGTTGAATCTTTTGAGCCAGGCTTTAATTGAGGGTGGAGTGGCAGATTTTCATTGTAGGGGTATTAAAGCTCTTGCAGCATTTATCATTGTCAGGGATTTCTATTACTATTCTAAAGATGCAGGTGTTCCATGGAGCAGAACATTGCCTTATGGAAAGAAAAACAATCTTATCACAGGATATCTGTTCAATCAACTGATGTATTTGTTTCCAGTAAGACTAAATCAGTGGACATGATCAGAAGATATGAAGAATAGTACCCTTACGCTGACCACATCTCCACCACATGTCTGAAACTAACGGGAAGATTTTCTGTAGGAGTGATGGTGTTCTGTAGCATTGTGATATGGTTTTATACCCCAGTTTGTTTATGTTGACTCTCAAAGACTCCTTGTGGTTTAAAGTAAAGATTTTTTTTTTGCCATTTTTCCCATCTCTGGGTGCCACCAAATCTCCCTCCCATAGCTCCTAAAATGTAATCTTATTAGATCCTAGAATCACTACTAACATTTGGTCAATTTGAGAAACAAAGTGGGTGGATTCTAGTTCAATATTAAATTCTCAAAGCCTGTCAGAAGTTTTGTCCTACATTCATAACATTAAGATAACCCTTACCCCATATTTGAAAATATTGCCAATGGTTTAAGTTTAACATCTTCTCTAAGGAGGGACATTTCTGATAAAGTTTTGGCTATAGCTTGTGAGATAAAATCTTTAAAAACTATTGGGCAGCCATCAGAAGAAGATAATATCAGGGGATGGAGGGAAAGGTACAAGTTTGCCAGTAGTGTTGGGCGAACAGTGTTCGCCACTGTTCGGGTTCTGCAGAACATCACCCTGTTCGGGTGATGTTCAAGTTCGGCCGAACACCTGATGGTGTTCGGCCTTTTTAGTTCGGGTTCGCCCGAACTATTCAATGCCCGCCGAACAGGGCCCTGTTCGCCCGAACATGCTGCACTACGGTCCCCCTATGGGGTCGCAGGCATAAGGGGGGAGCATGCCCCGATCGCGGGGGGGGGGGGGGGGTCGGAAATTCCCCCCACCCCCTCCGCTAGCGCTCCCCCCTCTGCCCGCTTCCTCATAAAAAAAAGTTTAAGGCAAGTTAAATAGTACCTGGTGGCTGGCACTGGCAGTGGAGTGAGGAGGAGGAGGAGTCCGAGTAGCAGAGTGACGCGTTGAGGCCGGGCAGCGGGCGGTTCAGCGGTAGTACCCTTGTGGTACTTCCGCCCTTTCTCTGACCTCACGTCCTCTGCATACGAGGGTACGCGTCACGCGTACCCTCGTATGCGTCACCACGTAGAGGACGTGAGGTCAGAGAAAGGGCGGAAGTACCACAAGGGTACTACCGCTGAACCGCCCGCTGCCCGGCCTCAACGCGTCACTCTGCTACTCGGACTCCTCCTCCTCCTCACTCCACTGCCAGTGCCAGCCACCAGGTACTATTTAACTTGCCTTAAACTTTTTTTATGGGGAAGCGGGCAGAGGGGGGAGCGCTAGCGGAGGGGGTGGGGGGAATTTCTGACCCCCCCCCCCGCGATCGGGGCATGCTCCCCCCTTATGCCTGCGACCCCATAGGGCCCTCAAAATGGGCATGTTCGGGGGTCCCATTGACTTCCATTGAGTTCGGCGTTCGGGCCGAGCATGCCAAACATCTGGCCCATGTTCGGCCTGTTCGGCCCGAACCCGAACATCCAGGTGTTCGCCCAACACTATTTGCCAGGGAAGGCTGCCCAGTCTATCGCAGGAAGGTGCCTCCTCGTAGTCTTTTTTTGTTGCCGTCATAATCAGATTATCCAACTGTTTTTGATCTTTGCCCGAACTCTTTGCCCACCCCAAAGCCTGAGCTCTAAACTCTGCTGTTTCCTGCTCCAGTCAAACACACTTTTTGTGAGATTAGATGTTGGATCATTGACTGTGAGGACTAGCTGTGAGGACATGATATTTGCATAGATCTGGGAGAGCCGTTCACATTCAAAATGAACCCAAATTTTTCAAATATGCTTATTAAATTGAGTATGGATGTGAATGGGTCTTGAAGATAAAAGAGAAGGTCATTTGCAAAGCCTGAAACTACATGATAAGAAGTACCTATAGTTGCCTTGATGGATTTGTCTATTTGTATTGGTATTAAGGGGCCCATACACCTAACGCTTTTCCCGCCAATATACAGCCATTTCGATCACAGTGATCGAAACGGCTGTGAAATCGCTGCGCACACCACTGACAGAACTTACGATTTCCATCCAAAATCCATCGTTCCCATCGATTCCTGTCGACCCATCCATGCGGAAGATTTTTCTCGGTCGCCGGCGGGTCAGGAGTGCGTCGTTATCGGCGTTCGAATGCCCGACAACTGACGCAATACAGCGGTAATACATTACCTACTCCAACCGGCGCGAGTCCTCTGGTCTTCTTCTCCGCTTCGGGCTTCGGGCTCCAGAGCTACACAGAACTTCCTGTCCTGGCAGGAAGTTTAAACAGTAGAGCGCCCTCTACTGTTTAAACTTCCCCTGGACAGGAAGTTCAGTAGCCGGAGCGTGGCGGGGCTAGAGCGGAGAAGACCAGGGGACTCGCGCCGCTGGAACAGGTAACGTATGCAGGGGGGGGGGGAGCGGCAGCAGTGGCAGCTCCACAGATTGTGATCAGTTTCAGGCTGAAATCGATTCACAATCTGTTTGCAGTAAAGGTGGCCATACGATCCCTCTCTGATCAGATTCGATCAGAGAGGGATCTATCTGTTGGTCGAATCTGATGGCAAATCGACCAGTGTATGGCCACCTTTAGGAATGGTTCAAGCATGAGGATATAGATAAGAAATGGGACAACCCCGTCTGGAGACAGTGGTAATTTGATAGATCCCAGACAGGAGTCCATTTGCCTTTGGCATGCTGAAGGGTTTGAATAGAGCAGCTCTATCCAATGACGTCTTATTGATGAACCCAGGCCCAAGTTTGGCAGGGTGAAACACATGTAATCCCGTGCCAACCTGTCAATCACCTTCTCAGCATCAGCAGACAAGATAATGGTCTTGATAGCATGTTTCTATGTATATGCCACCATGTTTACTGTTCTCATAACATTATCTTTCACTTCCCTGCCTGGAACAAAGCCTGCTTGGTCTAATCCTACATAGTCTGGAACAAAAGCAAGGAGTCTGTTGGTTCAAATCTTTGCCAGCAGTTTAGCATCTAAATTGAGCAGATACATCGGCCTGTAGTTCGAGTAGACCTGTGCATCCTTACCGGGCTTCAGGATTACCGATATGTGAGCTTCCAAACATTGAGGCAAGGGGATGGTAGTGGACAAAACTGCGTTAATGATGGAAACAAACGCTGGAGGCAGAATATTAAAGAAAGATTTGTATCACTGGGAAGTCAGTCCATTGGGCCAGGTGGGACTTACCAGGTTTTACAGCTTTCACCACCAGTAGAAATGCATCCATTGTTAGAGGAGCTTCTAAATCCCCCATCAGATTGTGTTCGCTTTAATGGTTTAGCATTCTTCTGAAGGAAGTCAGCAATTTTAGCGTCTCTGACAGGGTTGGGTTTAGCATCAGCTTGTGAAGCATTACGGTTGTAAAGAGAATTCTAGAATATTTTAATTCTTCAACTTTCTATCAACTACAGTCAGGGGCGTTGCTAAGATCCTAAAACATCTGGGGCACCTTGGGAACCAAGGTAAGAGAGAATGCAGCAAAAAAAATGGGCGTGGTCATGCTGGGAAAATGGGCGTGGCTATGGCGTAGGATTAGCCAACTGTAATATAACAGAAACTCAAAAGGGCCCAGAGTTTTTTTTCACCAAAACACAGTTATCCAAAGTGACCCTAAAAGCCATTAGGCAACAATTTTCCCTCCAAAAGCACTCATACTGTATAAGGCAGCATTCCCTCCTGCAAAAGAAAATACACATACCAAAGAAGTATTTCCCAACATGCTGGAAATGCATAAAACGGTACACCACAGATTTGGAATACGTAAAATTGTATGCATGGGCGTAACAATCACCCCTGCGACCCCAGCCATCGCAGGCAGGGACGGATCTAGGCCAAGTTGCGCCTGGGGCAAGGTCAGGTTTTGGTGCCTAAACTGCCACTCCCCATCCAAATTTTGCCGCCTTTTTCAGAATTCACAAATTTGCCCCCCTTAGATCCATCCCTGATCGCAGGGGAGCCCAAAGGCTTTGGGGCCCCTCCTCATGCCTCTCCCCAATTGCAAGTTCAGCAAGTAGCAAAAAAACACCTTCCCGTTCATTTACAAAACAATCCCTGGCCCCTCCTCCCGCCATGCAGAGCAGCGAGTAGAGGGAGTGTCTGTAATTTTGTCCTGCTTACAGACACTGCTTCACAGCAGAACACTCACTGCTGCTATTTGCCAGCTCCTGATCACATGACCCTCACGCACACCTCTTCCCCCTTGAGCATACTTTCTGGCTGGCAGCAGGCAGTTAGAGGCAGTTAGAGGTGGTGGGTGACGCACTGGCACTGGCTCCTAGTCCTGGAGAGTGGATCTGGCAGCCAAGCCAGGCAAAAGTAGTGGTCAGGGCGGCCATGAGGGGGTCAGCAGCCAGCTAAATGTCATCTTTGGCATATTAATGCAGGGGGAGAAGCTACTCATGCTCTCCCTCCAGCCCCCTGCCTGTTCAGTCAAATATCATGCCCCCCGCCAGGTGCTCCGCTCCTGATTGGGCAGGGGGCAGAAGCTAGTCCTGATGTGTGGGAAGCCACTATCACAAAAATCTTAAAATTAAAAATCACCCAATGACCAACTGTAGCAGGTTTGAGGCTTGTGCCATTAGCAGTGCAAGAATGGCAGCAATGTAAATACTCCCCTTGAAAATCAATAGGTGAATTATGATTGGCTTTTATAGACTCCACCCACCTTTCTGAATATTAATCCCAGTCATCCAGTGACCAACTGTGCAAAGTTTGAGAACCCCACCATTAACAGTGTAAGAATGGCTGCAGTTTACATTTTCCCAGTGACATTTGTATTTGTCTCCACCCCCTTTTTGGTTATGGGAATAAAATGTATCCTATACTTTATTCCAGGTAATGTACTATGTGTGTGCAAATTTCATTCAAATCTGTTCAGCCATTTTTGCGTGATCGAGTAACAAACATCCAAACATCCAAATATCCAAATATCCAAAGATCTGGACTTTCCCATTAACAATATTAGTAAAATACTAGGAAATTTAAAAAAAAATGATGTGGGGTCCCCCTCCCGAGCCTCTTAACCTCCCTGGCGTTCTATTAAGATCGCCAGGGCGGCTGCGGGAGGGTTTTTTTTAAATAAAAAAAAACTGTTTCATGCAGCCAACTGAAAGTTGGCTGCATGAAAGCCCACTAGAGGGCGCTCCGGAAGCTTCATTCTGATCGCCTCCGGCGACCAGAATAAACAAGGAAGGCCACAATGAGCAGCCTTCCTTGTTTTGCTTACATCGTCGCCATAGCGGCGAGCGGAGTGACGTCATGGACGTCAGCCGACGTCCTGATGTCAGCCGCCTCCGATCCAGCCCTTAGCGCTGGCCGGAACTTTTGTTCCGGCTGCGCAGGGCTCGGGCGGCTGGGGGGACCCTCTTTCGCCGCTGCTCGCGTCGGATCGCCGCAGAGCGGCGGCGATCAGGCAGCACACGCGGCTGGCAAAGTGCCGGCTGTGTGTGCTGCTTTTTATTTCATTAAAATCGGCCCAGCAGGGCCTGAGCGGCGACCTCCGGCGGTGATGGACGTGTATATTCATCTATACCGCTGAGGAGGTTAATCCCCTTGTCCCCCATGCAGGCTGGGATAGCCAGAATGCAGAGCCCCAGCCGACTGGGGCTTCAAACCCTGCGCTATACCAGCCCGCATGGTAAATTGTATGGGGGCTCCGGAGGAGAGAGGTGGCCAAGCCTTCCCCTCCCCCTGGAGCTCTTGTCCAGTCCATAGATAAGAGGGTCTTCCTTACCTCTGGTGCCCCCAGAGGAGGTAGGGTGATGGCGCCCTGTGGGGTTCATGGTGGCATCTGGGAGTCCGCTTTAAGAAGGGGACCTCCAAACGTTTGCCCCCCTAGTAGGAGAATTATGTATTGGTGTAAAAAGTACCCCTTACCCATTTCCACAAAGGGTAAAATGATAGGCAATTTGCCCACGCCAATATCCTGAGAAATGTCCCATGCCAATATCCTCTAATCTTGCGAGCTTCATTAAGTTGATTGAAGATCTCCGCGCACCCGACCCCACACACGCCGCTCCCACACAGCTCTAGCCATACTCTGTACTCTGTATCGCTAGAGCAAAAGCATGTTTAAAGTTTGGCTCCAAGGCTGCCCATTGGCCTTATGATGCTGCCACACTGCCTTGCTGCCCCTGGCAACTGACATACTAATGTGTTTTGTCCCCTCCGGTGCCCTGTTCAGTTATATTTTACCTGCCGCCTTCCACACTGCCACCATACTCGTACTTCCACAATGTGGTTGCCAGGGTTATAGCACATGGGGCGCATGTGTAGTGTTGGGCGAACATCTGGATGTTCGGGTATGGTGTGGTTCGGCCGAACATGCCCCTGATGTTCGGCATGTTCGAGCCGAACCCCGAACCCAACCCGAACATGTCCCTTTGGGGCCCCTATATGGTCCCAGCATAAAGGGAGAGCATGCCCCGAGCGCGGGGGGGGGGGGGGGGGTCGGAAATGCCCCCCACCCCTCCCCGCTAAGCTCTCCCTTTCGCCGGTTCCCTATAATGTTAAATTTAAGCCCCCCAAAAGTACCTGAGGAGGAGGGCAGGAAGCGGGCAGCCAGAGATGCTAGGCGCTAGTACGATCTGGTACTTCCGCCCTCTCTTGACGCACTTCCTGTTTACATTTGAAGTCGCATCAAGAGAGCGCAGAAGTACAGCGATGACACGAACGAGGGTACGCGTCATCTACATGATGACAAGTACCTTCGTACGCGTCATCGCGGTACTTCTGCGCTCTCTTGACGCGACTTCAAATGTAAACAGGAAGTGCGTCAAGAGAGGGCGGAAGTACCAGATCGTACTAGCGCCTAGCATCTCCGGCTGCCCGCTTCCTGCCCTCCTCCTCAGGTACTTTTGGGGGGCTTAAATTTAACATTATAGGGAACCGGCAAAAGGGAGAGCTTAGCGGGGAGGGGTGGGGGGCATTTCTGACCCTCCCCCCCCCCCGCGCTCGGGGCATGCTCTCCCTTTATGCTGGGACCCTATAGGGGGCTATGTTCGGTCGGACACGGCTGTGTTCGGCCGAACAAAGAAGGCCTGTTCGGGTTCGGGCAGCGTGCCCGAACACCCTCCCGAACACCATGAGGTGTTCGGGGGGTGCCGAACCGAACCCGAACAGGCCAAAATCCGGGTGAACCCGAACAGTGACGAACACTGTTCGCCCATCACTACGCATGTGTGACGTCATCATACCGGCACCCCACGTGCTATGTGCTGGTAGTTACCTGGAGCCAGAATGCAGAACTGCATGGGGCACTGGGAGTGGGGACATAAATCATTAGGGGGCAACAGCCAGGGGTTTCCATCATGTTTGGCCCAAAATTGATTGCATCGTCAACCAGGAATGCTTTTGGCGGCACCAATTTGTATCCTGTTTGATAATAATTATTGACTCGGATGGTTGATCTCCCGCCAAGTCCAGTAATCAATGGGTACCTTTATGCTTTACAATAATATATATATAATTTTTTTTTATTTTTTTTTTATTTTTTTAAATAAGCACTTAGTTACAGTCTATGAAAGAGTTAGAAGAAAAAAATTCTTTGAGCTATTTTATATAAAGAAAACAAAAAAAAAAGATGCTACATGCATTTTCTCTCTGAACAAATGACTTAAAGTTACTTTTATTCAACCAGCAAGTTATTTTTCGATGGGAAATGACATAGGTGTCTCCCAGAAGATAATAAGATGATTGTACAAGAGGCATTATTGTGGGAAAAATACATTTCTCAGCTTTTGTTTACATTTGAGCAAAAAGTGTCCAGTTCAAAATTATTCATATTCTTCTCAATAATCAATAGAAAAGCCTTTATTGGCTATTACAGCAATCAAACGCTTCCTATAATTGCAGGCCAGTTTTTTGCATGTCTCCACAGGTATTTGTGCCTGCCCATTCATCTTTAGCAATGAGCTCCAAATCTTTCAGGTTGGAAGGTCTTCTTGCCATCACCCTGATCTTTATCTCTCTCCACAGATTCTCAATTGGATTCAAGTCAGGACTCTGGCTGGGCCACTCCAAAATGTTAATGTTGTTGTCTGCTAACCATTTCTTCACCACTTTTGCTGTGTGTTTTGGGTCATTGTCATGCTGAAATGTCCACTGGTGCCCAAGGCCAAGTTTCTCTGCAGACTGCCTGATGTTGTAGTTGAGAATCCTCATGTATTGCTCTTTTTTCATGGTGCAGTTTACTGTGATTAGGTTCCCTTGTTCATTGGCTGAAAAACACCCCCAAAGCATTAGGTTCCCACCACCATGTTTGACAGTGGGAATGGTGTACTTTGGGTTGAAAGCTTATCCTTTTTTTACGCCAAATGAAGGAATCATTGTGACTAAACAATTCAATTTCCGTTTCATCTGGCCATAACACAGAAGACCAGAAGTCTTTTTCTTTGTCCACAGGGACGTGGCAATAGACCCTGCAAGGGATGCAGCTGTAGGAGGAGGCGGGGGGGGGGGGGGGGCAGAAGCCACTGGAGGCCCTGTGGGAGGAGAAGTTTATTTTCCCTGTTCTAAAAGACTGACTAAGGACACAGAGAGAAAAAAAACTTTCTGCTCTCTGCACAATTGTTCTAATGACTGTATCTGCTCATTCACTGATAAGGATTCATACATAAGTTTTGCAAACTTATGACAAAGATTTGTAGACAGTCCCTATTCAGTATGCAGCGGCTCTTGCGTACACCAAGTGCTCTGTACTGTAGTGATACTGGAGAAGTTTGCAGAGCCATTTCTGCTCCATCAGAGATGGACAGAGTGAGTGTAATAAGCTGAGGCTGGAAGCACACTTGTTTTTTGGTTTTCTGTATGCTTTTTCTGCACACCATTTTGTGTCTGTATGTGCGAAAACATGCAGGTTTTTATCACAGAAACTATTGTAATTGATAAAGAAAATAAAGTTTTGCAGGAGGGCCCAGTGATCTCTAGTTACGCCCGTTTGTCCAGATAAGCATTTGCAAAGGCTAAGCGAGCCTTTGTGTTCCTGGAGAAGTGGCGTCCTTCTTGGTCTGCATCAGTGGAACCCAGCAGCGTGCAGTGTCTTTGTGGATTGTCTGCCTTGAGACATTGCCACCAGCATAACCCAAAAATTCACCAGGATGGCCTTGGTGGTGATCCTTGGACTCTTTATCACCTCTCTCACGATCCTTCTGGCCAGCACAGGTGTTACTTTTGGCTTCCGATCACATCCTCTGAGATTTTCCACAGTGTGGAACATCTTGTATTTTTTAATATATACTTTGCACTGTAGCCACTGGAACTTGAAAACATTTAGAAGTGACCTTGTAGCCCTTCCCTGACTTGTGAGCAGCCACAATGTGCAGCTGCAGGTCCTCACTGAGCTCCTTTGTCTTAGCCATGACTGTCCACAAAGCAACTGCAGAGAGCTGCTGTTTTTCACCTGTTGAGTTGATTAAAACAGCTGTTCCCAATTAACCAGTGTAATTAGGATGCTTTAGAACAGCTTGGACTATTTGAAATGGTATAGAATTTTGGATGTTCCCACAGACTGTGACAGTTTGTGATGGTTGTGAATAATTTTGGACTGGATACTTTTTGCTCAAATATAAATAATAGCTGATTTTTTTCCTACCATAATGCCTCTTGTACATTGTCTTTATATTTTTGGGAGACACCTATGTCATTTCCCGTCGAAAAATGACTTGCTGGTTGAATAAAAGTAACTTTAAGGGAAAATGTGTCAGGGTAATGAATAATTATGGCAGCACTGTATATTGGCCCGCATTATGAAATGGACATCTCAGGTACATTGGACATGTGGGGGACATTACAGAAAACAATGGCCTCAATTCACTAACCTTATCTCCTGTCTTTAATAACTCTTCTATAGTTGTTACCATGGTGATAAGGCATGTAGTATTGAGCAAACATTTTACCTCAGGCAAACCTAAAGTTAACTCTTCTGTCTTTAACTTAACTCTTTAATCCTTAAAATAACTCCAGAGTTAAAGACAGGCTGTTCATTAACTGCGTGTGAAAATAACTACAAAGGAGGTAACTTAACTACAGAGGAGGTAAATTAACTACAGAAGAGGTAACGTAAGGAATGAAGAGATAAGATAACTCTCTTACTGTGTGGAGGTAAGTTTTCTCTTGCCTTATTATCTCCAGCATGATCTTAGTGAATTGAGGCCATTGTTTATTTTTGTCATTTGAACTCTGTTAACACATTCTGCTAGCGAGAGAAATGACATATTGCTTAACAGACAAGTGAACAGATTCTGTGATTAAAGAAAGATTTCTATGTATGGATTGTTTTTCTCTCAAACAAAAGATTATGATGTTTAGAAGAAAGCAGATATGAAGCAAAGCACAGCAGACGCTCGGGGAGTGAAACAAGAGATCTATTCCTGCTGTTGTTGTATTATTGTCCCGGAGGAAATCTTCAGCACACAGCTGGCATTATCAAGCACAGTGCAGATTCTGCTGCTACGAGTAAACAAAGCTTTATTCAGAGACACAAATAAAAATAAGAATGGGAAAGCTGAATCAGCGTCTCAGAGAAAGAAAAATGGCCTCGCAGCATTTCAAGACAAAAACAGCTCTAAGCATTCAATAGTAAATGTTAGAAGCATTTTAGTGTAATATTAAAGGGAATCTGAAGTGAAAATAAACTTATGATATGATGTGTAGTACAGCTAAGAAATAAAACATTAGGAGCAGAGACATGAGTCTAATATGGTTTCCAGTACAGGAAGAGTGAAAAAACTCCACTTGTTATCTGTTCAAAAGAGCGTCTCTGAGCTCCACGACTTTCAAAGTCGCAGAGAGCTCTGTCTTCTGAAGCTTATTATCCCAAGTGTCTGTCACCAGGGGTGCTCGGATAGTACTTTTTAAAATCCGACTTGATCCGGATCCAGATACCCAGATATCCGGATCCGGATCGGATATCCGAATCCGAACGTTTAGATATCCGCGTGAACGTGGATATCCGAACGCATTATCCACGGATATCCGACCTATTCGGATATCTGGATGGAAAAAAACGGAAGTGCCCTAAACGTTTTTAAGGGTAAATGAGGCATGTAGCATCATTATTTTTTAAAGGGGAACACTAATTGATGATGTGGTGACTTAAAAAAAAATGGCTGTCAATTAACATCAGGACTAGGTTCCAGACAGCGGTCGTGCAGCCCACATGGGGCTTGATTCACAAAGCGGTGCTAACCTACTTAGCACGTCTAAAGTCTTTAGGCGCGCTAGCCACGGTGCTAAGTTGGTTAGCATTGGTTTTCTGAATCAGATTGCGCACTAAGTACCGCACGCAAAGTTTTGCGCGCGCAAAGTCCCATAGGCTTTAATGGGCACTTCGCACGGAGCGCCCTGTGCTCTGTGCAGTGCGTGCGTAAAGTTTTGCACGCAAAAAGCTTGTTTAGACGTGCTAAGGGGGTTTTCCCAGGCGTGCTAACAGTTAGCACCGCTTTGTGAATCAATCCCATTGTGTCCAAGGTCCAACTCCACATCTGGGACATGACAGTTTTCCGCCAAGACACCTCCAAAAAATTATGCAGCAATTTTGGCTTAAATATGGGTGGTATCAGCACAGCAGCAGTGGTCTGTGGCACCCTGGCGGTGTGAGCAGCACAGGCAGCAGGAGCAGGGCAATGAAACAGCAGCAGGTGGTACTTGGCACTTGGCATGTGGCACTTGGCATATGGCAGTTGGCACTTGGCAGTTGTCATGTGGCAGTTGTCACTTGGCATGTGGCACTTGGCATGTGGCACTTGGCACTTGGCATGTGGCACTTGGCATGTGGGACTTGGCACTTGGCATGTGGCACTTGGCATGTGGGACTTGGCACTTGGCATGTGGCACTTGGCATGTAGCACTTGGCATGTGGCACTTGGCACTTGGCATGTGGCACTTGGCATGTAGCACTTGGCATGTGGCACTTGGCACTTGGCATGTGGCACTTGGCACTTGGCATGTGGCCCTTGGCATGTAGCACTTGGCATGTGGCACTTGGCATGTAGCACGTGGCACTTGGCATGTGGCACTTGGCATGTAGCACGTGGCACTTGGCATGTGGCACTTGGCATGTGGCACTTGGCACTTGGCATGTGGCACTTGGCACTTGGCATGTGGCACTTGGCATGTAGCACTTGGCGCTTGGCATGTGGCACTTGGCATGTAGCACTTGGCATGTGGCACTTGGCGCTTGGCATGTAGCACTTGGCATGTGGCACTTGGCATGTAGCACTTGGCATGTGGCACTTGGCACTTGGCATGTAGCACTTGGCATGTGGCACTTGGCATGTGGCACTTGGCGCTTGGCATGTGGCACTTGGCATGTAGCACTTGGCACTTGGCATGTGGCACTTGGCATGTGGCACTTGGCATGTGGCACTTGGCACTTGGCATGTGGCACTTGGCACTTGGCATGTGGCACTTGGCATGTAGCACTTGGCATGTGGCACTTGGCATGTAGCCCTTGGCATGTGGCACTTGGCATGTGGCACTTGGCATGTGGCACTTGGCACTTGGCATGTGGCACTTGGCACTTGGCATGTGGCACTTGGCATGTAGCACTTGGCATGTGGCACTTGGCATGTAGCCCTTGGCATGTGGCACTTGGTATGTGGCACTTGGCATGTGGCACTTGGCACTTGGCATGTGGCACTTGGCACTTGGCATGTGGCACTTGGCATGTAGCACTTGGCATGTGGCACTTGGCATGTAGCCCTTGGCATGTAGCACTTGGCATGTGGCACTTGGCATGTGGCACTTGGCACTTGGCATGTGGCACTTGGCATGTGGCACTTGGCATGTAGCACTTGGCATGTGGCACTTGGCACTTGGCATGTGGCACTTGGCACTTGGCATGTGGCACTTGGCATGTAGCACTTGGCATGTGGCACTTGGCATGTGGCACTTGGCACTTGGCATGTGGCACTTGGCACTTGGCATGTGGCACTTGGCATGTAGCACTTGGCATGTGGCACTTGGCATGTAGCCCTTGGCATGTGGCACTTGGCATGTGGCACTTGGCATGTGGCACTTGGCCCTTGGCATGTGGCACTTGGCATGTAGCACTTGGCATGTGGCACTTGGCATGTAGCCCTTGGCATGTGGCACTTGGCATGTGGCACTTGGCATGTGGCACTTGGCATGTGGCACTTGGCATGTAGCACTTGGCATGTGGCACTTGGCATGTAGCCCTTGGCATGTAGCACTTGGCATGTGGCACTTGGCACTTGGCATGTGGCACTTGGCACTTGGCATGTGGCACTTGGCATGTGGCACTTGGCATGTAGCACTTGGCATGTGGCACTTGGCACTTGGCATGTGGCACTTGGCACTTGGCATGTGGCACTTGGCATGTGGCACTTGGCATGTGGCACTTGGCACTTGGCATGTGGCACTTGGCACTTGGCATGTGGCACTTGGCACTTGGCATGTGGCACTTGGCATGTAGCACTTGGCATGTGGCACTTGGCACTTGGCATGTGGCACTTGGCATGTAGCACTTGGCATGTGGCACTTGGCACTTGGCATGTGGCACTTGGCACTTGGCATGTGGCACTTGGCATGTGGCACTTGGCATGTAGCACTTGGCATGTGGCACTTGGCACTTGGCATGTGGCACTTGGCACTTGGCATGTGGCACTTGGCATGTGGCACTTGGCATGTGGCACTTGGCACTTGGCATGTAGCACTTGGCATGTGACACTTGGCATGTGGCACTTGGCATGTGGCACTTGGAACTTGGCATGTGGCACTTGGCACTTGGCATGTGGCACTTGGCATGTGGCACTTGGCATGTAGCACTTGGCATGTGGCACTTGGCACTTGGCATGTGGCACTTGGCACTTGGCATGTGGCACTTGGCATGTGGCACTTGGCACTTGGCATGTGGCACTTGGCATGTGGCACTTGGCATGTGGCACTTGGCACTTGGCACTTGGCATGTAGCACTTGGCATGTGGCACTTGGCATGTGGCACTTGGCACTTGGCATGTGGCACTTGGCACTTGGCATGTGGCACTTGGCACTTGGCATGTGGCACTTGGCACTTGGCATGTGGCACTTGGCATGTAGCACTTGGCATGTGGCACTTGGCACTTGGCATGTGGCACTTGGCACTTGGCATGTGGCACTTGGCATGTGGCACTTGGCATGTAGCACTTGGCATGTGGCACTTGGCACTTGGCATGTGGCACTTGGCATGTGGCACTTGGCATGTAGCACTTGGCACTTGGCATGTGGCACTTGGCATGTGGCACTTGGCATGTAGCACTTGGCATGTGGCACTTGGCACTTGGCATGTGGCACTTGGCATGTAGCACTTGGCATGTGGCACTTGGCACTTGGCATGTAGCACTTGGCATGTGGCACTTGGAACTTGGCATGTGGCACTTGGCACTTGGCATGTGGCACTTGGCATGTGGCACTTGGCATGTAGCACTTGGCATGTGGCACTTGGCACTTGGCATGTGGCACTTGGCACTTGGCATGTGGCACTTGGCATGTGGCACTTGGCACTTGGCATGTAGCACTTGGCATGTGGCACTTGGCATGTGGCACTTGGCACTTGGCATGTGGCACTTGGCACTTGGCATGTGGCACTTGGCACTTGGCATGTGGCACTTGGCATGTGGCACTTGGCATGTAGCACTTGGCATGTGGCACTTGGCACTTGGCATGTGGCACTTGGCACTTGGCATGTGGCACTTGGCATGTGGCACTTGGCATGTAGCACTTGGCATGTGGCACTTGGCACTTGGCATGTGGCACTTGGCACTTGGCATGTGGCACGTGGCATGTGGCACTTGGCATGTAGCACTTGGCACTTGGCATGTGGCACTTGGCATGTGGCACTTGGCATGTAGCACTTGGCATGTGGCACTTGGCACTTGGCATGTGGCACTTGGCATGTAGCACTTGGCATGTGGCACTTGGCACTTGGCATGTGGCACTTGGCACTTGGCATGTGGCCCTTGGCATGTAGCACTTGGCATGTGGCACTTGGCATGTAGCACGTGGCACTTGGCATGTGGCACTTGGCACTTGGCATGTGGCCCTTGGCATGTAGCACTTGGCATGTGGCACTTGGCATGTAGCACGTGGCACATGGCATGTGGCACTTGGCATGTAGCACGTGGCACTTGGCATGTGGCACTTGGCATGTGGCACTTGGCACTTGGCATGTGGCACTTGGCACTTGGCATGTGGCACTTGGCATGTAGCACTTGGCGCTTGGCATGTGGCACTTGGCATGTAGCACTTGGCATGTGGCACTTGGCGCTTGGCATGTAGCACTTGGCATGTGGCACTTGGCATGTAGCACTTGGCATGTGGCACTTGGCGCTTGGCATGTGGCACTTGGCACTTGGCATGTGGCACTTGGCATGTGGCACTTGGCATGTGGCACTTGGCATGTGGCACTTGGCACTTGGCATGTGGCACTTGGCATGTAGCACTTGGCATGTGGCACTTGGCATGTGGCACTTGGCACTTGGCATGTAGCACTTGGCATGTGGCACTTGGCATGTAGCACTTGGCATGTGGCACTTGGCATGTGGCACTTGGCACTTGGCATGTAGCACTTGGCATGTGGCACTTGGCATGTAGCACTTGGCATGTGGCACTTGGCGCTTGGCATGTGGCACTTGGCACTTGGCATGTGGCACTTGGCATGTGGCACTTGGCATGTGGCACTTGGCATGTGGCACTTGGCACTTGGCATGTGGCACTTGGCATGTGGCACTTGGCATGTAGCACTTGGCATGTGGCACTTGGCATGTGGCACTTGGCACTTGGCATGTAGCACTTGGCATGTGGCACTTGGCATGTGGCACTTGGCACTTGGCATGTGGCACTTGGCACTTGGCATGTGGCACTTGGCATGTAGCACTTGGCATGTGGCACTTGGCATGTAGCCCTTGGCATGTGGCACTTGGCATGTGGCACTTGGCATGTGGCACTTGGCATGTAGCACTTGGCATGTGGCACTTGGCACTTGGCATGTGGCACTTGGCATGTAGCACTTGGCATGTGGCACTTGGCATGTGGCACTTGGCACTTGGCATGTGGCACTTGGCATGTAGCACTTGGCATGTGGCACTTGGCACTTGGCATGTGGCACTTGGCACTTGGCATGTGGCACTTGGCATGTGGCACTTGGCGTGTAGCACTTGGCATGTGGCACTTGGCACTTGGCATGTGGCACTTGGCATGTGGCACTTGGCATGTAGCACTTGGCACTTGGCATGTTGCACTTGGCATGTGGCACTTGGCATGTGGCACTTGGCACTTGGCATGTGGCACTTGGCATGTAGCACTTGGCATGTGGCACTTGGCATGTAGCCCTTGGCATGTGGCACTTGGCATGTGGCACTTGGCATGTGGCACTTGACACTTGGCATGTGGCACTTGGCACTTGGCATGTGGCACTTGGCATGTAGCACTTGGCATGTGGCACTTGGCATGTAGCCCTTGGCATGTGGCACTTGGCATGTGGCACTTGGCATGTGGCACTTGGCACTTGGCATGTGGCACTTGGCACTTGGCATGTGGCACTTGGCATGTAGCACTTGGCATGTGGCACTTGGCATGTAGCCCTTGGCATGTTGCACTTGGCATGTGGCACTTGGCACTTGGCATGTGGCACTTGGCACTTGGCATGTGGCACTTGGCATGTGGCACTTGGCATGTAGCACTTGGCATGTGGCACTTGGCACTTGGCATGTGGCACTTGGCACTTGGCATGTGGCACTTGGCATGTAGCACTTGGCATGTGGCACTTGGCATGTGGCACTTGGCACTTGGCATGTGGCACTTGGCACTTGGCATGTGGCACTTGGCATGTAGCACTTGGCATGTGGCACTTGGCATGTAGCCCTTGGCATGTGGCACTTGGCATGTGGCACTTGGCACTTGGCATGTGGCACTTGGCACTTGGCATGTGGCACTTGGCATGTAGCACTTGGCATGTGGCACTTGGCATGTAGCCCTTGGCATGTGGCACTTGGCATGTGGCACTTGGCATGTGGCACTTGGCACTTGGCATGTGGCACTTGGCATGTAGCACTTGGCATGTGGCACTTGGCATGTAGCCCTTGGCATGTAGCACTTGGCATGTGGCACTTGGCACTTGGCACTTGGCATGTGGCACTTGGCATGTGGCACTTGGCATGTAGCACTTGGCATGTGGCACTTGGCACTTGGCATGTGGCACTTGGCACTTGGCATGTGGCACTTGGCATGTGGCACTTGGCATGTGGCACTTGGCACTTGGCATGTGGCACTTGGCACTTGGCATGTGGCACTTGGCATGTAGCACTTGGCATGTGGCACTTGGCACTTGGCATGTGGCACTTGGCATGTAGCACTTGGCATGTGGCACTTGGCACTTGGCATGTGGCACTTGGCACTTGGCATGTGGCACTTGGCATGTGGCACTTGGCATGTAGCACTTGGCATGTGGCACTTGGCACTTGGCATGTGGCACTTGGCACTTGGCATGTGGCACTTGGCATGTGGCACTTGGCATGTGGCACTTGGCATGTGGCACTTGGCACTTGGCATGTAGCACTTGGCATGTGGCACTTGGCATGTGGCACTTGGCATGTGGCACTTGGAACTTGGCATGTGGCACTTGGCACTTGGCATGTGGCACTTGGCATGTGGCACTTGGCATGTAGCACTTGGCATGTGGCACTTGGCACTTGGCATGTGGCACTTGGCACTTGGCATGTGGCACTTGGCATGTGGCACTTGGCACTTGGCATGTGGCACTTGGCATGTGGCACTTGGCATGTGGCACTTGGCACTTGGCACTTGGCACTTGGCATGTAGCACTTGGCATGTGGCACTTGGCATGTGGCACTTGGCACTTGGCATGTGGCACTTGGCACTTGGCATGTGGCACTTGGCACTTGGCATGTGGCACTTGGCACTTGGCATGTGGCACTTGGCATGTAGCACTTGGCATGTGGCACTTGGCACTTGGCATGTGGCACTTGGCATGTGGCACTTGGCATGTAGCACTTGGCATGTGGCACTTGGCACTTGGCATGTAGCACTTGGCATGTGGCACTTGGAACTTGGCATGTGGCACTTGGCACTTGGCATGTGGCACTTGGCATGTGGCACTTGGCATGTAGCACTTGGCATGTGGCACTTGGCACTTGGCATGTGGCACTTGGCATGTGGCACTTGGCACTTGGCATGTGGCACTTGGCACTTGGCATGTGGCACTTGGCACTTGGCATGTAGCACTTGGCACTTGGCATGTGGCACTTGGCATGTGGCACTTGGCATGTAGCACTTGGCATGTGGCACTTGGCACTTGGCATGTGGCACTTGGCATGTAGCACTTGGCATGTGGCACTTGGCACTTGGCATGTAGCACTTGGCATGTGGCACTTGGAACTTGGCATGTGGCACTTGGCACTTGGCATGTAGCACTTGGCATGTGGCACTTGGCATGTGGCACTTGGCATGTGGCACTTGGAACTTGGCATGTGGCACTTGGCACTTGGTATGTGGCACTTGGCATGTGGCACTTGGCATGTAGCACTTGGCATGTGGCACTTGGCACTTGGCATGTGGCACTTGGCACTTGGCATGTGGCACTTGGCATGTGGCACTTGGCACTTGGCATGTGGCACTTGGCATGTGGCACTTGGCATGTGGCACTTGGCACTTGGCACTTGGCACTTGGCATGTAGCACTTGGCATGTGGCACTTGGCATGTGGCACTTGGCACTTGGCATGTGGCACTTGGCACTTGGCATGTGGCACTTGGCACTTGGCATGTGGCACTTGGCACTTGGCATGTGGCACTTGGCATGTAGCACTTGGCATGTGGCACTTGGCACTTGGCATGTGGCACTTGGCACTTGGCATGTGGCACTTGGCATGTGGCACTTGGCATGTAGCACTTGGCATGTGGCACTTGGCACTTGGCATGTAGCACTTGGCATGTGGCACTTGGAACTTGGCATGTGGCACTTGGCACTTGGCATGTGGCACTTGGCATGTGGCACTTGGCATGTAGCACTTGGCATGTGGCACTTGGCACTTGGCATGTGGCACTTGGCATGTGGCACTTGGCACTTGGCATGTGGCACTTGGCACTTGGCATGTGGCACTTGGCACTTGGCATGTAGCACTTGGCACTTGGCATGTGGCACTTGGCATGTGGCACTTGGCATGTAGCACTTGGCATGTGGCACTTGGCACTTGGCATGTGGCACTTGGCATGTAGCACTTGGCATGTGGCACTTGGCACTTGGCATGTGGCACTTGGCACTTGGCATGTGGCACTTGGCATGTGGCACTTGGCACTTGGCATGTGGCACTTGGCATGTGGCACTTGGCATGTGGCACTTGGCACTTGGCACTTGGCATGTAGCACTTGGCATGTGGCACTTGGCATGTGGCACTTGGCACTTGGCATGTGGCACTTGGCACTTGGCATGTGGCACTTGGCACTTGGCATGTGGCACTTGGCACTTGGCATGTGGCACTTGGCATGTGGCACTTGGCATGTAGCACTTGGCATGTGGCACTTGGCACTTGGCATGTGGCACTTGGCATGTGGCACTTGGCACTTGGCATGTGGCACTTGGCACTTGGCATGTGGCACTTGGCATGTGGCACTTGGCATGTAGCACTTGGCACTTGGCATGTGGCACTTGGCATGTGGCACTTGGCATGTAGCACTTGGCATGTGGCACTTGGCACTTGGCATGTGGCACTTGGCATGTAGCACTTGGCATGTGGCACTTGGCACTTGGCATGTGGCACTTGGCACTTGGCATGTGGCCCTTGGCATGTAGCACTTGGCATGTGGCACTTGGCATGTAGCACGTGGCACTTGGCATGTGGCACTTGGCACTTGGCATGTGGCCCTTGGCATGTAGCACTTGGCATGTGGCACTTGGCATGTAGCACGTGGCACTTGGCATGTGGCACTTGGCATGTAGCACGTGGCACTTGGCATGTGGCACTTGGCATGTGGCACTTGGCACTTGGCATGTGGCACTTGGCACTTGGCATGTGGCACTTGGCATGTAGCACTTGGCGCTTGGCATGTGGCACTTGGCATGTAGCACTTGGCATGTGGCACTTGGCGCTTGGCATGTAGCACTTGGCATGTGGCACTTGGCATGTAGCACTTGGCATGTGGCACTTGGCGCTTGGCATGTGGCACTTGGCACTTGGCATGTGGCACTTGGCATGTGGCACTTGGCATGTGGCACTTGGCACTTGGCATGTGGCACTTGGCATGTAGCACTTGGCATGTGGCACTTGGCATGTGGCACTTGGCACTTGGCATGTAGCACTTGGCATGTGGCACTTGGCATGTAGCACTTGGCATGTGGCACTTGGCATGTGGCACTTGGCACTTGGCATGTAGCACTTGGCATGTGGCACTTGGCATGTAGCACTTGGCATGTGGCACTTGGCGCTTGGCATGTGGCACTTGGCACTTGGCATGTGGCACTTGGCATGTGGCACTTGGCATGTGGCACTTGGCATGTGGCACTTGGCACTTGGCATGTGGCACTTGGCATGTGGCACTTGGCATGTAGCACTTGGCATGTGGCACTTGGCATGTGGCACTTGGCACTTGGCATGTAGCACTTGGCATGTGGCACTTGGCATGTGGCACTTGGCACTTGGCATGTGGCACTTGGCACTTGGCATGTGGCACTTGGCATGTAGCACTTGGCATGTGGCACTTGGCATGTAGCCCTTGGCATGTGGCACTTGGCATGTGGCACTTGGCATGTGGCACTTGGCATGTAGCACTTGGCATGTGGCACTTGGCACTTGGCATGTGGCACTTGGCATGTAGCACTTGGCATGTGGCACTTGGCATGTGGCACTTGGCACTTGGCATGTGGCACTTGGCATGTAGCACTTGGCATGTGGCACTTGGCACTTGGCATGTGGCACTTGGCACTTGGCATGTGGCACTTGGCATGTGGAACTTGGCATGTAGCACTTGGCATGTGGCACTTGGCACTTGGCATGTGGCACTTGGCACTTGGCATGTGGCACTTGGCATGTGGCACTTGGCATGTGGCACTTGGCACTTGGCATGTGGCACTTGGCATGTGGCACTTGGCATGTAGCACTTGGCATGTGGCACTTGGCATGTAGCACTTGGCATGTGGCACTTGGCACTTGGCATGTGGCACTTGGCACTTGGCATGTGGCACTTGGCATGTGGCACTTGGCATGTAGCACTTGGCACTTGGCACTTGGCATGTGGCACTTGGCATGTGGCACTTGGCACTTGGCATGTGGCACTTGGCATGTGGCACTTGGCACTTGGCATGTGGCACTTGGCACTTGGCATGTGGCACTTGGCATGTGGCACTTGGCATGTAGCACTTGGCATGTGGCACTTGGCACTTGGCATGTGGCACTTGGCACTTGGCATGTGGCACTTGGCATGTGGCACTTGGCATGTAGCACTTGGCATGTAGCACTTGGCATGTGGCACTTGGCACTTGGCATGTGGCACTTGGCACTTGGCATGTGGCACTTGGCATGTGGCACTTGGCATGTAGCACTTGGCACTTGGCATGTGGCACTTGGCATGTGGCACTTGGCACTTGGCATGTGGCACTTGGCACTTGGCATGTAGCACTTGGCATGTGGCACTTGGCACTTGGCATGTGGCACTTGGCATGTGGCACTTGGCATGTGGCACTTGGCATGTAGCACTTGGCACTTGGCATGTGGCACTTGGCACTTGGCATGTGGCACTTGGCATGTAGCACTTGGCATGTGGCACTTGGCATGTAGCACTTGGCATGTGGCACTTGGCGCTTGGCATGTGGCACTTGGCACTTGGCATGTGGCACTTGGCATGTGGCACTTGGCGCTTGGCATGTGGCACTTGGCACTTGGCATGTGGCACTTGGCATGTGGCACTTGGCGCTTGGCATGTGGCACTTGGCACTTGGCATGTGGCACTTGGCATGTAGCACTTGGCATGTGGCACTTGGCATGTGGCACTTGGCACTTGGCATGTAGCACTTGGCATGTGGCACTTGGTGCTTAGCATGTGGCACTTGGCATGTGGAAGTTGGCACTTGGCACTTGGCATGTGGCACTTGGCACATGGCACTTGGGATTTGGCGTGTGGCACATGGCACTTGGCACTTGGCATGTGGCACTTCGCACGTGGCACTTGGCACGTGGCACTTGGCACGTGGCACTTTGCACTTTGCACGTGTTCCTATTCCCTAATCCCTAACCTAAACTAAACTGTAGCTAGCTAAGGCTAATAGCTGGCCAGCAGGCAGCAGCTGGCCTGCTCTGTGCACATCACACACACAGACACATCACAGCTGCAGCAGCCCTGAGCATGAGCACACACTCTGACTGTCTGTCACAGTGTCACATAACGAAATCAAGCTAATTAATGATTTAAGAATACTGTAGTGATAGTGAAGGGGTTAATCACTGAACAGATTTAGGTTTATCACTGTATACAGCCCCCTTGCTAGGCCACCAGCACTGAAGCATGTCTCTCAGTGAGCATTCAGCAAGCCAGGACGATCTGTCTCATCATGGCAGCCCTCCTTATTATACAAAGGGGGCTGGCCAGTGTTCGTTTCTGTGATTGGGTGCCAGGGTTTAGGCTGGGAGGCCTCTGATTGGCTCATTGAGGTCAGGTGGGACTGGCCAGAGTTCCCCTCTGTGATTCGTTGCTAGGGCTTCTGCTGGGAGCCCTCTGATTGGCTCAATGACGTCAGCTCCTTAGTTCCAGTAATCGGATTCGGATATCTGAGGATATCCGGGTATGCGGCCAGAAATCCGCATAGTGCTATGCGGATTTCAGCCCAGGTATCCGGAATCCGAATCCGGTCGGATAGCGGTAAAAAGTTTGGATATCCGGGTTACCTGGATATCCGGAATCTGGATGAGCACCACTGTCTGTCACTGTATGTTGTTTTTTTCTGCAGAGGACAGTTCAAAAGTTCACTGGCCTGCTCTGTGAAATCATTTAGCATGCTGAGTATAGTGTGTAAACTGAAAATATTAGAGATGTTATTAAAAAAAAAAAAAATCGAACTGAAAATAAAAATATGAGAATATTTTCTTTGCTGCTAATCTTCTAGTAATTATCTGTACTACACAACCAATTCATTATATCATCATGGTATTTGTTTTTCGCTTCAGTGTCATGTTAAAAGCTACAGAAGAAGTAAAAGCTCTGATATCAGACAGACATATTTAGGTGTCACACATACATTTCCAAAAGTAACCACCAAACAAGAAAACTTTATTTTTCTTTCACCCCGGTCTCAAGAGGGGATCTCTCTATATCTTGAGACTGGAATTGTCCTAGGAAGCATCAAGGCACCCCACTTTTTTAGCTCCAGTTACAGTATATCCACATCCCCTGTGACTTCATGTAAGCCACACGGACGTAGATATAGGTTTTATAGCTGGTGCTCGGCTGTCTGGGATTGGGTGGGCCTCCCGTATCTGCCCCCGACACTTTTATATCTGGCTATATGGGCGGGGGGAGACAAGTCTGGCTATCTATACACTGGGGGCACATCTGGATAACTATGCTGGGGGGACATAATACTGGAGGCATATCTAATTACCTAGAGGGGCCTAATATGGGGGCAAATGTGGCTACCTTTATTGGGGGCTGTACATAATGGTGGGAGCACATCTGGCTATACATTTCAGGGGGGGGGGTGCACCTAATACTGGGGGCACATTTAACTATCTATATTGGGGGAGCTTATACCAGGGCACATCTTATTACTTATACTGGGGGCAGGGCTACCTAATAGTTTTTAATTTTATTATTATTATTTTTTGGGGGGAGGGGGGCACAATTTGAAATCTCTGGTGTTGGAGAACCTTGGCCAGCCCTACCAGGAGAGCATATGGGAATGTCACAAGGATACCAGGGAGGGGAGCCACAGAACAAATGGGGAAATGTAATAATGGGGATGCAGTCAAAATTATTAAAATAAAATACACTGTTTAACCACACCTACTTTTTAGACCCAACCCACTTTTAAGACCACACTTTCTACATATTAACTATTAATTAACCTCCCCCACTCACTTTTTCTCCCTAATTTTTACCATTTAAAGTAATTGTATTATTTTCTAGTTTCAAATTGAAAAGTACACATTGCCTATCATTCATAAAGCATTTCCGCATGCGGAAATGCTTAAAACAGCTGACTTTACCGACCAGTTAGCAAAGTCAGCATTCATAAAGCCTCTTTCCGCATGGAAAAATGACACTACCGAGCAGAGTGATAAATCGCCGCCTTATGCGGTGATTATCGGTACAAATGTAGCAAAATGTTAATTCATAAAGATCACCGCAAGCGGTGAGAGGTCGGGAAGTACCGCTCCCTCTGATGTGGCGATACCAATGTAAGTGAATGGAGACACACAGACCTCCCAGGCAGCTGCAGCAGAGCAGAACATGGAGAAATGTATCAACTCGGCAGCTTCCGTGTCTCCGCAAGCCGACCACCTGCCTACCGCCTGCCTAGTTCGGGGAATCTCCGCACTGCTACCGCACATGGATACTTTTTTATGAATGCCCACCCAGAAGTCTAAATCACCGGCAGCGGTGTTTTCCCGCATTGATTCTCTTTACCGACAGCCTCTTCATGAATGATAGCCATTGTAGCAAAAACACATCCTTTAATTCTGAATCAAATATCATCACCATAAATTGTGACAAGAACATCATTTAAGTTTTGTGATAAACCGTAGAAATGGCCAGGGGGCGTAACAATAGACCCTGCAAGAGATGCAGCCGCAGGGGGGCCCCGTCCTGAGAGACTGACAACTAAGGGCAAGTAGGTAAAAGCTTTCTGCTCTCTGCAAAATTGTTCTAATGACTGCATTTGCTCAGCCACTGATAAAGAATCATACAAAGTTTTACAAACAAAGATTTGTAGACAGACGCTATTCAGTGTGCAGAAGGCTCTTCTGTACAGCTCTCCACCCCCAACCTCCCTACTCCTCCCCAAGTGCTGTGTACTGTAGTGATGCTGGAGAAGTCTGAAGAGCCCCGCCCCCATCCTCTCCTCCCCTCCCCAAGTGCTGTGTACTGTAGTGATGCTGGAGAAGTCTGAAGAGCCCCGCCCCCATCCTCTCCTCCCCTCCCCAAGTGCTGTGTACTGCAGTGATGCTCGGATACCCCTTTTTATTATTCGAGTTTGGTCGAATTCGAATAGTAAAATATTTGAATTCAGTCGAATATTCGAGTCGAATATTTTTTACTATTCGATTCGACCTCGGACTTCGAGCTCACTATTCGAGTCGGTATTCAAGCTCATTATTCGAGCTGACTATTCGAATTGGCCTTAAATAGCTTCCAACACTTGTTTTGAGGGTGAATGATGCAAGAAACATCTTTTTTTCCAAGTAACAACAGCAAGTGATTATGTGGGGATGTTCCTTTAAAAAAAAAAAAGGTGGAAAGAGAAGAGAAGTTGTGTCCAAAATTCTGTTCAGTAGTGTATATACTTCTTCTTCTTCTTCTTCTTCTTCTTCTTCTTCTTCTTCTTCTTCTTCTTCTTCTTCTTCTTCTTCTTCTTCTTCTTCTTCTTCTTCTTCTTCTTCTTCTTCTTCTTCTTCTTCTTTATCTTATTTATCTTCTATATCTTCTTCTTCTTCTTCTATATCTTCTTCTTCTTCTTCTATATCTTCTTCTTCTATATCTTCTTCTTCTTCTTCTTCTATATCTTCTTCTTCTATATCTTCTTCTTCTTCTATATCGTCTTCTTCTTCTTCTTCTTCTTCTTCTTCTTCTATATCTTCTTCTTCTTCTATATCGTCTTCTTCTTCTTCTTCTTCTTCTTCTTCTTCTTCTTCTTCTTCTTCTTCTTCTTCTTCTTCTTCTTCTTCTTTTTCTTCTTTTTCTTCTTCTTCATCTTCTTCATCTTCATCTTCTTCATCATCTTCTTCTTCATCATCTTCTTCTTCATCTTCATCTTCTTCATCTTCTTTTTCATCTTTTTTTTCTTCATCTTCTTCTTCTTCATCTTCTTTTTCTATATCTTCTTTTTCTATATCCTCTTCTTATTATTATTTTTCTATTTCGTCTTCTTCTTTTTCTATATCTTCTTCTTCTCCTTCTTTTTCTTCTTTTTCTATATCATCTTCTTCTTCTATATCGTCTTCTTCTTCTTCACTTATTTCTCTTTTATATTTTATTTTTAAAGAAATGCAGCTATTTTTGAGCGTAATAAATAGCTGGTGGCGCACGCATGTTGGAAGCGCCATTGTATGTGCTCCCTGGCAGTGGAAACACACAGACAGCAGGAGGTAAATTCAGCAGCAGCAGCAGGAGGAGGAGGATGATTGTGTGGCAGCAGGCAGTCAATGAGGCAGGCAGCGAGACATAATAGGCTGTGTGGTACCTAGCGGTGGTACCAGGCCGTAAATACACAGCATGAGGTTCCAGACAGCGGTCGTGAAGCCCACATCATGTCCAATACACAACTGGGACAACACAGTTTTCAACCCGGACACCTCTAAAAATAATATCACAAAGCATTAATAAAAAGTATATATATATTTTTTGTTTTTTTAAAGAAATGAAGCTATTTTTGAGCATAACAACTAGCTGGTGGCGCATGGTGGAAGCGCCATTGTATGTGCTCCCTGGCAGTGGAAACACACAGACAGCAGGAGGTAAATTCAGCAGCAGGAGGAGGAGGATGAGTGTGTGGCAGCAGGCAGTCAATGAGGCAGGCAGCGTGACATAATAGCCCTGGTACCTAGCGGTGATACCAGGGCTGTAAATAAACACAACAGGAGGTCCCAGACAGCGGTCGTGCAGCCCACATCGTGTCCAATACACAACTGGGACAACACAGTTTTCAACCCGGGCACCTCAGAAAAATTAAACCTTTTTTTTTTTAATGCTTTTTTGTTTTGTTTTCACAGCAAATTACACAGATATAGCTATTGTTTGACGTAATAGCTGGTGGCAGAGTGGCAGCAGAAGGTAATTCTGTGTACCCTGGCAGTGGGAAACACAGACAGACAGCAGCAGCAGCAGCAGGAGGAATGGAGGAGTAATAAGAGTAGCTATTGTTGGACGTAATAGCTGGTGGCAGAGTGGCAGCAGAAGGTAAATCTGTGTACCCTGGCAGTGGGAAACTCAGACAGACAGCAGCAGCAGCAGGAGGAATGGAGGAGTAGTGTGAGTGTGGCAGCAGGTAGGTAGGCAGCGTGACATAATAGCCCTAGTACCTAGCGTTGATACCAGGGCTGTAAATAAACACAACAGGAGGTCCCAGACAGCGGTCGTGCAGCCCACATCGTGTCCAATACACAACTGGGACAACACAGTTTTCAACCCGGGCACCTCAGAAATATTAAACCTTTTTTTTTTTTTTTTTAAATGGTTTACTTTTTTTTTTACAGCAAATTACACAGATATAGCTATTGTTTGACGTAATAGCTGGTGGCAGAGTGGCAGCAGAAGGTAAATATGTGTACCCTGGCAGTGGGAAACACAGACAGACAGCAGTAGCAGCAGGAGGAATGGAGGAGTAGTGTGAGTGTGGCAGCAGGTAGGTAGGCAGCGTGACATAATAGCCCTGGTACCTAGCGTTGATACCAGGGCTGTAAATAAACACAACAGGAGGTCCCAGACAGCGGTCGTGCAGCCCACATCGTGTCCAATACACAACTGGGACAACACAGTTTTCAACCCGGGCACCTCAGAAAAATTAAACCTTTTTTTTTTTTAATGGTTTACTTTTTTTTTTTTTACAGCAAATTACACAGATATAGCTATTGTTTGACGTAATAGCTGGTGGCAGAGTGGCAGCAGAAGGTAAATCTGTGTACCCTGGCAGTGGGAAACACAGACAGACAGCAGTAGCAGCAGGAGGAATGGAGGAGTAGTGTGAGTGTGGCAGCAGGTAGGTAGGCCAGTGCTGGGCCGAAATTACGCATTAGCGTAATTACGCATCGTAATTCACTACAAATGCACCGTAAGCGTTACGTGTAAGGTTACGGTATTACGCGTAATTAATTACGCGTAGACCGTGGGTTACGTTTTACGCGTAACAAATTACGCGTAAGACAGTAAACTCCCATTGAAATTACACAGTCTGCCGTAATCGCGTAATATTACGCTCCCGTATAATATAAAAAAGCCGCCGACTTTAAGGGTTAATAGCAAAGCCCCCTTAAGTGCTAAGAGCCTCAAATTTGGAGAATATATTAAGGAGATCAGAAGGAATAAGAGGAAAAAAATTTTTTTCAAAAAGACTTTATAGTTTTTGAGAAAATCGATGTTAAAGTTTCAAAGGAAAAATAGATACATTTAAAAACCCGCCGACTTTAACGGTTAATAGCAAAGCCTGCTTAAAATTTAGAAACACCAAATTTACAGGGTATATTAAGGGGATCAGTGGGAATAAGAGGAAAAATTTTTTTTTCAAAAAGACCTTATAGTTTTTGAGAAAATCGATTTTTAAGTTTCAAGGGCAAAAATGTCTTTTAAATGCGGAAAATGTCAGTGTTTTATTTTCATAGATTCCCCCAAGTGGGAAGAGTTTTACTTACTTCGTTCTGAGTGTGGGAAATATTAAAAAAAAAACGACGTGGGGTCCCCCCTCCCAGACCTCTTTAACCCCTTGTCCCCCATGCAGACTGGGATAGCCAGAATGCGGAGCACCGGCCGCGTGGGGCTCCGCACCCTGACTATACCAGCCCGCATGGTCCATGGATTGGGGGGTCTCGGAAGGGGAGGGGCAGCCAAGCTTTCCCCTCCCCCTCCGAGCCCTTGTCCAATCCAAGGACAAGGGGCTCTTCTCCACCTCCGATGGGCGGTGGAGGTGGAGGCCGCGATTTCCTGGGGGGGAGGTTCATGGTGGCATCTGGGAGTCCCCTTTAAAAAGGGGTCCCCCAGATGCCCACCCCCCCTCCCAGGAGAAATGAGTATAGAGGTACTTGTACCCCTTACCCATTTCCTTTAAGAGTTAAAAGTAAATAAACACACAGACACTTTGAAAAAGTATTTTAATTGAACAAAAAACATAACCATGAAAAAAGTCCTTTAATATTCTTAATTAACCATTAATACTTACCTGTCCCTTTAAAAGCCAGTTCCCACGCAATATCCTCGGAAATATACTAATCAGTTACAATGTAACAAAGCTATTACAATGTAACAACTTTGTTACTTTGTAACACCACCGCACCCGACGTCACTCGCCGCCACCGCCGCGTCTGCGCTGACCCGACAGAGCTCTGAGCTATATAGCTCAGAGCTCCCTAAGCATCTTTGTATTTGGGCTCCAAGGAGCCCCATTGGTCCTTAGCAGACCAATGGGGTTCCTTTAAATCAGAAGGAACCCCATTGGTCTGCTAAGGACCAATGGGGCTCCTTGGAGCCCAAATACAAAGATGCTAAGAGAGCTCTGAGCTATATAGCTCAGAGCTCTGTCGGGTCAGTGCGGGACGCTAAGTCCCCGCCGCCTCCCGCTGTCAGCCCCGCCCACATCTGTCACCCACATGTCACCCACATGTGGGTGACATGTGGGTGACATGTGGAAGAGGCGGGGAGGACAGCGGGAGGCGGCGGGGACTTAGCGTCCCGCACGGACCCGATAGAGCTCTGAGCTATATAGCTCAGAGCTCTCTTAGCATCTTTGTATTTGGGCTCCAAGGAGCCCCATTGGTCCTTAGCAGACCAATGGGGTTCCTTCTGATTTAAAGGAACCCCATTGGTCTGCTAAGGACCAATGGGGCTCCTTGGAGCCCAAATACAAAGATGCTTAGGGAGCTCTGAGCTATATAGCTCAGAGCTCTGTCGGGTCAGCGCAGACGCGGCGGTGGCGGCGAGTGACGTCGGGTGCGGTGGTGTTACAAAGTAACAAAGTTGTTACATTGTAATAGCTTTGTTACATTGTAACTGATTAGTATATTTCCGAGGATATTGCGTGGGAACTGGCTTTTAAAGGGACAGGTAAGTATTAATGGTTAATTAAGAATATTAAAGGACTTTTTTCATGGTTATGTTTTTTGTTCAATTAAAATACTTTTTCAAAGTGTCTGTGTGTTTATTTACTTTTAACTCTTAAAGGAAATGGGTAAGGGGTACAAGTACCTCTATACTCATTTCTCCTGGGAGGGGGGGTGGGCATCTGGGGGACCCCTTTTTAAAGGGGACTCCCAGATGCCACCATGAACCTCCCCCCCAGGAAATCGCGGCCTCCACCTCCACCGCCCATCGGAGGTGGAGAAGAGCCCCTTGTCCTTGGATTGGACAAGGGCTCGGAGGGGGAGAGGAAAGCTTGGCTGCCCCTCCCCTTCCGAGACCCCCCAATCCATGGACCATGCGGGCTGGTATAGTCAGGGTGCGGAGCCCCACGCGGCCGGTGCTCCGCATTCTGGCTATCCCAGTCTGCATGGGGGACAAGGGGTTAAAGAGGTCTGGGAGGGGGGACCCCACGTCGTTTTTTTTTTAATATTTCCCACACTCAGAACGAAGTAAGTAAAACTCTTCCCACTTGGGGGAATCTATGAAAATAAAACACTATTGTTACCTGTGCAAAAAAAACTGACATTTTCCGCATTTAAAAGACATTTTTGCCCTTGAAACTTAAAAATCGATTTTCTCAAAAACTATAAGGTCTTTTTGAAAAAAAATTTTTTCCTCTTATTCCCACTGATCCCCTTAATATACCCTGTAAATTTGGTGTTTCTAAATTTTAAGCAGGCTTTGCTATTAACCGTTAAAGTCGGCGGGTTTTTAAATGTATCTATTTTTCCTTTGAAACTTTAACATCGATTTTCTCAAAAACTATAAGGTCTTTTTGAAAAAAAAAATTTTCCCTCTTATTCCTTCTGATCTCCTTAATATATTCTCCAAATTTGAGGCTCTTAGCACTTAAGGGGGCTTTGCTATTAACCCTTAAAGTCGGCGGCTACCTAACATTGATCCATGCGTCAACTTTTCCGCTTGGCAGCATGACCTTACGCATTAATTGCTAGTAGGAATTTACGCGTAAGCCTATAACGTAACAACTTGAATTACGGTATTCTTACGCGTAATTGCGTAAGGGCAATGCGTAATTACAGACATGTACCGAAATTGAATGTCTATGCCGTAAGCGTAATTTCGTAATGCGTAATAGCGTAAAATTACGCGTAATGATCCGTAAGCGTAGCTTTTTCCATTACGATCAGCACTGAGGTAGGCAGCGTGACATAATAGCCCTGGTACCTAGCGTTGATACCAGGGCTGTAAATAAACACAACAGGAGGTCCCAGACAGCGGTCGTGCAGCCCACATCGTGTCCAATACACAACTGGGACAACACAGTTTTCAACCCGGGCACCTCAGAAAAATTAAACCTTTTTTTTTTTTTAAAGGTAAATACAGGCAGCAGGGGCAGCTATTGTTTGACGTAATAGCTGGTGGCAGATCAGCAGCAGAAGGTAAATCTGTGTACCCTGGCAGTGGGAAACACAGACAGACAGCAGAAGGGCAGTACACAGCAGCCCACTGTAGATGTAAAATGTGTGGCTGCAGGCGACGTAATAGTGAAAGTGAACCAGGCTGGCTTAGTGAGCAGGAGCCAGGAGGTGGTAAAGGGTGGTAAGGCACATTAACGATGGTTCTTCCGGCAGCCAGTTCATGTCCCCCTCTCGCCGACAACAGGGGCCAGGAACTCGCCTTCCACCCACGCCTGGTTCATCTTGAGAAACGTCAGTCTGTCCACAGACTTGTGAGACAGACGTGAGCGTTTCTCGGTGACCACGCCACCGGCTGCACTGAAGCAGCGCTCGGACAGCACGCTGGAAGGGGGGCAGGACAGCACTTCCAGGGCGTACTGCGCCAGCTCGCTCCAGATCTCCAGGCGCTTGACCCAATACTCCATGGGATCAACAGGGGCATCGCTGTCAAGCCCGCTGTAGGACCCCATGTAGTCAGCCACCATGCGGGTCAGGCGCTGGCTGTGACTGGAGGAGGATGCTGCTGCATGCACCTTCTCTCTAGTCACTGCTGCCGGAGCCTCTACAGTCCTGTAGAGCTCGTTGCTGAGAGACAGCAGGTCTGTGGGGCGCTTGCTGCTGGATGCAGGCACCTGCTGCTGCCTCTGTGCTGGCTGGACAGTGGGGGTGGAAGGCTGGGGGAAGGCTTTCTCCAAGCGCTCAACAAGGGCCTGCTGCAAGCTCCTTATTTGTTGCGCTGGGTCTCCTCCTGCAGGCGGCAGGAACTGGCTCAACTTCCCCTTGAGGCGTGGGTCCAACATCATGCTGATCCAGATGTCCTCCCTCTGCTTCATCTGGATCACCCTGGGGTCCTTGTGCAGGCACGTCAGCATGTGCGCTGCCATTGGGAAGAGGTGGGCCACGTGTGCTGGCACATCGACAGCAGTGCTGTCCTCATCCTCCTCCTCTGCCTCCTCAGCCTCATCCTCTCTCCACCCCCGCACCAACTCAGCTGCGCTGTGCTGATCCCCCTCATCAGCAGCAAGGTCAGGGACCTCCACCAAGTCCTCCTCCTCCTCCCCCTCAGAGGTGGACTGTGCAGCTGCTTGCCGCTCCTGCTGGTCCAAGGCTGCCGCTCCCTGTTCCAGATCGAGGGCCCTGTTCAGCAGACAAACCAGGGGCACCCACTCACAGACCATAGCATGGTCCCTGCTCACCATGTTAGTGGCCTGCAGAAAGGGAGCCAGCACTAAGCACATCTGCTGCATGTGCCTCCAGTCGTCATCGGGGACGATGGACGGGATGTTGCTGGTCTTGTCCCTTTTCTGAGCGGCGGAAACAGTGGCCAGGGCAAGGTACTGGTTGACAGCGTGCTTCTGTTCAACCAGATGCTCCAACATCGCCAGGGTGGAGTTCCAGCGAGTTGGAACGTCAAGGATCAGCCGATGGCGTGGCAGCTCCAGCTCCTTTTGCACGTCTTCTAGGCTTGCACAGGCTGCAGCCGAGCGCCGGAAGTGACGCACAACGTTCCTTGCCGTTTCCAGCAGTTCACCCATCCCCTGGTAGGTGCGCAAGAACTTCTGCACCTCCAGGTTCAGCACGTAGGCAAGACAGGGGATGTGGGTCAGGTTTCCCCTGTCAATTGCGGCAACCAGATTGGCCCCATTGTCGGCCACCACCTCTCCGACTCTGAGGCCTCTGGGGGGCAGCCAAATCCTCTCCTGCTCCTGGAGTTTGGCCAACACATGGGTTGCCTTCAGTTTGGTCTTTCCAAGGCTGACCAACTGCAGCAGCGCTTGGCAGTGGCGGTCCTTCACGCTGCTGCTGAGGCGGGGGGTTTGGCCAGGTGTGCCTGAGGATGGCAGAGGATCGGAGGAACCTGCTGCAGTTCCCCTGACCCTGCGGGGTGGCACCACCCACTGTGTTGCTGCTGCTGCTGTGCCCGCTGCTGCTCTCCCATCCTCACCCCCTTCCACCAAGCTGACCCAGTGGACAGTGAAGGACAGGTAGTGGGCGGCCTGTCCCAAAGCGGCTGCTCCAGGAGTCCATGGTGACGTGGACCCTTTCACCAACCGCGTGCTCCAGCCCTCGCTCCACATTGGCCATCACAAAGTGGTGCAGTGCAGGAATGGCCTTGTGGGCAAAGAAGTGTCTGCTGGGGAGCTGCCAGTCTGGGGCTGCACAAGCAAGCAGCGCACGCATGTCACTAACCTCCTGCACGAGCGTGTACGGCAGGAGTTGGGAGCACATGGCCTGTGCCAGCAAGCCGTTCAGCTGCCGCACGCGATGGCTGCTGGGAGGCAGAGCCCTAACCACCCCCTGGAAGGACTCGCTCAAAAGGCTCTGGCGTGGCCTTTTGCTAGCACGGGAATCAGCGGACACAGCAGAAGAGGCCACTGAGGACTGGCTGCCACAACAGGCCTCAGTGTCGGCGGCAGGAGTTGCAGAGGGGGGAGGAGCAGTGCGTTTCCGCACTCCTGCTGGTGCTGCTGGAGGAGCAGGAGGGCGGGTGGCTGCTGTTGCTGCTGCTGCTGCTGAAGGCTGTGCAGTAATGGGTGTGGTGCCACTGCCAGCACCAGATGCCTTCAGCCTCTGGAACTCCTCATGCTGGTGGAAATGTTTAGCAGCAAGGTGGTTGATAAGAGAGCTGGTGCTGAACTTTAAGGGGTCTGCACCTCGGCTTAACTTCCGCTGACAGTGGTTGCAAGTGGCGTACTTGCTGTACAGTGTGGGCATTGTGAAAAATCGCCAGATTGGTGACAAGAACAACCCCCTACGGCCTGGAGCCGCTGCTGCCTGTCTCCCTGTGGTGGTTGGGGGGGGGGGGGGGCTTGGGTGCGGCTGGTGGTGGTACAGGCAGATGCTGCTGCTGCTGCTGCTGCTGCTGCTGAGCCTGAGACACCAGCAGGCTGTGGGACCTGCCTACTGCTGCCAATGCTTGCAATGATGCACCTCCTTGCAAGGCCCACAACCGCCTCCTCCTCCTCCTCAGAGCTGCTGATGATGACATCCCCAGGTGCTGGTGGTGGCGGCACCCAGTCTTTGTCTGTCACCACGTCATCATCATCATCCTCCCCCTCCTGAAACATGTCCTGCTGGGATGATGACCCCCCAAACTCCTCTCCTGATGCATGGATGGGCTGCTTGACTGTCGCCACAGTCTTGCTGTCCAATCCCTCATCCCCCAAAGTGCCCATCAGCATCTCCTCCTCCAAATCGCCAACAACAGCAGACAATACCCTGATGGTGCCTGGGGTAAAAATACTGCTGAGTGACAGGTCGCCAACTTGTGACGGTGAACTGGCCTCCTCCCCAGGCCCTGCTGGGCGGCTGCTGCGAACAGGGGTGGTGGTGGTGGTGAGGGTGGAGGCCTCGGATGCAGAGCTGATGGCGGGCTGCTCATCCTCCGTCATCAGTTGCACCACAGTGGCTGCATCCTTTTCCTCAATGGGACGTTTCCGACCCGGCTGGAGGAAAATAGGAGCAGGTACTACACGCTGCTGCTGCTGCTGCTGTGTCTCTGCAGCGTGAGTTGCTCCTGCTGGGCGGCGCCCAAGGCGTCCACGGCCAGTGGCTAGAGGCGGAATGTTAGCCACTGACGCAGCTGCTGCTGCTGCGGAACTGTGCATGGTGGCGCGGCCGCGGCTTGCCACAATGCTGCTCCCTCTCCTCCTGATTCCCTTGCTGCCCTTCCCCTTGCCCAAACCGCGCTGGCTGCCACTACCAGACATCTTTGATGTTTTGGGCGTAAACAAAAAAGTTTTTTAAAAGGGCGGGTGAAAAAGTGGGGTACTTTAATGGAGTGGGTTGGTGGGTGAGGTGACACTAATCACTAAGTGATTAGATCGCTAAGTGATTACTAGTACAGTACTAATACAAAATACAAGCGCATCCTCCTCCTCCTCCTCCTCAGAGCTGCTGATGATGACATCCCCAGGAGCTGGTGGTGGCACCCAGTCTTTGTCTGTCACCCTGTCATCATCATCATCATCCTCCCCCTCCTGAAAAATGTCCTGCTGGGATGATGACCCCCCCCAAACTCCTCTCCTGATGCATGGATGGGCTGCTTGACTGTCGCCACAGTCTTGCTGTCCAATCCCTCCTCCCCCAAAGTGCCCATCAGCATCTCCTCCTCAAAATCGCCAACAACAGCAGACAATTCACTTATGATGCCTGGGGTCAAAAGACTGCTGAATGACAGGTCGCCAACTGACGGTGAACTGGCCTCCTCCCCAGGCCCTGCTGGGCGGCTGCTGCGAACAGGGGTGGTGGTGGTGGTGGTGAGGGTGGAGGCCTCGGATGCAGAGCTGATGGCGGGCTGCTCATCCTCCGTCATCAGTTGCATCACAGTGGCTGCATCCATTTCCTCAATGGGACGTTTCCGACCCGGCTGGAGGAAAATAGGAGCAGATACTACACGCTGCTGCTGCTGTGTCTCTGCAGCGTGAGTTGCAGATGCTCCTGCTGGGCGCCCAAGGCGTCCACGGCCAGTGGCTATAGGCGGAATGTTAGCCACTGACACATCTGCTGCTGCTGCGGAACTGTGCATGGTGGCGCGGCTTGCCACAATGCTGCTCCCTCTCCTCCTGATTCCCTTGCTGCCCTTCCCCTTGCCCAAACCGCGCTGGCTGCCACTTCCAGACATCGTAGATGTTTTGGGCGTAAACAAAAAAAAGTTTTTTAAAAGGGCGGGTGAAAAAGTGGGGTACTTTAATGGAGTGGGTTGGTGGGTGAGGTGACACTAATCACTAAGTGATTAGATCGCTAAGTGATTACTAGTACAGTAAAAATACAAAATACAATAATCAGTAATCAGTAAATGTGAACAGTGAACAGTGAGTGTGTCCCCTAGTACACTAACTAGAAAATACAATAATCAGTAGTAATCAGATTCAGTAGAAGGAAATAGAGTGTGTGTAGTACACTACAGACAGTGCACACACACACACACACGCAGGAGCTAGCCTATGAACAGTGACTGAGTGTCCCTAGTACAGTAAGTAGTAACAGTAAGTACAACTAGAAATTACAATAATCAGTAGTAATCAGAAGGAAATAGAGTGTGTGTGTGTGTACTGTACAGACAGTGCACGCACACACGCAGGAGCTATGAACGAACAAACAGTGACAGTGAGTGTCCTAGTACAGTTACAGTATACTACAAAATACAATCACTCAGTAGTAAAGGACAGCAGAAACACTGGTATAGATGAGAAATAAACTAACAGAGGACAGGAGGACAGCTGTGCCCACACAGGCAAGGCCCTGAGGCCTAAGGGCCCTTTTCCACCTGCAATCGCTAGCGTTCACGCTGAACGCTAGCGATTGCTGAATCGCAAAACCGGCGATTCCCCCCGATGTTTGCGGCCGCGATTTTGCTATGCTATGCACTGCATAGCAAAATCGCGGCAATTATCGCTCCGCCGCGCGTTCGCGTTCCCCGCAAAAACGAATCGCGGTAGTGGAAATGACCTACCGCGATTCCCATGTTAAAAAGCAAACCGTAGCGATTGTAAAATCGCTAGCGGTTTGCGTTTTTGCGATTCAGCATCGCAAACGCCGCTAGTGGAAAAGGGCCCTAAAGCTGTGTAAGCTTGCCTGCAGCAGCTGGCTGTCTCTATGTCTCTATGTAACACACAAGCTACTAACTAAAATACAATGTCCCTCCCCAAGTGCTGTGTACTGTAGTGATGCTGGAGAAGTCTGAAGAGCCCCGCCCCCATCCTCTCCTCCCCTCCCCAAGTGCTGTGTACTGTAGTGATGCTGGAGAAGTCTGAAGAGCCCCACCCCCATCCTCTCCTTCCCTCCCCAAGTGCTGTGTACTGTAGTGATGCTGGAGAAGTCTGAAGAGCTCCGCCCCCAGCCTCTCCACCCCTCCCCAAGGGCTGTGTACTGTAGTGATGCTGGAGGAGTCAGTAGAGCCCCGCCCCTAGCCTCTCTACCCCTCCCCAAGTGCTGTGTACTGTAGTGATGCTGGAGGAGTCTGCTGAGCCCCCCCCCCCCCCCGCCTCTCCACCCCTCCCCAAGTGCTGTGTACTGTGGTGATGCTGGAGGAGTCTGCTGAGCCCCGCCCCCCAGCCTCTCCACCCCTCCCCAAGTGCTGTGTACTGTAGTGATGCTGGAGGAGTCTGCAGAGCCCCGCCCACAGCCTCTCCACCCCCTCCCCAAGTGCTGTGTACTGTAGTGATGCTGGAGGAGTCTGCAGAGCCCCGCCCCTAGCCTCTCTACCCCTCCCCAAGTGCTGTGTACTGTAGTGATGCTGGAGGAGTCTGCAGAGCCCCGCCCCTAGCCTCTCTACCCCTCCCCAAGTGCTGTGTACTGTAGTGATGCTGTATGCATTTTCTGCTCACCATGTGTGTCTGTATGTGTGAATACATGCACGTTTTATCACAAAAACGAATGTAATTCTTAGAGAAAATGCCTGCAGTGTTTCACTGCTGTCTGTTTTTTATCTGCATGGGGAAAACACATTCCAATGTGCACTAGCCAAATTAATAACATTGGTTCTCAGTTTACCTGTGACACAGTTTACCAGATGGGGGGTTGGGGGAAGTGGGCCCAGTGATTTCTAGTTACGCCCCTGAAAATGACCAAATAAAATGTGTGGGTTTTATTTACAGTAGCACTTTTTATTTTTAACCGAGAATGTGTAAAATCTGAGAAATAATAATGTAGGCATCATAAATAGGAATACGGTTATTGCTGATTAAACAGGGATATAGCTAAAATGTCAAACTTCCCCGGTCCATAAGGGGGATGCATGGACTAAATGCAAAGTCGTTAAAGGAATCATCAGGCTGCAATGGCTTCCCCCGATCTACTTACCATCGACTTCCTCCAGCTCCTTCCCGGCAGCATGTCCCACAACACAGCTCCACTCGCAGCCTGCGGCCCGGTATCCCCACCTCAGGGTCGGCTCCGTACTGTGCCTGCGCGAGTGGAATTCCCTGTAGGCACCAAGACGTATTAGTAGGACAAGAAATGGGAAATCCCTGGCTGCTGGGATCGGGAAGCAGAGTGTAACGATCTTACCTTCCAGTGGCAGGTCCCACTGCGTCTCTTGCACGGCCCGGGCGAGCGGAGGGACTGCCACGCTGACATCTTCTGGCGGCATCCCCGGCATCCCTCCAGCAGTGACTTCCGGCTGGCGCGCGACCCGAAGGTCGCACAGCGCACGCGAGAGCTGGAGCGAGCCTTATAGGCTCAGAAGAAGGATCTAAGTGACATCAGCAGTGATGTCACTTAGAGACAGCGCTAGGGGAGTGTTTTTGTGATTTTAGGGTTTGGTATTTAAGGCCTGAGCTCGCAGTTGCTCGCTGGCCTTGATACTAATCAGTTCGCTGGTTTCAGGTCTAGCCAGACAGTCATCTGATATACGTGTATGACCCAGCTCGGAATTTGACTACGATTTATGCCTCACGACTTTGTACCTCGACTTTACTTGTGCAGAAGTACTGACCGGTCTAGACCATACATTATTGTTGTTGAATTGTGTTATCTGTATCTGTTAGCTGATCATGCCCAGCGTGATATTATCAAGGTATATATATATATAATGGAGGCCATGCAGGAACACATTTAGACACTTATTGGCGCGGTAAACCACCTTACTGAGCAGTTGAATAATCAACAGACACAGATTACGCAGCTATACAATGCTGTTGCACAGCTCAGTATACCCGCCAATGTTCAGCCTACACCTCCATCGGCTCAGGTTTCAATACAATGATGTATTGATAAGCCATCCAGAACACAAAAATTTGGAAGAAGCTATTTCCCTGGCTATCCGAGCTGATAGACGTATCAGAAATTGGCGTCAGGGAAAGGCATAGTCTTCTTCTGATAATTCCAGTAAAACTGTGACTCTGTCCCTTGCGTTAGGGGAGGAGCCGATGCAGCTGGGAAGTTCAAAACTTTCTCTTGCCGAAAAAAGCAGAAGGAGGCAAGAAGGGTTATGCATGTACTGTGGGAGTAAGGGTCATTTTGCACAATCTTGTCCTGCCAAGAGACCGCCGGAAAACTCCAGTGCTTAAGTGAAGTTGGGGCACTTCACTTGGGCGAGCCGTCAATTCCCCTAAAAATGAAAAAGGTCTTATTACCAGCTACCCTGTGTTGGAACGAAAAGTCCATTGACGCCCAGGCCTTTATCGATTCTGGGGCAGTTGGCAATTTTATAGATTCTGATTTTGCCTCAAACCTAGGTATTCCGGACCGGTCATGTCCTTGCAGGATAAGTTGTACGTGACTGCCATTGATGATACACCTCTGCAGTCTAAATCACCCATATTGTAATGATTGTGGAATTCTCTCCGTGATCAGCGCACAAGACGTGCGCTGACACTGCGGAAATCCTCCACAAGCGTGTAATTTGAGGGAACCCAGCAAAAGGTGCAATGCACCTGTAGAGGGAAATTCCTGTCAGCAGATGGAGCTGTGGAGTGCAGAGGAACAGCTCCTCTGCCCTGCCACACACGCCAGACAGGAATTGCACGAAGGGAAGAAACGCAGGGCAAGATAGCCCTGAAAGAGAGAGATCAAAGCAACAGAGGGTATGTGTGTCCACCAAACTAGTCGCCACCCTGCGACGATGAACACACAACCATGAAGACAAAGTGAGAAGGCAATCGCCAGAGATGGCGATTGCTAACAGCGACACAAAACCGAATAAGCACAGATGAGGAATGTATGTATGTCCACCAATCTAGCCGCCAACCTGCGACGGTGGACACACAACAGAAGAAACCAAGTGAGAACGCAATCGCAAGAGAAGAATGAGCACAGGGACAGATTGTATGTGTGTGCACCAAACTAGTCGCCAACCCGCGACGGTGCATACACAACAGCAGATATGAAGTAGGAACGCAATCGCGAGAGAGGCGATTGCCAGAGGTGACACAAGGCTACAGCAAGGCAGAGCACGAGAGTAGCAAAGGCACAGCAAATCATACAATAAGGAGATAAGGAAAATAACAAACGCTAACTCAACGCGAACACTGCACTCATTCGCAACAGTGCACGCGTTTATGCGTGGTCTCCACGTGTTAAGCACAACAGAGACAAGCACGCCTTACTAACCACCGACAGACAAACATGAAACAGGGGACGCGAGCGCTTGCTTAACGGTTACCTCACCTCACCTCCAGCAAGCGTTCATAGCAGACAAGACAGATACACGAAAACAGGAATAAGAGGGATCCACAGCACTAGCGCAAGAGGTTAGTGCGATCCAGGAAGACAGAACAGAAGGATCCACAGCACCAGTGCAAGCCGAGTGCGATCCAAGTACAGCAAGAGAGTAGCAGACCAGAAGGATCCACAGCACTAGCACAATGCGAGTGCGATCCAAGTATAGAAAGAGAGATGGAGATCAGATGGATCCACAGCACTAGTGCCAGGCGAGTGCAGTCCAGGCAAGACAGATGAGATGAGATAGCTGGTAGCAACCGCTGCTCCAGCTATACTCCAAGAACAAAGATCAGAACAACTTCCTGTCGACCACCGCTGGGACAGGACAATCGCAACAGACAAACAAAACAGATATGCAATCCTAACTGCACTAGGGAATCTGCCTAGTGCAGTCCCAGGAATTACTCTAGGCTAATCTTCAAACAATGAGCAAGGCTGACACTCCAGGCGTGTTACACAGGACTAACCCTTATGACCAGCCCAGGTCTGTGATATCACATGGTATATATAGAGCAAGCCTATAAAGGAAGTGGCTAGGCAATCTGCATGACAAACGTATGCAAATTCCTCAGCAGCAAGCTGCAAAACTGACAAAAGGTCTCTCTTCCAGAGACCTGCAGAATGCAGACCTGAACAGTGGTCAAAAAGCTGCCTGCCTGCGCAGGCAGCCGAGCGAATCCTCACCCATATCTATTACTCCCGAGGTTATCTTACAGGTGGGGGCCATGAACATTGAGAGGATTCAGTTTTGTGCACTCAAAATGCCTTCAACATAATTGATTCTGGGTCTCCCATGGTTACAGTTTCAAAACCCCTGTATTGATTGGTCATCAGGACAATTAGTCAGTTGGTCATCCCAATGTCAGGGAATTTGTCTAAAGAAACTACCACTTCTTTCCGTAGAGGGAGATCAGGGGAAAATACCATTACCCTATCAAGAATTTGCTGATGTATTTTCATCCCAGTCAGCTGACAAACTGCCCCCACACAGACCATACGATTGTCCGATTGACTTGTTACCCAGGACTATGCCCCCACGTGGTCACCTTTATAACCTAACAGGACCAGAAAAGTTGTCAATGAAAGAGTACATAAAAGACATTTTAGAAAAGTGCTTCATTCGACCTTCCACTTCCCCAGCCAGGGCAGGATTCTTTTTTGTAGAAAAAAAGATGGGGGCTTACATCCCTGAATAGACTATCGAGGGCTAAACAAAATCACCATTAAAAACCGTTACCCCTTACCTTTGATCGATGATCTCTTTGCTCAAGTGTCGGGAGCAAAGATTTTCTCAAAACTTGTTTTAAGAGGAGCATATAACCTGATTGGTATTTGCCAGGGTGATGAATGGAAGACGGCTTTTAACACTAAAGACGGGCATTACACGTATTTGGTGATGCCCTTTGGCCTCTGTAATGGACCCTGCCATCTTCCAGGATTTTGTCAATGATCTATTCAGGGATATTCTAGGTAAATATCTGGTAATATATTTGGATGACATATTGATTTACTCCAATAATCTGTTGGAGCATCGTCATCATGTTAAAACTGTGTTGCAGATCTTGAGAAAAAAATATTTGTTTGCTAAACTCGAGAAGTGTCTGTTTAAGGTCACTCAGGTACCTTTTTTAGGCTACATAATCTCTGATTCTGGATGGTCTATGGATCAGAAAAAACTGTTGGCAGTGTTAGATTGGTCTCAGCCCAGGGGGTTAAAAGCTGTTCAGAGATTTCTAGGATTTGCCAATTACTATCGTAAATTTATTAGGAATTTTTCCACGTTGGTCGCCCCAATCACAGACTTGATTTAAAAAGATGCAGATCCTACCCACTTGTCTTCACTAGCTTGCCAGGCATTTTCTGAGCTGAAATCAGAATTTTGCTCTGCTCCCATCCTTACTCACCCTGATGTAAAATTGTAACGATTGGTGTCAGCACACAGAGAGAATCTGATTATTGTGTGATCTGATCTGCAGTATCACCAACAATGCAGATATATATCCGATTATTGATGATCTGCAGAATCACCAATAATACAAGTATAACTAACCTCTGGACGCGTACGTTAAGAAGGGGCGCTGGGAAAAAAGGGTGCAGGGTTTTAAACGATAAACATGGATAACGTTTAAAAATATAATGTACTATATTTCGTTTAAAAATAATGTTTTATAAAGTTATAAATCATTAAATAATGTGCATGAAATCAGCAATTGTGAAAACGTTAATCTTCCGTTTAAAAAGTGAACCGTATAACAACGTTTAAAAAAATTAGTAAGTAACCCTCCCTGTACCTACCCCTAACCCCTAGACCCCCGTATTGGTGCCTAAACCTAAGACCCCCCTGGTGGTGCCTAAACCTAACCACCCCCCTGGTGGTGCCTAAACCTAAGACCCCCCTGGTGGTGCCTAAACCTAAGACCCCCCTGGTGGTGCCTAAACCTAAGACTTCCCTGGTGGTGCCTAAACCTAAGACCCTTCTGGTGGTGCCTAAACCTAAGACCCTCCTTAGTGCTCACTGTATTGTGTGTAGAATAATGTTTTAGAAACAGTAAGGGATAAAATATATTACAATTTACGTTACGTACTGATCGCTTCATTTTGTGAATAATGTTTTACAAACAGTAAGGGATAACATTTAAAATAATGTTTTATTGAAATAGGAAACGTAAATCATCACAAGCAGTTATAAAACATTAAAAAGCTTCGGGCGCCCTTGGAAAACGTTATTATTCTCGGGCGCCCTTTTTTCCTGTTCGGCGCCCAGTAAACAATATTTATTATGGGAGTGAATGGCGGCACCCGATTTGTCCACTAGCCTCCTGCGCCCTTTTTTACTGTTACCCCTCTAGACACCTGATAAAGTGTAAGTGTTTGGTGCAACAGTAGATGAGCATGGACCACCTGAGGAGCAGATGGTCCTAGACCGTATGAGGAGTATCCCCTTAGTAAAGGGCTGGAGATAACCAGAGAGCCAGTGATTCCCTGAAGTGCAGGGAATCATACTCTACTGCAGTCAAAGGACTCCTATGGGATAGAGTCCCTGACTGGACTGCAGAGAATCTGAGGGACAGGGAGTCTCTGCAGCTTGGTAAAACAATCAAAGAGAAATGGAGCGCGCCATAGCGCATTAATTGTAAAAGGTTATTTATTAGGATTTAAAAGTTATACTCACAAACACAGTTTGTGTAATTCGCTTGTCAGTGGACAGCTAACCGCTTGTCTCAACAGGGGAGGATGCCGCACTGTGGCTAGCAGCGCGAGTCCCGATCGTCTGGGCTCCGTCTCGCTGTGAGGTGGGCGTGGCTGGTATTCAGTAGGCGTGTGACGTCATTACGTGTTTCGGCGCGCTGCAATCTGAAGAAGGTGTGTCTGGTGTGTCCATTTTACCTTCATTGATTTTAAAGCGGTGATGGTTCATTCTTGTGCGCAGTTTTTGTCCTGTTTCTCCGATATAGATTCCTCTTGAGGGGCATTTCATGCAGCCTATCATGTATACAACATGTGTCACTCTTAAAACCCGCAGCTAACATACTTACCTCTGCAGAACCACCTCATCCCATTGAGGTAGATGGTGAATACAAGTATGAGACTGAAAGAATTCTTGATTCCCGAAAGATCTGCAATTCCTTGCAGTATTTAGTAGATTGGAAGGGATATGGTCTTGAGGACAGATGCTGGGTCCCGGCTAATCAGGTTCATGCAGATCAGTTAGTATAAGTATTTCATTCTGAAAATCCCAATAAACATAGTAAAGAGTGTTCCACGGCATCTCTCGCATGGCCCGGGCGAGCGTCGGGACTGCCGTGCTGACATCTTCTGGCGGCATCCCCGGCATCCCTCCGGCGGTGACTTCCAGCGTGCACGCGACCTGAAGGTTGCGCAGCTCACTGGCGAGCTTGAGCGAGCCTTATAGGCTCAGAAGGAGGATCTAAGTGACATCAGCAGTGATGTCACTTAGAGACAGCGCTGGGGGAGTGTTTTTGTGATATTAGGGTTTGGTATTTAAGGCCTGAGCTCGCAGTTGCTCGCTGGCCTTGATACTAATCAGTTTGCTGGTTTCAGGTCTAGCCAGAAAGCCTCTCTGAGCTACATTGATATATTGTGTAGACGCACAATATATATGTACTCCAGTTAGTCAGTCATTTGTTATTTTTCATATAGAATCTTGATTGTTGACTATCTGTGTACCGACCTTCCGCTTGTTCCTGATCTCGCTTTAGTCTAGTCCTTCTGTACGATAGCCATCTGATCCTTGTTACTGACCTCAACCCTTCCCTGACTCTGTTTTCCGCGTAACCCTTGCAATACGATCATCTGATATACGCGTAAGACCCAGCTCGGAATTTGACTACGATTTACGCCTCACGACTTTGCACCTCGACTTTACTTGTGCACAAGTACTGACCGCATGGCCGGATTTCTGGCAAGGCCACATAGGCCATGGCCTAGGGCACCAGATAAACAAGGGGCGGCCTGCAGACAGTGGGCATTATTTGCAGGTCATTATTTGCAAGTGTCAAAACAAATGAAAGGGGTCAGGATAACTGCACTATTAGTACCAGCTGGCATCTGCCAGTGCTGTGCTACAAGCAGCTGCAGTTCGTTAATTAAATGTTTGTGAACAGTGTGTGACTAGAAAAAAGCCAGACCTTGTCCAAAGACATAGCAGCAGCTGCAGGCAGTTACAGAAGGCCGGGTCTCACGCACTTGGTGTGGGGGATGAAAGGACCAGGGGCAGCACCAGCAAATAGTACAGAATACAGAAGGCAGCCTCTCACAGTACCCATTCCTTAATTATTGATTGGCCAGCGCGGTTACCCTGGAGACAGCAGTGGGTACAGGACTCACTTTTACGTGTTGCTGACCCCACCCAATGTCCAATTGTGAGCCACTTTTGACAATGTGTGTGTGGTGGACGGCTCCCACCACGCCCATCACCTGTAGATCGCTTGACTGACCAGTTCCCCCGTGTGACGTGATTGATTCACTTCACATTGCCATGGAGACCTCGGCACTAGCCCCAATAGTGGACACCAGCGGCCCAAAATTTTTCGGGTGTGTGTGTGTGGAGAGAGGTGATAGGATACGGTTTCGGTTGGGGCGGCTGGTAATAGTCGGCCTTGGGCGGTAAGAAGTACAAATCCGGCCCTGACTGACCGGTCTAGACCATACATTATTGTTGTTGAATTGTGTTATCTGTATCTGTTAGCTGATCATGCCCAGCGTGATACAGAGTCAGCAGATCTGCATGGTTCTCACACACTGGCAGCTCCTTCAGAACCCGGCTGCAGGGTAGACTTAAACAAGAGAAACATAAGAGGAGCGCTCTGTTGTGTGATAATAACCTTTTATTTGGAACAGTGCAAAATTAAAATTACACTTACTGTGTTGAAGTAAAAACAAGTGTGTCAATTGGCATAAAGCCCTCCTGTATGTCCTGGATGGGTGCAGCCTCAAACCGCAATAGCCAACAGCCCTTCTTGGACCGGATAGAAGGAAGCCCTGGAAATCCTCTGGACCTTAGTGTGCTGATGGCGTTATGACATGTATTTCGACTTTCCACGCCTTCGCCAGGTAATGCTCACCAGCACACACACTAGGATTTTTACAGTATGGAAATGTAGGTGTGTGAGGTACACTAATTGTTGTCACACCCCCAAACAGTGGGCGTTTCAGCGGGAAAAGGTCTCTTCTGGGAGTCGGGAGGGGGAAGGAAGAGACCTGCGTATGTATCAATGGTTGCCATGGCAACCTGAACATTTGTGTGTTCTTGGGGCACTTTTAAAGGCTCTCTGTTAGTCATGGATCGAGGAGGATTGCAATGTGGAGGAGTGGCCAGATGAATGCAATGGAAAGTGCAGATGAAGCGGTCTTGGAATAATTTAACACGCTATGAGTGAGGGGGATCGTAATGTACGGGAGTGGCCAGAAGACCCACTCCAATCAGATGGATATGCTGACAAGTGGGATGGAGACTGGGCATCCATCCAGCAGCCTACAACCTGTTCAGATAGCGTTATTACGTGTCAGGAGGCAGGCGGCCACAATGAGTAGGTGGGTATACCATTCGGGTGCCACGCCGTCTGTAAAATGACATCAGATGTCATGTGGGTGGCATGGGTGGGGAATGGCCCAGGAGATAGGTGGCCATGATGAATGGGTGTGTATGATGCTTGGGCACCACTCTTCAGATGTCAGATGCTGCGTAGGTGGTGTGGGGCCCTGGGCAGGCAGTGGGATCCAACATAACCACTGCATATAATGTGAGTAACATGGGTGGAAACCTAGGTCCTGTATAATAGGAGTAAGCGCCAAGGCTTCCGGACACGTCATGATTAGAGATGTCGCGAACCTCCGATTTTCGGTTCGCGGACCCTGTTCGCGAACCTCTGCGGAAGGATCGGTTCGTAAAAAAGTTTGCGAACCGCAATAGACTTCAATAGGGAGGCGAACCTTGAAAACTAGAAACACTTATGCTGGCCACAAAAGTGATGGAAAAGATGTTTTAAAGGGTCTAACACCTGGAGGGGGGCATGGCGGAGTGGGATACACGCCAAAAGTCCCGGGGAAAAATCTGTATTTGACGCAAAGCAGCGTTTTAAGGGCAGAAATCACATTGAATGCTAAATTGCAGGCCTAACGTGCTTTAAAACATCTTGCATGTGTATACATCAATCAGGTAGTGTAATTAGAGTACTGCTTCACACTGACACACCAAACTCATTGTGTAACGCACCGCAAACAGCTGTTTGTGTAGTGATGGCCGTGCTGGACTACTACGCAACATGGCGAGATTGCTCTTCCTCACTCAGTGATGTCTGGTTAGGTAATGTCTGTCTGCCTTATCAACTGTCGATGGTTCTTTCTCTACCATCGTTAAAGCTTACATCTATTTTTTTTACATTACATTTTCTACTTGCTGTTCAGTACCTGCAACGAGAATCTATTATGGAGGGCAAGTCTGCCATTGTGACCAATGGTAATGGCGGGGGAACCCTTCCTGGTGTGATTCCGGTCTGGAGTTGTAGCCTAACAAACGGTCGGCTACCACCACACATCCAGGCAAGGAGGGCAGCAGGCAGGCATGCACGCCCGCCCCGAGGTAGTGACCAAAAATAACAATACGGGACTCGGGAGGCCATGCTGTTTTTGGAATAAGTTGACTTTAAATCCTTTAACGGGAATCAGTTATGGAGGGCAAGTCTGCCATTGTCACCACGGGTAATGGGCGGCAGAGCCGGGACAAGGTCCTCCAGCACCCAAGGCTGAGACACCAAAGTGCGCCCCTCTATCCCTCCCACCCCAGTCGTCACACACTGATTGCTATTAGACTAAGAGGTGCCCGAGGGCCCACAACCTCCACAACACCTTAATCTCTAGTTATCTGGCTTGCAGTCACTGCCATGTATCCCCTTTTCTTATTTCTCTCTGCTTCAAACACAATTAGGAATGACAGCTGAATGAATTCTGTGCCCCCTCCTACACTGCGCCCTGAGGCTGGAGCCTCTCCAGCCTATGCCTCGGCCCGGCCCTGATGGGCGGGGAATGAAGGTTGGATTCCGGCCGGAAGTGGGAGCCTGCTAAGACCATGCTGTAGCTGCCCTGACCGTGCTTTGCAGACCAGGCATCTGTGGTCAGATGGACCCTTGACCCAGCGGAAGACAAACCAAGTCGAAAGCATTTGCCAAGAATATTTTATGGAGGGCAAGTTTGCCATTTTTTTCAATTGTGTGAAACCGTTTGATGGTACTATAGTCTCAGTACCATGGTGACTAGTGACCACTGACCACGGGTAATGGCCGGGGAATCCGGCTTTTATTGCATTCCGGACTTGGAGCCTAAGAAACGGCTACCACCACACATCCAGGCAAGAAGGGCAGCAAGCAGGCCCGCCCCGAGGTAGTGACCAAAAATAACAATACGGGACTCGGGAGGCCCTGCTGTGTTTTGAATGAGGTGACTTTAAAGCTGGCCATACACTGGCCCGATTTGCGCCCGTTTCGACAGCAGATTCGATCCCTGGGATCGAATCTGCTGCCAATCGTTCATGCTACACGCCGAATTTCGAACCATTCCGTCCGATCCCGTCGATCGCGCCGTGCGGAAAATAACCGTCGATCGCCTGCAGGTAAAGAGCGCATCGCTAGCGGCGTTCGAGTGCCCGACGACCGACGCAATAGAGCTGCAATACATTACCTGCTCCGCCGGCGCGACTCCTGGGTCTCCGCTCTTCTTCTCTGTCTCCGATCTGGTCTGGTCTCCAGGTCCAGCATGCTTTCCTTCTTCCTGTCCCGGCAGGAAGTTTAAACAGTAGAGGGCGCTCTACTGTTTAAACTTCCCCCAGACAGGAAGAAGTAAAGCATACTGGACCTGGAGACCAGAGCGGAGACGGAGAAGAAGAGCGGAGACACGGAAGTCGCGCCGGCGGAGCAGGTAATGTATGCGGGATGGGGGGAAGCGGCGGCAGCACCACCACCACCACAGATTGTGAACGGTTTCAGGCTGAAATCGGTTCACAATCTGTTTGCAGTAAAGGTAGCCATACGATCCCTCTCTGATCAGATTCGATCAGAGAGGGATCTATCTGTTGGTCAAATCTGATGGCAAATCGACCAGTGTATGGCCACCTTAAATCCTTTAACGGGAATCAGTTATGGAGGGCAAGTCTGCCATTGTGACCACTGACCATGGGTAATGGCGGGGGAACCCTTCCTGGTGTGATTCCGGTCCGGAGTTGGAGCCTAAGAAATGACTACCACCACACATCCAGGCAAGGAGGGCAGCAGGCAGGCATGCACGCCCGCCCCGAGGTAGTGACCAAAAATAACAATACAGGATTTAGGAGGACTTTTGAGGCCCTAATTCTAATGAATCAACTTTAAATCCTTTAACGGGAATCTGTTCTGGAGGGCAAGTCTGCCATCCATTCAAGTGCAAGTTATGCACTGACTGCCAGGTATAATACAATGTGCAGTCACAGATGCAGTGAAAGGTATGCAGTGACTGCAAACAGCCGTTTGTGTAGTGACAGCCATGCTGGACTGATGTGCACCATGATGAGAGTGCAGGTGACGGTGGCTTTACAGCCCATATGGTCGCCCGGCTGATGTAGCTGAATGACAGAACAGTGACTGTTCAGCTGATCAAATTTGGTCTGACCACAATGAAGCAATGACCTTATTATCTTTGGTGTGCTACCCCCACCCGAGACACTCAAATAGCCGGCGGTCATTGCTTGTAATACGCAAGCCCCTTCACCGCGGCAAGGTAGTGATTACGAAGGGGGATGGGCACATGTACATGCCTTTTGTTTATTTGTTGCAGCCACCCGCAGTGCAGCCAGAAAATTCTGCAGGCATGTACACGCACCAGAAAAATTAGTGTAGCAGCAGCAGCGGCCTTAAAAATTCAGCAATCCGCCTAGAGTCCTGGACCCTGTTGGTGGTGGCGGAGAAGGCAAGTGGCCTGCAGGCAGAGATGCTGTGTGTGGGGACTGACTTAGTTTTCAGTCGTGCAGTAGCCCTCCATGATCCATTCCTTATTCATTTTGATAAAAGTCAGGTACTGAACACTGTCGTGAGACTTCTCTTCTCAGTAACTATGCCTCCAGCTGCACTGAAGGTCCTTTCTGACAGGACGCTTGCGGCAGGGCAAGAGAGACGTTGTATGGCAAATTGGGACAGCTCTGGCCACAGGTCAAGCCTGCACAACCAGTAGTCCAAGGGTTCATCGTCGCTGCTCGCAGTGTCTACATCCACACTCAAGGCCAGGTAGTCGGCTACCTGCCGGTCCAGACATTGGTGGAGGGTGGATCCGGAAGGACTATGGCGAGGAGTTGGGATAAAGAATGTCCGCATGTCCGATATCACCCTGAGATCGCTGGAGCATCCTGTCTTTGCCTGCGTGGACTTGGGGGGAGGAGGGTTACTGCCAGTGGTACCTTGATTGCGTTGTGCAGCCACATCACCCTTAAACGCATTGTAAAGCATCATCGACAGCTTGTTCTGCAACTGCTGCATCCTTTCGGCCTTCTGTTGAGTTGGTAACAGGTCCGCCACTTTGTGCCTGTACCGAGGGTCTAGTAGCGTGGCCACCCAGTACAGGTCATTCGCTCGCCTTCAGTTTTTTGATACGGGGGTCCCTCAACAAGCTGGACAACATGAAAGATAACATCTGCACAAAGCTGGATGCAGACGTACTCTCCATCTCCTCTTGCTCTTCCTCAGTGACGGGATGCAACTCCTCTTCCTCCCCCCAGCCACGAACAATACCACGGGAACGTGGAGCAGCAGAAGCCCCCTGCGACGGCTGCCGCGGTTGTTCTTCTTCTGCTGCCTCTTCTTCCTGCACAGAAACACCTTCCTCATCATCACCATCATCAGAGTCTGACTCCTCTCCTTCCCCACACAACTCCTCTTTTTCCTCCTCCTCCTTCCCCCCTCTGTGCTGCGTCAGGTGTTGTGGAAACATCGGGTTTGGATTTAAAATGCTCCCACGACTCCTGCTGCCGTAACTGTTCTCGTTCACGCTTCTCCACAGCTGTATCCACCACTGTACGCACGGCACGCTCCAGGAAGTAGGCATAGGGGATCAAGTCACTGATGGTGCCCTCAAGGCACCATGACCCTGTATGCATTTCGCATCAGTGTCCAGTTGTTGGGCCACAACATCCCCATCCTCCCAGATTGTGTCCTTGTACTGTAATTATACAGGTACTGGGTGACGGCTTTCTCCTGGTCTAGCAGGCGAGAGAACATCAGCAGGGTGGAATTTCAGCGAGTCAGGCTATCGCAAATCAGGCGTCTCACCGGCAAGTTGTTTCTATGCTGAATGTCCGCAAAGCGTGCCATGGCCTTGTAAGAGCGCCTGAAATGCCCACACAACTTCCTGGCCTGCTTCAGGACATCCTCTAAGCCTGGGTACTTGGACACAAAGCTTTGCACGACCAGTTTCAGCACATGTGCCATGCAGGGTATGTGTGTCAGCTTTCCCAAATTCGACGCAGAAATGAAATTGCTGCCGTTGTCACACACCACGTTGCCGATCTCAGGCTTGTGCGGGGTCAGCCATTGTTCCACCTGTTTGTTAAGAGCAGCCAGGAGAGCTGCTCCAGTGTGACTCTCCGCTTTGAGGCAAGACATGTCTAACACTGTGTGACACCGTCGTACCTGGCATGCAGCATAGGCCCTGGGGTGCTGGGGCTGTGTAGCTGGAGAGGAGATTGTGGCACCAGCCAAGGAGGAGGAGGAGGATGACGACAGCGAAGTGGTGGTAGCAGGTGGAGAGGAGGTGGCTGGAGGTCTGCCTGCAAGCCGTGGAGGTGTGACAAGTCGGTCCGCTGCGCAGCCACGAACTCCCTGCTTGCTGCCATCGGTCACCACTGTGACCCAATGGACTGTGTATGTAATGCAGTGGCCCTGCCTGTGCTTGGCAGACCAGGCATCCGTGGTCAGGGGGACCCTTGAGCCAACGCTCTTCGCAATAAATTACACCACTTGCCTCTCAACTGCATGGTACAGTTTGGGTATGGCCTTTTGTGAAAAATAATTGCGGCCTGGTATCTTCCACTGCGGTGTACCAATGGCCACAAAGTTACGGAAAGCCTCGACTCCACCAGCTTGTATGGTAATAGCTGGCGAGGTAATAGTTCCGCCACGCCAGCTGTCAGACGCAGGGCAAGAGGGTGACTGGCAGACTTTCGCTTCTTACGCTCAAATACTTCCTTCACGGAGAGCTGGGTACTGCTGTGGGCAGAGGAGAAGGAACCGCTGAAGGGAAGAGGCGGTGTGTCCATATGCACTGCCTGACCGGCACACACTGGCGAGCGGGAAGCACCCTGGAGTCTCGGGGAAGGGAGGCGACACAAGTCTGGGAGTAGCTGCGATAGAGAAGCCAGGCTCCAGCGCTCCCAGACACAAGTGACACGTGGCAATTGGCACGTGGCACTTTTGTCTGGGAGCGCTGGAGCCTGGCTTCTCTATCGCAGGCTACTCCCAGACTCGTGTCACCTCCCTTCCCCAAGGATTTCCCAAGGCTTCAGGCTGCTTCCCGCTCACCAGTGTGTGCCAGTCAGGCAGTGCGTATGGAACTACAAACATCTGCGTTGCTTGTACCCTCTAACCGCAATGCCGTGCTCCCTCGAGGAAGAGCTAAATACTCCATGCAACGAAGAGCAGCCCACATAAAAACGATCGTCTTTCTCCTCACGTGATCTGGAATTATTAGGCTGCCTCCCAGCCTTCTTAAAGGGGACTCCCAGATGCAACCATGAAACCCCCCTCCCAGGGAGTCGTTGCCCCCACCTCCTCCTGTGCCACTGGAGGTGGGGAAGAGCCCCTTGTCCATGGATTGGACAAGGGCTCAGGGGGGGAGGGGGAGGCTTGGCCGCCCCTCTCCCCCGGAGCCCTACCATACCATGGACCATGTGGGCTGGTATAGCTCAGGGTGCAAAGCCTCAGTTGGCCGGGGCTCCACATTCTGGCTATCCCAGCCTGTTTAGCTTCTAAGAGTACAATGGTTAATTTGCATATATTCAGCAGTGGTGCCTGGGAGACATCTCGAGCTCACTCTAACCTGAATTATCGCAAATTCTTTCTGTTTTAGGAAAGCAAACTTTTGTTTTTCTTAACATCTTAGTAAGGGGGCTTTTAGGACCATTGTAGTCCCTTACACACCCCAATGAGTTCTGGGTCACCATGAGCTTGCTGGTTAGTCTGTGCCTCTCGGATTTACAAGCCCTACTCCATAGAGCCAAATTAATCCATGCCATGCACTGATGAGGATCAAACAATCCGAAACAGCCTGTATGCATGTTGGATTATTATGGCTCTGTACAAATTAACAAGCTGACACATCATTGCATTCCAGCGGTTCTGGAGGTGTGTTTAGCTTCTAAGGGTAACAATGGTTAATTTGCATATATTCAGCAGTGATGCCTGGGAGACATCTCAAGCTCACTCCAACCTGAATTATCGCAAATTCTTTCTGTTTTAGGAAAGCAAACTTTTGTTTTTCCACACTCAGAACATACCCCAAAAATAAAATGTTTTATTTTTTTTTAAATATTATTTCCCGCTATTTTTTTAACATATTCTGCAAATTAAGTGTTGCCAGGATGTAAGGGGCCTTTGCTATTAACTGCTGGGAAATATTTCCGACGATCTGTCATTTACCGGCATTTAAATGTATCGTTTTTTTTCTTTGAACTTTTAAAATCGATTTTCTCAAATAGTATAAGGTCTTTTTGAAAAAAAAAATTCCCCCTTGCTCCCACTTTTCTTCTTAACATAACCTGCACATTTGGTGATTTTGACATTTAAGGGGACTTTGCAATTAACCCTTAAAGTCGGCGGGTTTTGAATCACAAATTCGTGATCACGGCCGAATTTTCCCCTGACCCGGGTTTGAATGTATCCACCCGAATCGAATTGGAGTCCATTCGAACCGGCCGAATCCAAATGTGACCCGGACCCAAATTCGATTGTACTTGAATTGAATTTGGGTACATTCGAGCATCCCTGGTCACTATGGACGTAAGTTGTGAGGATGATGAAGCACCTCCTGTTGTTGGTGCAATTTTGGAGGTGTCTGATACAAGCGAAGCTGTGGATGGTGATGATGATGATCCTCATCATCATCATGGCATGGATGTCACGTGGGATCCCAGAAGACAAGATGAACAAGGAGACAGTTCAGAGGGGGAGACAGAGAGGAGGAGGAGGAGACAAGTTGCAGTAAGAAGCAGGGGGTGTCACGGATCAGTCGTGAGAAAACGCAATCACAATCAGTTTTCTGCACCACCAATTGCAATCCAAATTGTATGTGTAGGTCCTAGCAGACTGCAGCCTTGGGGGTTTGCCTGGGGTGAAATCTCAGGCTGCTAGCAGAGCTTCTTTTCATGAAATATGTTTGCTCTCTGATAAGGCATGTTTGTTTTAATGAACTGGTTCAAAGGAAGCCTAAAGGGGCCCATACACTGAGCCGATTAGCGGCTGATCGATCGATTAAAATCGATCGATCGTAAATCGATTGACTGGATCGATTGATTTGCGGCTGATTTCGATCGATTTCGATCGATTTAAATCGATCTGACATGCTGGAAAACCAAAATTGATCTGTTGAGATTGCTTATCATTTTGCATTGGCCCTAATGCAAATCTGATGGCAATAAAATGCCATCAGATCGATTTTCAATAGATTTCATATTGAAATCTATTGGAAATCTGTTCCCAGTAAAAAATGTTTCTAAACACACCAGAGAGATCAGAAATCTATCTGATGACCTATCTGCTGCTAATCTAACGAGTGTATGGCCACATTTACTCCCCAGTTACGTGTGAAAAACCATCTGAATAGGACCATGTGGCCTAAATGACTTTAGCAGTCAGGAAGCCCACAGCAGGGGGCCTATTCAGGGTTCGGTATTACCTAGACTTGCCGGAGTCATGCTACAGCTATCGGAGATGAATGTAGTATATGATTTTTGCGTGTCTAAGGAATACCGTAATTAGGACAGTTATGGGCGTTATATCATCAAGATTGATGTCATAGGAATTGTCATATTCTGAGGATTATGAATCTGTCATCAGCGCAAATATGGCATTTCTGTTTTGTGAATTACAGCGTTCCACAGGTAAAGGATGGAGGCTTTGTCCCACCCCAAAACTAGCTTCATGAAAACCAGGATGCATGGAGGGAGGGGCTAGTTCTCCCATTTTCCATCTGACCAGAGTAACCCGGAGGACTGTGCCGCTGGTTCTTCCATTCTTCCAATCTGGAACAAAGGACTTTAACTTGTTTCCCAAAGTGGACATATTTCACCTGAAACTTAAGTACTTGTTTATTTTCTTCCCTTTTATTTTATACTGGGTTACTTTTCTCTTCTCTTTAATTGTTGATTTTAATGATTTTCTCTATATGTTACGACCAGAACCCGAAGTGTGGCCACTTCGCGTTCTGGCCAGCCACTTCGGGTTCTGGCCGTTCTGTGCGAAGTGGCCGCAGCGCAGCGGCCAATGTTAGAAATGTTATGTTTATGCTGTCTCGCTGCGGCCAAATTTATGACAACTTGCTTAATTTAATTAAATATATGTGAAGAAACGCGGAAAAGCCGCCGTCTCTCAAGGTGAGGCGGCTGTTTCCGCGTCCAGCATGGCGTCACAACGCGGAAAAACCGCCGCATGCCGCATAGGCAGAGCGGCAGAATCCGCATTGGGAACGGTGGAATCAGCATTGGAGGCGGCGAACTTGCCGCATGGCAGTGTCCCTGGCAAAGGGGTTGAGCGTGGGGAAGCCGCCGCTGGTGTAGTGAGACGGCCTTCAACACACCCGACGGGCATTACGAGTACTTAGTGATGCCCTTCGGGTTGTGCAATGCGCCAGCCGTCTTCCAAGAATTAATCAATGAGGTTTTCAGGGAGGTGTTGGGTAGATTTGTGCTGGTATACCTCGACGATATACTGATCTATTCCAACAACCTCTCTGAGCACAGGATCCACGTTAAATTTGTGTTGGACAAATTGAGACAAAATATGCTTTATGCCAAGGTGGAGAAGTGTTATTTTGAGGTGACCACCGTCACGTTTTTGGGGTATGTAATTTCCACCTCGGGCCTGTCGATGGATCCTGCCAAGGTCACAGCTGTCTTGGAATGGCCACAACCAGTGGGGTTGAAAGCTCTGCAAAGATTTTTGGGCTTTGCGAACTACAATAGGAGGTTCATAAAGGGGTACTCCACAATAATTGCCCCCCTTACCAGTCTCACAAAAAAGGGGGCAGATACCAACCACTGGTCCCCTGAGGCTGTTGCAGCCTTTTCTCATCTGAAAAAATTATTTTGTTCAGCACCTATTTTGAGACATGCAGATACGTCTTACCCTTTTATTGTGGAGGTTGATGCCTCGGAGGTTGGGGTGGGGGCGGTGCTGTCTCAACGGTCAGGGTTGCAGGGCAGATTACATCCATGCGCTTATTTTTCCCGTAGGTTTTCACCGGCAGAAAGGAACTACGATATAGGCAACCGGGAACTTCTGGCCATTAAGTTGGCGTTTGAAGAATGGCACCATTGGTTAGAAGGGGCAGAACATACGATCATGGTCTACACTGATCACAAAAATTTAGAATACATCGAGGGGGCTAAGAGGCTGAGTCCCCGACAGGCCCGTTGGTCTTTATTTTTTACGAGATTTAGGTTTATAATCACGTACACTCCAGGCAGCAAAAATATCAATGCAGATGCCCTGTCCAGATGTTTCGAACCAGAGACAGCACAGCCCCCCGCTCCTGAATGCATCATCCCGCAGAGATTAGTGTTAGCAGCCACAGAGACCTGGGAAGACTGGACAGAGACCTTGAGTCCCTTTCAGCAGGATGTCCCTGAGGGGAAGCCTGAGGGGGTGTTATTTGTGCCTCTGCCATTCCGTCTCCGGGTGCTACAGATGTTCCATTCACACAAAAATGCGGGACATCCTGGGGCGTCTAGAACACAAGATCTTGTGGCCAGGTGTGCTTAGTGGCCTTCTCTGGCAGCAGACTGCAAAGAATTTGTTAGGGAATGTACGGTATGTGCTAAAAGCAAACCCTCCCGACTGGCACCTGTAGGTACGTTGCAGCCTTTACCCACCCCGAGTGAACCATGGACCCACTTGTCCATGGATTTTGTGGGTGAGCTTCCCAGATCAGAGGGCATCTCGGTCATTTGGGTGGTAGTCGACCGCTTCAACAAGATGGCCCATTTTGTGCCCTTGAAAGGACTCCCCTCGGCCCAGGAATTGGCCGACTTGTTTATTATACACGTGTTCCGGCTGCACGGCATTCCGGAAGACATAGTGTCCGATCGGGGAGTCCAATTCGTATCTAGATTCTGGAGGGCATTCTGCTATCAAATGGGCATAAAGTTGTCATTTTCATCGGGCTACCACCCACAGACCAATGAGCAGACGGAGAGGGTCAAGCAGTCTTTGCAGCCGTTTTTGAGATGCTACGTTGCAGAGGCGCAGAACGACTGGGTCAAATTTCTGCCCTTTGCGGAATTCGCACAAAATAATTTAAAAAGCTCTTCCACCGGATTTTCTCCGTTCCAGGTAGTGTCTGGAAGATTGCCCAAATTCTCACCATTGCCAGTGGCCTCCACCCCGTTTCCAGCTCTGGAGGCCTGGAAAAGGTCTTTTAAAGACATTTGGCGGACGGTGAGAGATAGTTTGCAAAAGGCGTTTTTGAGTCAGAAGGGTCAAGCTGACAAAAGACGTTCGGTGGAGTGGAGGTTCCAAGCAGGGGCGTAGGAATAGGCCCTGCAGCCCTTGCGCCCGCGGGGGGGCCCAGCCCCCCCCTGGGGCCCGCTCGGGGCCGTTTTGTGGGTGCTGGAGGGGTGGCAGCATGAGGGGAAAGCCTTGCCCACAGTCGGCGGGGAGAGGGGTAGTTCCCCCCTCTCCCTCACCTCGGGGCTCTCCCCTCTGCGCTCCCCTCCAGCTCGTAAGTGTCTGTGGGGCTGTGGTGGGCAGCGAGCGGCGGGCAGATACATACCTGCTTCCGTGCGTTCCATCGGAGACTTCTCCCTCTAGCGGCTGACGTCACTTCCAAGTGACGTCAGCCGCTAGAGGGAGAAGTCTCCGATGGAACGCACGGAAGCAGGTATGTATCTGCCCGCCGCTCGCTGCCCACCACAGCCCCACAGACACTTACGAGCTGGAGGGGAGCGCAGAGGGGAGAGCCCCGAGGTGAGGGAGAGGGGGGAACTACCCCTCTCCCCGCCGACTGTGGGCAAGGCTTTCCCCTCATGCTGCCACCCCTCCAGCACCCACAAAACGGCCGCGAGCGGGCCCCGGGGGGGGGGGGGGGGTTGGGGCCCGCTCAGAAAATCTGCAGGGGGGCCCGGTGGGGCCTAGTTACGCCCCTGGTTCCAACCAGGAGACTTGGTTTGGGTATCCACACGTCATTTGACCTTGAAACAGCCCTCAGACAAATTGGGCCCCAGGTTTGTCGGTCCGTTTCTGGTAGCGAAAAAGATCAACAACGTTACTTATACCGTTGATCTTCCCGCCAGCATGCGTGGGGTAAGGTCATTTCACGTATCCCTGCTCAAACCAGCAGTCCATGTGGGCCCTACTCCTCCTCCTTCTGTCCTGGTGGATAGTCAACCTGAGTTTGAAATAGAGAAAATTTTGGACTCACGCATTGTCCAGAACTCGGTACAATATCTGGTACATTGGAAAGGGTATGGCATTGAGGAGAGACAATGGGTACCGGGGACTCGCATGCATGTGGACGAGTTAAGAAAGGAGTTTCATGCCTTACATCCCGAGAAACCTGGGAGGAGTTGTCCGGAGTCCACTCTTCGGGGGGGGGGGGGGTACTGTGAAGAAACGCGGAAAAGCCGCCGTCTCTCAAGGTGAGGCGGCTGATTCCGCGTCCAGCATGGTGTCACAACGCGGAAAAACCGCCGCATGCCGCATGGGCAGAGCGGCGGAATCCGCATTGGGAACGGCGGAATCCACATTGGAGGCGGCGAACTTGCCACATGGCAGTGTCCCTGGCAAAGGGGTTGAGCATGGGTAAGCCGCCGCTGGTGTAGTGAGCGGTACAGCAACTCCCACGCTCGGTTCACTGGATACATTGCAAAACAGTACTGGTGTGGCTGGGACTGATAGTCCACCAAGATTCAGAGTGACACGCGCGCGCGCACAGAGGCAGAGCTTATATAACAGCCAGAAGTGAGTCAGCTGACCAGGCCGGTCAGCTGACAAGTTTTACACCTCTCATTGGTCCAGCAATTAGGGAGGGGCCTGGAGAGTGTTCTGGTATATATACTGCTGGCTGTTCAGTTGCTGGTTGTCTGGCGTTGCAATCATTACGTGGTAGCACGCAGACCTGAGTCAGATCCGAAAGTGTGCCGGGACCAGCTGGAGCTGTAATCCTACACTTAGCTAGACTTTGTTGATAGTTTAAAGTACTAGTTTGATTGTGTTTATCTGTTTTGACCTTCTGCCTGCCTGACCATTCTCCTGAACTCTGATCCTGTACTTTGCCTTTCTGATACTCTGTTGCCGAACCCCGGCTCGTCCTTAGACTCTGCATCTGCCTTCTGACTTTGTACCTCGATATTTCTGATACCCTGTTGCCGAACCCTGCATGTACTTTAGACTCCGCCTTTGTCTTCTGATTCTGTACCTTGTCTGTCCGTGTGGTTACGACTAGTGTTGGGCGAACACCTAGATGTTCGGGTTCGCGAACGTTCGCCGAACATCACCGCGATGTTCGGGTGTTCGACCCGAACTCCGAACATAATAGAAGTCAATGGGGACCCGAACTTTCGTGCTTTGTAAAGCCTCCTTATATGCTACATACCCCAAATTTGCAGGGTATGTGCACCTTGGGAGTGGGTACAAGAGGAAAATTTTTTTAGCAAAAAGAGCTTATAGTTTTTGAGAAAATCGATTTTAAAGTTTCAAAGGGAAAACTGTCTTTTAAATGCGGGAAATGTCTGTTTTCTTTGCACAGGTAACATGCTTTTTGTCGGCATGCAGTCATAAATGTAATACGTATAAGAGGTTCCAGGAAAAGGGACCGGTAATGCTAACCCAGCAGCAGCACACATGATGGAACAAGAGGAGGGTGGCGCAGGAGGAGAAGGCCACGCTTTGAGACACAACAACCCAGGCCTTGCATGAGGACAAGAAGCGTGCGGATAGCAATTTGCATTTTGTCGCCATGCAGTCATAAATGTAATACAGATGAGAGGTTCAATAAACAGGGATCGGAAACGCTAACCCATCACAGATGTTCATTGTTCATGTTACTTGGTTGGGGTCCGGGAGTATTGCGTAGTCGTTTCCAATCCAGGATTGATTCATTTTAATTTGAGTCAGACGGTCTGCATTTTCTGTGGAGAGGCGGATACGCCGATCTGTGACGATGCCTCCGGCAGCACTGAAACAGCGTTCCGACATAACGCTGGCTGCCGGGCAAGCCAGCACCTCTATTGCATACATTGTCAGTTTGTGCCAGGTGTCTAGCTTCGATACCCAATAGTTGAAGGGTGCAGATGGATTGTTCAACACAGCTATGCCATCTGACATGTAGTCCTTGACCATCTTCTCCAGGCGATCGGTGTTGGAGGTGGATCTGCACGCTTGCTGTTCTGTGTGCTGCTGCATGGGTGTCAGAAAATGTTCCCACTCCAAGGACACTGCCGATACCATTCGCTTTTGGGCACTAGCTGCGGCTTGTGTTGTTTGCTGCCCTCCTGGTCGTCCTGGGTTTGCGGAAGTCAGTCTGTCAGCGTACAACTGGCTAGAGGAGGGGGAGGATGTCAATCTCCTCTTTAAAGTCTCCACAAGGGCCTGCTGGTATTCTTCCATTTTGACCTGTCTGACTCTTTCTTCAAGCAGTTTTGGAACATTGTGTTTGTACCGTGGATCCAGAAGGGTATAAACCCAGTAATTGGTGTTGTCCAGAATGCGCACAATGCGTGGGTCGCGTTCAATGCAGTCCTAGGCCGAAGAGGTCATAGCCTAGGGTCACAAAAACCTGTTTATTTGGGCAATTTCAATGGTGGCGAGTCTGACGTACATAAATCGCAGCAATGGCCGTTAGCAACGTCTGAATCTCACGAAATGTCTCATGCAGGTAGAAGACATATTGTTAGACTTGGGCTCCAAAGATGGGTTCCCTACATCTCTGCAAACCAGAGTTACAGGGCTCCAAATTTGGTAAAATCCCCCATAGGCTTACATTGGGCCTCCTATTTACAGTTCCAAAATCTCACATTTTTTCAAAGGGCAATTGCTCAGCAGTGGCAAATTGTAGTGACCCTTAGGGGGAACATGACTGGTGAGTTTCGAGCCCCTAGGCCGAAGAGGTCATAACCTAGGGTCACAAAAACCTGTTTATTTGAGCTATTTCAATGGTAGTGATGGTGATGGTGGGACCCCATCTTTGGAATCCAAGTCTAACAATATGTCTTCTACCTGCATGAGACATTTCGTGAGATTCAGACGTTGCTAACGGCCATGGCTGAGATTTATGTACGTCACCATCACTACCAATAAACAGGTTTTTGTGACCCTAGGCTATGACCTCTTCGGCCTAGGGGCCCGAAACTCACCAGTCATGTTCCCCCTAAGGGTCCCTACAATGCTAGAAAATTTGCCACTGCTGAGCAATTGCCCTTTGAAAAGATGTGAGATTTTGGAACTGTAAATAGGAGGCCCAATGAAAGCCTATGGGGGTTTTTACCAATTTTGGACCCCTGTAACTCTGGTTTGCAGAGATGTAGGGACTAGTGTTGGGCGAACAGTGTTCGCCACTGTTCGGGTTCTGCAGAACATCACCCTGTTCGGGTGATGTTCGAGTTCGGCCGAACACCTGATGGTGTTCGGCCAAACCATTCGGGTTCGCCCGAACTACTAAATGCCCGGCCGAACAGGGCCGAACAGGGCCCTGTTCGGCCGAATACCGCCCCCCTATGGGGTCGCAGGCATAAGGGGGGAGCATGCCCCGATCGCGGGGGGGGGGGGTCGGAAATTCCCCCCACCCCCTCCGCTAGCGCTCCCCCCTCTGCCCGCTTCCCCATAAAAAAGTTGGCGTAAAGTTAAATATTACCGGTGGGGGCTGCTGCAGTGGCTGGCTGGCAGTGGTGTGAATGAGGAGGAGGAGTCCGAGTATGACGCGTTGAGGCCAGGCAGCGGGCGGTTCAGCGGTAGTGCCCTTGTGGTATTTCAGCCCTTTCTCTGACCTCACGTCCTCTACGTGATGACGCATACGAGGGTACGCGTCATGCGTACCATCGTATGCGTCATCACGTAGAGGATGTGAGGTCAGAGAAAGGGCGGAAGTACCACAAGGGTACTACCGCTGAACCGCCCGCTGCCTGGCCTCAACGCGTCATACTCGGACTCCTCCTCCTAGTCCTCACTCACACCACTGCCAGCCAGCTACTGCAGCAGCCACCACCAGTAATATTTAACTTTACGCCAACTTTTTTATGGGGAAGCGGGCAGAGGGGGGAGCGCTAGCGGAGGGGGTGGGGGGAATTTCCGCCCCCCCCCCGCGATAGGGGCATGCTCCCCCCTTATGCCTGCGACCCCATAGGCGGGCCGTATTGCGGCATGTTCGGGTCCCCATTGACTTGCATTGAGTTCAGGGTTCGGGCCGAACATGCCGAACATCTGGCCCATGTACGGCCTGTTCGGCCCGAACCCGAACATCCAGGTGTTCGCCCATCACTAGTAGGGACCCCATCTTTGGAATCCAAGTCTAACAATATGTCTTCTACCTGCATGAGACATTTCGTGAAATTCAGACGTTGCTAACGGCCATGGCTGAGATTTATGTACGTCAGACTCGCCACCATTGAAATTGCCCAAATAAACAGGTTTTTGTGACCCTAGGCTATGACCTCTTCGGCCTAGGGGCCCGAAACTCACCAGTCATGTTCCCCCTAAGGGTCCCTACAATGCTAGAAAATTTGGTACTGCTGAGCCATTGCCCTTTGAAAAGATGTGAGATTTTGGAAAGTGAAATAGGGAGGCAATGAAAGCCTATGGGGATTTTACCAATTTTGGACCCCTGTAACTCTGGTTTGCAGAGATGTAGGGACCCCATCTTTGGAATCCAAGTCTAACAATATGTCTTCTACCTGCATGAGACATTTCGTGAAATTCAGACGTTGCTAACGGCCATGGCTGAGATTTATGTACGTCACCATCACTACCATTGAAATAGCCCAAATAAAAAGGTTTTTGTGACCCTAGGCTATGACCTCTTCGGCCTAGGGGCCCGAAACTCACCAGTCATGTTCCCCCTAAGGGTCCCTACAATGCTAGAAAATTTGGTACTGCTGAGCCATTGCCCTTTGAAAAGATGTGAGATTTTGGAAAGTGAAATAGGGAGGCAATGAAAGCCTATGGGGGACTTTACCAATTTTGGACCCCTGTAACTCTGGTTTGCAGAGATGTAGGGACCCCATCTTTGGAATCCAAGTCTAACAATATGTCTTCTACCTGCATGAGACATTTCGTGAAATTCAGACGTTGCTAACGGCCATGGCTGAGATTTATGTACGTCACCATCACTACCATTGAAATAGCCCAAATAAAAAGATTTTTGTGACCCTAGGCTATGACCTCTTCGGCCTAGGGGCCCGAAACTCACCAGTCATGTTCCCCCTAAGGGTCCCTACAATGCTAGAAAATTTGGTACTGCTGAGCCATTGCCCTTTGAAAAGATGTGAGATTTTGGAAAGTGAAATAGGGAGGCAATGAAAGCCTATGGGGGATTTTACCAATTTTGGACCCCTGTAACTCTGGTTTGCAGAGATGTAGGGACCCCACCTTTGGAATCCAAGTCTAACAATATGTCTTCTACCTGCATGAGATATTTCGTGAAATTCAGACGTTGCTAGCGGCCATGGCTGAGATTTATGTACGTCACCATCACTACCATTGAAATAGCCCAAATAAGCAGGTTTTTGTGACCCTAGGCTATGACCTCTTCGGCCTAGGGGCCCGAAACTCACCAGTCATGTTCCCCCTAAGGGTCCCTACAATGCTAGAAAATTTGGTACTGCTGAGCCATTGCCCTTTGAAAAGATGTGAGATTTTGGAAAGTGAAATAGGGAGGCAATGAAAGCCTATGGGGGATTTTACCAATTTTGGACCCCTGTAACTCTGGTTTGCAGAGATGTAGGGACCCCATCTTTGGAATCCAAGTCTAACAATATGTCTTCTACCTGCATGAGACATTTCGTGAGATTCAGACGTTGCTAACGGCCATGGCTGAAATTTATGTACGTCACCATCACTACCATTGAAATAGCCCAAATAAACAGGTTTTTGTGACCCTAGGCTATGGCCTCTTCGGCCTAGGGGCCCGAAACTCACCAGTCATGTTCCCCCTAAGGGTCCCTACAACGCTAGAAAATTTGCCACTGCTGAGCAATTGCCCTTTGAAAAGATGTGAGATTTTGGAACTGTAAATAGGAGGCCCAATGAAAGCCTATGGGGGATTTTACCAAATTTGGAGCCCTTTAACTCTGGTTTGCAGAGATGTAGGGAACCCATCTTTGGAGCCCAAGTCTAACAATATGTCTTCTACCTGCATGAGACATTTCGTGAGATTCAGACGTTGCTAACGGCCATTGCTGCGATTTATGTACGTCAGACTCACCACCATGGAAATTGCCCAAATAAACAGGTTTTTGTGACCCTAGGCTATGACCTCTTCGGCCTAGGACTGCATTGAACGTGACCCACGCATTGTGCGCATTCTGGACAACACCAATTACTGGGTTTATACCCTTCTGGATCCACGGTACAAACACAATGTTCCAAAACTGCTTGAAGAAAGAGCCAGACAGGTCAAAATGGAAGAATACCAGCAGGCCCTTGTGGAGACTTTAGAGAGGTGATTTACATCCTCCCCCTCCTCTAGCCAGTTGTACGCCGACAGACTGACTTCCGCAAACCCAGGACGACCAGGAGGGCAGCAAACAACACAAGCCGCAGCTAGTGCCCAAAAGCGAATGGTATCGGCAGTGTCCTTGGAGTGGGAAAATTTTCTGACACCCATGCAGCAGCACACAAAACAGCAAGCGTGCAGATCCACCTCCAACAACGATCGCCTGGAGAAGATGGTCAAGGACTACATGTCAGATGGCGTAGCTGTGTTGAACAATCCATCTGCACCCTTCAACTATTGGGTATCGAAGCTAGACACCTGGCACAAACTGGCAATGTACGCAATAGAGGTGCTGGCTTGCCCGGCAGCCAGCGTTATGTCGGAACGCTGTTTCAGTGCTGCCGGAGGCATCGTCACAGATCAGCGGCGTATCCGCCTCTCCACAGAAAATGCAGACCGTCTGACTCAAATTAAAATGAATCAATCCTGGATTGGAAATGACTACGCAACACTCCCGGACCCCAACCAAGTAACATGAACAATGAACATCTGTGATGGGTTAGCGTTTCCAGTCCCTGTTTATTGAACCTCTCATCTGTATTACATTTATGACTGCATGGCGACAAAATGCAAATTGCTATCCGCACGCTTCTTGTCCTCATGCAAGGCCTGGGTTGTTGTGTCTCAAAGCGTGGCCTTCTCCTCCTGCGCCACCCTCCTGTTCCATTATGTGTGCTGCTGCTGGGTTAGCATTACCGATCCCTTTTCCTGGAACCTCTTATATGTATTACATTTATGACTGCATGCCGACAAAAAGCATGTTACCTGTGCAAAGAAAACAGACATTTCCCGCATTTAAAAGATAGTTTTCCCTTTGAAACTTTAAAATCGATTTTCTCAAAAACTATAAGCTCTTTTTGCTAAATTTTTTTCCCTCTTGTACCCACTCCCAAGGTGCACATACCCTGTAAATTTGGGGTATGTAGCATATAAGGAGGCTTTACAAAGCACGAAAGTTCGGGTCCCCATTGACTTCCATTATGTTCGGAGTTCGGCTCGAACACCCGAACATCGCGGCCATGTTCGGCCCGAACCCGAACATCTAGATGTTCGCCCAACACTACACGTGACCCGTTCTGCCAATCACAGCGCTAGCCGAACGTTCGGGTAACGTTCGGCCTTGCGCTCTTAGTTCGGCCATATGGCCGAACAGTTTGGCCGAACACCATCAGGTGTTCGGCCGAACTCGAACATCACCCGAACAGGGTGATGTTCTGCAGAACCCGAACAGTGGCGAACACTGTTCGCCCAACACTAGTTATGACCTGATCTGTCCGACCTTGAGAACCGACCTTACTGTTAGAGGCGGTTCCCAGTCCTGATAGTGACACTTCCTCTTGAGTGTCACTCTCGTTCAGTCATTCCTTCTCTCAGCCTGACTCCTCCCTTCGGGAGAGTCCAGAAGGAATTTTGCAGTACTCCTTACTGCACTGAGGCCCAGTCCTCTCAATATTACTGTTTGCACCAAACACTCTACTCAGGTGTCCAGAGGTTAGCTTGTATATCTGATTATTGGTGATACTGCAGATCAATATAGCCGCCTCTCTCCTCTCCCCGCCTCCCATACAATAAGTGTCAGCCGGCGGGGACACGCGTGTCCCCGAGAGTCGTTCGTCGCGACAGGGGAATCCTGCCGTTCCTGCAGAGCGGGTGCTGGCAGAAGCAATGTCTGCAGCCTCCCCGCTCTGCTGCCCCTGCCGCGATGAATGACTCTCCGGCTGCATGTCCCCGCCGGCTGCTACTTTTTATTGTATGGGAGGCGGGGAGAGGAGAGAGGCGGGGGGAGGAGAGAGGCAGCGCGAAAGCCGGCGGTTTCATCTATTACATTGCCGCCGGCTATATTTAATTAAATTAAGCAAGGTTGTCATCAATTTGGCCGCAGCGAGACAGCATAAACATAACATTTCTAACATTGACCGCTGCGCTGCGGCCACTTCGCACATTGGCCGGCCAGAACCCGAAGTGGCTGGCCAGAACGCGAAGTGGCCACACTACGGGTTCTGGCCGTAACATATATATTAATTATTTATACTGCATTTATAATAAAAAGACTTCTAAAAGTCACTTATTTCTCAGCTACACCTACTATTCAGCCACACAGAAGGAATCCCAGCTTTCTGAGGAGTCGCTACCACTGTCCGGTGAGCAGATAGATAAAACAGAGTGGGCTTGATACACAAAGCCGTGCTAACTGATTGCACAGTCGCGCCAGTGTTTTGCGCACGTTATAACGCGGGTAATGGTTTTTGCATGCAATCACTAATTTTTTTTGAACATGCAGCTGTTTTTGCATGCAAATTCGTGTTTGCGCATGAAAAATGCACGATTGCACATCAAAACCGTTGGTCCTTTCTACCTCTTTTATTTGCCATTTTTACAGATTTCTGATTTTTCATTTGTTATCAATTTTCAGATTTTTTTTTTTTAAATCGATCTTCCTAATTTTTACAGATTTTTGTCTGTAACATTTTTAGAGAAATGTTTCTTACAGGAACATGAAAAAATGCACAATTCTTTAAAAATCATTCTGCAAATTGCAGTCATTTAGGGCCATTTCACGCCATGGCGGTGCGATAGATTGCCGCTCTGCTACTGCAGCCTAATGCAACACTCTGGGGAATACTTATACTTCCCACATTGCAGTTCGCTACGCCAGAAGTGCCAAATCTAACGCTAGCGCAGAACTACGTTACCGTGCGGGACTCGCAGCGACCTGCGGTGAACTGCAATGGCCTGTAAGTTATGTCAGTCTGTGGTGACGCAGGTTTTTTTTTACAGTTGGCATTGCAAAATAGCGGCGCGCATGCGCAAAAGCATATTTTTACAATTCTGTTCCATATACCCTGAAGCAGAAAGTGACCGAAAGCGTGTGTGGCTTCCTGCTTGGTTGGTGGCCAGTAGTGATGGGCGAACATCCAGATGTTCGGGTTCGGGTGGGTTCGGCCGAACATGCCCCCGATATTCGGCATGTTCGGGCCGAACCCCGAACCCAACCCGAACATGTCCCTTTGGGGCCCCTATAGGGTCCCAGCATAAAGGGAGAGCATGCCCCGAGCACGGGGGGGGGGGGGTCGGAAATGCCCCCCACCCCTCCCCGCTAAGCTCTCCCTTCTGCTGGACCCTATAAAATTAAATCTAAGTCCCCCGAAGGTACCTTGCAGGCTGGCAGGAGGAGTGCAGGAAGCGGGCAGCCGGCGATCACAGGCACTAGTACCATCTGGTACTTCCGCCCTCTCTCTGACGCACTTCCTGTTTACTTTTGTAAGTCACGTCAAGAGACAGCAGGAGTACCGCGATGACGTGTACGAGGGTACGTGTCATCATGTAGATGACGCATACCCTCATACGCGTCATCGCGGTTCTCCTGCTGTCTCTTGACGCGACTTACAAAAGTAAACAGGAAGTGCGTCAGAGAGAGGGCGGAAGTACCAGATGGTACTAGCGCCTATGCTCTCCGGCTGCCCGCTTCCTGCCCTCTTCCTGCCAGCCTGCAAGGTACCTTCGGGGGACTTCGATTTAATTTTATAGGGTCCAGCAGAAGGGAGAGCTTAGCGGGGAGGGGCATTTCCGACCCCCCCCCCCCCGCGCTCGGGGCATGCTCTCCCTTTATGCTGGGACCCTATAGGGGGCTTTGTTCGGCCGGACACGGTGTGTTCGGCCAAACAAAGAAGGCCTGTTTGGGTTCGGGCAGCGTGGCCGAGCACCATCCCGAACACCATGAGGTGTTCGGGGAGTGCCGAACCGAACCCGAACAGGCCAAAATCCGGGCGAACCCGAACAGTGGCGAACACTGTTCGCCCATCACTAGTGGCCAGACAGGGAACACTGTGTACTAACAGGGTGTTCCCTGAAGGCCTTTTTTGGTGGTGCGATGCACTGCATTGCTGACGCCAATATACAGTCTGAAACCAGCCTTAGCGATTGCATTTTGTAGTGTGAATTAAGCCTTAGTAACAGCAAAAAAGGAAAAAAAAACTAATTTATAGTACATTTTACTCTGGGAGAAATGTATATTTTATAAGTGTATATTTTAAAATGTTTCACAAGAGAGGTGCCTTAATAAACCAGACAGACAGCTATAGACCATTCTCTTTTATATTCTGCTGTGCCTGATTTTTTTTTTCCATTGAAGACTGTAAAGGTCTAAAACCCTGGCAAGTAAAGTATATAAGGTGGAGAGTGTACAGGGTGTCCCGGGCTCCTGTGCAGGGCTGTGTGGCTGTGTGTTATGTACCGGTCACTGATACTCCTCATTATCTCCTATGTGCTGCCTCTGGTCACACAAGCATCGTCTGATGGACACAGGAAGCCGCAGAGCTCGGAATCACGGTGTCAGCTTCAGCCGATTGTACATCAGTTTAAGTATGAATATTATGGGAAAGGAGATGTTGTTATAGGAGGATTGTTTTCCGTGCATAAAGGAAGCATTACACATGATCTTAAACATTTCAGCTCTGGAGCAAACAAATTTTGTACAGCGTAAGTGTCGCCCTGTGACTGCAGCTCAGTGTGAAAGCTGAAACGTCCCCATATCGGTGTCACTTCTCATGCAGGAGGGGGATGGAGGGGTAACCGGATCCTGTGCAGCCATTCCATCCATCCATCCATCCAGCTTCTCCCTCACATCCAGGTGTGACCGGTGTCTCCGGCCGCAGTAATCACACCCTACACGTCTCACCATTGTCAGCCTCTCATACCTCTCATTACACTGACTGCTTTATTATCACACCTGCAGCTTTCCTGTGACATCTCTCATGCAGGAGGGGGATGGAGGGGTAACCGGATCCTGTGCAGCCATTCCATCCATCTATCCAGCTTCTCCCTCACATCCAGGTGTGACCGGTGTCTCCAGCCGCAGTAATCACACCCTACACGTCTCACCATTGTCAGCCTCTCATACCTCTCATTACACTGACTGCTTTATTATCACACCTGCAGCTTTCCTGTGACATCTCTCATGCAGGAGGGGGATGGAGGGGTAACCGTATCCTGTGCAGCCATTCCATCCATCCATCCAGCTTCTCCCTCACACCCAGGTGTAACCAGTGTCTCCAGCCGCAGTAATCACACCCTACACGTCTCACCATTGTCAGCCTCTCATACCTCTCATTACACTGAATGCTTTATTATCACACCTGCAGCTTTCCTGTGACATCTCTCATGCAGGAGGGGGATGGAGGGGTAACGGTCCCTGTGCAGCCATTCCATCCATCCATCCAGCTTCTCCCTCACATCCAGGTGTGACCGGTGTCTCCAGCCGCAGTAATCACACCCTACACGTCTCACCATTGTCAGCCTCTCATACCTCTCAATACACTGACTACTTTATTATCACACCTGCAGCTTTCCTGTGACATCTCTCATGTAGGAGGGGGATGGAGGGGTAACCGGATCCTGTGCAGCCATTCCATCCATCCATCCAGCTTCTCCCTCACATCCAGGTGTGACCGGTGTCTCCAGCCGCAGGAATCACACCCTACACGTCTCACCATTGTCAGCCTCTCATACCTCTCATTACACTGACTGCTTTATTATCACACCTGCAGCTTTCCTGTGACATCTCTCATGTAGGAGGGGGATGGAGGGGTAACCGGATCCTGTGCAGCCATTCCATCCATCCATCCATCCATCCAGCTTCTCCCTCACATCCAGGTGTGACCAGTGTCTCCAGCCGCAGTAATCACTCCCTACACGTCTCACCGTTGTCAGCCTCTCCTACCTCTCATTACACTGAATGCTTTATTATCACACCTGCAGCTTTCCTGTGACATCTCTCATGCAGGAGGGGGATGGAGGGGTAACCGGATCCTGTGCAGCCATTCCCTCCATCCATCCAGCTTCTCCCTCACATCCAGGTGTGACCGGTGTCTCCAGCCGCAGTAATCACTCCCTACACGTCTCACCATTGTCAGCCTCTCATACCTCTCAATACACTGAATGCTTTATTATCACACCTGCAGCTTTCCTGTGACATCTCTCATGCAGGAGGGGGATGGAGGGGTAACCGGATCCTGTGCAGCCATTCTATCCATCCAGCTGTTCCCTCACATCCAGGTGTGACCAGTGTCTCCAGCCACAGTAATCAAACCCTACACGTCTCACCATTGTCAGCCTCTCATACCTCTCATTACACTGAATACTTTATTATCACGCCTGCAGCTTTCTTGTGACATCTCTCATGCAGGAGGGGGGGATGGAGGGGTAACCGGATCCTGTGCAGCCATCCCTCCATCCAGCTTCTCCCTCACATCCAGGTGTAACCAGTGTCTCCAGCCACAGTAATCAAACCCTACACGTCTCACCATTGTCAGCCTCTCATACCTCTCATTACACTGAATACTTTATTATCACGCCTGCAGCTTTCTTGTGACATCTCTCATGCAGGAGGGGGATGGAGGGGTAACCAGATCCTGTGCAGCCATTCCCTCCATCCATCCAGCTTCTCCCTCACATCCAGGTGTAACCAGTGTCTCCAGCCGCAGTAATCACACCCTACATGTCTCACCATTGTCAGCCTCTCATACCTCTCATTACACTGACTGCTTTATTATCACACCTGCAGCTTTCCTGTGACATCTTTCATGCAGGAGGGGGATGGAGGGGTAACCGGATCCTGTGCAGCCATTCCATCCATCCATCTAGCTTCTCCCTCACATCCAGGTGTGACCAGTGTCTCCAGCTGCAGTAATCACACCCTACACGTCTCACCATTGTCAGCTTCTCATACCTCTCATTACACTGACTGCTTTATTATCACACCTGCAGCTTTCCTGTGACATCTCTCATGCAGGAGGGGGGGATGGAGGAGTAACCGGATCCTGTGCAGCCACCCCATCCATCCATCCAGCTTCTACCTCACATCCAGGTGTGACCGGTGTCTCCAGCCGCAGTAATCACATCCTACACGTCTCACCATTGTCAGCCTCTCATACCTCTCATTACACTGAATACTTTATTATCACACCTGCAGCTTTCCTGTGACATTTCTCATGCAGGAAGGGGATGGAGGGGTAACCGGATCCTGTGCAGCCATTCCATCCATCCATCCAGCTTCTCCCTCACATCCAGGTGTGACCAGTGTCTCCGGCCGCAGTAATCACACCCTACACATCTCACCATTGTCAGCCTCTCATACCTCTCATTACACTGAATCAGGGGCGTCGCTAGCCCTGTTTTAGGGGGGCACGTGCCCCCAATCTTTCCTGGGGTGCCACGGATCTCCGCCCGGCCGCCCCCTCTGTCAAGACTCAGCGGCTCCCTCCAGCCGCCGCGTCACTGACAGTCTCAGACCTCAGGATCAGGCGGCGAGCCGGCGACCAATCGTGCGGGCGCTAGGACCCAGCGCCCGCACTGATATGCGGAAGTGACATCACTTCCGCATATCGAGCGGGTGCGTCCAGTGCCCGCTCGTACATCTGGTCGGGTCGCCGCTGATCCTGAGGTCTGCTGAGAGGTAGGGGGGGAGCGGCGGCGGCTAGAGGAGGGGCCTCCCTGTCACTCACTCACTCACTCACTCAAGGGGCTCCCTGGCACGCACTCACTCCCTAAAGGGGCTCCCTGGCACGCACTCACTCCCTAAAGGGGCTCCCTGGCACTCACTCACTCCCTAAAGGGGCTCCCTGTCACTCACTCACTCCCTAAAGGGGCTCCCTGTCACGCACTCACTCCCTAAAGGGGCTCCCTGGCACTCACTCACTCCCTAAAGGGGCTCCCTGGCACTCACTCACTCCCTAAAGGGGCTCCCTGTCACGCACTCACTCCCTAAAGGGGCTCCCTGTCACTCACTCACTCCCTAAAGGGGCTCCCTGTCACTCACTCACTCCCTAAAGGGGCTCCCTGGCACGCACTCACTCCCTAAAGGGGCTCCCTGGCACTCACTCACTCCCTAAAGGGGCTCCCCTGGCACTCACTCACTCCCTAAAGGGGCTCCCCTGGCACGCACCCACTCCCTAAAGGGGCTCCCTGGCACGCACCCACTCCCTAAAGGGGCTCCCCTGGCACTCACTCACTCCCTAAAGGGGCTCCCTGGCACGCACTCACTCCCTAAAGGGGCTCCCTGTCACTCACTCACTCCCTAAAGGGGCTCCCTGTCACTCACTCACTCCCTAAAGGGGCTCCCTGTCACTCACTCACTCCCTAAAGGGGCTCCCTGTCACGCACCCACTCCCTAAAGGAGCTCCCTGGCACGCACCCACTCCCTAAAGGGGCTCCCTGGCACGCACTCACTCCCTAAAGGGGCTCCCTGGCACGCACCCACTCCCTAAAGGGGCTCCCTGGCACGCACCCACTCCCTAAAGGGGCTCCCTGGCACGCACCCACTCCCTAAAGGGGCTCCCTGTCACTCACTCACTCCCTAAAGGGGCTCCCTGGAACTCACTCACTCCCTAAAGGGGCTCCCTGGCACGCACTCACTCCCTAAAGGGGCTCCCTGGCACGCACCCACTCCCTAAAGGGGCTCCCTGGCACGCACTCACTCACTAAAGGGGCTCCCTGGCACGCACTCACTCACTAAAGGGGCTCCCTGGCACTCACTCACTTCCTAAAGGGCCTCCCTGTCACTCACTCCCTAAAGGGCCTCCCTGTCACTCACTCACTCCCTAAAGGGCCTCCCTGTCACTCACTCACTCCCTAAAGGGGCTCCCTGTCACTCACTCACTGCCTAAAGGGGCTCCCTGTCATTCACTCACTGCCTAAAGGGGCTCCCTGGCACTCACTCACTGCCTAAAGGGGCTCCCTGGCACTCACTCACTGCCTAAAGGGGCTCCCTGGCACTCACTCACTGCCTAAAGGGGCTTCCTGTCACTCACTCACTGCCTAAAGGGGCTCCCTGGCACTCACTCACTACCTAAAGGTGCTCCCTGTCACTCACTATCGGGGTCCCTGTCACTCACTACCTAACTGGAGACGCCTGTCACTCAGTAGCTAACCTGGGGGTCCCTGTCACTCACTACCTAACTTGGGGGGGCTACCATATTAAGGGGGCATTCTGCCTATTTATGTGAAATGCTGTCTATTTATGTGCCTCATGACTGCTGAATGTGTCTTGTTGGGAGCCTTATGATTTGTTGGGGGCCTCATGATTGCTGAATTTGTCTTGTTGGGGGCCTCATGATTTGTTGGGGGCCCTCATGGTTGCTGAATTTGTCTTGTTGGGGGCCTCAGTCTTGTTGGGGGCCTCATGATTGCTGAATTTGTCTTGTTGGGGGCCTCATGATTTGTTGGAGGCCTCATGATTGCTGAATTTGTCTTGTTGGGGGCCTCCTGATTTGTTGGGGGCCTCATGATTGCTGAATTTGTCTTGATAGGGCCTCATGATTGCTGAATATGTCTTGTTGGGGGTCACATGATTGCTAACTGCGAGACTATGGGAAAAGCTGAATCCTTACCATATGAGACAATAGCATTAAACCTACTTTTTTAGCGTTTTAAAACAGAAAGTAAAACTGGGAGGTTCTAAAAAATTGAATACATTTTTCAGGAGTAGGATGGATGAAATTGTTTATCTTCACAGTTTATTTTCAACTTGGATTTTCCATAATGTTCATGTATGAGTTAAAACGTTTGTACAGTATTTAGTTTAAATTGCTGTTGCCACTTTGCGATAGATACCGGTAAGTGACTTTTGGATTGCAGTTTGGGCACTCGGCCTCCAAAAGGTTCGCCATCACTGTCCTAATCTGATGTCCCACCATTGCTAGGTTCATGTAAATTTGTCTCCACCCGTTACCACACCTATATTCTGGTCCATGGCCCACCCACTTTTTGGTGCGGCGCGATAAGCACGCCGCACAACGTGATCGTCATATTTTTGGCACGCTAGCTGCAGTGTGCTGAATTCTGCTGCCTACAGTATGTACAGTGTACGCTGTTCTCTAGTGCTTGCACTGTGTGCTGATTTACCTCCAGTGTGTACAGTGTAAGGTGTTACTCTGTGCCTTTATTGATTGTAAACCAGCTGTATTGTATGCTGATCCCTGCTACTTTCAGTATGTACAGTATTAGCTGTAAAGCCTGGTACACACATACAATTTTGATTAGCCAATTTTAGCTCTGTTCATAAAATTCATTGTCTGTTGGCCCACTTACTGCACGGGGGTGGGAAATTGGGGGTCAGTGATTGACCAATCAAAATTGTATGTGCGTATACATCTTTGATCTATGCCTATACTGATTGTAAATGATCGAAATAAAGGACAGGGGGCTCCGTCCAATATTTCGATGGGCATGTGGAGATATATTGAGGTGCTGATGATATTAAGGATAACAGGAACATATTTCCTTCATTTTTTGACTGTAACATATGGGATTGTCTGTTAGCCAGTCTTCCTGGAATTCCGTATAAAGTGTAAATTACCTATCATTGTCTGCTTCTAATGAGGAAACCCTTAATTAGACAGTTGCTGTGAAGCCTATACAGGTGGTCAGACCATGTTGTCTGAATAATGCCTCAGATGTGTATTGGGCTTGGGAGTAATTGGTCACCTGGCCAGAGTAAACTGAAGTCTGTCTAATGTAATTCTGTATGTAGATGTCCATTACCTCTGCCCCATTGTCCAGCAGGGGAAACTGTGTCTACTGCTAATTACCTGCCAATTGAGGAAGAATAGGCTGGTCGGCATGGCTTTTGAGTCTGGTGTCAGCCATTGGGACAAGGCAAGCCTGCTAGAGTCTTGGGGGCAGGGGGAAGCTGACACCTGAATGTTTGAAATGTATTTGACAGCCTACTGGAAATTATTGAAGAGGTGAAGTCCTTTTGATACCATTTTCTACCTGTGGAAATTGAATTATTGGTGGAGTTGAAAAGCCTCATTTAACAATCTCTTGATGTAAAGACATTGTAACCTGGGGAAATTGGGCTAAGGAAGTCTTTTGTTGGGTGTGTGGACTATAGTGGATGTTGGATCTCTGGAAATCCAATTATGACTGAGGATGTAATTAAATCCAGCTTCCCCCCCGTCCACACAGGCTTACAGCCTCGAGGCGAATATTTCATTATAAAAACCAGGGGACAGCTACCTCAAATCAGTTCTCTTCTGACGGTAGTGGCAGCCGGTCTCCTGGCCCAAGCTAGTGAACTCCTGGTCTAGCCAGACTGTGTCCGTCCACACCAAAGTCCACGATTCTTCTATCGGGATCCCTTTATTTTGGTAAGCAAAATCGCTTTGTGTGTTATCTTTGTAACTTTATCTTGTAACTATTTTTACTTTGTTTTTTGTAATTTTTCTGTATATATTAAGTTCGGCACTGTTCTATGTTTTTCTGGAATATTAAATTATTATTTAATAAGCTTGACTTCTGCCGTACTAAACTAACACTCATAGCCTAGAAGAGACTGAAGTGTAACCGTGTATAAGTTTCATGCCTAATTGTACGCTTGAGCAACACTACCGTATGAAATTGTAATTGCATTGTGTGTGGGGGCGTTTGTCATACGTTGGCCTAAGCGCGCAGCTGACCCAACGTACGAACAACGCCAGTGTGAGTAGCGACAGCAGAGTGGCTAACAGTATCGTTCGGAACGACTGTTAGTGGGTCTTTGCTTCACGACAGTGTAAGATTGCAACTGTGGGTGTGTGTGGGTGCGTGGCGTTCCCGTATTTGGCCTAAGCGCAAAGCTGACCCAGATACGAAAACGCGGAGTGCGCGCTGAGGACTCGACAGCAGAGTGGAAGTGTCTAGCGAACAGCTAGTGGTGGCAGTGAGAAGTGTTTGAGGGGTTCCAGCCTTGTTTGTAGCTTAAATAAGGCTGTTCCCCGCTTAATCTGGTCAAACCCGCAGTCGGGAACCGTATACGCAGGCGTGCCGCGGGCCGGTTCCTGACATAATTGGCTGGCAGTGGTGGCATCGTTTAGTACATTAGTACGCAGTTTAGCTCGCTATTCTGAGTACTAAAGGCTGGAAGCTTGCTAGAAGCAACTAGCCTACAGAAGTCTACTCAGTGCAGAATCTATATACGTTTTTTTTTGTTCAAAGATACACACTTGGTGTTTTGCTTTCCCTTCCCCCCCCTTTTTTTTTTTCTTTTATTTTTTGCAACACGATGGCTCAGAAAGCATCCAGCTATGCAAGGCAAAACAAGGAGATACTACTCAACCTGTGTGAGCACAAAGGCATCGAGACGGTGAGCGGCCAGACTAAGGAGCAGTTAGTTCGTGCGCTCGAGGAGCATGATGCGGCAGAGCAAGCCCGTGCTTCAACGTCAGCGGATGCAGCTCACGACACGACAGAGGAGGAATCGCTCCTGCCACAGAATGCGAGTGGAGACGATGTCCTGGATGATCCACCGAACTTGGAGATGACATCTCTGGAAGCCGACCTACAGCTACTAGGTTCGGCTGAGCCCGAACTGCGCCTAAAGCTGATCCTACTGCACCGACAGGCAGAGAAGGAACACGCGGAACGGCGACACCAGGCCGAGAGGGAAAGACACCAGGCCGAGAGGGAACAAGTTGCACAGCGACACCAGCTGGAGCTGGCTAAACTTCAGCAGCAGAACCGGTCTGCTGGACCCGCAGAACGCGAAGGTGAGCGAGTCCACAGAATCCCCCTGGATAAGTTCCCCGCTATGGACAAGGACTCTGACATAGACACTTTCCTACAGGGGTTTGAAAGGACTTGTCGGCAGTATGGGGTGCCCCGTGAGCAGTGGGCAAGATACCTCACACCAGGGCTGAGAGGCAAGGCCCTGGAGGCGTTTGTGAGTCTCCCCCAGGAGGAAGAAACAGACTTTGAGGCGATTAAGAAAGCCATCATTGCGCGATACCACCTCACGCCAGAGGTGTATCGAAAACGTTTCAGGACAGTGCAGCGAGGTCCTAATGACAGTTACCTGGATCATGCATGCAACCTGCGCACTGCCTTCCAGCAGTGGGTAAAAGGACTGGCGGTTGAGACCTTTGATGCCCTGCAGGAACTGATAATAAAAGACCAGTTCCTCCACACTTGTCCTGTTGAGGTCCGGCAGTTTGTACGGGACCGAGAGCCAAAGACCGTGGATGAGGCCGCGAAAGTTGCTGATGCCTACACGTCCAATCGAGCATCTGATTTTCGGAGGACTACGGCGCCCAGCTGGAAGGGAGAAAAGCCTGCGAGACCTTCTCCTCTGAGCACCCAGCGAAGCCAAGTCCCGCAGCCGCCTGGAGGTAGAACAGCCACCGTTGACACTCGGAGATGTTTTGCCTGTAACAAACCGGGTCACATCAGTGCTACGTGCCCAGAAAAGAAGAAGGAAGCCCCAAACTCTGGCGGGGCCCGGAATGCGTTGTGTGCCACCCGGAATGCAGGTAGCTATGCAGAGAATCTGCAACCTGTCACGGTTGGTGATACAGTTACCACCGGTCTAAGAGACACTGGAGCAGAGGTGACTCTAGTGCACCCCCAGCTTGTGAACCCTGAGGAGTACATTCCTGGCAAGACTATGGCTGTCAAAGGAGTTGGGGGCGTCACCCCTGCCATACCCACCGCCTTGGTCCACCTGGATTGGGGGGCCGGCAGCGGAATGCAAGAAGTGGGGGTAACGGATGCCATCCCCACGAACGTTTTGTTGGGTACTGACCTGGGACGGTTAGTGGCCCGGTATGAGCCTACTCCAAACCCCGTGGAGCCTGCATCCCCCGCAGAAGTTCAGGACTCTTGCAAGGTACTGTGTGATAATGCTGTGCAAGCGGGGAGTGCTGGTGAGGCCCCAGGGGCTACGGACTGTGTACTAGGAGCCAGCCCTAGTGAGTCTCCAGTGCCCAGGCCTGGAGGAGGACATGTTGTTACCATGAATGCAGATAATGTTGATGTAAAATGTGATGTGTTGCATAATGACGTGTACAGTGAACGCTCCGTCAGCTGCAGTGGTGACCCGCAGTGCTCACCGGGCTGCAGCCGATGAATTGTCCACTGAAGGGGCTGATGTCACTGGGTCGGGCTCTTCCACTTCAGAGCTTGGCTCTGAGGACCCAGAGGCCTCTCAGTTTGCCACCTCCCTGGTGCCTGTGGCCGACAGCGCTGAGTTCTCCGAGGCTGTGCGACTTGATAGCAGCCCGGAAGAGCTCAGGAGTCTGGCGGACAGGGCACCGGTGGAGGGCGACAGAGTGAGGGTGTACTGGGAGCACGGCAGACTGTACAGAGAGGTTATTCCCTCTGAGCCGTCTGAAGTGGAGAAGGCCGACCGGCAGTTGATTGTTCCCCACAGGTACAGGGAGCAGCTATTGAGAATAGCACATGAGGTGCCCCTGGCTGGTCACTTGGGGATCCGCAAGACCAAATCCCGGCTTGCCCACAATTTTTATTGGCCCCACATGGGGACAGATATTGCTGATTTTTGCCGGTCTTGTGTCGCCTGTCAGCGGGTCGGCAAAGCTGGTGACACCGACAAAGCCCCACTGAGGCCCTTACCCATAATAGAGGAGCCCTTCCAAAGGGTTGCTGTTGACATAATTGGGCCTCTAGCGATACCCAGCAGCACAGGGAAACGTTTCATTCTCACGGTGGTAGATTATGCAACTCGCTACCCTGAGGCTGTAGCCCTGAGCTCCATACGGGCAGACAAGGTTGCGGACGCATTGGTGCGCATTTTCTCACGGGTCGGTTTTCCCCGCGAAATGCTCACCGATCACGGCCCGCAATTCATGTCACGCCTAATGGAATGCCTCTGTAAACAAATGCAGGTAGAACACATCATGGCCAGCCCTTACCACCCCCAGACAAATGGGTTATGTGAGCGGTTCAATGGTACTCTGAAACAGATGCTAAGGGTGTTTGTTGAATCGCAAGGGAGAGACTGGGAGCGATACCTGCCCCACTTGCTGTTTGCCTATCGTGAGGTGCCCCAGGCATCCACCGGGTTCTCACCCTTTGAGCTATTATATGGGAGGAGGGTACGCGGACCCCTCGATCTCATTCGAGAGGTCTGGGAGGGGCAGGATATGGGCCACGGGGTCTCCATAGTGGAATACGTTCTGAAGTTCCGGGAAAAGATGGACACCCTGGTGGGGTTAGTGCGAGAGAATCTGACTCAAGCCCAGGCCACCCAGAAGCAGTGGTATGACCACGGGGCTAGGGAGAGAGTTTATGAGGTAGGTCGCAAGGTATGGGTCCTAAACCCGATGCGACAGAATAAGCTGCAGGCCGCTTGGGATGGGCCCTATACCATACATAGGAAGATTAGTGATGTGACCTATGTGGTCGCGCTGGATGACCGAGGTAAGCAGCTGAAAACATACCATGTAAATATGTTAAAGGAACATCATGCTAGAACCGCTTGCGCTCTCCCTGTCTGCAGTTTGCTACCGGACGGTGAAGCAGAGGCCCTGGTTGACATCCTGGCATCCACCCAGGAAACCGACTCTGTTACCGAGGTGCAGATCAATCCGGAGTTGACAGCAGAGCAGCAGGCTGGGCTATCTGATGTGCTGATCCTTTACCGTGGTACCTTTACAGCCCGCCCTGGTCTGACCAGCCTGGCTGTACACCATGTTGACACCGGAAATAACAAGCCGGTTAGACAGTCAGCCTATAGAGTCTCCCCTGAGGTTCAGGCCCACATCAGCAAGGAGATTGAGGAAATGCTGTCACTAGGGGTGATCCAACGGTCGCACAGCGCATGGGCATCACCTGTAGTGCTAGTACCCAAACGGGACCAGACCACTCGGTTCTGTGTAGATTATCGAAAACTAAATTTGATAACTGCATCAGATGCTTACCCAATGCCGAGGGTCGACGAATTGTTAGATAAGCTAGCTGGTGCGCAATATCTAACAATCGTGGATTTGAGTCGGGGATACTGGCAGGTCCCTCTAACAGCTGAGGCACGGGAGAGGTCTGCCTTTATCACCCCCTCAGGTCTGTTTGAGTTTAATGTGATGCCTTTTGGGATGAAAAACGCCCCAGCCACCTTCCAAAGGGTTGTAAATGGTCTCCTGGAGGGTTTGGAACACTGCGCTGTCGCCTACCTAGATGACATCGCCGTGTTTAGCGCCAACTGGAACGACCACTTAGCGCAGCTGTCACAGGTTTTGGGGCGCATCACTGCAGCAGGACTAACAGTCAAGCCTAGCAAGTGTCAGATAGGCATGAAACAGGTACAGTACCTGGGACATGTGGTGGGGGGGGGGAGAGCTTCGTCCAGATACTGGGAAGGTAGATGCCATTGTGTCCTGGCCCACCCCCCACACGAAGAAGCAGATTCAGTCCTTCTTAGGGACTGCGGGGTACTATAGAAAGTTTGTCCCCAGCTACAGTGCCCTCGCCAAGCCCTTGACAGACCTCACAAAAAAGAAGCTGCCCAAGCAGATTCTCTGGACACCAGAATGTGAACAGTCATTCACAGCTCTGAAGAGGGCCCTAGCCAGCCCTCCCGTGTTGCAAGCGCCAGACTTCAGCCGACGGTTTGTAGTCCAGACGGACGCCTCAGCCTTTGGCCTAGGTGCTGTATTAAGCCAGGTAAACCAAACTGGGGAAGAACATCCGATTCTGTACTTAAGTCGGAAGCTGCTACCCCGGGAGGTAGCTTACGCCACCATAGAGAAGGAGTGCTTGGCAATTGTATGGGCCCTACAAAAGCTGCAGCACTATCTCTACGGTCGTGTATTCACCGTCGTAACCGACCACAACCCTCTTAGTTGGTTACATCGGGTTTCTGGGGACAATGGAAAACTGCTGAGATGGAGCTTAGTTCTCCAACAATATAGCTTCACCATTCAACATAGGAAGGGGAGCAATCATGGGAATGCTGATGGGCTGTCCCGTCAAGCAGAACCAACAGTGTAGGTGCAGGCAGGATGATCTGGGAAGATCATCTGCCTTGCACCAAGTTAACGGCGGAGGTGTGGAGATATATTGAGGTGCTGATGATATTAAGGATAACAGGAACATATTTCCTTCATTTTTTGACTGTAACATATGGGATTGTCTGTTAGCCAGTCTTCCTGGAATTCCGTATAAAGTGTAAATTACCTATCATTGTCTGCTTCTAATGAGGAAACCCTTAATTAGACAGTTGCTGTGAAGCCTATACAGGTGGTCAGACCATGTTGTCTGAATAATGCCTCAGATGTGTATTGGGCTTGGGAGTAATTGGTCACCTGGCCAGAGTAAACTGAAGTCTGTCTAATGTAATTCTGTATGTAGATGTCCATTACCTCTGCCCCATTGTCCAGCAGGGGAAACTGTGTCTACTGCTAATTACCTGCCAATTGAGGAAGAATAGGCTGGTCGGCATGGCTTTTGAGTCTGGTGTCAGCCACTGGGACAAGGCAAGCCTGCTAGAGTCTTGGGGGCAGGGGGAAGCTGACACCTGAATGTTTGAAATGTATTTGACAGCCTACTGGAAATTATTGAAGAGGTGAAGTCCTTTTGATACCATTTTCTACCTGTGGAAATTGAATTATTGGTGGAGTTGAAAAGCCTCATTTAACAATCTCTTGATGTAAAGACATTGTAACCTGGGGAAATTGGGCTAAGGAAGTCTTTTGTTGGGTGTGTGGACTATAGTGGATGTTGGATCTCTGGAAATCCAATTATGACTGAGGATGTAATTAAATCCAGCTTCCCCCCCGTCCACACAGGCTTACAGCCTCGAGGCGAATATTTCATTATAAAAACCAGGGGACAGCTACCTCAAATCAGTTCTCTTCTGACGGTAGTGGCAGCCGGTCTCCTGGCCCAAGCTAGTGAACTCCTGGTCTAGCCAGACTGTGTCCGTCCACACCAAAGTCCACGATTCTTCTATCGGGATCCCTTTATTTTGGTAAGCAAAATCGCTTTGTGTGTTATCTTTGTAACTTTATCTTGTAACTATTTTTACTTTGTTTTTTGTAATTTTTCTGTATATATTAAGTTCGGCACTGTTCTATGTTTTTCTGGAATATTAAATTATTATTTAATAAGCTTGACTTCTGCCGTACTAAACTAACACTCATAGCCTAGAAGAGACTGAAGTGTAACCGTGTATAAGTTTCATGCCTAATTGTACGCTTGAGCAACACTACCGTATGAAATTGTAATTGCATTGTGTGTGGGGGCGTTTGTCATACGTTGGCCTAAGCGCGCAGCTGACCCAACGTACGAACAACGCCAGTGCGAGTAGCGACAGCAGAGTGGCTAACAGTATCGTTCGGAACGACTGTTAGTGGGTCTTTGCTTCACGACAGTGTAAGATTGCAACTGTGGGTGTGTGTGGGTGCGTGGCGTTCCCGTATTTGGCCTAAGCGCAAAGCTGACCCAGATACGAAAACGCGGAGTGCGCGCTGAGGACTCAACAGCAGAGTGGAAGTGTCTAGCGAACAGCTAGTGGTGGCAGTGAGAAGTGTTTGAGGGGTTCCAGCCTTGTTTGTAGCTTAAATAAGGCTGTTCCCCGCTTAATCTGGTCAAACCCGCAGTCGGGAACCGTATACGCAGGCGTGCCGCGGGCCGGTTCCTGACAGGGCAGGCCCGTTATCCGTAGCTTACACCGCTGCTAAGTTCATGTACATTTGGCCCCACCCATGGCCACGCCCACTCACCGCATGGCCACGCCCATTTTTTGCCGCGGCGCGCGCACCTCCCCACCTGGTGCCCACAGGTGCCACTGATCTCCAAGGACCCTAGAAACGCCCCTGCACTGAATGCTTTATTATCACACCTGCAGCTTTCCTGTGACATCTCTCATGCAGGAGGGGGATGGAGGGGTAACCGGATCCTGTGCAGCCATTCCATCCATCCATCCCGCTTCTCCCTCACATCCAGGTGTAACCAGTGTCTCCAGCCGCAGTAATCACACCCTACACATCTCACCATTGTCAGCCTCTCATACCTCTCATTACACTGAATGCTTTATTATCACACCTGCAGCTTTCCTGTGACATCTCTCATGTAGCCACATAATGCTGAGAGATGGGATTACATTTCCAGTAATGTGACAGTGTGGTACTGATGCTTGGTCCACTGACTTCCAGGGGCAGACTTTCTACTTGCCCATATCACTGCCAATGCATACGTTTGTTACCCTGCGTGCAACACAAGAGATTAGAATGCAGGACTGAGGAGAACACTGGAGGTAGAAAAGAGATATTGAAGGAAGAAAGGAGACACTAGAGGCAGGGAGGAGACACTGGAGGCAGAGAGGAGTCACTGGAGGCAGAAAGGAGGCACGGGAGGCAGAGAGGTGAAACCGGAGGCAGAGAAGCGAATTCGGGGGCAGAGAGGAGACACTGGAAGCAGAGAGGAGTCACTGGAGGCAGAGAGAAGACACTGGAGGCAGAGAGGAGGCACAGGAGGCAGAGAGGAGTCACTGGAGGCAGAGAGGAGGCACTGGAGGCAAAGAGGAGTCACAGGAGGCAGAGAAGAGTCACTGGCGGCAGAGAGGAGGCACTGGAGGCAGAGAGGAGTCACCGGAGGCAGAGAAGAGACACTGGAGGCAGAGAGGAGTCAGCAAAGGCAGAGAGGAGTCACTGGAGGCAGAGAGGAGACACTGGAGGCAGAGAGGAGACACTGGAGGCAGAGAGGAGTCACCGGAGGCAGAGAGGAGACACTGGAGGCAGAGAGGAGACACTGGAGGCAGAGAGGAGTCACCAAAGGCAGAGAGGAGTCACCGGAGGCAGAGAGGAGTCACCGGAGGCAGAGAGGAGACACTGGAGGCAGAGAGGAGTCACCAAAGGCAGAGAGGAGTCACTGGAGGAAGATAGGAGTCGCAGGAGGCAGAGAGGAGACACAAGAGGCAGAGGGGAGTCACCCGAGGCAGAGAGGAGTCACCAGAGGAAGATAGGAGTCACTGGAGGCAAAGAGGAGTCACTGGAGGCAGAGGGGAGTCACTGGAGGCAGAGAGGAGGCACAAGAGGCAGAGAAGAGTCACTGGAGGCAGAGAGGGGGCACAGGAGGCAGAGATGAGGCAGAGAGGAGACACTGGTGGCAGAGAGGAGACACGGGAGGCAGAGAGGAGAAACCGGAGGCAGAGAGGAGAAACTGGAGGCAGAGAGGAAACACTAGAAGCAGAGAGGATACAATGGAGGCAGAGAGGAGGCTCAGGAGGCAGAGAGGAGGCACAGGGGGAAGAGAGGAGGCACAGGAGGCAGAGAGGTGTCACTGGAGGCAGAGAGGAGGCACAGGAGGCAGAGAGGAGACACTGGAGGCAGAGAGGAGACACCGGAGGCAGAGAGGAGACACTGAAGGCAGAGAGGAGACACCGGAGGCAGAGAGGAGACACTGGAGGCAGAGAGGAGTCACTGGAGGCAGAGAGGAGTCACTGGAGGCAGAGAGGAGACACATGGGGAGAGAAGAGACACTGGGGGAGAAAAGAGACACTGGGGGAGAGAAGAGACACTGGGGCAGAGAGGAGACACCATGCTAGGCTGGCTTCAGCATGTAGTGTTGTTGGTGGTATAGCAGTTAAGTCAGTTACCTACTACACACTGAGACCTGGGTTCAATTCCCAGCTATGGTGAGTTGGTAGAGATGAGCTGAAATTTTCGAAATTTCGAACTGCTTTTATTACGAATGCGAAATTTAACATTACGACCCAAATTCGTAATTTCGTAATTAATTTTCAAATCGTAATTTACAATTTCGTAATCGAAATTTCACTCCCATAATTACGAATTTCGTGTGTCCAACCGAAATTTTACTTTTTCACGTTTGTAAGGGTTTGTATCCCTCTAGATGCCTAAAATGAATAGCCCAGCCTCTCTCTCTCTCTCTCTCTCTCTCTCTCTCTCTCTCTCTCTCTCTCTCTCTCTCTCTCTCTCTCTCTCTCTCTCTCTCTCTCTCTCCAGAGATCTGTAGTATTTCAAAACCATACTCACATTCATGACATGTCCAGGGATCAAACCCAGGCCAACCACATGGAAGACAGCTATGCTCACCACCATACCACCAAACACACACTAAATAGACTGCTAACCTAAATCTTACTTGTAGACAGTCATATGAGACACATGCTGGGTGCAGGGCTTTGTGATTGGACCATGGACCATGCGATAGAGTGAGGTGCAAAAATGAAATCATGCCTAGCAGAGGATGGTTTCACAATGCTAAATGCTAGGCTGGCTGTGGTGCAATTGGTTAGTGCATCTGGCTGGTAACAGCAAGGTTACAGGTTCAATTCCATCCAGGCATGTCTTTTCCTTTTGCGTTCAACAGTTGTCCAAACAGAGCCAACAGAGCCCCAGATAGCCATGTAGAGTTAGGTCACAGCTAGCCTGGCTGTGGTGCAATTGGTTAGTGTGTCTGGCTGGTAACAGCAAGGTTACAGGTTCGATTCCATCCAGGCATGTCTTTTCCTTTTGCGTGCGCGCACTGCGCCATTGAACCCCATGGGGTATTTTGCGTGCGTAAAACTTTACGCATGCAAAACTTTGTGCTCGGTGTTTGGACAACTGTTGAACTCAAAAGGAAAAGACATGCCTGGATGGAATCGAACCTGTAACCTTGCTGTTACCAGCCAGACACACTAACCAATTGCACCACAGCCAGGCTAGCTGTGACCTAACTCTACATGGCTATCTGGGGCTCTGTTGGCTCTGTTTGGACAACTGTTGAACGCAAAAGGAAAAGACATGCCTGGATGGAATCGAACCTGTAACCTTGCTGTTACCAGCCAGACACACTAACCAATTGCACCACAGCCAGGCTAGCTGTGACCTAACTCTACATGGCTATCTGGGGCTCTGTTGGCTCTGTTTGGACAACTGTTGAACGCAAAAGGAAAAGACATGCCTGGATGGAATCGAACCTGTAACCTTGCTGTTACCAGCCAGACACACTAACCAATTGCACCACAGCCAGGCTAGCTGTGACCTAACTCTACATGGCTATCTGGGGCTCTGTTGGCTCTGTTTGGACAACTGTTGAACGCAAAAGGAAAAGACATGCCTGGATGGAATTGAACCTGTAACCTTGCTGTTACCAGCCAGATGCACTAACCAATTGCACCACAGCCAGCCTAGCATTTAGCATTGTGAAACCATCCTCTGCTAGGCATGATTTCATTTTTGCACCTCACTCTATCGCATGGTCCATGGTCCAATCACAAAGCCCTGCACCCAGCATGTGTCTCATATGACTGTCTACAAGTAAGATTTAGGTTAGCAGTCTACTTAGTGTGTGTTTGGTGGTATGGTGGTGAGCATAGCTGTCTTCCATGTGGTTGGCCTGGGTTTGATCCCTGGACATGTCATGAATGTGAGTATGGTTTTGAAATACTACAGATCTCTGGAGAGAGAGAGAGAGAGAGAGAGAGAGAGAGAGAGAGAGAGAGAGAGAGAGAGAGAGAGAGAGAGAGAGAGGAGGGCTGGCTGGCTGGCTGTGCTATTCATTTTAGGCATCTAGAGGGATACAATCTTTAAAATACTAAATTTCGTAATCGTAATTACGAAAATTTGCGTAATTTGCGAAAATTACGAAATTCCGATTACTGTTAAAATCGTAATTGTAGTAATTTCGCGAAATTTCGGAAATTCGTAATTAGGTCATTACGCTCATCCCTATGAGTTGGCCTTTGATATGCTACAAATCCTTAAGCACGCTACTTTTTCTCTTGGATTGATCATAATGGTACATGCTAGGCTGGCTTCAGCATGTAGTGTTGTTGGTGGTATAGCGGTTAAGTCAGTTACCTACTACACACTGAGACCTGGGTTCAATTCCCAGCCCAGCCTGGTTTCAATTCCCAGCCATGGTATGTAAGCTGGCTTTTGAAATACTACAATTCCCTGGAGGAGGAGGAAGGATAGAGATATTAATTTTTCTTTTAATTCCGGAATTTTCCGCTGAATTTTAGAGGTTTAGCCATTCCGTTCCGACCACCGGAATCGGAATTGAGAATTCCGCGGAATCCAGCGAGCATCCCTAACACTAACCGGCTTAGCGCCGGTTAGTGAATCAAGCCCCAGGTGTCATGAGGATGATGTACCCGCTGCTGCTGCCTTTTCTGAGTTGCCAGATACAAGTGAAGCAGCTGAGGCTGACAATGTGTCCATGGACATGAAATGGGTGCCCGCATGAAGAGATGAATATGGGGAGAGTTCAGATGTGGAGACAGAGACAAGGAGGAGATGAATTGTAAGCAGGGGACGCTAGCAGGGAGCTAGTGGCAAAGGCAAAAAGCATGTTGGGCAGCACGGTGGCGTAGTGGTTGCTGCTCTTGCCTTGTAGTGCCGGTTCCCTGGTTTGAATGCCAGCCACGTCAACATCTGCAAGGAGTTTGTATGTTCTCCTTGTGTCTACACAGGTTTCCACCAGGCACTCTGGTTCAGTGGTGCTCAGCAGAGCTCGAATATTCGAGTAGCTCGAATATTCGAGCTCTTTTTCAGCTATTCGAGCTCGAATACCGAGCTCGAATAGCTGCAGCTATTCGAATGGGCTATTCGAGTTAATTTGAATAGCCCATTCACTATTCGCGCTATTCGAGCAAACAGCGCTATTCGAGCTTGAATACCGAGCTCGAATAGCGTCATAGCCCAGATTGATGTCCTTAGAGCCAATCAGAGGGCTCCCAGGCCCTCTGACGGCAGCCAATCACAGAGGGGGACCCTGGCCAGCCCCTACCCTATAAATAGCGGCCGCCATTTTAGGTTTTTCCGTCCTTGCCTGACTCTGTACAGAGAGAGATCTGCTCCTTTGTGCTTTGGCTTAGCAAGAGCTTTATTGTGGTCAATCACCTAGCGTTTTTGCTCACATACACCTCCTATATACACCTATATTGTTGTTAGTTAGATAGACATTGTATTTTAGTTAGTAGCTTGTGTGTTACATAGAGACAGCCAGCTGCTGCAGGCAGCTTACACAGCTTTAGGCCTCAGGGCCTTGCCTGTGTGGGCACAGCTGTCCTCCTGTCCTCTGTTAGTTTATTTCTCATCTATACCAGTGTTTCTGCTGTCCTTTACTACTGAGTGATTGTATTTTGTAGTATACTGTAACTGTACTAGGACACTCACTGTCACTGTTTGTTCGTTCATAGCTCCTGCGTGTATGCGTGCACTGTCTGTACAGTACACACACTCTATTTCCTTCTGATTACTACTGATTATTTTAATTTTTAGTTGTACTTACTGTTACTACTTACTGTACTAGGGACACTCAGTCACTGTTCATAGGCTAGCTCCTGCGTGTGTGCGTGCGTGCACTGTCTGTACAGTACACACACTCTATTTCCTTCTGATTACTACTGATTATTGTAATTTCTAGCTGTACTTACTACTGTTACTACTTACTGTACTAGGGACACTCAGTCACTGTTCATAGGCTAGCTCCTGCGTGTGTGCGTGCGTGCACTGTCTGTACAGTACACACACTCTATTTCCTTCTGATTACTACTGATTATTGTAATTTTTAGTTGTACTTACTGTTACTACTTACTGTACTAGGGACACTCAGTCACTGTTCATAGGCTAGCTCCTGCGTGTGTGCGTGCATGCACTGTCTGTACAGTACACACACTCTATTTCCTTCTGATTACTACTGATTATTGTAATTTCTAGTTGTACTTACGGTTACTACTTACTGTACTAGGGACACTCAGTCACTGTTCATAGGCTAGCTCCTGCGTGTGTGTGTGCGTGCACTGTCTGTAGTGTACTACACACACTCTATTTCCTTCTACTGAATCTGATTACTACTGATTATTGTATTTTCTAGTTAGTGTACTAGGGGACACACTCACTGTTCACTGTTCACACTTACTGATTACTGAATTATTGTATTTTGTATTAGTACTGTACTAGTAATCACTTAGCGATCTAATCACTTAGTGATTAGTGTCACCTCACCCACCAACCCACTCCATTAAAGTACCCCACTTTTTCACCCACCCTTTTAAAAAACTTTTTTGTTTACGCCCAAAACATCAAAGATGTCTGGAAGTGGCAGCCAGCGCGGTTTGGGCAAGGGGAAGGGCAGCAAGGGAATCAGGAGGAGAGGGAGCAGCATTGTGGCAAGCCGCGGCCGCGCCACCATGCACAGTTCCGCAGCAGCTGCAGCTGCGTCAGTGGCTAACATTCCGCCTCTAGCCACTGGCCGTGGACGCCTTGGGCGCCGCCCAGCAGGAGCATCTGCAACTCACGCTGCAGAGATACAGCAGCAGCAGCAGCGTGTAGTACCTGCTCCTATTTTCCTCCAGCCGGGTCGGAAACGTCCCATTGAGGAAAAGGATGCAGCCACTGTGGTGCAACTGATGACGGAGGAAGAGCAGCCCGCCATCAGCTCTGCATCCGAGGCCTCCACCCTCACCACCACTACCACCCCTGTTCGCAGCAGCCGCCCACCAGGGCCTGGGGAGGAAGCCAGTTCACCGTCACTTGGCGATCTGTCATTCAGCAGTCTTTTGACCCCAGGCATCATGAGTAAATTGTCTGCTGTTGTTGGCGATTTTGAGGAGGAGATGCTGATGGGCACTTTGGGGGAGGAGGGATTGGACAGGGCGACAGTCAAGCAGCCCATCCATGCATCAGGAGAGGAGTTTGGGGGGTCATCATCCCAGCAGGACATGTTTCAGGAGGGGGAGGATGATGATGACACGGTGACAGACAAAGACTGGGTGCCACCAGCTCCTGGGGATGTCGTCGTCAGCAGCTCTGAGGAGGAGGAGGAGGATGCGCTTCTGGGCCTTGCAAGGAGGCGCATCATTGCAAGCATTGGAAGCAGTATGCCGGTCCCACAGCCTGCTGGTGTCTCAGGCTCAGCAGCAGCAGCATCTGCCAGTACCACCACCAGCCGCACCCAAGCCCCCCCAACCACCACAGGGAGACAGGCAGCAGCGGCTCCAGGCCGTAGGGGGTTGTTCTTGTCACCAATCTGGCGATTTTTCACAATGCCCACAGTGTACAGCAAGTACGAAACTTGCAACCACTGTCAGCGGAAGTTGAGCCGAGGTGCAGACCCCTTAAGGTTCAGCACCAGCTCGCTCATCAACCACCTTGCTGCTAAACATTTCCACCAGCATGAAGAGTTCCAGAGGCTGAAGGCATCTGGTGCTGGCAGTGGCACCACACCCATCACTGCACAGCCTTCAGCAGCAGCAGCAGCCAGAGCAGGGACAAGGTCCTCCAGCACCCAAGGCTGAGACACCAAAGTGCGCCCCTCCATCCCTCCCACCCCAGCCGTCACACACTGATTGCTATTAGACTAAGAGGGCCACAGGGCCCACAACCTCCCCAACACCTTAATATCTAGTTATCTGGCTTGCAGTCACTGCTATGTATCCCCTTTTCTTATTTCTTTCTGCTTCATACACGATTAGGAATGACAACTGAATGAATTGTGCGCCCCCTCCTACACTGCGCCCTGAGGCTGGAGCCTCTCCAGCCTATGCCTCGGCGCGGCCCTGGCAGCAGCAACAGCAGCCACTCGCCCTCCTGCTCCTCCAGCAGCACCAGCAGGAGTGCGGAAACGCACTGCTCCTCCCCCCTCTGCAACTCCTGCCGCCGACACTGAGGCCTGTTCTGGCAGCCAGTCCTCAGTGGCCTCTTCTGCTGTGTCCGCAAAAGCAAGAGCCTTTGAGCGAGTCCTTCCAGGGGGAGGTTAGGGCTCTGCCTCCCAGCAGCCGTCGCGTGCGTCAGCTGAACGGCTTGCTGGCACGGGCCATGTGCTCCCAACTCCTTCCGTACACGCTCGTGCAGGAGGGGAGCAACATGCGTGCACTGCTTGCTTGTGCAGCCCCAGACTGGCAGCTCCCCAGCAGACACTTCTTCGCCCGCAAGGCCATTCCTGCACTGCACCGCTTTGTGATGGCCAATATGGAGCGAGGGCTGGAGCACGCGGTTGGTGAAAGGGTCCACGTCACCATGGACTCCTGGAGCAGCCGCTTCGGGACAGGCCGCTACCTGTCCTTCACTGTCCACTGGGTCAGCTTGGTGGAAGGGGGTGAGGATGGGAGAGCAGCAGCAGCAGCAACACAGTGGGTGGTGCCACCCCGCAGAGTCAGGGGAACTGCAGCAGGTTCCTCCGATCCTCTGCCATCCTCCGGCACACCTGGCCAAACCCCCCGCCTCAGCAGCAGCGTGAAGGCCCGCCACTGCCAAGCGCTGCTGCAGTTGGTCAGCCTTGGGAAGACCAAACTGACAGCAACCCATGTGTTGGCCAAACTCCAGAAGCAGGAGAGGATTTGGCTGCCCCCCAGAGGCCTCAGAGTCGGAGAGGTGGTGGCCGACAATGGGGCCAATCTGGTTGCCGCAATTGACAGGGGAAACCTGACCCACATCCCGTCTTGCACACGTGCTGAACCTGGTGGTGCAGAAGTTCTTGCGCACCTACCAGGGGATGGGCGAACTGCTGGAAACGGCAAGGAACGTTGTGCGTCACTTCCGGCGCTCGGCTGCAGCCTGTGCGAGCCTGGAAGACGTGCAAAAGGAGCTGGAGCTGCCACGCCATTGGCTGATCCTTGACGTTCCAACTCGCTGTAACTCCACCCTGGCGATGTTGGAGCGTCTGGTTGAACATAAGCACGCTGTCAACCAGTACCTTGCCCTGGCCACTGTTTCCGCCGCTCAGAGAAGGGACAAGACCAGCAACATCCCGTCCATCGTCCCCGATGACGACTGGAGGCACATGCAGCAGGTGTGCTTAGTGCTGGCTCCCTTTCTGCAGGCCACTAACATGGTGAGCAGGGACCATGCTATGGTCTGCGAGTGGGTGCCCCTGGTTTGTCTGCTGAACAGGGCCCTCGATGCTTTGCTGGAACAGGGAGCGGCAGCCTTGGACCAGCAGGAGCGGCAAGCAGCTGCACAGTCCACCTCTGAGGGGGAGGAGGAGGAGGACTTGGTGGAGGTCCCTGACCTTGCTGCTGATGAGGGGGATCAGCACAGCGCAGCTGAGTTGGTGCGGGGGTGGAGAGAGGATGAGGCGGCAGAGGAGGAGGATGAGGACAGCACTGCCGTCGATGTGCCAGCACACGTGGTCCGCCTCTTCCCAATGGCAGCGCACATGCTGACGTGCCTGCGCAAGGACCCCAGGGTGATCCAGATGAAGCAGAGGGAGGACATCTGGATCAGCATGATGTTGGACCCACGCCTCAAGGGGAAGTTGAGCCAGTTCCTGCCGCCTGCAGGAGGAGACCCAGCGCAACAAATAAGGAGCTTGCAGCAGGCCCTTGTTGAGCACTTGGAGGAAGCCTTCCACCCCCACTGTCCAGCCAGCACAGAGGCAGCAGCAGGTGCCTGCATCCAGCAGCAAGCGCCCCACAGACCTGCTGTCTCTCAGCAACGAGCTCTACAGGACTGTAGAGGCTCCGGCAGCAGTGACTAGAGAGGAGGTGCATGCAGCAGCATCCTCCTCCGGTCACAGCCAGCGCCTGACCCGCATGGTGGCTGACTACATGGGGTCCTACAGCGGGCTTGACAGCGATGCCCCTGTTGATCCCATGGAGTATTGGGTCAAGCGCCTGGAGATCTGGAGCGAGCTGGCGCAGTACGCCCTGGAAGTGCTGTCCTGCCCCCCTTCCAGCGTGCTGTCCGAGCGCTGCTTCAGTGCAGCTGGTGGCGTGGTCACCGAGAAACGGTCACGTCTGTCTCACAAGTCTGTGGACAGACTGATGTTTCTCAAGATGAACCAGGCGTGGGTGGAAGGCGAGTTCCTGGCCCCTGTTGTCGGCGAGAGGGGGACATGAACTGGCTGCCGGAGGAACCATCGTTAATGTGCCTTACCACACTTTACCACCTCCTGGCTCCTGCTCACTAAGCCAGCCTGGTTCACTTTGACTATTACGTCGCCTGCAGCCACACATTTTACATCTACAGTGGGCTGCTGTGTACTGCCCTTCTGCTGTCGGTCTGTGTTTCCCACTGCCAGGGTACACAGATTTTACCTTCTGCTGCCACTCTGCCACCAGCTATTAAGTCCAACAATAGCTATATCTGTGTAATTTGCTGTAAAAAAAAAAAAAAGTAAACCATTAAAAAAAACAACAATTTTTTATTTTTTTGAGGTGCCCGGGTTGAAAACTGTGTTGTCCCAGTTGTGTATTGGACACGATGTGGGCTGCACGACCGCTGTCTGGGACCTCCTGTTGTATTTATTTAAAGCCCTGGTATCAACGCTAGGTACCAGGGCTATTATGTCACGCTACCTACCTACCTGCTGCCACACTCACACTACTCCTCCATTCCTCCTGCTGCTGCTGCTGCCTGTCTGTGTTTCCCACTGCCAAGGGTACACAGATTTTACCTTCTGCTGCCACTCTGCCACCAGCTATTACGTCAAACAATAGCTATATCTGTGTAATTTGCTGTAAAAAAAAAAAGTAAACCATTAAAAAAAAAACAATTTTTAATTTTTTTGAGGTGCCCGGGTTGAAAACTGTGTTGTCCCAGTTGTGTATTGGACACGATGTGGGCTGCACGACCGCTGTCTGGGACCTCCTGTTGTGTTTATTTACAGCCCTGGTATCAACGCTAGGTACCAGGGCTATTATGTCACGCTGCCTACCTACCTGCTGCCACACTCACACTACTCCTCCATTCCTCCTGCTGCTGCCTGTCTGTCTGTGTTTCCCACTGCCAGGGTACACAGATTTTACCTTCTGCTGCCACTCTGCCACCAGCTATTACGTCAAACAATAGCTATATCTGTGTAATTTGCTGTAAAAAAAAAAGTAAACCATTAAAAAAAATAAAATATTTTTTTGAGGTGCCCGGGTTGAAAACTGTGTTGTCCCAGTTGTGTATTGGACACCATGTGGGCTGCACGACCGCTGTCTGGGACCTCCTGTTGTGTTTATTTACAGCCCTGGTATCAACGCTAGGTACCAGGGCTATTATGTCACGCTGCCTACCTACCTGCTGCTACACTCACACTACTCCTCCATTCCTCCTGCTGCTGCTGCTGCCTGTCTGTGTTTCCCACTGCCAGGGTACACAGAATTACCTTCTGCTGCCACTCTGCCACCAGCTATTACGTCAAACAATAGCTACTCTCATTACTCCTCCATTCCTCCTGCTGCTGCTGCTGTCTGTCTGTGTTTCCCACTGCCAGGGTACACAGAATTACCTTCTGCTGCCACTCTGCCACCAGCTATTACGTCCAACAATAGCTACTCTCATTACTCCTCCATTCCTCCTGCTGCTGCTGCTGTCTGTCTGTGTTTCCCACTGCCAGGGTACACAGAATTACCTTCTGCTGCCACTCTGCCACCAGCTATTACGTCAAACAATAGCTACTCTCATTACTCCTTCATTCCTCCTGCTGCTGCTGCTGTCTGTCTGTGTTTCCCACTGCCAGGGTACACAGAATTACCTTCTGCTGCCACTCTGCCACCAGCTATTACGTCAAACAATAGCTACTCTCATTACTTCTCCATTCCTCCTGCTGCTGCTGCTGACTGTCTGTGTTTCCCACTGCCAGGGTACACAGAATTACCTTCTGCTGCCACTCTGCCACCAGCTATTACGTCAAACAATAGCTATATCTGTGTAATTTGCTGTGAAAACAAAACAAAAAAACCATTTAAAAAAAAAAAAGGTTTAATTTTTCTGAGGGGCCCGGGTTGAAAACTGTGTTGTCCCAGTTGTGTATTGGACATGATGTGGGCTGCACGACCGCTGTCTGGGACCTCCTGTTGTGTTTATTTACAGCCCTGGTATCACCGCTAGGTACCAGGGCTATTATGTCACGCTGCCTGCCTCATTGACTGCCTGCTGCCACACACTCATCCTCCTCCTCCTGCTGCTGAATTTACCTCCTGCTGTCTGTGTGTTTCCACTGCCAGGGAGCACATACAATGGCGCTTCCACCATGCGCCACCAGCTATTTGTTACGCTCAAAAATAGCTGCTTTTGTTTAAAAAAACAAGATGTGGGCTTCACGACCGCTGTCTGGAACCTCATGCTGTGTATTTACGGCCTGGTACCACCGCTAGGTACCACACAGCCTATTATGTCTCGCTGCCTGCCTCATTGACTGCCTGCTGCCACACAATCATCCTCCTCCTCCTGCTGCTGCTGCTGAATTTACCTCCTGCTGTCTGTGTGTTTCCACTGCCAGGGAGCACATACAATGGCGCTTCCAACATGCGTGCGCCACCAGCTATTTATTACGCTCAAAAATAGCTGCATTTCTTTAAAAAATATATATATAAAAGAGAAATAAGTGAAGAAGAAGAAGACGATATAGAAGAAGAAGAAGATATAGAAAAAGAAGAAGAAGAAGAAGAAGAAGATATAGAAAAAGAAGAAGACGAAATAGAAAAATAATAAGAAGAAGAAGAGGATATAGAAAAAGAAGATATAGAAGAAGAAGATGAAGAAAAAGAAGATGAAGAAGATGAAGATGAAGAAGATGAAGATGAAGAAGATGAAGATGAAGAAGATGAAGAAGATGAAGAAGAAGAAGAAGAAGAAGATGAAGATGAAGAAGATGAAGAAGATGAAGAAGAAGATGAAGAAGAAGAGAAAGAAGAAGAAGAAGAAGAAGAAGAAGAAGAAGAAGTATATACAGTACTGAACAGAATTTTGGACACAACTTCTCTTCTCTTTCCACCTTTTTTTTTTTAAAGGAACATCCCCACATAATCACTTGCTGTTGTTACTTGGAAAAAAAGATGTTTCTTGCATCATTCACCCTCAAAACAAGTGTTGGAAGCTATTTAAGGCCAATTCGAATAGTCAGCTCGAATAATGAGCTTGAATACCGACTCGAATAGTGAGCTCGAAGTCCGAGGTCGAATCGAATAGTAAAAAATATTCGACTCGAATATTCGACCGAATTCGAATAATTTACTATTCGAATTCGACCAAACTCGAATAATAAAAAGGGGTATCCGAGCATCACTGCTCTGGTTTCCTCTCACATCCCAAAAACATACAGATAATTGAATTGGCTTCCCCCTCAAACTGGCCCTAGACTGTGATGCATGCACTACTTGATACATACATAGACTTATGACTATGGTAAGAATCAGATTGTGAGCCCCACTGTTAAAGAGAACCAGAGAGGATGCAATATACACACCTGGGGCTTCCTCCAGCCCCATACGCACGGATCGCTCCCACGTCGCACTCCTCCGCTGCCTGCATCAGCCGCCACCGGGTCCCGTCATTGCCGCGAGTCGGCAAGTCGGCCGGCGGACGCGGCCAATTCTCCGCATCACAGGGTGCTCTCCCCATACAGATACGCATGTGGCTGTTAACTGCGCAGCCGCATGCGTACATGTATGGAGGGAGCACCTGTGATGCGGACAATTGGCCGCGTCCGCCGGAAGTGACAGGTCCGGTACCGGCGGATCCAGGAAGCTGAGGATGGCGGCGTGGGAGCGATTCAGGCTTATGGGGCTGGAAGAAGCCCCCGGTATGTATAAAATCTGTTTCTTTTTTCACCCCCCGTTCCTCTCTGGTTCCCTTTAAGTGACAAGACAGTACAGTTTGTACAGCACTGCCGAAGATGTCGGTGCTAAATCCTACTAATATAATAAATGGGAAAGTTTGGATGCTTGTTACTCGATCACGCAAAAATGGCTGAACGGATTTGAATGAAATTTGGCACACACATAGTACATTACCTGAAATAAAGTATAGGATACTTTTTATTCCCATAACTAAAAAGGGGGTGGAGACAAATACAAATTTCCCTGGAAAATGTAAACTGCAGCCATTCTTACACTATTAATGGTAGGGTTCTCAAACTTTGCGGAATTGGTCACTGGGTGACTGTGATTAATATTCAGAAAAGTGGGTAGAGCCTACAAAAGAAAGTCAAAATTCACCTATTGATTTTCAAGGGGAATATGTAATTGCTGCCATTCTTGCACTGTTAATGTCACAAGCCTTAAACCTGGTACAGTTGGTCATTGGGTGACTGGGGTTAAAATTTAGACAAAGGGGTGGAGCCACAAACAGCCAATCAGATTTGTTTAATCTCAATGCAAATTATTGATTCCAATGACCGCAAAGCGCACAAACTTGGTTATTGAGTAATTGTGTGTTAGGGTTAGAAATAGTAGGCGGAGCCAACACCAGCCAAATACATACCCGAACAATGCCAGGAAATCAGTGGGTGGAGAAAAATACAAATTTCATTGGGAAAATGTAAACTGCAGCCATTCTTACACTATTAATGGTAGGGTTCTCAAACTTTGCACAGTTGGCCACTGGGTGACTGGGATTGATATTCAGAAAGGTGGGTGGAGCGTACAAAAGCCAATCAAAATTCACCTATTGATTTTTAAGGGGAATATTTAATTGCTGCCATTCTTGCACTGTTAATGGCACAAGCCTCTTGCACTGTTAATCACCTGTACCTGGTACACTTGGCCATTGGGTGATTTGGATTCAAATTCAGAAAAGGGGTGGAGCCACAGCCAATCAGATTTATTTTATTTCAATGCAAATTATTGATGCCAAAGACTGCAAAGCTTACAAACTTGGTCATTCAGTAATTGTGTGTTAGGCTGGTTTCACAGTGGGACGTTACAGGCGCACGTTAGAGCAGCCTGTAACGCAGCCCACCGCACAGTAATGAAAAATCAATGGGGCTGTTCACAGTGCCCACATTGCGTTACATTGTAACGCTGCATCACAAGACAACGTACTGCATGCAGTACTTTAGACGCGGCTGAGCCGCGTTAGACTGCTTGGACATGCTCAGTAATGTTGGGGAGGAGCGGAGAGCAGCCAGGCACATGGCTAATTATTATGCACTGCACGTTGTGACGTGCAGTGTTTACTTCCTGGAGCGGCCGCTCTGTGCGGCGATTGGCCGGCGGGACCACGTGATGCCGCATGCGCACAAGAGTGCGCATCACAGCATCACTGACGCCAGAGTGAGCTGCACAACGCGGCTCACTCTGACGTCCAGATCCAGCACCACCAGGCGTTCCGTTAGGGGGACGTTATGCGACCTTAACGCCCCCTCTAACGCAACGTCCTGGTGTGAAATTAGCCTTAGGGTTAGGAAAAGGGGGTAGGGCCAACACCAGCCAAATACATACCCGGGCAACGCCGGGCGTCCAGCTAGTATAATAAATGGGAAAGTTCGGATGTTTGCATGTTTGTTACTCGATCACGAAAAAATTGCTAAACGGATTTGAATGAAATTTGGCACACACATAGTACATTACCTGGAATAAAGTATAGGATACTTTTTATTCCCATAACCTTAAAGGGGGCGGAGACAAATACAAATTTCACTAGAAAATGTAAACTGCAGCCATTCTTACACTATTAATGGTCGGGTTCTCAAACTTTGCACAGTTGGTCGCTGGGTGACTGGGATTAATATTCAGAAAGGTGGGAGGAGCCTACAAAAGCCAATTACAATCCACCTATTGATTTTCAAGGGGAATATTTACATTGCTGCCATTCTTGCACTGTTAATGGCACAAGCCTCAAACCTGGTACAGTTGATCATTGGGTGACTTGGGTTCAATTTGAGAAAGGGGGGTGGGAGCCACAAACAGCCAATTAGATTTGTTTCATTCCAATGCAAATTATTGATGCCAAACACTGCAAAGCTCACAAACTTGGTAATTTAGTAATTGATTAATTGTGTGTGAGGGTTAGAAAAGTGGGCACAGCCAACACCAGCCAAATACATAAGCGGGCAACACAGGGGCATAAGTGGGCGGAGACAAATACAAATTTTACTGGGAAAATGTAAACTGCAGCCTAAGGGCCCGTATTTGACATGCTGACGCTGTCATTTGATAAAGGGCGGTTATACCGCTGGAAAAGGCGACAGTCCGTTCTGAGCAGACCTGGCTGCAGCATGGACATAGCTTTACCCTGGAAGTGTGTCCTAAATTCACTGCATGCATCTAAGAGCTATGAATACTTAGAGCTCTATTTACTTTCTGACCTGAAGTTGGATGCTTGGGCTGAGGTTATTCACGCTGTGAATGTGAATAAATCAACATTTTGAACCATCCTGTGCTGGCCACTTCTACTTTTGGAATCTACAAGTCTGTGAGAAGCTGCACAGACTAGACTGTGCACTGCCGAGGCAAGCGAGGTGTGCTGTCTGACGAGAACACTACAGGCTGTAACAGTGACACAGCCACACACTACACTATACTTCACACTACTACACAACACTAGTGATGCTCGGATACCCCTTTTTATTATTCGAGTTTGGTCGAATTCGAATAGTAAATTATTCGAATTCGGTCGAATATTCGAGTCGAATATTTTTTACTATTCGATTCGACCTCGGACTTCGAGCTCACTATTCGAGTCGGTATTCGAGCTCATTATTCGAGCTGACTATTCGAATTGGCCTTAAATAGCTTCCAACACTTGTTTTGGGGGTGAATGATGCAAGAAACCTCTTTTTTTCCAAGTAACAACAGCAAGTGATTATGTGGGGATGTTCCTTTAAAAAAAAGGTGGAAAGAGAAGAGAAGTTGTGTCCAAAATTCTGTTCAGTAGTGTATATACTTCTTCTTCTTCTTCTTCTTTATCTTCTATATCTTCTTCTTCTTCTTCTATATCTTCTTCTTCTTCTTCTTCTTAATTTTCTTCTTCTTCTTCTATATCTTCTTCTTCTTCTTCTTCATCTTCTTCATCTTCTTCTTCTTCATCTTCTTCTTCTATATCTTCTTTTTCTATATCTTCTTTTTCTATATCCTCTTCTTCTTATTATTTTTCTATTTCGTCTTCTTCTTTTTCTATATCTTCTTCTTCTTCTATATCGTCTTCTTCTTCTTCACTTATTTCTCTTTTATATATTTTTTTTAAAGAAATGCAGCTATTTTTGAGCGTAATAAATAGCTGGTGGCGCACGCATGTTGGAAGCGCCATTGTATGTGCTCCCTGGCAGTGGAAACACACAGACAGCAGGAGGTAAATTCAGCAGCAGCAGCAGGAGGAGGAGGATGATTGTGTGGCAGCAGGCAGTCAATGAGGCAGGCAGCGAGACATAATAGGCTGTGTGGTACCTAGCGGTGGTACCAGGCCGTAAATACACAGCATGAGGTTCCAGACAGCGGTCGTGAAGCCCACATCATGTCCAATACACAACTGGGACAACACAGTTTTCAACCCGGACACCTCTAAAAATAATATCACAAAGTATTAATAAAAAGAATATATATTTTTTTTGTTTTTTTAAAGAAATGCAGCTATTTTTGAGCGTAATAAATAGCTGGTGGTGCACGCATGTTGGAAGCGCCATTGTATGTGCTCCCTGGCAGTGGAAACACACAGACAGCAGGAGGTAAATTCAGCAGCAGGAGGAGCAGGATGAGTGTGTGGCAGCAGGCAGTCAGGTAGGTAGGCAGCGTGACATAATAGCCCTGGTACCTAGCGTTGATACCAGGGCTGTAAATAAACACAACAGGAGGTCCCAGACAGCGGTCGTGCAGCCCACATCGTGTCCAATACACAACTGGGACAACACAGTTTTTAACCCGGGCACCTCAGAAAAATTAAACCTTTTTTTTTTTTTAATGGTTTACTTTTTTTTTTTTTTTACAGCAAATTACACAGATATAGCTATTGTTGGACGTAATAGCTGGTGGCAGAGTGGCAGCAGAAGGTAATTCTGTGTACCCTGGCAGTGGGAAACACAGACAGACAGCAGCAGCAGCAGGAGGAATGGAGGAGTAATGAGAGTAGCTATTGTTGGATGTAATAGCTGGTGGCAGAGTGGCTGCAGAAGGTAATTCTGTGTACCCTGGCAGTGGGAAACACAGACTGACAGCAGCAGCAGCAGGAGGAATGGAGGAGTAATGATAGTAGCTATTGTTGGACGTAATAGCTGGTGGCAGAATGGCAGCAGCAGAAGGTAAAATCTGTGTACCCTTGGCAGTGGGAAACACAGACAGGCAGCAGCAGGAGGAATGGAGGAGTAGTGTGAGTGTGGCAGCAGGTGGGTAGGCAGCATGACATAATAGCCCTGGTACCTAGCGTTGATACCAGGGCTGTAAATAAACACAACAGGAGGTCCCAGACAGCGGTCGTGCAGCCCACATCGTGTCCAATACACAACTGGGACAACACAGTTTTCAACCCGGGCACCTCAGAATAATTAAACCTTTTTTTTATTGTTGTTTTTTTTTTTACAGCAAATTACACAGACATAGCTATTGTTGGACGTAATAGCTGGTGGCAGAGCGGCAGCAGAAGGTAAAATCTGTGTACCCTTGGCAGTGGGAAACACAGACAGGCAGCAGCAGCAGCAGGAGGAATGGAGGAGAGTAGTGTGAGTGTGGCAGCAGGTAGGTAGGCAGCGTGACATAATAGCCCTGGTACCTAGCGTTGATACCAGGGCTGTAAATAAACACAACAGGAGGTCCCAGACAGCGGTCGTGCAGCCCACATCGTGTCCAATACACAACTGGGACAACACAGTTTTCAACCCGGGCACCTCAGAAAAATTAAACCTTTTTTTTTTTTAATGGTTTACATTTTTTTTTTTTACAGCAAATTACACAGATATAGCTATTGTTGGACGTAATAGCTGGTGGCAGAGCGGCAGCAGAAGGTAAATCTGTGTACCCTGGCAGTGGGAAACACAGACAGACAGCAGCAGCAGCAGGAGGAATGGAGGAGTAATGAGAGTAGCTATTGTTGGACGTAATAGCTGGTGGCAGAGTGGCAGCAGAAGGTAAATCTGTGTACCCTGGCAGTGGGAAACACAGACAGACAGACAGCAGAAGGGCAGTACACAGCAGCCCACTGTAGATGTAAAATGTGTGGCTGCAGGCGACGTAATAGTCAAAGTGAACCAGGCTGACTTAGTGAGCAGGAGCCAGGAGGTGGTAAAGGATGGTAAGGCACATTAACGATGGTTCCTCCGGCAGCCAGTTCATGTCCCCCTCTCGCCGACAACAGGGGCCAGGAACTCGCCTTCCACCCACGCCTGGTTCATCTTGAGAAACGTCAGTCTGTCCACAGACTTGTGAGACAGACGTGAGCGTTTCTCGGTGACCACGCCACCAGCTGCACTGAAGCAGCGCTCGGACAGCACGCTGGAAGGGGGGCAGGACAGCACTTCCAGGGCGTACTGCGCCAGCTCGCTCCAGATCTCCAGGCGCTTGACCCAATACTCCATGGGATCAACAGGGGCATCGCTGTCAAGCCCGCTGTAGGACCCCATGTAGTCAGCCACCATTCGGGTCAGGCACTGGCTGTGACCGGAGGAGGATGCTGCTGCATGCACCTCCTCTCTAGTCACTGCTGCCGGAGCCTCTACAGTCCTGTAGAGCTCGTTGCTGAGAGACAGCAGGTCTGTGGGGCGCTTGCTGCTGGATGCAGGCACCTGCTGCTGCCTCTGTGCTGGCTGGACAGTGGGGGTGGAAGGCTTCCTCCAAGTGCTCAACAAGGGCCTGCTGCAAGCTCCTTATTTGTTGCGCTGGGTCTCCTCCTGCAGGCGGCAGGAACTGGCTCAACTTCCCCTTGAGGCGTGGGTCCAACATCATGCTGATCCAGATGTCCTCCCTCTGCTTCATCTGGATCACCCTGGGATCCTTGTGCAGGCACGTCAGCATGTGCACTGCCATTGGGAAGAGGCAGGCCACGTGTGCTGGCACATCGATGGCAGTGCTGTCCTCATCCTCCTCCTCTGCCTCCTCAACCTCATCCTCTCTCCACCCCCGCACCAACTCAGCTGCGCTGTGCTGATCCCCCTCATCAGCAGCAAGGTCAGGGACCTCCACCAAGTCCTCCTCCTCCCCCTCAGAGGTGGACTGTGCAGCTGCTTGCCGCTCCTGCTGGTCCAAGGCTACCGCTCCCTGTTCCAGCAAAGCATCGAGGGCCCTGTTCAGCAGACAAACCAGGGGCACCCACTCACAGACCATAGCATGGTCCCTGCTCACCATGTTAGTGGTCTGCAGAAAGGGAGCCAGCACTAAGCACACCTGCTGCAAGTGCCTCCAGTCATCATCGGGGACGATAGACGGGATGTTGCTGGTCTTGTCCCTTCTCTGAGCAGCGGAAACAGTGGCCTGGGCAAGGTACTGGTTGACAGCGTGCGTCTGTTCAACCAGATGCTCCAACATCGCCAGGGTGGAGTTCCAGCGAGTTGGAACGTCAAGGGTCAGTCGATGGCGTGGCAGCTTCAGCTCCTTTTGCACGTCTTCCAGGCTCGCACAGGCTGCAGCCGAGCGGCACAACGTTCCTTGCCGTTTCCAGCAGTTCGCCCATCCCCTGGTAGGTGCGCAAGAACTTCTGCACCACCAGGTTCAGCACGTGGGCAAGACAGGGGATGTGGGTCAGGTTTCCCCTGTCAATTGCGGCAACCAGATTGGCCCCATTGTCGGCCACCACCTCTCTGACTCTGAGGCCTCTGGGGGGCAGCCAAATCCTCTCCTGCTCCTGGAGTTTGGCCAACACATGGGTTGCCGTCAGTTTGGCCTTCCCAAGGCTGACCAACTGCAGCAGCGCTTGGCAGTGGCGGGCCTTCACGCTGCTGCTGAGGCGGGGGGGTTTGGCCAGGTGTGCCGGAGGATGGCAGAGGATCGGAGGAACCTGCTGCAGTTCCCCTGACCCTGCGGGGTGGCACCACCCACTATGTTGCTGCTGCTGCTGTGCCCGCTGCTGCTCTCCCATCCTCACCCCCTTCCACCAAGCTGACCCAGTGGACAGTGAAGGACAGGTAGCGGCCTGTCCCGAAGCGGCTGCTCCAGGAGTCCATGGTGACGTGCTCCAGCCCTCGCTCCACATTGGCCATCACAAAGCGGTGCAGTGCAGGAATGGCCTTGCGGGCGAAAAAGTGTCTGCTGGGGAGCTGCCAGTCTGGGGCTGCACAAGCAAGCAGCGCACGCATGTCGCTCCCCTCCTGCACGAGCGTGTACGGCAGGAGTTGGGAGCACATGGCCCGTGCCAGCAAGCCGTTCAGCTGACGCACGCGACGGCTGCTGGGAGGCAGAGCCCTAACCACCCCCTGGAAGGACTCGCTCAAAAGGCTCTGGCGTGGCCTTTTGCTGGCACCGGAATCAGCGGACACAGCAGAGGAGGCCACTGAGGACTGGCTGCCAGAACAGGCCTCAGTGTCAGCGGCAGGAGTTGCAGAGGGGGGAGGAGCAGTGCGTTTCCTCACTCCTGCTTGTGCTGCTGGAGGAGCAGGAGGGCGGGTGGCTGCTGTTGCTGCTGCTGCTGCTGCTGAAGGCTGTGCAGTGATGGGTGTGGTGCCACTGCCAGCACCAGATGCCTTCAGCCTCTGGAACTCCTCATGCTGGTGGAAATGTTTCGCAGCAAGGTGGTTGATGAGCGAGCTGGTGCTGAACTTTAAGGGGTCTGCACCTCTGCTCAACTTCCGCTGACAGTGGTTGCAAGTGGTGTACTTGCTGTGCACTGTGGGCATGGTGAAAAATCGCCAGATTGGTGACAAAAACAACCCCCTACGGCCTGGAGCCGCTGCTGCCTGTCTCCCTGTGGTGGTTGGGGCGGGGGCTTGGGTGCGGCTGGTGGTGGTACTGGCAGATGCTGCTGCTGCTGCTGCTGCTGAGCCTGAGACACCAGCAGGCTGTGGGACCTGCCTACTGCTGCCAATGCTTGCAATGATGCGCCTTCTTGCAAGGCCCACAAGCGCATCCTCCTCCTCAGAGCTGCTGATGATGACATCCCCAGGTGCTGGTGGTGGCGGCACCCAGTCTTTGTCTGTCACCACATCATCATCATCATCCTCCCCCTCCTGAAACATGTCCTGCTGGGATGTTGACCCTCCAAACTCCTCTCCTGATGCATGGATGGGCTGCTTGACTGTCGCCACAGTCTTGCTGTCCAATCCCTCCTCCCCCAAAGTGCCCATCAGCATACAATCACTCAGTAGTAAAGGTAGGACAGCAGAAACACGGGTATAATAAACTAACAGAGGACAGTCCCAGGAGGATAGCTGCCCACACAGGCAAGGCCCTGAGGCCTAAAGCAGTGTAAGCTTGCCTGCAGCAGCTGTGTCTGTCTCTATGTAACACACAAGCTACTAACTAAAATACAATGTCTATCTAACTAACAAAAATATAGGTGTGTATAGGAGGTGTATGTGAGCAAAAACGCTAGGTAGTTGACCACAATAAAGCTCTTGCTAAGCCAAAGCACAAAGGAGCAGATCTCTCTCTGTACAAAGTCAGGCAAGGACGGAAAAACGGAACATGGCAGCCGCTATTTATAGGGTAGGGGCTGGCCAGGGTCCCCCTCTGTGATTGGCTGCCGTCAGAGGGCCTGGGAGCCCTCTGATTGGCTCTAAGGACATCAATCTGGGCCATGACGCTATTAGCGCTGTTAGCTCGAATAGTGAATGGGCTATTCGAGTTCACTCGAATGCCCCATTCGAATAGCTGCAGCTATTCGAGCTCGGTATTCGAGCTCGAATAGCTGAAAAAGAGCTCGAATATTCGAGCTACTCGAATATTCGAGCTCTGCTGAGCACCACTGATAATCAGTAATCAGTAAGTGTGAACAGTGAACAGTGAGTGTGTCCCCTAGTACACTAGAAAATACAATCACTAGTACAACTAGAAAATACAATAATCAGTAGTAATCAGATTCAGTAGAAGGAAATAGAGTGTGTGTACTGTACAGACAGTGCACGCACACACACGCAGGAGCTAGCCTATGAACAGTGAGTGTCCCTAGTACACTAGTACAACTAAAAAATACAATAATCAGTAGTAATCAGATGATTCAGTAGAAGGAAATAGAGTGTGTACTGTACACTACAGACAGTGCACGCACACGCACACGCAGGAGCTATGAACAGTAACAGTGAGTGTCCCTAGTACAGTAGTATAACTACAAAATACAATAATCACTCAGTAGTAAAGGACAAGACAGGGTAGAATACACAGCAGAAACACTGGTATAGATGAGAAATAAACTAACAGAGGACAGGAGGACAGCTGCCCACACAGGCAAGGCCCTGAGGCCTAAAGCTGTGTAAGCTTGCCTGCAGCAGCAGCTGTCTCTATGTAACACACATGCTACTAACTAAAATACAATCTCTATCTGGCTAACAACAATATAGGTGTATATAGCAGGTGTATGTGAGCAAAAACGCTAGGTGATTTACCACAATAGAGCACTTGCTAAGCCAAAGCACAAAGGAGCAGATCTCTCTCTGTACAAGTCAAGCAAGGACGGAAAAAACGAACATGGCGGCCGCTATTTATAGGGTAGGGGCTGGCCAGGGTCCCCCTCTGTGATTGGCTGCCGTCAGAGGGCCTGGGAGCCCTCTGATTGGCTCTAAGGACATCAATCTGGGCTATGACGCTATTCGAGCTCGGTATTCGAGCTCGAATAGTGCTGTTTGCTCGAATAGCGCGAATAGTGAGTGGGCTATTCGAGTTCACTCGAATAGCCCATTCGAGTAGCTGCAGCTATTCGAGCTCGGTATTCGAGCTCGAATAGCTGAAAAAAGAGCTCGAATATTCGAGCTACTCGAATATTCGAGCTCTGCTGAGCACCACTGCACTACACTATACTTCACAATACACTGTGCTATACTACATACTACACTATACTACGTACTACACTATACTATACTACATACTACACTATACTACATACTACACTATACTATACTGCATACTACACTATACTATACTACATACTACACTACACTTCACACTACACTATACTATACTACATACTACACAATACTATACTACATACTACATTATACTACATACTACAATACACTATACTATACTTCACACTACACTATACTATACTGCATACTACACTCTACTATACTACATACTACACTATACTTCACACTACACTATACTATACTACATACTACACTGTACTATACTACATACTACATTATACTACATACTACAATACACTATACTATACTACATACTACACTACAGATCACACTACACTATACTATACTTCACACTACACTATACTATACTGCATACTACACTATACTACACCACATACTACACTATACTTCACACTACACTATACTACACTATACTATATACTACACAGTGATTACTACATACTACACTATACTATACTTCACACTACACTATACTATATAATACTACACTATACTATACTACATACTACACTATACTATACCACATACTACACTATACTTCACACTACACTATACTTTACTAGATACTACACTGTGCTATACTACATACTACGCTTTACTACATACTACACTATACTATACTACATACTACACTGTGCTATACTACATACTACACTGTGCTATACTACATAATACACTATACTATATACTACACAGTGCTATACTACATACTACACTATACTATACTACATACTACACTACACTTCACACAATACTATACTATACTACATACTACACTATACTATATACTACACAGTGCTATACTACATACTAAAATATACTATAACACATACTACACTATACTTCACACTACACTATACTATACTACATACTACACTGTGCTATACTACATACTACACTCTACTATACTACATAAAGTTGAAGAGAAATCGAGAGCCCAATATGGTGTAGTATGTCAAAATTGATTGGATAAATGAAACAGTGAGATGGTAATACTCACAAACACGGGTTACCACCTAGGTAACCACTCATTAGGCAGGTGAGGAGATTAGACCTGTCCTCACTCAGGATTAAGAAGTCGCTCTCTGTAGATAGGAAGAAAGGGGGTAGATCACCCCTCCACCTGGGGTGGACTCAAATATATTGGTAGGTGAACAGAGGCGCCAGAAGGATAAAAGTACATAACATTTTTAAAAAATTGCTGGGAGGAAGTGGTGGACTCACCTCCATTAAAGCAGACACCAAGGACTGTAAATGTATAGATAAACACATTTATTGAAAATACCCCAAAGATGCAACGCGTTTCACGGGCACAGCCCACTTCCTTAGGCAATAAGCAGGGGATAAACAACTGTAAACAAAAGACAGAGGCATAGCTATAAATGTTGCCATAAAAAGATACAAATGGATTATTATTTAGTGTAATAAGAATAGTACTTCAAAAATAGTGTTTAGTGATATGTTATAGTAGGGGGGTGATTGCAAGGAATGGTTCAGTGTAAACTACAAAATGTGTATAGGGGAATGGACTAGATAACAGTGGTAAAAGGTAGTTAGTAAATCAGGTTAAGTTGGTATCAAATTGACCGCTTTAGGTATATTTCAGTAGGGAATGGAATAAGTTGTAGCTGGCAAGAGAGAAAAAAAGGCATGTGTAGTGGTTAAAAATAAAGATAAAGACTTACCAGCAATTCAGTTATAGCAAGCAGAGCACCTCTGTACTGTTGTGAGGTTGCTTGCTGCTTTAAATGTGTTAATGCTGGCAGGGGCGTAACTAGAAATCACTGGGCCCCCCTGCGAATATTTGGATGGAGCCCCCCCCCCCCCCCCCCCCATAGGTGCCAAATAATCGTAATGGGGCAGCGTTTCACTGTAAATTAATTGTAAAGTGGGCAGCATTTTACCAGACAATCGTAATGTGGGCCAGAAAATCGTTATTGTGGGCAGAGTTCACCAGAAAATCGTAATGTGGGCAGAGTTCACCAGAAAATCGTAATGTGGGCACCAGTCACCAGAAAATCGTAACGTGAGCAGCAGTCACCAGAAAATTGTAACGTGGACAGCATTCCCCAGACAATCGAAATGTGGGCAGCGGTTACCAGAATATCGTAATGTGGGACAGAAAATCGTAATGTGGGCAGAGTTCACCAGAAAATCGTAATGTGGGCAGCGTTCACCAGAAAATTGTAACATCGACAGCATTCACCAGACAATCGTAACGTGGGCAGTGTTCACCAGAAAATCGTAACGTGAGCAGCAGTCACCAGAAAATTGTAACGTGGACAGCATTCACCAGACAATCGAAATGTGGGCAGCGTTCACCAGAATATCGTAATGTGGGACAGAAAATCATAATGTGGGCAGAGTTCACCAGAAAATCGTAATGTGGGCAGCGTTCACCAGAAAATTGTAACATGGAGAGCATTCACCAGACAATCGTAACGTGGGCAGTGTTCACCAGAAAATCCTAATGTGGGCCAGAAAATCGTAATGTGGGCAGCGTTCACCAGAAAATCGTAACGTGGACAGCATTCACCAGACAATCGTAACGTAAGCAGTGTTCACCAGAAAATCGTAATGTGGGCCAGAAAATCGTAATGTGGGCAGCGTTCACCAGAAAATCGTAACGTGGACAGCATTCACCAGACAATCGTAACGTGGGCAGTGTTCACCAGAAAATCGTAATGTGGGGCAGAAAATCGTAATGTGGGCAGAGTTCACCAGAAAATCGCAATGTGGGCAGCAGTCACCAGAAAATCGCCATGTGGGCAGCAGTCACCAGAAAATCGCAATGTGGGCATCAGTCACCAGAAAATCCTAATGTGGGCAGCAGTCACCAGAATATCGTAATGTGGGCAGCAGTCACCAGAAAATCCTAATGTGGGCAGCAGTCACCAGAAAATCCTTATGTGGGCAGCAGTCACCAGAAAATCGCAATGTGGGCAGCACACACCAGAAAATCCTAATGTGGGCAGCAGTCACCAGAAAATCCTTATGTGGGCAGCAGTGACCAGAAAATCGCAATGTGGGCAGCAGACACCAGAAAATCGCAATGTGGGCAGCAGACACCAGAAAATCGCAATGTGGGCAGCAGACACCTGAAAATTGCAATGTGGGCAGCAGACACCTGAAAATCGTAATGTGGGCAGCATACACCAGAAAATCATAATGTGGGCAGCAGACACCAGAAAATCGCAATGTGGGCAGCAGTCACCAGAAAATCGCAATGTGGGCAGCAGTCACCAGAAAATCCTAATGTGGGCAGCATAAGCCAGAAAATCGTAATGTGGGCAGCAGACACCAGAAAATCGCAATGTGGGCAGCAGACACCAGAAAATCGCAATGTGGGCAGCAGTCACCAGAAAATCCTAATGTGGGCAGCAGACACCTGAAAATCGTAATGTGGGCAGCATACGCCAGAAAATCGTAATGTGGGCAGCAGACACCTGAAAATCGTAATGTGGGCAGCAGACACCTGAAAATCGTAATGTGGGCAGCAGTCACCTGAAAATCGTAATGTGGGCAGCAGACACCTGAAAATCGTAATGTGGGCAGCAGACACCTGAAAATCGTAATGTGGGCAGCAGATAGTGTTGGGCGAACACCTAGATGTTCGGGTTCGAGAACGTTCGCCGAACATCGCCGCGATGTTCGGGTGTTCGCGCCGAACTCCGAACATAATGGAAGTCAATGGGGACCCGAACTTTCATGCTTTGTAAAGCTTCCTTACATGCTACATACCCCAAATTAGCAGGGTATGTGCACCTTGGGAGTGGGTACAAGAGGAAAAAAAAATATTTGAAAAAGAGCTTATAGTTTTTGAGAAAACTGATTGTAAAGTTTCAAAGGAAAAACTGTCTTTTAAATGTCATGTTTCTTTGCACAGGTAACATGCTTTTTACCGCCATGCAGTCATAAATGTAATAAAGAGAAGAGGTTCCATAAACAGGGACCGGTAACGCTAACCCAGCAGCAGCACACGTGATGGAACAGGAGGAGGCGCAGGAGGAGAAGGCCACGCTTTTTGAGACACAACAACCCAGGCCTTGCATGAGGACAAAAAGCGTGCGGATAGCATGCTTTTTACCGCCATGCAGTCATAAATGTAATAAAGATGAGAGGTTCCATAAACAGGGACCGGTAATGCTAACCCAGCAGCAGCAGAAGCACACGTGATGGAACAGGAGGAGGCGCAGGAGGAGAAGGCCACGCTTTGAGACACAACAACCCAGGCCTTGCATGAGGACAAGAACCGTGCGGATAGCATGCTTTTTACCGCCATGCAGTCATAAATGAAATAAAGAGAAGAGGTTCCATAAACAGGGACCGGCAACGCTAACCCAGCAGCAGCAGCACAAGTGATGGAACAGGAGCAGGCGCAGGAGGAGAAGGCCACGCTTTTTGAGACACAACAACCCAGGCCTTGCATGAGGACAAAAAGCGTGCGGATATAGCAGCAATGCTTTTTGCCGCCATGCAGTCATAAATGTAATACCGATGAGAGGTTCAATAAACAGGGACCGGAAACGCTAAACCATCCCAGATGTTCATTGGTCATGTTACTTGGTTGGGGTCCTGGAGTGTTGCGTAGTCGTTTCCAATCCAGGATTGATTCATTTTAATTTGAGTCAGACGGTCTGCATTTTCTGTGGAGAGGCGGATTCGCCGATCTGTGACGATGCCTCCGGCAGCACTGAAACAGCGTTCCGACATAACGCTGGCTGCCGGGCAAGCCAGCACCTCTATTGCGTACATTGCCAGTTCGTGCCAGGTGTCTAGCTTCGATACCCAATAGTTGAAGGGTGCAGATGGATTGTTAGACACAGCTACGCCATCTGACATGTAGTCCTTGACCATCTTCTCCAGGCGATCGGTGTTGGAGGTGGATCTGCACGCTTGCTGTTCAGTGGGCTGCTGCTGCATGGGTGTCAGAAAATTTTCCCACTCCAAGGACACTGCCGATACCATTCCCTTTTGGGCACTAGCTGCGGCTTGTGTTGTTTGCTGCCCTCCTGGTCGTCCTGGGTTTGCGGAAGTCAGTCTGTCGGCGTACAACTGGCTAGAGGAGGGGGAGGATGTCAATCTCCTCTCTAAAGTCTCCACAAGGGCCTGCTGGTATTCTTCCATTTTGACCTGTCTGGCTCTTTCTTCAAGCAGTTTTGGAACATTGTGTTTGTACCGTGGATCCAGAAGGGTATAAACCCAGTAATTGGTGTTGTCCAGAATGCGCACAATGCGTGGGTCGTGTTCAATGCAGTCTAGCATGAATTGAGCCATGTGTGCCAGAGTCCTGCCAGAATCCTCATCATCCTCTTGTGAGCGTTGTGATAGTTGTTGTGATGCATCATAGTCGTCACCTTCTTCCTGGTCTGCTTCTGCTGACCATTCGCGCTGAATTGTGGAAGTCCAACGTGCACCGCTCTGGCCCTCGTCAGTGGTGGCAGGAAATTCCTGCTCCATCTCCAGCTGTTCCTCCTCCTCTTCTTCGTCATAGCTGCTGGGGCCAGCGTTTCCTGAGGCGGATGGCCTGATGTTGGTACCATCACGCTGATCGTTTTCTCCTTCAGATTCCCCCAGTTGCATCATGACAGCTGTTTCCTTGATTTTCAACATTGACCTCTTCAGTAAACACAGCAGTGGTATGGTAATGCTGACTGAAGAGTTGTCACTGCTCACAAGCAACGTGGATTGCTCAAAATTTTGGAGGACTTGGCAGAGGTCCAACATATTGGCCCAATCGGATCCACAGAAGCTTGGCAGCTGGCCGGATGCGCCTCGGTACTGCGCCGTCATGTACTGGACCACTGCACTCTTCTGCTCGCAAAAGCGGGCTAGCATGTGCAGCGTAGAATTCCAGCGCGTAGGGACATCACACAGCAAGCGATGGTGGGGGAGATTGAAGCGCTCCTGCATCTTGGCGAGTGCCCCCGAAGCAGTACTGGAATTTCTACAATGTTTGGCCACTCGTCGCACCTTCAACAGAAGATCGGCCACGCCTGGGTATGTATTCAGGAACCGCTGAACTACTAGGTTCATCACGTGCGCCAGGCAAGGGATGTGTGTCAGCTTAGCCAACCTTAAAGCGCAAATGAGATTACTCCCATTATCACACACAACCATGCCCGGTTTCAGGTCCAGCGGTGCCAGCCACAAATCCGTCTGTTCCTTTATTCCCCTCCAAATTTCCTCCCCTGTGTGATGCTTATCCCCAAGGCAGATCAGCTTCAGCAACGCTTGCTGACGTATGCCAACAGCTGTGCTGCACTGCTTCCACGATCCTACTGCTGCTGGTGCTGGGTTCGCGTTTCCGGATGAGGTACAGCTTTGAGATGCATTGGAGGAGAAAGAGTCAGAGAGGTAGCTGCTGCTGTTGTTATCCAGTGGGAGGGACGGCGGTGCAGCTGTTTGCGGCGTGGGCAACACCCGTGCCGTAGCAGGTGAGGAATCGCTGCCAGGCTCCACAAGGTTCACCCAGTGCGTGGTAAGGGAGATGTATCGACCCTGGCCGAACGCACTCGTACCAGGTGTCAGTGGTGAGGTGAACCTTGCAGGCAACGGCATTCTTCAAGCTTCGGGTTATTTTGCTGACCACGTGCTCATGCAACTCAGGCACTGCAGAGAGCGCAAAGTGGTAGCTGCTGGGAACCACGTAATGTGGGATGGCCACTGACATCATGCCCTTGAAGCGGTTTGTCTCCACCACTTGATATGGCAGCATTTCGCAGGCCAGAAGCTTGGCTATGCTGGCTGTTACTGCCACGGCCCGGGGGTCATTTGCTGGCAATTTCCTCTTGCGCTCAAACATCTCCGAGACAGACAACTGAACCGTAGGACTGCACACTGAAGGGCTGTTGGTTGTTGTGTTTGATGAAGACTGGGAGACCTCAAGAGCACTACTCCGGAAAGTGACAGTGTCAGCGTCGTCTGATGTTTGTGAATGTTGTGAACCACGCAATGGGTGGGCTACTGCTGCTGCTGAGGCGGGTCTGGTGGTGAGTCTGGTGAACCTAAGGGAGGCAGTGTTGCTGGTACCCTGTCCTGTCGAGTTTGCCCACAGAGTGGGATGTTTGGATAGCATGTGGCGGCTCATGCTGGTGGTGGAGAGGTTGTTAATACTTTTCCCCCTGCTCATGCGGGTCTTGCACACCTTGCAAATCGCCATGGTAACATCCTCAGTGCAGTCTTCAAAGAAAGCCCAGACTTTGGAGCACCTGCCTTGCTGGCGATTTCTGTTTGCGCCTCTTTTGCCTCTCACTTGAACTTCCACGCTTGTGGTGCCTGAAATTGCGCGCCGCCTACCTTGTGGCACAAGGCGAACTCGTGCAGCAGTGGGTTCTTCAACAGACTCATCTGTGCTGCTGCTACGATGGCGATGTTCTCGTTCACAAACAAAATCTGGGTCTATGTCCACATTGTCCATACCCTCCTCTTCCATCTCCTCAAACTCGTCATATGTCATTGTGGGGGGCCGCCGCTGTGGAGTAGAGCTCCCCAGAACAACCTCTGCGCAGCTCACTCCAACGTCGTCTTCCAGAGCTTCTCGGCCGACCTCCTGCAATTGCAACCCCTCCTGCCCAACTTGCTCTGGGATTTGGGTTTCAAAGTCCTCGGACTCGCCTTGTCTTGTTGTATTTCAGTGCCCGGTGCATTTCCCACAGTTAACGGTTGTGAATCCGGGCACAACATTTCTGGCTGTTCCTCCATTGACCTTTCAAAGGTGGAAGTTTGTTGGCCTGGGAATAGCTCCTGCGAATACCCCATTGTGTCCTGAGGTAATTCATCGGACTGGTTATCTGGCAGTTGTGTGCGTGGTGTCGCTGCCGGTTGTGTCAGCTTTGTGCCCACTGGCTCCTTGTAACTGGCTGAGGACTCGGACCTCGTGCGTGATGTGCTGGTGCTGCTTAACCCACTGCTGGACGCTTGAGAGGTCATCCAAGTAATTATCTGGTCCTGTTCTGTTGGATCTGTGAGGGTTGTTGTCCTGGACAACATGGGCGGTATTGAGTGGGTTTTCTTGGGTGCTCCCCTGTGGCCTGTACGTGAACCGTCAGGGGAAACACCTCTTCCCTTGCCCCTCCCTCTTTCACCGGATTTCTTTCTCATTTCACTTATCCTTAAAGTACACGCTGACTGGCAGCAGTACAGTGGCAGTACAGAAATGCTATACAGTGGTGGGTGAGCGGTGTACCACTATTGCCAGTAGCGACACAGAGCACAATGCTATACAGTGGCGGGTGAGCGGTGTACTACTGTTCCCAGCAGACACAGAGTGGCAGTAAACACAATGCTATATAGTGTGGCTGAGCCGTGTACACACAGTGGCAGTAAACAATGCTATATAGTCTGGCTGAGCGGTGTACACACAGTGGCAGTACACACAATGCTATATAGTCTGGCTGAGCGGTGTACACACAGTGGCAGTACACACAATGCTATATAGTCTGGCTGAGCGGTGTACACAGAGTGGCAGTACACACAATGCTATATAGTCTGGCTGAGCCGTGTACATACAGTGGCAGTAAACAATACTATATAGTCTGGCTGAGCGGTGTACACACAGTGGCAGTACACACAATGCTATATAGTCTGGCTGAGCGGTGTACACAGAGTGGCAGTACACACAATGCTATATAGTCTGGCTGAGCAGTGTACACAGAGTGGCAGTAAACAATGCTATATAGTCTGGCTGAGCGGTGTACACAGAGTGGCACAATGCTATATAGTCTGGCTGAGCGGTGTACACAGACTGGCAGTACACACAATGCTATATAGTCTGGCTGAGCGGTGTACACAGAGTGGCAGTACACACAATGCTATATAGTCTGGCTGAGCGGTGTACACAGAGTGGCAGTAAACAATGCTATATAGTCTGGCTGAGCGAGGTACACAGTGGCAGTAAACAATGCTATATATAGCGTGGCTGAGCGAGGTACACAGTGGCAGTACACACAATGCTATATAGTGTGGCTGAGCGAGCGGTGTACTACTGTTCCCAGCAGCGACACACAATGACTGGGAGGACCCTGGCTAGCGTGGCTGGAGCGCGAACTACCCTGCCTGCCTACCCAAAGCTAAACCCACAGACAAATGGCGGAGATATGACGTGGTTCGGGTATTTATTTACCCGAACCACGTGACCGTTCGGCCAATCAGAGCGCGTTCGGGCCGAACCTCGTGACCCGTTCGGCCAATCAGAGCGCGTTCGGGGGCCGAACCACGTGACCTGTTCGGCCAATCACAGCGCTAGCCGAACGTTCGGGGAACGTTCGGCCATGCGCTCTAAGTTCGGCCATGTGGCCGAACTGTTTGGCCGAGCACCATCAGGTGTTCGGCCGAACTCGAACATCACCCGAACAGGGTGATGTTCTGCAGAACCCGAACAGTGGCGAACACTGTTCGCCCAACACTAGCAGCAGACACCTGAAAATCGCAATGTGGGCAGCAGTGACCAGAAAATCGCAATGTGGGCAGCAGACACCAGAAAATCGCAATGTGGGCAGCAGACACCTGAAAATCGCAATGTGGGCAGCAGACACCAGAAAATCGCAATGTGGGCAGCAGACACCTGAAAATCACAATGTAGGCAGCAGACACTAGAAAAAAATATGCACCTGTGAAAAAAAACAATTCACTTACCTGACAGAAGTCTTCTCCTCTCCCGGCATCTGGCTCGCAGCTCCCCGAGTCCTCCTGCAGCACATCTCCCACGCTGACAGGCAGAGTGCAGGGCTACGGCAAGATGGCTGCCGAAGCCCTGTACTAGAGACACAAATAGTCTCCAGTGTAGGGCTTCTTCGGCGGCCATCTTGCCGTAGCCCTGCTCAGCCTGCCGGAGACTATGCAGGCTGCTGGAGCGAGGCTGTGGGGAATGAACTGGCGCAGTGTCTATTAGACGCTGCGGCCAGTTGAGCACCTTGCTGGGGGGTCCAGAGCAGCGCTCCCCCCATGCACAGTGAGCGGGCCCCAGAGCAGCCCCGGGCCTCCCTGCGGCTGAGGGGGTCGCATCCCCGGTTAGGGTTGCCAGGTCGGCTGATGGAGAAAACCGGACAGGGGGTGGAGTTAGGGGTGGAGTTAGGGGCGGAGTCAGAAGCACACTTTTATGTAGAGTGGGGCTAAGCAATGGGCTTTTTATAAAAAAAATTGATAGTATTTATATCGCACTGACATCTTCTGCAGCACATTACAGAGTACATAGCCATGTCACTAACTGTCCTCACCAGTAGTACTGGTCCAGTGCACATAAGAGACAGTTTTTCACCAGTAACTGCACATAAGAGACAGCTTTTCACCAGTAAATGCAAATTATAAGAGACACCTTTTCGCCAGTAAATGCACATAATAAGAGACAGCTTTTCCCCAGTAAATGCACAAGAGACAGCTTTTCACCAGTAAATGCACATAATAAGACACAGCTTTTCACCAGTAAATGCACATAATAAGAGACAGCTTTTCACCAGTAAATGCACAAAAGAGACAGCTTTTCACCACTAAATGCACATAATGACAAACAGCCAGTGTTCCCAGTATATGTAGCCAGGGATATATGTGCCCAGTATATGTAGCCAGGGGGTATATATGACCCAGTATATGTAGGCAGGGGTGTAAATGTCCCAGTATACGTAGGCAGGGGTATATATGTCCCAGTATATGTAGCCAGGGGGTATATGTGCCCAGAATAGGTAGCCAGGGGGTATATGTGCCCAGAATAGGTAGCCAGGAGCTATATGTGCCCAGAATAGGTAGCCAGGGGCTATATGTGCCCAGAATAGGTAGCCAGGGGCTATATGTGCCCAGAATAGGTAGCCAGGGGCTATATGTGCCCGGAATAGGTAGCCAGGGGCTATATGTGCCCGGAATAGGTAGCCAGGGGGTATATGTGCCCAGAATAGGTAGCCAGGGGCTATATGTGCCCAGAATAGGTAGCCAGGGGGTATATGTGCCCGGAATAGGTAGCCAGGGGCTATATGTGCCCAGAATAGGTTAGGTAGCCAGGTGCCCCCCCCCCCCCGCAGGAGGAGAACAGTGCAGCAGAGAGAGAGCTGGGAGCAGCGGTGGAGAAGGGGGGCAATCTCCCCCCCCCTTCCCTCACCTTAGGGTGCTCTCTCTCCCCCGCTGTCTCCTCCAATATGATGTGCAGGCTGGCGGGTGGCTGCGGGCGGAACTTACCTCTGTGTCGCAGGCGCCGGAAGTTCGGGTCCCGCAGCCGCTGAGATTCGACTCAAAAAAGATCCGGATCAAAGATTCGAATCATTCATGAGCCGGACAACACTATTCAGACTGATTAGTGTTGTCCGGCTCATGAATGATTCGGATCTTTGATCCGGATCTTTTTTGAGTCGAATCTCAGCGGCTGCGGGACCCGAACTTCCGGCGCTGGAGCGACACAGAGGTAAGTTCCGCCTGCAGCCACTCGCCAGCCTGCACATCATCCTGGAGGAGACAGCGGGGGAGAGAGAGCACCCTAAGGTGAGGGAAGGGGGGGGGAGATTGCCCCCCTTCTCCACCGCTGCTCCCAGCTCTCTCTCTACTGCGCTGTTCTCCTCCTGCGCTGCGGGGGGGGGGGGGGGCTCTAAACCGGACAACTTAATTGTCCGGTTTAGCATGCCTTTTTGCTCCGGACACAGCGCACAAAAACCGGACTGTCCGGTGTAAAACCGGACACCTGGCAACCCTATCCCCGGTAGGTACGCCGGTGAATGCTGGCAGCTCTGGCCTATCCAGAAGCTGCTCCAGTGTGGGTGGGTGGAGTCAGTGGCCATGGTGACAGAGAGTCCTCCAATCAACTGCTGCCAGCTGTAAGGAGTAGATTGGTGTGCATGTGGTCTTACATAACATGCATGCTTTCTCTGCATGCACAGGGCGGTGTTGTCAGTGGGTGGAGTCAGTGGCCATGGTGACAGAGAATCCTCCAATCAGCTGCTGCCAGCTGTAAGGAGTAGATTGGTGTGCATGTGGTCTTACATAACATGCATGCGTTCTCTGCATGCACAGGGCAGTGTTTAGAAAGGGAACATGGAGCACAGTGGTGTGTTTGCTGCCATCTAGTGGTTCAAAAGAACAAGTACAGTGAAGAGACTTCAAATGTCATTATACATGCTGAAAGATAATGAAGATAAAAGCATGAACAATGTCCGACTTTTTACAATTGGTAAATAAAATAGTGTATACTTCTGGAATTAATAAAATAATAATAATAATAATATTAATAATAATAATAATAAAATATATATAAAAAATATAATAAAGATAATAAAAAAAAAAATTATAATAAAAAATAATGTGAATATGACATGAAGATATAAACATAAAATCGAAGAACACATAAAAAACATAAAAACAATTGTAATATATCCAAAATATGAGGAGGCCATTGGCAAAAATTGTCCAGGCCTGGTAAAATATAGCGTATAATCCCGTCTACGGTTTTGATATCGTAGACGAATGTTTGCAGCTGTAATAATCATCATTGTATTAGAAGGATGACAATAATAGTCATAATGAAGATAATAATAAACATCAGTAATAGAAGATAAGATATACACATACATACATATACACACACACACACATACACACATACATATACACACATAAAAAAAAGGATTTTTTTCTCCTTTTCCTTTCTCTTGGGGGGGGAGGGGGGGGGATAAAAGAGAGCGACCAAAATAAAAGCAAAACTTTTGACAGGAATGGTTAGTGGATTTTCGTTAAGGCCCTCCGGGGATAGGGTTCTTAATGTCTGTATCCAGAACATTTCGTGTTTTTTGGGGAGATCAAATGCATTCGGTTTTCTTGTATCCACTGAGTCAATCAGTGTAATATTGAATAGCAGTGGATTGCTGTTGTGATGGGTGCTGAAGTGACGTGACACACTGTGAAGGGGAAATTGTTTAATGATATTTATTTTATGTTGTCCGATTCTGCTGCATACTAATTGGGTGGTTCTCCCCACATACTGGAGCCGGCACAGACAGGAGATGAGATAGATGACATATTTGGAGTCGCAAGTAAACCGTTTTTTCAAAGGGAAATTGCAGTTGGTACTGGTAGAAGAGAATGATACACTAGTGTTGATGAATTAGCAGGCTGTGCAGCGGGTCTTGTTACATGGAAAGCAGCCTGGTTTGAGTGGTTCTGAATGAGTGGGCAGGGGCTGTGTGGGCGGACGCAGTTTACTGGGTGCAAGAATGTTGCGGAGATTGGGAGCTCTCCTATATGTGATGGATGGTGCTTTGGGTAATAGCGGCCTTAAAGAGACTCCGTAACAAAAATTGCATCCTGTTTTTTATCATCCTACAAGTTCCAAAAGCTATTCTAATGTGTTCTGGCTTACTGCAGCACGTTCTACTATCACCATCTCTGTAATAAATCAACTTCTCTCTCTCTTGTCAGACTTGTCAGCCTGTGTCTGGAAGGCTGCCAAGTTCTTCAGTGTTGTGGTTCTGTGATGCATCTCCCCCCTCCAGGCCTCTCTCTGCACACTGCCTGTGTATTATTTAGATTAGGGCAGCTTCTCTCTTCTCTCTTATCTTTTACAAGCTGGATAAATCCTCCTCTGAGCTGGCTGGGCTTTCACATACTGAGGAATTACATACAGGCAGAGCTGTCTGCACTCTGCAGGAAGAAACAGCCTGACACTTCAGTGGAAGATAGCTGCAGGGGGAAAGAAACACACAAATGATCTCTTGAGATTCAAAAGGAAGGATGTATACAGCCTGCTTGTGTATGAATGTATTTTCTATGTGTGGATATACTGTACATCAACCTACTTCCTGTTTTGGTGGCCATTTTGTTTGTTTATAAACAAACTTTTTAAAACTGTTTTTAACCACTTTTAATGCGGTGAGGAGCGGCGAAATTGTGACAGAGGGTAATAGGAGATGTCCCCTAACGCACTGGTATGTTTACTTTTGTGTGATTTTAACAATACAGATTCTCTTTAAGAAGGGGTCCTGCATCAGGATCTCCCATCTGTTGGTTAGAATGTCACGAATGTGCGAATGCTGGGCATTGTATTGAGTAATGAACCTTGGAGGGCCTGTGTTGTTAGTTAGTTTTGCATCAGTACTCGGGGGGTTGGGGCGTTTGGCTTTAAATTTAGCGTTTTTTATCAAGGTCTTAGGATATTGGCGGTCCGTGAATTTTTTGGTGAGGATATTGGATTGGATATCATATTGTGATGTATCTGTACAATTCCTGTAGATTCTCCTGAACTGACTGTATGGTGTATTGGTAATCCAGGGGTGATGATGGAAACTTTTGAAGTGAATGTAATTATTGGCATCGACCGCTTTGAAATAAGTTTTTGTTTTGATGTGATTCGATTTGATGTATAGGGTAAGGTCAAGGTATTCTATGGAAGATGTGTGATTGTGGTATGTAAATTGTAACCCTGCTGATTTGGAATTAAGATAATCAATAAAATGTGGGATTGTAGAAATGTCGCCTTTCCAAATAAAAATAAGGTCATCAATGTAACGTCTGTAAAATACTATATGATTGAAAAACTGGTTGCCAGGGGAGAGTTTCATTTGTTCGAGGTAACCCATCGTGAGATTAGCGTACGATGGGGCAAACGAACTCCCCATCGCCGTTCCGCTAATCTGATGGTAAACTTGTTCATTGAATGTGAAGATATTATTCTGAAGGATAAATTCAGTGCATTGTAGCAGAAACGTTTGTTGTGTTGTAGGCATGGAGGGATTGGAGGCTAGGAAATATTGTAGTGCGCTGAGGCCGAATGGATGGGGGATGTTGGTGTAGAGGGCAGAAACGTCACATGTCAGCCAGACATAGTCAGGCTGCCAGGGGACATCCTGCAATAAACAAATGAGTTGCTGAGAATCTTTGAGGAATGATGGAAGGGACTGGACATGTGTTTGTAAATGTTGATCAAGGAATTTGGAGAGATTGCTGGTGATTGAGTTGACTCCTGAAATAATCGGTTGGCCAGGAGGTTTATGGAGACTTTTATGGATTTTGGGTAAATAATAAAAGTTCGGAGTGGTTGGTTGGGTGTTGATTATAAAATTATTTTCATTTTTGGTGATGATGTTGGATAAAAAGGCATTATTGATAAAAGTTTTCAATGTGAGGTTAAGTGCGGGTGTTGGGTCTGATGTCAAGATTTCGTAATGTGTGGGGTTGTTGAGGAATCTAGCTGCTTCGTCTAAGTAGTCGGACCGATTGAGTATGACAATGCCACCCCCTTTGTCGGCTGGTTTGGTGATGAGATTATGATTTTTTTGTAAGGATTTAATAGCAGAGGTTTCGTTACGGTTGAGGTTGGAATTTAGTGGAGGTGGATTGTTGTGTAAAGTTTGTAGATCATTGAGTACCATGGAGTAGAATGTATCAATAAAGTGACCCTTGGAGGCCACTGGATAGAATCGTGATCTACCTTTCAGTTGTGTGGTAATATATTTTTCAGTGTTTAGTTCAGCTTGTGTAATGAATGAGATGGGTAGGGCGTCGTTGTTCGTGATTATGAGTGAGGGGGGATCGGGGTCAGAGCTGGGTTTGAAAGATTTTATTGCAAAATGCCTTTTTAAAGTGAGCTTTCGAATATAGCTGTTAAGATCGTCAAAGAGTTCAAAAGTGTTGATTTGGTTGGTAGGACAGAAGGAAAGACCTTTCTCCAATACTGCCGTTTCATGTGCATTGAGGGTATGGTCAGACGGATTGAAGATACATTTATTTTTAGGGGTCAGGGAGTTTTGTGTGATTGGGGTTTGCTTCTTTTTCCTTTTTCCTCTACTTCCTCTTTTTCTAGGTCTGGTAATTGGCGTTTTGATTTGTTCGGAGGCTGGAGATATACCTTCTCTGAACGGGGGCTCGGTAGTTGGGTGGTGAGGATGTTTTGTGACAAAGCTGAGGGGAGCTCTAAAAAACAGGAAGTTAGGGTGTTGTTAGCTGAATCATTGATAGATATAGGGTTGGTGGAAGGGGGCACGGGGAAAATATTGGTTATGGTATTTTGTGTATGTGGACTGGTGGTATTGCTACTCACCAGGGGAACGGAAATCATGTTTGTGGGTGATTTTAGGCTGGAATTGTCTGGCGGGCTTGGTGAGTCTGGATCTGAGTTGTAGATGCTGATCTGGGATGCCCTGATGGGTGAGCTGGGGGTGGCCTCTGGTGGTTTGGATGCCGGGGAATGTTTTTGTTCTGACTGGGTTGAATTTGTGGCAGTTTTTTGTAACAATGCAGGCGATCCGTTTGGGATGAAATTGAATTTAAGGCTAGTCTGTGTTTTAGAGATTTTCTTGCCGACACCAGTACGGGGGGTGGAGGTGACAGATTTTTTGGGATTGGTGGTTTTGGTGCGCTGGGTCTTGGGAGCAGTGATGATATCGAAACTATTGGGCTGTGGAGCTGTGCCTGTGAAAGTGATATTTTTGGGGATGGTGTTGGTGATGGTATTGGGTAACGGGATATTAGGTGTGGGAGGGGGTGCAGTGGAGGCTGGAGGTGGTGCTGGGACTTGGACTGGTGGTGGACCTAAGGGTGGAGGTGGAAAAGGTGGATATCTATATGGTGGTGGTGGGATGCTAAGGCTCATTAGGGGGACAGGTGGCGGTGGGGGGGCTGGGCCCGGGGTCAGGGAGGTGGGAACCGGTCGCGGTCTGCGCTCCCTTTCCCGATGCTCAGCGTAAGCTAACCGGTCTCTATTTCATTTTTTAAGTTTTGACTCAATGGTGTCCAATTCAAAACGCTTGACTCTGGCCTTGAGATTGCACATGAGCGGGAAGTACTGTTCATTGTTTAAATTGGCTAGCAGGAATTATCTGCATTCATTAATAATGGGTTGTAAATCAGTAATGAGAGTTTTCCTTTTATCTATAATCCTCTCCATCATGCCCGCAGTGCAGACCTCAAGATAAATATACCAGTCTGCACTAAAGACAAGGTCTTTAGGAAAGGCTGTGAGAGTTTTGATCCGTATGCCATCTGGGGAAATGTTTTCGTCTATATAAGTCTGTTGCATGGCAATATCAGCTAGATTGAAAAATTCATCTTTAAGTGCAGATTCTAGTTTTTGAAACACTGGTTTAAGGTCGACAGTGGAGGTGGGTGGCCGAGTTTCTGGCAGGTTGTGATCTGGAGCAGGTTCAGTGTTCGGGACACGCTTGAATTGTGCCAAAAGGTCATCTCTATGGATAGATCTATCCTCTATGAAGTTCATGATTGGGCTGCAATCGATGTCGATGTTCGCCAGATCTTGAGAAAGAAAAGGCCAAGCCGAGCTTGTGGAAACTGAAGTTGAAGAGAAATCGAGAGCCCAATATGGTGTAGTATGTCAAAATTGACTGGATAAATGAAACAGTGAGATGGTAATACTCACAAACACGGGTTACCACCTAGGTAACCACTCATTAGGCAGGTGAGGAGATTAGACCTGTCGTCACTCAGGATTAAGAAGTCGCTCTCTGTAGATAGGAAGAAAGGAGGTAGATCACCCCTCCACCTGGGGTGGACTCAAATATATTGGTAGGTGAACAGAGGCGCCAGAAGGATAAAAGTACATAACATTTTAAAAAAATTGCTGGGAGGAAGTGGTGGACTCGCCTCCGTTAAAGCATACACCAAGGACTGTAAATGTATAGATATACACATTTATTGAAAATACTCCAAAGATGCAACGCGTTTCGCGGGCACAGCCCACTTCCTTAGGCAATAAGCAGGGGATAAACAACTGTAAACAAAAGACAGAGGCATAGCTATAAATGTTGCCATAAAAAGATACAAATGGATTATTATTTAGTGTAATAAGAATAGTACTTCAAAAATAGTGTTTAGTGATATGTTATAGTAGGGGGGTGATTGCAAGGAATGGGTCGGTGTAAACTACATAATGTGTATAGGGGAATGGACTAGATAACAGTGGTAAAAGGTAGTTAGTAAATCAGGTTAAGTTGGTATCAAATTGACCGCTTTAAGTATATTTCAGTAGAAGGTAGAAAATGGAATAAGTTGTAGCTGGCAAGAGACAAAAAAAAAGGGCATGTGTAGTGGTTAAAAATAAAGATAAAGACTTACCAGCAATTCAGTTATAGCAAGCAGAGCACCTCTGTACTGTTGTGAGGTCGCTTGCTGCTTTAAATGTGTTAATGCTGCCAGCTCTGGCCTATCCAGAAGCTGCTCCAGTGTGGGTGGGTGGAGTCAGTGGCCATGGTGACAGAGAGTCCTCCAATCAACTGCTGCCAGCTGTAAGGAGTAGATTGGTGTGCATGTGGTCTTACATAATATGCATGCTTTCTCTGCATGCACAGGGCGGTGTTGTCAGTGGGTGGAGTCAGTGGCCATGGTGACAGAGAGTCCTCCAATCAGCTGCTGCCAGCTGTAAGGAGTAGATTGGTGTGCATGTGGTCTTACATAACATGCATGCTTTCTCTGCATGCACAGGGCGGTGTTGTCAGTGGGTGGAGTAAGTGGCCATGGTGAAAGAGAATCCTCCAATATGACATCCAAAACAATATCCTCACCAAAAAATTCACGGACCGCCAATATCCTAAGACCTTGATAAAAAACGCTAAATTTAAAGCCAAACGCCCCAACCCCCCGAGTACTGATGCAAAACTAATTAACAACACAGGCCCTCCAAGGTTCATTACTCAATACAATGCCCAGCATTCGCACATTCGTGACATTCTAACCAACAGATGGGAGATCCTGATGCAGGACCCCTTCTTAAAGAGAACCAGAGATGAAGCACCCTCATGTATTTTATTACATTTATCAGTGGGAACATGACAGTAAACACCTACCCTGCTTTTAGTTTTATTCTTCTCAGTCTAATCTATCTGTTATCAACTGTGATAAGAATCCACCGACTATTCAGTCGAGGTTTGACCTGGAATCATTATAGCTGAGTCACTCTCTTCTGTGGAGTCTTTTCAAGCCCAAGCCTTCCCCCTCCTGGCTCAAATTTCATGCTTTACATACTGAGAGCTGTGATGAGATGGGAAGGGCTGCTGCTGCAGGAAAAATCTCTGTCTAACAGGCAAGTGTGGCTGTGAGATCTGTGTGCTCTGTCTGTGCAGCCAGCCATCATTATTATCTACTGTATGCAGTTTCATTACTATGAGAGACACTTCCTACAGGCAGCCACAAAGCATACCAGAATATGAAGTTGAAAGCACACAGATGAAAGCCTACAGCAGCCCTTCTTGTCTATAGTCTCATATAGCCTAGACAGCACATCCAGAACACCTCATAACCCGGAACAGAAGGAATATGAGCCGGCGGCCATATTGGATATTTCCTGGAGCAATAATGGATAAAAAGCACTCAAAAAGGCACACCAGAGTGGCGAAATTATCGGGTAGAGCATTTTTTCTTTACAAGCTATCAACTGATATGTTTATTTTGTGTGAATCATTCATCTCTGGTTCCCTTTAAGGCCGCTATTACCCAAAGCACCATCCATCACATATAGGAGAGCTCCCAATCTCCGCAACATTCTTGCACCCAGTAAACTGCTTCCGCCCACACAGCCCCTGCCCACTCATTCAGAACCACTCAAACCAGGCTGCTTTCCATGTAACAAGACCCGCTGCACAGCCTGCCAATTCATCAACACTAGTGTATCATTCTCTTCTACCAGTACCAACTGCAATTTCCCTTTGAAAAAACGGTTTACTTGCGACTCCAAATATGTCATCTATCTCATCTCCTGTCCGTGCCGGCTCCAGTATGTGGGGAGAACCACCCAATTAGTACGCAGCAGAATCGGACAACATAAAAGAAATATCATTAAACAATTTCCCCTTCACAGTGTGTCACGTCACTTCAGCACCCATCACAACAGCAATCCACTGCTATTCAATATTACACTGATTGACTCAGTGGATACAAGAAAACCAAATGCATTTGATCTCCTCAAAAAACACGAAATGTTCTGGATACAGACATTAAGAACCCTATCCCCGGAGGGCCTTAACGAAGTTATAGAAAAAATCCACTAACCGCCCCTGTCAAAAGTTTTGCTTTTATTTTGGTCGCTCTCTCCTTTTTTTATGTGTTTATATATATGTGTATATCTTATCTTCTATTACTGATGTTTATTATTATCTTCATTATGACTATTATTGTCATCCTTCTAATACAATGATGATTATTACAGCTGCAAACATTCGTCTACGATATCAAAACCGTAGACGGGATTATACACTATATATTACCAGGCCTGGACAATTTTTGCCAATGGCCTCCTCATATTTTGGATATATTACAATTGTTTTTATGTTTTTTATGTGTTCTTCGATTTTATGTTTATATCTTCATGTCATATTCACATTATTTTTTATTATATTTTTTTTTTTTTATAATCTTTATTATATTTTTTATATATATTTTATTATTATTATTATTATTATTATTATTATTATTATTATTATTATTATTATTATCATTATTATTATTATTATTATTATTATTATTATTATTATTATTATTTCAGAAGTATGCACTATTTTATTTACCAATTGTAAAAAGTTGGACATTGTTCATGCTTTTATCTTCATTATCTTTCAGCATGTATAATGACATTTGAAGTCTCTTCACTGTACTTGTTCTTTTGAACCACTAGATGGCAGCAAACACGCCACTGTGCTCCATGTTCCCTTTCTAAACACTGCCCTGTGCATGCAGAGAAAGCATGCATGTTATGTAAGACCACATGCACACCAATCTACTCCTTACAGCTGGCAGCAGCTGATTGGAGGACTCTCTGTCACCATGGCCACTGACTCCACCCACTGACAACACCGCCCTGTGCATGCAGAGAAAGCATGCATGTTATGTAAGACCACATGCACACCAATCTACTCCTTACAGCTGGCAGCAGCTGATTGGAGGACTCTCTGTCACCATGGCCACTGACTCCACCCACCCACACTGGAGCAGCTTCTGGATAGGCCAGAGCTGCCAGCATTAACACATTAAAAGCAGCAAGCGACCTCACAACAGTACAGAGGTGCTCTGCTTGCTATAACTGAATTGCTGGTAAGTCTTTATCTTTATTTTTAACCACTACACATGCCTTTTTTTTGTCTCTTGCCAGCTACAACTTATTCCATTTCCTACCTTCTACTGAAATATACTTAAAGCGGTCAATTTGATACCAACTTAACCTGATTTACTAACTACCTTTTACCACTGTTATCTAGTCCATTCCCCTATACACATTATGTAGTTTACACTGACCCATTCCTTGCAATCACCCCCCTACTATAACATATCACTAAACACTATGTTTGAAATACTATTCTTATTACACTAAATAATAATCCATTTGTATCTTTTTATGGCAACATTTATAGCTATGCCTCTGTCTTTTGTTTACAGTTGTTTATCCCCTGCTTATTGCCTGAAGAAGTGAGCTGTGCCCGTGAAACGCGTTGCATCTTTGGGGTATTTTCAATAAATGTGTATATCTATACATTTACAGTCCTTGGTGTCTGCTTTAACGGAGGCGAGTCCACCACTTCCTCCCAGCAATTTTTTAAAAATTTTATGTACTTTTATCCTTCTGGCGCCTCTGTTCACCTACCAATATACTATACTACATACTACACTATACTTCACACTACACTCTACTATACTACACTCTACTATACTACATACTACACTCTACTATACTACATACTACACTACACTTCACACTACACTATACTATACTATATACTACACTATACTATATACTACACAGTGCTATACTACATACTACACTATTCTTCAGACTACACTATACTATACTACATACTACACTATACTATACTACATATTACACTATACTATACGACATACTGCACTATACTTCACACTACACTCTACTATACTACATACTACACTGTGCTATTATAATACTACATACTACACTATACCTCACACTACACTATACTATATTACATACTACACTATACTATACTACATACTACATGTTACTTCACACTATACTACACTACACTATACTACATACTACACTATACTACATACTACACTACACTATACTACATACTACACTATACTATACTATACTATACTACATACTACACGATACTTTACACTACACTATCCTATACTACATACTACACTGTACTATATACTACACAGTGCTATACTACATACTACAATATACTATACTACATACTACACTATACTTCACACTACACTATACTATACGACATACTGCACTATACTGTATACTACACTGTGCTATAATAATACTACATACTACACTATACTTCACACTACACTGTACTACACTACATACTACACTCTACTATACTACATACTACACTATACTATACTACATACTACACTGTGCTATAATAATACTACATACTACACTATACTATACTACATACTACACTATACTTCACACTTCACTATACTATACTACATACTACACTATACTTCACACTACACTTTACTATACTACATACTACACTATACTTCACACTACACTATACTATATTACATACTACACTATACTATACTACATACTACACTATACTTCACACTACACTATTCTATACTACATACTACACTATACTTCACACTACACTATACTATACTACATACTACACTATACTTCACACTACACTATACTATATTACATACTACACTACACTATACTACATACTACACTATACTATACTACATACTACACTATACTATACTACATACTACACTATACTATACTACATACTACACTATACTATACTACATACTACACTATACTTCGCACTACACTATACTATACTACATACTACACTATACTATACTACATACTACACTATACTTCACACTATACTATACTACATACTACACTATACTATATACTACACAGTGCTATACTACATACTAAAATATACTATACTACATACTACACTATACTTCACACTACACTATACTATACTACATACTACACTATACTTCACACTTCACTATACTATACTACATACTACACTATACTTCACCCTACACTTTACTATACTACATACTACACTATTCTATAATACATACCACACTATACTATACTACATACTACACTATACTTCACACTACACTATACTATATTACATACTACACTATACTATACTACATACTACATGATACTTCACACTACACTACACTACACTATACTACATACTACACTGTGATATACTACATACTACACTATACTACATACTACACTACACTATACTACATACTATACTATACTATACTATACTATACTACATACTACACGATACTTCACACTACACTATCCTATACTACATACTACACTGTACTATATACTACACAGTGCTAGACTACATACTACAATATACTATACTACATACTACACGATACTTCACACTACACTACACTACACTATACTACATACTACACTACACTATACTACATACTACACTGTGATATACTACATACTACACTATACTACATACTACACTCTACTATACTACATACTACACTATACTATACTACATACTACACTATACTATACTACATACTACACGATACTTCACACTACACTACACTACTACACTACAATATACTACATACTACACTGTGATATACTACATACTACACTATGCTACATACTACACTACACTATACTACATACTAGACTATACTATACTACATACTACACGATACTTCACACTACACTATACTACATACTACACACTACACTACACTATACTACATACTGCACTCTACTATACTACATACTACACTACACTATACTATACTACATACTACACGATACTTCACACTACACTACACTATACTACATACTACACTGTGCTATACTACATACTACACTATACTATACTACATACTACACTATACTTCACACTACACTATACTATACTACATACTACACTGTGATATACTACATACTACACTATACTACATACTACACTACACTATACTACATACTACACTATACTATACTACATACTACACGATACTTCACACTACACTATACTATACTACATACTACACTGTGATATACTACATACTACACTATACTACATACTACAATATACTATACTACATACTACATACTACACTATACTTCACACTACACTATACTATATTACATACTACACTATATTATACTACACTATACTATACTACATACTACACGATACTTTACACTACACTATACTACATACTACACTTTGATATACTACATACTACACTATGCTACATACTACACTATACTATACTACATACTACACGATACTTCACACTACACTATACTACATACTACACTGTGCTATACTACATACTGCACTCTACTATACTACATATTACACTATACTATACTACATACTACACTATACTATACTACACTATACTATACTACATACTACACGATACTTCACACTACACTACACTGTACTACATACTACACTGTGCTATACTACATACTACACTATACTATACTACATACTACACTCTACTATACTACATACTACACTGTGCTATACTACATACTACACTACACTATACTATACTACATACTACACAATACTTCACACTACACTATACTACATACTACACTGTGCTATACTACATACTACACTACACTATACTACATACTGCACTTTGCTATACTACATATTACACTATACTATACTACATACTACACTATACTATACTACACTATACTATACTACATACTACACGATACTTCACACTACACTACACTATTCTACGTACTACACTATACTATACTACATACTACACTATACTTCACACTACACTATACTACATACTACACTATACTATACTACATACTACACTATACTTCACACTACACTATACTATACTACATACTACACTGTGCTATACTACATACTACACTATACTACATACTACACTATACTTCACACTACACTATACTATACTACATTCTACACTGTGATATACTACATACTACACTATACTACATACTACACTACACTATACTACATACTATACTATACTACATACTACACGATACTTCACACTACACTATACTACACTACATACTACACTATACTTCACACTACACTATACTACATACTACACTGTGATATACGACATACTACACTATACTACATACTACACTACACTATACTACATACTAAAATATACTATACTACATACTACATACTACACTATACTTCACACTACACTATACTATATTATATACTACACTACACTATACTATACTACATACTACACAATACTTCACACTACACTACACTATACTACATACTACACTGTGATATACTACATACTACACTATGCTACATACTACACTACACTATACTACATACTACACTATACTATACTACATACTACACGATACTTCACACTACACTATACTACATACTACACTGTGCTATACTACATACTGCACTCTACTATACTACATATTACACTATACTATACTACATACTACACTATACTATACTACACTATACTATACTACATACTACACGATACTTCACACTACACTACACTGTACTACATACTACACTGTGCTATACTACATACTACACTATACTATACTACATACTACACTCTACTATACTACATACTACACTGTGCTATACTACATACTACACTACACTATACTATACTACATACTACACGATACTTCACACTACACTACACTATACTACATACTACACTGTGCTATACTACATACTACACTACACTATACTACATACTGCACTTTACTATACCACATATTACACTATACTATACTACATACTACACTATACTATACTACACTATACTATACTAAATACTACACGATACTTCACACTACACTACACTATTCTACGTACTACACTATACTATACTACATACTACACTATACTTCACACTACACTATACTACATACTACACTATACTATACTACATACTACACTATACTTCACACTACACTATACTATACTACATACTACACTATACTTTACACTACACTACACTATACTACATACTACACTATACTATACTACATATTACACTATACTTCACACTACACTATACTATACTACATACTACACTATACTTCACACTACACTATACTATACTACATACTACACTATACTTCACACTACACTATACTATACTACATACTACACTATACTATACTACACTATACTATACTACATACTACACTTCACACTACACTATACTATACTACATACTACACTATACTTCACACTACACTATACTATACTACATACTACACTATACTATACTACATACTACACTATACTCAGGGCCGCCTACAGCACATGATTGACATGATAGGAGGGAGGGGCCTTGTTAATTCTAGGGCCCTGTGGACACAGAATCACACAAACTGGGCCCCAGCTGCTGCAGTAATGTACTGTATGTTTCCCTCATCTGTCCCTGCTGCTGCTGCATTGCTTTTAATCTCTCCCTACTCACGCTGTTTGCTGGGGGGGGGGAGGGGCAGGATGCTGTGTATCAGTGTAATTTCATCAGCCTGGGCTAGGGTGGGCTGGTCTCATCACACTGCTCTCTCCAGTAGTGTTGTCCGGATCATGAACGATTCGGATCTTTGATCCGAATCTGTTTTGTGAGTCGAATCATCCGAATCATCAAAATGAGTGATTCGGATCGCAAAGGGGGTGGGGCCAGGAGCGACACGCGAAGCAGAGCAGAGATGGATTGCTCTGTTGGAGGGGAGCCAGCCTTGCACAGCCACAGGTAGATGAGAGAGGGGACATTGGTGCCACTGCCAGATATGTGTAGAGCACACATACTGGCTATAATGTGCTGCTCATTATAGGCTGTCTGTTCCGTAGTTGTGCACAGTGATCACATAGGAAACTTTTGGCTCAGCTCAGTAATGTTACAGGCAGCGTGCTGGGCTAGGACAGGGCAGGCACTGTGATTGCTGTGCAATATGATCCTCCTGCACTGCTCTATACTGCTGCACTTCACTTCTGGGAATGCTTTGGGGAATGGGAGTTGGGAGAATACAGGTGAGCATACAGGTGAAATATATGTAAAGCATATGATTGCAGCATGTGGGTATTACATGCAAACAAACATTTCTGCTCTCTGCTCGTCCCTCCTCCGTCCTCTGTCCACTCCCTGCCCTCTGTCCATCTTCTCCCCTTCTCTGTCTGTCCACCCCCTCTCCTTCTCCTGTCCTGCTAGTCATTTCACCCCTGAATGCTTCCCTTGTAAAATGATCCAAGATTCAGATCAAAGATCGGGATCTTTTCAATGATCCAATTCAAATCATCCGGATCATTGAAAAGATCCGAACTTCGCATCTCTACTCTCCAGACTCTCTCCTCCTTGTCCCGCCTCCCTGAGCTGGTGGTGGTTTGTAGTTCCTGTTTCCTTGCTGTCCACCACCAGATCAGCTCCACCCCCCATATCTCCTCCTCACTTTCTCACACTGTGCAGGGGCTGATGGGAGGTGGAGCAATGGAGAGAGATTAGAAGCATGTGTGACTGTGACTGACTCTCAGCTCTCTACACAGACAGCATAGAGCACTGCACAGCCACAGAGCACTGCACAGCCAGGAGAAGCATGTGTGACTGTGACTGACTCTCAGCTCTCTACACAGACAGCAGGACCCAGGCAGCACAGAGCACTGCACAGAGAGGCTCTTGAAAAAAAAGTATGTATTGATGGGTGGGTGAGATTTTTTTTGAAGGTTTATTATTTTGTTTAAAGGACCTACAAGGTCAAATTACCCCAAAAAATTAATTACCTGCTTTGTTTTTCCTGGAAAGAAATGGCGGTATACTGATGGGTTAGGCCCGCCCCTGACCCCAATTGGACAGTTCATAATATAAATTAAAAGAGCCCGCCCCGCCCCCGCCATTCTCTTTTTTTCTGTCCTCGAATGGACAGTTCGTTTTTGTTTTGTTTTTTTGCTTATTGCGCCTGTTTTTGTTGTTAAATTTTACCTTTTCCGGGCGTTGAACGGGTCCTCACTCACCCGTTAGGCAGCGAGCATTGCGGCCTCTAAATGGGGCTTAGATATGCACCAGGTCCCCCCCTCTGGTAGCTGCCTCTGTGCTGGTGGCGGCGGCTGCGCGGAGTTTGCTAGCCGCCGCTATTGTTTACTGTTCCGGCTTCTGATCTTCCCCTCTGGTCGCAGGTCATGGCGAAGTCTCGCGTGGAGCGAGACTTCGTCGCATAAGAGACAGGACGGAAGTCAATAGAGCGGCAGTCGCGTCTGGACTTCAGAGCGGGTGCAGCACTGTTTAGAGCTGTGGTATCGCTCTGATCCCTTCATCAGTTCCGGAGAGGGGAGATCATCAGATACATCAAAACCTACTGGAATAGAGGTATTTTGGGGTTCCAGCCAGGGCAGGTAATATAGAAGCTAATTGGTTTTTTTATATATATCTTGCTCATGATAATTTGTTGTATATGTTTAGATGGATCAGGATCCCGTTGAAATAGCTTCTGGGTCTCAGGACAGGTAATAGGGAGGTTTCCCTGCATGTCACAAATGTTTTTTTTTTTTTGAACACTGTGGTGTTTTACTAATTGTAAATACCAGCACAGGGTATTTTTGGGAAGTTAAAAGAGTGTTGTTTCTCCTTTTTTAAAAATAATCAGACTTTTTTCTTAGTGGAAACATATCTTTTGTGTCTCCGCAGTCCGAGAAAAAGAGAGAAGGGGCGTGAGGTGTCTAAAAGTCACCAGTCCTCAAGGAGAACAAGGTCTCGGTCAAGATCAAGAGAGAGATCCAAGAGGAACACTTCTTACGATGCAAGTTCATCGAGAAGGAAGTCCCCTCAAAGCAAGTCTGGGAAAAGCCACAAGAGTGACAGGAAGTCCCCTACTAAACGATCGTCAAAGAGACGTTCTCCCAGTAGGAAGCGTTCTTCAGATCGCTACTACACCAGCGATCATTACAGATCCTACAGAAGCCGCTCTCCACGATACGGTTACAGGTCCGAGAGAGGAAGATCTCCTCACAAGAGACGTTCTCCAGGCTATGACTACCATAGCTACAGGCACAGGAGACGATCCTATGCATCTTATAGTAGGAGCAGATCTCCTAGACCGCAACCTAGGGAGCAAAGATACACCCAACCGGATAAGAACCTATGTTGGTCCTGTGGTCAGCCCCCGTTGCCGGACAAGATGGTCTGTGAGGCCTGCTTTAGTGAACTGGGGAGGGACAAAGACACTGAAAATCAACAAGTCATGTCCTTCATCCAGCAGGCCGTGCAGGAGACCTTTGAGAAGATGGCGGTTAACCAGCCCCCTCCTTCGGCCGCTCAGGTTCTCTCTGAGGAGTCCTCTTCCATTCAGAATCAGACTCCTGTGGGCTTTGATTTTGCCCTTGTGCCAGCTTTTGTGTCTGCTATAAAAGCCGCTATAGGCTGGGAGGAAGATTCGGAAACTCCTCAAGAACCGGACAAATATTATCCGCATTTGGATAAACAGCCCATTAATTTCCCTCTTATGAAAGTTATTAAAGAGATATTCATCAAGGAATGGAGTAAAGTTGAGCAGAAAACGTCATTATCTAATAGGTTCGCAAAACTTTATCCATTGGGCAATGAGGATGCGAAAATTATGGAGTCTGCACCTATAGTTGATGCTTCAATCATGAGACTGGCCCGTCACGTGACTCTGCCAATGGATGACGCAGTCTCCTTTAGTAATCCACTTGATAGAAAAATAGATACTGATATCAAGAAAGCTTTTTTACATTCAGGGGCAGCATGTAGGCCGGCTGTAGCCCTCACCTCTCTTGCTAAGGCCATTAAAGTTTGGGTGGATAACATTGAGACCGCCCTCACCTCAGGTACTGATAGGAATGAGATCATCAAAGCTCTGGATGAACTTAAATGAGCAAGTGACTTTGTAGGGGAGGCGGCGATAGATACAATAAGATCCGCTTCCAGAGCAATGCTATGTAATGTAACAGCAAAGAGAGCTCTTTGGCTTAAACCTTGGTCAGCCGACCAGTCCTCCAGGAACAACTGGTGCAGGATCCCGTTCGATGGAAAGCATCTCTTTGGTCCAGAGATGGATAGTGCAATTGCCAAGGTTACAGGAGGAAGATCGGGTCTATTACCACAAGATAGGAAGTCAAAGCAGTCTCGACAACAGTCAAGTAGAAGACAATCTTCTTCCAGATTTCAGCAGGCCCGTTCTTATAAGCCCGGTAGGAAGTTTAACAAAGACTGGAAAGGTACTCAAGCGTCCTTTCTTAGATCCGGAAAATCTAAACCAACTTCCGGGCTTCCTCAAAATACAAAGCAGTTCTGAGGGTGCGTCCACTCAGACGGCTCAGGTGGGGGCAAGGCTGCGCACCTTCTGGACCGTCTGGGTGGAGTCAATCGAAGATTCCTGGGTCCAAAGAACCATTCACAAAGGACATTCATGGAAATTCAGCAGGCCGATGCCCAAGACAAGATTTGTTCAAACAAACCTACCCCAAGGCAGGCAGAAAAGGCAATTCCTGTTGCAGTATGTGAAGTCCCTAGCCGAAAGCAGTGCTATCATTCCAGTGCCTCAGCAAAAGGAGTTTACAGGAATTTATTCTCCCTTATTCTTGGTCAAGAAGTCGTCAGGAGGATGGCGTCCGGTCTTAGACCTCAAGTTTCTGAACAGCCACATAAAGCTTCGTCATTTCAGGATGGAATCATTACAGACCATAATAAAGGTCATCAGGCAAAACGATTGGATGACGACACTGGACCTCTCGGACGCTTATCTGCATATCCCAATCAGACAGAGCTTCCAGAAATATCTCAGGTTTTCAGTAGACGGGAGTCATTGGCAATTTCAGAGTCTACCATTCGGCCTCTCAACCGCTCCCAGAACTTTCACGAAGGTTCTCCTTCCGGTAATTGCTTCTCTAAGGAGGAGAGGCCTAAGGGTCTTCCACTATCTGGACGACATACTGTTAGTCAGTCAAGACCGGGAAGTCCTGTTGAGTCATCAGAGGCTGTTGATGTCGGAGCTTCAAAAACTAGGGTGGCTAATAAACTTTCCAAAGAGTCAGTTAGTACCGTCACAGGACATGGTCTTCCTGGGGGCCAGATTTATAACAACCCAAAACAAAGTTTGTCTTCCAGACCAGAAAATTATATCAATACAGCAAAGAGTGTCAGCAGTGATACGCAGCAGTCACATATCGGCAAGAACATGTCTGAGTCTGCTGGGGACCTTTTCCTCAGCAATACCAATGGTCAAGTGGGCACACTGGAATTTGCGAACTCTGCAAATATTCTTCCTCAGTCGCTGGAACAAAAGAAACCTGTCACAGAAACTCTGGGTTCCTGTCAAGGTCAAAATTTCCCTGCAACGGTGGATGCAGGAGAAGAACTTAAGATCTTGTCATCAGATTCAGCCTCCTCTTCCAGTGCTGATTACGACAGACGCAAGTCTAGCAGGATGGGGAGCCCATTGTCAGAGCTCTCAGGTACAGCAGAGATGGAGACTTCCGTGTGCACAAGTGCCCTCCAATATCTTGGAACTAAGAGCAGCCTTTCTGGCATTAAAGGCTTTTCAACACCTGATAAGGGGGAAGGCGGTATTGCTTCAAACAGACAATGTTTCGGCAGTCGCCTACATAAGGAGGCAGGGGGGGACAAGAAGTCAATCTCTCCTCGAGGAATCCTCTCACATAATGAGATGGGCTCAAAGATACCTGGATCATCTTTCAGCTATTCATCTTCCAGGTCCTCAGAATCAGTTAGCGGACCAGCTGAGCAGACAGTTTGCCAGTCCGCACGAGTGGACATTGAACAACGAGGTGTTCAGCATGATCATGCAAAGATGGGGTGTTCCCCAGATAGACCTATGTGCTTCAGCAGGGAATTCGAAGTTGCCGAGATTCTTCTCCCGATATTTCCATCCGACTGCAGAGGGGACGGACTGTTTGACAACACAATGGAACTTCCAACTGGGGTATGCGTTCCCTCCATTTCCGCTAATCCTGAGGCTACTACAGAGGCTCTTGCTGGAACCATGCACGATCATTCTTATTGTGCCATACTGGCCTCGGAGACCTTGGTTCACTCTGTTGTTAGAATTGAGTCTGGAGCAACCGATCAACCTTCCTCAAATTCCGGATCTTCTCTGCCAGGGTCCTCTACTATACCCGAATGTCAACAATCTCAATTTAACGGCCTGGAGGTTGAGAGGCAAAAGTTCTTAGCGTTAGGATGTTCTGATAAAGTGACTTCTACACTACTGAAAGCCAGGAAAATTTCTACAAATTCAGCATATCATAGAATTTGGGAAAAGTTTGAGAACTTTGCGAGAGTTAATAAATTTAACTTTCTTGAACCGAAAGTTCAGAATATACTGGCATTTCTTCAGGCAGGCGTAGACTTGCAATTAAGCCTTTCAGCCATAAAAGTTCAGGTATCAGCCCTGTCAGCATTAACCAATCATAAGTGGGCAGAAAACCCTCTGGTCATCCAGTTTGTACAGGCCGTGCAGAAATTGAGGCCTCCTAGAAAGCCATTCTTCCCGCAGTGGGATCTCTGTGTGGTTCTGGAAGTGTTATCAGACGGTCCTTTTCATCCTATAGAAAGTGCTTCTCTCTTAAATCTGACGTTGAAGACTGTCTTTTTGATTGCAATTGCTTCTGCAAAGAGGGTATCTGACCTGCAGGCACTAAGTTGTGCGGAGAACTTCCTGCAATTCTTTCCTGATAGAGTGGTGGTTAGACCAGTACTTCAGCACATTCCAAAGGTGTCATCTGCATTTCATATAAATCAGGAGCTAACTTTGCCAACATTCTTATCAGAACAGGAACATCATCCTTTAGACATCGGCAGGAGTATTAAAGCTTACTTAGACGCTACAAGCTCCTTTAGGTCATCTGACCGTTTGTTCGTGAACATTGTGGGCCCTAATAAGGGTAAACCTGTTACATCTAGGACTTTGGCCAACTGGCTAGTGAGGGTTATTCAACTTTCTTATAAATTGAAAGGTTTACAGATACCTTCAGAGATCCGTGCTCACTCTACAAGAGGCATGGCAGCCTCCTGGGCATCCTTTGCTAAAGTCTCTATGGACACTATTTGTAAGGCAGCAAGCTGGTCCTCACAACATACTTTCTTGAAACACTATCATGTTAATCCAGCAGCACTGACCTCATTGAAATTTGGTGAAGCAGTTTTGTCTACTGTTAAGAAATAAAGTGTTTGTTTATGCATTTTCCCTCCCTCTCTGACTGATTTTGTATATCCCATCAGTATGCCGCCATTTCTTTCCAGGAAACAGGAAAATTGAATACTTACCTTCCAGTAATTTTCCTTTCCTGGAACAGAAGATGGCGGCATACGAACCCACCCTCTCGCCCATTCGAGGACTGATTTTCATGAGAATGGCGGGGGGGCTCTTTTAATTTATATTATGAACTGTCCAATCGGGGTCAGGGGCGGGCCTAACCCATCAGTATGCTGCCATCTTCTATTCCAGGAAAGGAAAATTACCGGAAGGTAAGTATTCAATTTTCCTGTTTTAAGGCATGGAGGACGCCGTCGGCGCCCTACGTGCCAATCCGCCGGGTCCCCCAGCTCATTAGCCCCCTGGGCCGGCACAGGACCCCACGGCCTGGGTCGGGCTCTCATGCCTCTCCTAAAATGGCCGCTTGCTCTGGCCGCGACTGCGCAGTCCGCATAGCTGCGAGTGCGACTGCACAGCTCTAGGGCCAACCCCCCCTGATCCATGCTACCTAGCTCCATCCCCATGAGCGCTGTGGCCTCACTCCTTGTCCTTCTTGCACTATGCATCCCAGTAATCCGTCCAGTCGCACTCCTCTGTGCATACGCAGCCCTTGTTGCGCTCCCAAAGACAGGAACATTCTGTGTCTGCGCAGTAGTACCACAAGCATGCGCAGAAACCTACGACTGGCGCGGCGACTGCACGGATTACCAGGAGTCAAAGCGTCAGAGCAAAGGGGGGTGAAGAAGATGGTAAGGGAGGCCACATTTCTCATGGGGCTGGAGGAATCCCCAGGTCAGTATAAAAGAGGCCCAGTGTACCATCTCAGCAGGGCCGGCCCTATACTTTTTGCCGCCTGAGGCAAATTTAGGAGAAAGTTCCTGCCGCCCCCTCCACCCCCCCGCCCGTCCGTGGGTGCGGGGGGGGGGGGGGGCGCCCGCCGAGCCGGAGGGGTAGCGGGCAGGTCGGGGGTATTGGGCCTAGCGGTGGGGAGGGGGGTCCCCCGATCTGCGCTCCCCTCCAGCTGTAATTAGGAAGCAGCCGCTTGCAGATCGTAAGAGGCAATGGGCGGGGAGGACTCACCTTATCCGCGTTCAATCGTGCGATCCACTGACGTCACTTCCTGCATTGCTGTCCACTTACAGTACAGTGGGCGGCGATGCAGGAAGTGACGTCAGTGGAGCGCTCGCTGGAACGCGGAAAAGGTGAGTCCTCCCCGCCCGTTGCCTCTTACGATCTGCAAGCGGCTGCTTCCTAATTACAGCTGGAGGGGAGCGCAGATCGGGGAACCAAGGCGAGGGGGGGGGGTCCAACCCCCCCCCCTCCCCACCGCTAGGCCCAATACCCCCGACCTGCCCGCTACCCCTCCGGCTTGGCGGCCGGCCCCCCCGGGGCGGGTGCCGCCCCTAGAAGTTTGCCGCCTGAGGCAAATGTTTCACCCCGCCTCATGAGCGGGCCGGCCCTGCATCTCAGGTACACTTTAAAAGATACCAGAGCCATAAGCGTCTCCCTCCTTTGTCACCTAAATTCCCCCCTGCAGCCTCTTCTGTGCAACTGGGTCAGTGAGTAAGTTGCAGGAGTGCGCAGGCACTGGCCCGGCTGCGCAAGTCCTATATCGCACAACCACGGCCAGGAGCAAATGCACAACGTACCCGTGACATGCACATGTGCAACTTGCCTACCTGGAAGGGGGTGCAAGGGGGCAATTAGGTAACACAAAGGAAGGGTCTGGAATAGAAGGGACATGAGAACAATACGTGGCGTGCCTGCTCCCCCTGTTTTTCCAATTCCTTTTGGCTCTGGTATCCTTTCAAGGGTTATTAAAGTATAAGAAATGCAGTTTAATTTATCTGGGGCTACTTACAGCCCCCTATAGTGATCCTGTGCACGCCCTCCAGTCAGCAGTGGTAACCCCCTCAAAGCTGGCTGGTCATCACAGGAACATTCTACTTATGAGCAGAAACGATTTTCCCATACTGCGCATGCACAGAATGCTGCTGTGTATGGGGATGCGATGAGGTGCGTGGCTGGAAGCTTTGATGGGGGTCGCCCCAAAAGGCTAGTGTGGGCACAGGGTGACTGCAGGGGGCAGCAAGAAGCCCCAGGTAAGTTAGAAGGAAGTCTAAAGTAAAAAGAAAAAACAAAACAGTTTAATGAAATCCTGGGTAATTGTAATGAAGCAGTGTCCATACTATTTGTCCAAAATGCAGTCTATGGACACAGACTGTGTCCTCCATTCTCTGCCCCTCACAAATCCGTTCAGCTACAACTTGGTCCAGACTAGGGGGTTGGGGTGTTTGAACTGGTAAAAGTCTGCCCGCATGCGCAGTTCAGGCCGTGTGCATAAAACATATGAGCAATTTATTCAGAATGATGTGTCTGCGCTCCCAGTGGCTTCTTGAGCGGCGTGCTGCACTCATAGCAGCTGCCAGCAGTACATGAGAACTGAACTGTGCATGCAGGGCAAAGACTTCTTCCTTGGGTCAGGGCCTACTTCCGTCCAAGTCCAGTTTGGTTGTCCAGTATGGGCCCAAAAATTTCTGAAGGCGGCCCTGACTATACTACATACACTACACTATACTATAATACATACTACACTATACTTCACACTACACTATACTATACTATACTATACTACATACTACACTATACTTCACTATACTTCACACTACACTATACTATACTACATACTATACTACATACTACATACTTCACTATACTTCACACTACACTATACTATACTACATACTACACTATACTTCACTATACTTCACACTACACTATACTATACTACATACTATACTACATACTACATACTTCACTATACTTCACACTACACTATACTATACTACATACTACACTATACTTCACTATACTTCACACTACACTATACTATACTACATACTATACTACATACTACACTACACTTCACACTGCACTATACTATACTACATACTACACTTTACTGCATACTACACTATACTATACTACATACTACACTATACTATACTACATACTACATTATACTTCACACTACACTATACTATACTACATACTACACTATACTATAATACATACTACACTATACTTCACACTACACTATACTATACTACATACTACATACTACACTATACTTCACTATACTTCACACTACACTATACTATACTACATACTATACTACACTACACTTCACATTGCACTATACTATACTACATACTACACTTTACTGCATACTACACTATACTATACTACATACTACACTATACTATACTACATACTACACTATACTTCACACTACACTATACTTCACACTACACTATACTATACTACATACTACACTATACTATACTACATACTACATTATACTTCACACTACACTATACTATACTACATACTACACTTTACTGCATACTACACTATACTACATACTACATACTACACTATACTTCACTATACTTCACACTACACTATACTATACTACATACTACACTATACTATACTACATACTACACTATACTTCACACTACACTATACTATACTACATACTACACTTTACTGCATACTACACTACACTATACTACATACTACACTATACTTCACACTACACTATACTTCACACTACACTATACTATACTACATACTACACTATACTTCACACTACACTATACTTCACACTACACTATACTATACTTCACACTACACTATACTATACTACATACTACACTATACTATACTACATACTACATTATACTTCACACTACACTATACTATACTACATACTACACTTTACTGCATACTACACTATACTACATACTACATACTACACTATACTTCACTATACTTCACACTACACTATACTATACTACATACTATACTACATACTACACTACACTTCACACTGCACTATACTATACTACATACTACACTTTACTGCATACTACACTATACTATACTACATACTACACTATACTATACTACATACTACACTATACTTCACACTACACTATACTTCACACTACACTATACTATACTTCACACTACACTATACTATACTACATACTACACTATACTATACTACATACTACATTATACTTCACACTACACTATACTATACTACATACTACACTTTACTGCATACTACACTATACTATACTACATACTACACTATACTTCACTATACTTCACACTACACTATACTATACTACATACTACATTATACTTCACACTACACTATACTATACTACATACTACACTTTACTGCATACTACACTATACTATACTACATACTACATACTTCACTATACTTCACACTACACTATACTATACTACTTACTACACTATACTATACTACATACTACACTCTACTATACTACATACTACACTATACTACATACTACACTATACTATACTATACTACACTATACTATACTACATACTACACTATACCTCACACTACACTATACTTCACACTACATTATACTATACTACATATTACAATATATTTCACACTACACTATACTATACTACATACTACACTATACTTCACACTACACTATACTATACTTCACACTACACTATACTGTACTACATACTACACTATACTTCACACTACACTGTACTATACTACATACTACACTGTGCTATACTACATACTACAATATACTATACTACATACTACACAATACTTCACTCTACACTATACTACATACTACACTCTGCTATACTACATACTACACTATACTACATACTACACTGAACTATACTACATACTACATTATACTACATGCTACACTATACTACACTATACTATACTACATACTACACAATACTTCACTCTACACTATACTACATACTACACTGTGCTATACTACATACTACACTATACTACATACTACACTGTGCTATACTACAAACTACATTATACTACATGGTACACTATACTACATACTATACTATACTACATACTACACTATACTATACTACATACTACACTACACTATACTACACTGTGCTATACTACATACTACACTACACTATACTACATACTACACTATACTATATACTACACACTACACTATACTATACTACATACTACACTATACTATACTACACACTACACTATACTATACTACAAACTACAATATACTTCACACTATACTATACTACATACTACACTATACTTCACACTACACTATACTATACTACATACTACACTATACTTCACACTACACAATACTATACTACATACTTCACTGTGCTATACTACATACTACACTATACTTCACACTACACTATACTATACTACATACTACACTATACTACATACTACACTATATTGTACTACATACTACACTATACTTCACACTACACTGTACTACACTACATACTACACTATGCTATACTACATACTACAATATACTATACTACATACTACACAATACTTCACTCTACACTATACTACATACTACACTGTGCTATACTACATACTACACTATACTACATACTACACTGTGCTATACTACAAACTACATTATACTACATGCTACACTATACTATACTACATACTACATACTACACTATACTATACTACATACTACACTATACTTCACACTACACTATACTATACTACACTGTGCTATACTACATACTACACTATACTATACTACATACTACACTATACTATACTATACTACACTATACTATACTACATACTACACTATACCTCACACTACACTATACTATACTACACTGTGCTATGCTACATACTACACTACACTATACTACATACTACACTATACTATACTAAATACTACACTATACTATACTACATACTACACTATACTTCACACTACACTATAGTATACTACACTGTGCTATACTTCACACTACACTCTACTATACTACATACTACATTATACTATACTACATACTACACAATACTTTACACTACACTATACTACATACTACACTGTGCTATACTACATACTACAATATACGACATACTACACTATACTATACTACACTATACTATACTACATACTACACTATACTTCACACTACACTATACTATAGCATACTACATACTACACTGTGCTATACTACATACTACACACAGGGCTGGATTTCTACTTTTCAGAGCCCTAGGCCAACTATTAACAACCGCCCCCACCACCACCGCGCACGCACACACACACACTATATTATGCTACTGCCTTCCATCCTTGCTTCCATGAAGCCCATACAGGTATCGATTTTCTGGAAGAGTCAATCAGTTATCGAATCTGCAGGGGGTTGATTTTCCAGATTATTTCTTTTAGAATGCTTTTTGATCAATTTTGACCTAAAATTGATCGAAAGTATTGATCAAACTAGATTTAATATTTAACATTAACTGGCCTGATGTGGTGGTTTATCTGCGGCGCAAAGCATTGCACTGGATAGAACAGTGTAATGCTGCGATTCAATCAATTTCCAATTGATGTCCTGCTGGAATTTATTGAAAGTCTTTGTACTGTGTGTGGTAGGAATCAATTCCACTCTGATTCGAGTAAAATCGATTGTTCTGCCACATTGCAGGCTCATCTGTCAGGACAACGCAAATTCTCACTTCCTCCTGTGTCTGGCATGTTTTTGAATAGTGATGTCAGTACAAGATGCGGCAGTAGTACAGGCGCTCCAGTGGCAATGAAGAAAGCTGGACACAGGAGAAGGTGAAGGAGTTGCACCAGTGTGAAAGGTGTGCTGCATCCACACACTTACCACAGGCTTGGGGGTAGGGCACATACACTTGTAAGGGATACTGGTTAGGAGTCTATTGGTCGTCAACGATACCGCCATGCGCACCCAATTGGGCTCTTTCGACTCTTACGATTTTTCCAGCATGCCAGATTGGTTGATTCAGCTGGAAACCAATGGAAATTTTCAATTGGGTGACTGACTGTGCTGTGGCATCAATCTCAGCCAGATTCGATCATCATGATTGAATTGGCAGGGATATTGATGCCAAAAAAAAGTAATGTGTATGGACATTTCAATCATACAGACATTCAAGCAAGCTGAGATAGACAGAGCAGTCAGTAGCAGCCCTCATCCCCAGCAAGTCAGTCATCTTATCTAAATTGCACCTGAGTGCAGACAGGCAGTGTTTATTCGTTCTCCCTCTGTCCCCATATCACTCACCCCAGCTGATGTTTGTGTGGAAATCTCCAAATGGTGGAAGCCAGTTTGATCGGAGGGAGGAAGAAGTTTACATTTGATTCTCCCGGCAGTAGAGGAATTTGTGCGTGAAGCAGGCAGCCCGGAGACAAAGGGGGGTGGGGTGGGTTAACTTGTGACAGCCAGGAACACAGAGCCCTGCCCTGCAAGATCATCTCTGTGCTGCCGTTGCTCTGGTCCTCTCCTTCATGACCCCAATGGCCCAGCAGGGAAGTCGGATGGGACGGCGTGAGGCATGCAGTGGAGGACAGTCAGCCAGCTGCCACCAAGCAACATATGTAAGTTGTCTGCTGGTTTGTGTGCACTGGCTGCCTCCGGGGCATGATCGCTTCCTTCTTCCTGTGCCCCACCGGGATCTTTTATCCCCCGACTACCGTCGCTACCACATGTCACATGCCAGACCCAGCCATCCAGCTTGCCCGCGGCTGTCTGTAAACTTAATGCCGGGTGGCTGCAGATGGACTGGGTCTGGCTGCTGTCACTGCAGAGTGTTTGCTGGCAGAGGAGGAGAGTGCAGGCTGCCTGCAGCTGGCGGCTACCAGCAGAAATGATAGCGCGGTCCAGTGCTTTGATTGTGCTAGTTCCTCACACTTTACTACTGGACAGCCACCCTAAACAAGGTCCTTTTCTGGCGCCCTAGGCCAGTGCCTAAGCGGCCTTGCCAGAAATCCGGCCCTGACTACACTATACTATATACTACACACTACACTATACTATACTACATACTACACTATACTATACTATACTACACTATACTACATACTACACTATACTATACTACATACTACACTGTGCTATACTACATACTACACTATACTATACTACACTACACTATACTACATACTATACTATACTACACTATACTATACTACATACTACACGATACTTCACACTACACTACACTATACTACCTACTACACTGTGCTATACTACATACTACACTATACTATACTACACTATACTATACTACATACTACACTATACTTCACACTATACTATACTACATACTACAATGTACTTCACACTACACTATTCTATACTACATACTACACTATACTTCACACTACACTATACTATACTACATACTACACTGTACTATACTACATACTACACTATACTATACTATACTACACTACACTATACTATACTACACACTACATTATACTTCACACTACACTACACTATACTACATACTACACTATACTATACTACACTATACTATACTACATACTACACTATACTATACTACACTATACTACATACTACACTATACTATACTACATACTACACTATACTATATACTACGCACTACACTATACTATACAACATACTACACTATACTATACTATACTATACTACATACTACACTATACTATACTACATACTACACTATACTATATACTACACACTACACTATACTATACAACATACTACACTATACTATACTATACTACACTATACTACATACTACACTATACTATACTACATACTACACTATACTATATACTACACACTACACTATACTATACAACATACTACACTATACTATACTACACTACACTATACTACATACTACACTATACTATACTACATACTACACGATACTTCACACTATACTACATACTACACTGTGATATACTACATACTACACTATGCTACATACTACACAATACTACATACTACACTACACTATACTACATACTACACTATACTTCACACTACACTATACTATATTACATACTAGTACTACACTATACTATACTACATACTACACTATACTATACTACATACTACACTATACTATATACTACATACTACACTATACTATACTATACTGCACACTACACTATACTATATACTACATACTACACGGTGCTATACTACATACTACACTATACTATACTACATACTACACTATACTATATACTACATACTACACTATACTATACTATACTACACTATACTGCACACTACACTATACTATATACTACATACTACACTATACTATACTACACTATACACTACACTATACTACATACTACACTACACTATACTACATACTACACTGTGCTATACTACATCCTCACTATACTACATGACTGGTGTACTATACGATACACAGACACCACAGCAACACCACAAACAACAACAGCAAAAATGCAGGATCAGTCCTGAAAATGACTTTTGGAGTCCCTAGCTGGTGAACTACAAGGAGCAGAACACCTATGAAAGCTGTACTGGATCACACTGCTATCTCTCCACCCCTCAATCAACAGCACAGCTCTCCCTACACTGACTTCAGGCAGACTCTAATTGGCTGCCAGGTTTGCCTCTTTTATTTTTTTTTGGGGGGGGGGGGGGGCTGAATAGTAAAAATGCTTATTTGACTGTCCTGTGCCACCTGACTTGAAGGGACCCCCTGAGCATAAGGCATAGAAAGCAAATCTGAACTTGCCTGGGGCAAGTGCATCCCATCCCTGCACCAGGCTCAGTCCCGTGCCAGTCGCCATAAGCATTATGCACGGTTCTCAAAAGACAAAACCCTGCATGCACAAGACGCTTACAGTAATGGGTGCATGATGGAGCTGGTGCTTGGATAGGCCACGCATGCCCAGTTACATGACTACGGCAGAAGCTGAGCACCTAACAGAGCCACCAGCAGGACCACAGAGGGGAACGCCAATGGACCTTCCTGGAGGAAGCTACAGGTAAGTTCAGATTTGTTTTCTATGTCGCTGCTCGGGTCACTTTAAGGGTAAAGGGTCAAAATATGGCTCCCCGTTAAAGTATAGAGCAAAAGCAAAATTCACATAACACTGCAAATGTCGAATGAACGTTGTCCACGGTGACCTGTCCACCAACGCCAACCACGGGCCACCTCTGATAGTGACTACTGCCAACCTTTCAGTGGTCTTCAATCTGCTCTGTAGCAAATGTGCAAGTGATAAATTCATGGGCAACAACAATAATAATATTCCAAATTCAACCCACTGCCTGTCAGAGCCATTTCATTTATTTCTGTCATTCTGTTATGTCGGAAATGTTTTGCAGATTCTCCTGGAACAACTATCGGCAAGTCTTGGCGTTCATCTATACTGTTGTTGTGATTAACACTTCTACAGCTCTTCTGCCTAATATTACTCTGGGTTATCACGTATGGAACACCTGTGCGGACCCGATCCACACCGTAGGTCGTACTCTGCAGATATTAACTGGGCCAACATTGAATACTCCTAATTACAAATGTACGAAACACCATAACGTTGGAACCTTTTTTGGTGAGTCTGGCTATGAGACAACCTGTGCCATGGCCGAGATCCTCAGCCTGTACGGATATACCCATGTGAGTATATTCCATCAACTCTGATATCAGATTTTTGAAGGATACCCGAGGTGACATGTGACATGATGAGATAGACATGGGTATGTACAGTGCCTAGCACACTAATAACTATGCTGTGTTCCCTTTTTCTCTCTCCCTGCTTGAATGAGTTACAAATCAGGTATGTAAGTGGCTGACTCAGTCCTGACTCCTGTCCTGACAGTCCTGACTGGACTGGACAGTCCTCACTGATAAGAAATCCCAACTATAAAACACTTTCGTAGCAGAAAATGGCTTCTGAGAAAGAGAAAAAAGGGTCAATAAATCATAGATTTTAGCTCTGGCATACTTTAATGAATGTGTCATTGAGCAAAAACAATAAAAGAGTTAAAACTTAAAAAGTAGATTTAAACATAAAATAAAACTGTGGGATATCTTAAAAAAGTCATTTTTTAGGAGAAGGAAGTTTGATACAATTGTTTATTTTATCAGTTTATTTTCACCTTAAGTGTCCGTTAAGGTAAAGTTAATTTGCTTCACAAATTAAAACCTCAAATTAACAGTTATACCCCCCCTCGTCCCCCCCCACACACACACACACACACACACCACACACACACACCACACACACACACCACACACACACACACACACACACACACACACACACACAACATATCTCTATAGCTCTCTCTCTCTCTCACAATTCCTCCTGACTTCTCAGAGTTATTGACCTATATAAGTATACATGTAACTTCAAAATAAATCCAAGCTCCTTGATCGAGGGAAATTCAGCCATACCATCCTTCTCCACTCCAGATCAGTCGGGGGTGTCTGGTCTTACCAGTGTATTATAATACGCTTCCTTGCGACAGTAATGAAAGGAACACTATCGATCAAAGTATTTTTTTTTTTTTGTAATTAAGATAGGAATAGTTTGGGAAGTGCTCCTAAGTACTGCTGTATACATTTGAATTCCCATCTCTTTGTTTACTGTTATCAAATTCCTTTCACAATTTTCGGACGGAGAAAGGCTGAGCAAGGTGACGGAACAATGTATCATGGGGGGGGGGAATCCCTCTCCTTACATCTCTTAACCCTGTATGTGAGAAAACTCTCACTAGCTGAACTGCAGCTGCTTGTGTCTCTGAATGAGCTGCCTGCTATAAGGGACTCACATGTCATCAGTTCCAGTGTCGGCGGGGATGGGTCAAGCAGCGGACTTCTTCGGCCATGAGCTTCCTCTTCTGAAGCTCCCAGCAGCATCCCCAGCACCCCTGTGGTGGGCAGTGAACAGGCGCGTCCCGTCCATCCCTTTAAACAGGTGCGTGCGTCTCAGAGCCGATTTTATGCTCTGAGACGCAAGCGCTCGTAGCGTCAGTTGATAAGTTTAGATCAGCTGACGCATAGGTAGGGATTCTAGTATCTGATTGGTTGCTTTGGGTGGGCTGGCCGCTGATTGGGTGGCTAAGTGTATTTTAGCAGTGTTGTTTCACTTGCTCACTGCCCGTGATAGCAATCATTAGGCTGGTGCTGGGCATTCTGTCACTCTGTGATATTATTGCTTGTTTATTAGTCTAGTTGCTCTGATAGATATATATGCAGTGTTTGCAATATATCTATCTATCCTTTAGACTAGTGTTTGTTATTTTCCTGATATTATCACGCTGGTACGTGATGAGGCAAGGTACAGGTGAATGCACAAGGTCAGAGATATCGAAGTACAAAGTCACAAGGCAGAAACATAGTCAGTAACTTAGCAGGGTCATACACAAGTCAGATGTCAGTCGTGTTGTAAGGATCAGGCAATAAACGTAGTCAGGGACAGGCTGAGTCGTACACGTGTATCAGATGGCAATGGTAAAGTAGGGCTAGACAGAGGCGAGGTCAAGAGGCAGACAAAAGGTCGGTACACAGATAATACAATAGATGTTACTTCAATAATATCACGAGGATATTATGAATAAATTAAAATATATATAACTACAAAATAACACTGACTGACTGGAGTATATATATATTATGCTGTGCATAATATATATCTTCCAGAAACACACTAGCTTGGCCAAGAACCAGCGAACTGATTAGTATCAAGGCCAGTGAGCAAATGAAGCTCTGGCCTTAAATACACCATAAGCAATTCCCAATACCACTCCACAGGTGATGTCAGCTGATGACATCACCTTAGATCCGCCTCTTCAGCCTGTAAAGGCCGCTCTGACTCACGCATCTGGCTGAACTGCGCACGCACGTGCCCTGAGTCACCACCGAAGAGACTCCGGCGATGCCTTCCAAAAATGTCGGCACGGAAGACCCGCCAGAAGACTCCAGCGCAGAAGTCCCGCCACTCACCCGGACCACGCAGCGGGACCTGCCGCTGGATGGTAAGGATATTATAGATATATTGTGTATGACTTTTGCTACTCCTTGACATCGATTCTGTCTCAACCCCTTGTACCTCAGCCATCTGACCACTTGTGTATGACCCCCTCCTGTCAACATCCAAGCCTTTTGCCTCAGCCTATTGTACTGCAGCCATCTGATATTCCGTGTATGACCTCAGCTTGTTAAACGACCTAGCATTTGTCTCAGCCTATTGTATCACAGCCATCTAATCTCTCGTGTATGACCTTAGCTTACGTTTTTGACTACGATTTATCTGAGCCATAGTATATACTCCTCATACCTAGCGTAATACCTGCAGAGCAGAGGAAATGTATCTTGTTTGTAATTGTGTGTGAAACCTGAAACACAAGGCTTTTCATATAACTCTGTAGTCTGACATGCAAAGAACAGCACTGGCCGTGTCACATACCTTACGAAACACAAACTCACCTTTGCCAATGAATTTTTCCAAATGCAGCTACAACCTACACACAATGAATTACAGCTTTTGGCTCTGATACTTAACATGAAAAGTAGGAAAATGTTTACACTGCTACTTAGACATTATTTGTACATTGTCATTTCAGAACACTTGGTTTTCTATAGCGTTGCTTTAACCACTTGAGGACCCAGCCTTTACCCCTCCTTAAGGACCAGCGCTGTTTTTATGATCTGTGCTGGGTGGGCTCTGCTGCCCCCAGCACAGATCAGGTTGCAGGCAGAGCGATCAGATCGCCCACCGTTTTTCCCCCCTAGGGGGATGATGTGCTGGGGGGGTCTGATCGCTCCTGCCTGCCTGAGGTTTGTGGGGGGGGGCATCTCAAAGCCCCCCTCCGCAGTGAAATTCCCCCCTCCCACTCCTACCTGTCCCCCTGGTGATCGGGGCTGCACAGAACGCTATCCGTCCTGTGCAGCCTGTGACAGGATGTCCTCTGTCACATGGCGATGATCCCCGGCCGCTGATTGGCCGGGGATGGCCGATCTGCCTTACGGCACTGCTGCGCAGCAGCGCCGTTCAATGTAAACAAAGGAGACAAACGTCTCCTGCGTTTTCATTTAGTCTGCGAGCCGCGATCAGCAGCTCGCAGGCTATTCACGGAGACCCGCTCCGTGATCTAACAGGAAACGGCCGCTCGCGCGAGCGGCCTTTCCTGATAAATTAGGGAGGCACCTGGCGACGCAGATGTGCATCGCTGGTCCCCCAGCTACCACTTTGCCACCGCACGGAATGAGTGTGCGGTTGGCAAGTGGTTAATGATCTTAAAATAAGCGAATCTGTATGTCTGCTAATTATATCTTCTACCAGCTGAAGAGCCGCTGTTGCCTGGGGATGTATTTGGTTGTTGTTGGTTCCAACTACGTTTTCTAACCGTAACGCACCGGGGCCCAGATGCAATTCACTTTTTCACCTGAGTTTTCTCCCAGGAGATATCTTCACACCTTGTAAATAAAATGCCTTTACAAACACCAGCAAGCAAGAAAATACATTATTTTGACAGCACTTTTTTACCGACTTTCTGGTAATTCTTTTTATTGCAAAGTACTAAAACCTTATTTTAAACCAAAGATAAAAAATTAACTCCTAGGAGAAAACTCAGGAGAAAAAGTGAATTGCATCTGGGCCTGTAACTCAATGCCCAAGTTAGTGTGCTTTGGGGTCCTTGGCATCAATAATGTGAGAATAGAAGCGGTGTATATTTCCCATTGAAATCAAGCAAACAAATTGATTGGCTTTTGTGGCTCCGCCCATTCTCTTCATTTGTACTGCACCCAATGACCGATTGTAGCAGGCTTGAGGACGCTGCTATTAACAGTGTAAGAATGGCAGCAATTGAAATATTTCCCTTGAAAATCAATAGGTGAATTTTGATTGGTTGTTGAAAGGCTCCACCCATTCTCCTGAATATCCTGAGCAACTGACCAACTGTGCAAAGTTTGAGAACCCTACCATTAACAGTGTAAGAATGGCTGCAGTTTACATTTTCCCGGTGAAGTTTGTATTTGTCTCCGCCCACTGATGTCCTGACATTGTTCAGGTATGTATTTGGCTGGTGTTGGCTGCGGCTGCTTTTTCTAACACTAACACACAATTACACAACTACTAAATGACCAAGTTTGTGAGCTTTGTGGTCTTTGGCATCAATAATTTGCATTGAAATGAAACACATCTGATTGGATGTGGCTCCACCCCCTTTTCTGAATTTGAACCCCAGTCACCCAGTGACCAATTGTGCAAAGTTTGAGAACCCTACCATTAACGGTGTAAGAATGGCTGCAGTTTACATTTTCTCAATGAAATTTGTATTAGCTCCGCCCACTGATGCCCCGGCATTGCCCGGGTATGTGTTGGCTCCGCCCACTTTTCTAACCCTAACACACAATTACTCAATGACCTAGTTTGTGAGCTTTGCGGTCTTTGGCATCAATTATTTGCATTTAAATGAAACAAACCTAATTGACTATTTGTGTCTCCACCCCCTGTTCTGAATTTGAACCCTAGTCACCCAATGGCCAACTGTACCAGGTTTGAGGCTTGTGCCATTGTCAGTGCAAGAATGGCAGCAATGAAATATTCCCCTTAAAATCAATAGGTGAATTTTGATTGGCTTGTGTAGGCTCCACCCACTTCTCTGAATATTAATCCGAGTCACCCAGTGACCAACTGTGCAAAGTTTGAGAACCCTCCCATTAACAGTGTAAGAATGGCTGCAGTTTACATTTTCCAGTGAAATTTGTATTTGTCTCCGCCCCCTTTTTGGTTATGGGAATAAAAAGTATCCTATACTTTATTCCAGGTAATGTACTATGTGTGTGCCAAATTTCATTCAAATCCGTTCAGCCATTTTTGCGTGATCGAGTAACAAACATCCAAATATCCAAACATCCGAACTTTACCATTTATAACTAGGTAATGCCCAGTGATGTTGATTCAGGGATTTTATCTGATTGCCATCTGGAGTCGGGAAGGAAATTTTTCCCTTTTGGGGCTAATTGGACCATGCCTTGTAAGGGTGTTTCGCCTTCCACTGGATCAACAGGGGTATGTGAGGGAGCAGGCTGGTGTTGTACTTTGTTCTCTGTTTGAACTCGATGGACATATGTCTTTTTTCAACCCAAATTACTATGTAACTAAATACATATATATATATATATATATATATATATATATATATATATACAGTATATATATCCTACTAATATAATAAATGGGAAAGTTCGGATGTTTGGATATTTGGATGTTTGGATGTTTGGATGTTTGTTACTCGATCACGCAAACATGGCTGAACGGATTTGAATGAAATTTGGCACACACATAGTACATTACCTGGAATAAAGTATAGGATACTTCTTATTCCCATAACCAAAAAGTGGGCGGAGACAAATACAAATTAACTGGGAAAATGTAAACTGCAGCCATTCTTACACTGTTAATGGCAGGGTTCTCAAACTTTGCACAGTTGGTCGTTGGGTGACTGGGATTAATATTCAGAAAGGTGGGTGGAGTCTATAAAAGCCAATCAAAATTAACCTATTGATTTTCAAGGGGAATATTTACATTACTGCCATTCTTGCACTGTTAATGGCACAAGACTCAAACCTGGTACAGTTGATCATTGGGTGACTGGGGTTCAATTTCAGAAAGGGGGTGGAGCCACAAACAGCCAATTACATTTGTTTCATTCCAATGCAAATTATTGATGCCAAACACTGCAAAGCTCACAAACTTGGTAATTGAGTAATTGATTAATTGTGCGTTAAGGTTAGAACAGTGGGCACAGCCAACACCAGCCAAATACATAAGCGGGCAATGCCGGGTCATAAGTGGGCAGAGACAAATACAAATTTTACTGGGAAAATGTAAACTGCAGCCATTCTTACACTGTGTAACGATTGGTGTCAGCACACAGAGAGAATCTGATTATTGATGATCTGCAGTATCACCAAGAATGCAGATATATTACTTACCTCTGGACACCTATGGGTATGTAAGTGTTTGGTGTAACAGTAGTACTTTGAGTAATGCACCTGCTGGGCAGGTGATATTAGGCAGTAAAGGAATACTGCTCTGAGAGCACAGGAACCTTCCAGCAGCCTGAGACTCTCCAAGGGGTGGAATCAGGCTGGAGACAGGAAGGGCCAGAGAGTGAGTGACACCTGAAGGTGGATGTCACTATCTGATCTGGAGACTATCTCTTAAGGGGAGAGATAGCTCTCGAGGTCGGACACGCCTGGTCGGTAACACACGGACAGATAAAGTACAAAGACAGAAGGCTGATTCGGTATCCAAGGCAAGCAGGGTCTGGCAACGGAATATCCAATATGCCAGGTACCGAATCAGAGGACAGAGGAGTAGTCAAGAAAGCAAGAAGTCATAACAGATATCAAACAATGCCTAGTCTGGGTGTGAGGTCCATGGTCTCTCCACCCTGGAACTAGTCTGAAGTATAACAAAATGATCGCACAAGTTCCCTAGTCTTGGGTGCGAGGTCCGTGGTCTCAGCACCCTGGAACTAGTCTGATGTATCACACAAATGATAATACAGTTCCCTAGTCTGGGTGCGAGGTCCGTGATCTCAGCACCCTGGAACTAGTCTGGAGTATAACACAAATGATAATACAGTTCCCTAGTCTGAGTGCGAGGTCCGTGGTCTCAGCACCCTGGAACTAGTCTGGAGAATAACACAAATGATAATACAGTTCCCTAGTCTGAGTGTGAGGTCCGTGGTATCAGCACCCTGGAACTAGTCTGGAGTATAACACAAATGATAATACAGTTCCCTAGTCTGGGTGTGAGGTCCTTGGTCTCTGCACCCCGGAACTAGCTAAAGCATAAACAGAATAACAGTTCAAGTAATCTGGCTCAGTGTGAATTCCCAGGTCCACCTGGTTCAAACACACTGTTGGATCTGACTAAGGTCTGAGTGCTTCCACGTAGTGTTCGCAACGGCAGACAACTTGCAACTGGCCAGCAGTAACTATATATGGAGTAGTGCTCTCCAGCACCACCCCTAATTGATCAACCAATAGTATCCAGCTCTGGAGTCAGCTGATCGGCGTGATCAGCTGACTCTCTCTGCCCAGTATAAGAATTCTGCCTCTCAGCGCGCGCGTGCGTATTCCTAAGCCTGTGTGCACTAACAGACTCAGCCACACCAGACACACACTGCCGCGTGCAAACCGCCGCGCTGGACGCGGAACCAGCCGCCTTACTGTTGTTGCATGCGCGGGCTTTTCCGCGTTCTGCCCTGCTACCAGACACACGCTTCCGCGTGCAAACCACCGCATTGGACGCGGAATCAGCCGCCTCAGTAGCACATGCGGCGGCTTTTCCGCGTTCTCTCACAGTAACCCCCCCCCCCCGAGGAGTGGATTCCGGACATCTCCTGCCCGTCTTCTCAGGATGCAAGTTATGGAACTCCCTTTTCAAGTCCTCTGCGTGCATGCGGCATTCTGATACCCAAGTTCTCTCCTCAATACCATACCCCTTCCAGTGTACCAAATACTACACGGAGTTCTGCACAAGCCGGGAGTCTAGAATCTTCTCAATTTCATACTCTGGTTGGTCATCAATCAACACAGGGGGGGGGGGGGGAGCGGAATCCACTTGTACTGCCGGCTTGAGTAAGGACACATGGATGGAATGATCTCACACCTCGAATGCTGGTGGGGAGATCAATGGCATAAGTGACATCATTGATTTTCCTGGTCACTGGAAACGGACCCACAAATCTGGGACCTAACTTGGGAGACAGTTACTTCAGAGCCAAATGTCGTGTGGACACCCAGACCAAGTCACCTGGAAGGAATTCCCACTCTGTGGAACACCTTTTATCAGCCTGTTTCTTCTGACTCTGAAAGGCCCTCCTCAAATTTCTTTCTACCATTCCCCAAGTCTGCTTCAAGGACCTCTGCTAATCCTCCAGGGCTGGAAACGGAGTGGCAGCCACTGGTAATGGGGTGAACTTAGGTGACCTTCCTGTCACCACCTGGAATGGGGAAAACCTGAGGAGGAGCTCTTCAAGTTGTTGTGTGCAAATTCTGCAAATGGCAGGAATTTGACCCAGTCGGTCTGAACATCTGCCACATAACACCTCAGAAACTGTTCCAGAGACTGATTGGTTCTCTCAGTCCGGCCATTGGTCTGTGGGTGGTAGCCTGATGAAAAAGATAGTTCCATGTCTAACTGATGGCAGAATGCCCTCCAAAACTTAGAAATAAATTGGACTCCCCGATCTGACACAGTGGCGTTCCTACCATAGGGCGGCATGGGGCGCCCCGCACCGGGTGTCGGGTGCCCCAGGGGGTGTCACCAAGGCCTCCCACAGAGGCCTGGGCACTATGCAGGCAGGACAGGAGGGGGAAGCAACCCGGAAAGGAGGGGTGGCGGGGAAAGCGGCGGGGAGGGGGGCCGGACCCCCCACCTCCCTCACCTGGGCTGGGTCCCCTCCTTCTGGCGCTTCCCCCTCCTAATTAGCAGCAGCTTGATGAGCGGGCAGGAGCGGGCCTTACTCACCTACTTCCTGCGTTCCAGGCGATGGCGCATAGCGTCATCGTCACCTGACGCTGGTCTCCACCTTCTCCACCGCCCACTGTGCTTCCTGATTTGCGGAAGCACAGTGAGCGACAGAGAGACCAGCGTCACGTGAGGATAACGTTATGCGCCATCGCCTGGAGCAGGTGAGTAAGTCCTCCCCGCCCGCTTCGCTAAGCTGCTGGCTGCTGCTAATTAGGAGGGGGAAGCGCCGGAAGGAGGGGACCCCGCCACCCCACCTTCCAAGCTTCCCTCATACCGGGGGCACCTTGGCTACACCGGGGGCCACTATGCTACACCGGGGGCCACTATGCTACACCGGGGGGCACCTATGCTACACCGGGGGCACCTATGCTACACCGGGGGCCACTATGCTACACCGGGGGCCACTATGTGTACACCGGGGGCCACTATGCTACACCGGGGGCCACTATGCTACACCGGGGGCCACTATGCTACACTGGGGGCCACTATGCTACACTGGGGGCCACTATGCTACACTGGGGGCCACTATGCTCCACTGGGGGTCACTATGCTACACTGGGGGTCACTATGCTACACTGGGGGCCACTATGCTACACTGGGGGCCACTATGCTACACTGGGGGCCACTATGCTACACTGGGGGCCACTATGCTACACTGGGGGCACCTATGCTACACTGGGGGCCACTATGCTACACTGGGGGCCACTATGCTACACTGGGGGCCCCTATGCTACACTGGGGGCCCCTATGCTACACTGGGGGCACCTATGCTACACTGGGGGCACCTATGCTACACTGGGGCCACTATGCTACACTGGGGCCACTATGCTACACTAAACTATACTGGGGCCACTATGCTATACTGGGGCAACTATACTAGCTATACTGGGGCAGTGGCGGTGCCAGGGGGGTGGTTTGGGTGCTGAAGCACCCCCAGCGTGAACTGCTATTCGGCGTCTAATAGACGCTGTGTCAGTTCACTGACAGCAGCAGCCCGCAGCTCCAACAGCGGCAGAGCAGGGCTACAGTAAAATGGCGTCCGAAGCCCTGCTCTGGAGACGGAGTCTGCAATGCAGGGCTTCGAGCGCCATTTTCCCGTAGCCCTGCTCTCAGCGCGGGAGTTTCAGTTGCTGGCTGGCTGCAGAGGATCGTGAGAGCTGCGCGCCGGACGGAGGCCGGGACAGGAGGTCTGCTGCTGCTTCAGGTGAGTAAACTTTTATTTAATTTATATTAGCAGGTGTATCGACTGTTCTGGCCAGGTCTGCTACATGATTGAAGTGTTTTCTGGCCAGGTTGGCCACATGATTGCATATATTTTCTGGGCAAATCTGCCAACATGATTGCATGTATTTTCTGGGCAAATCTGCCGACATGATTGCATGTATTTTCTGGGCAAATCTGCCGACATGATTGCATGTATTTTCTGGGCAAATCTGCCGACATGATTGCATGTATTTTCTGGGCAAATCTGCCGACATGATTGCATGTATTTTCTGGGCAAATCTGCCGACATGATTGCATGTATTTTCTGGGCAAATCTGCCGACATGATTGCATGTATTTTCAGGGCAAATCTGCCGACATGATTGCATGTATTTTCTGGGCAAATCTGCCGACATGATTGCATGTATTTTCTGGGCAAATCTGCCGACATGATTGCATGTATTTTCTGGGCAAATCTGCCGACATGATGGAACGTGTTTTTTGGGCAAATCTGCCGACATGATTGAACGTGTTTTTTGGGCAAATCTGCCGACATGATTGAACGTGTTTTTTGGGCAAATCTGCCAACATGATTGAACGTGTTTTTTGGGCAAATCTGCCGACATGATTGAACTATTTTCTGGTCAAATCTGTTCACATTACGTGTATTTTCTTGAGAAAACCTGAACAATTATGTGAATTTTCTGGGGAAAGGCCCACTGTCTTTGTGTTGCACTTTTAAGGGGAACCCGAGGTGAGAATAATATTGGGCTGCAATATTTATCTCCTTTTAAGCAATACCAGCTGCCTGGCTGCTGTGCTGGTCCTCTGCATCTAATTCTTTCAACCATAGACCCTGAATAAGCATGCAGCAGGTCAGGGGTTTCTGACAATATTGTCAGAACTGACAAGATTAGCTGCATGATTGTTTCTGGTGTAATTCAGTTCACTACTGCAGCCAAATAGATCAGCAGGGCTGCCTATTGTTTAAAAGGAAATGAATATGGCAGCCTCCATATCACTCTTATCCCGGGGTCACTTTAAATTAGTTAGCTCTGCCCTCATCCGGTCATGGCCACGCCCATTTTTCGCCGCGGCGCGCAATGCGCGCCGCATGTTATAGCCGCACCCATTTTTTGTTAGCTATACTGGTGCCACTATACTATACTAAGGACAACTTTAGGGGGGGGGAGCGAGCCTACACCTGGCATTACCCGCCGTGTCACGTTTAGCATGCCACATTTGCTGTTTTTTGGTTTTTTTATGGGGGGGGGGGGGGTGTCTTTTTAATACCCAGCACCGGGTGTCAAATGCCCTAGGTACGCCACTGATCTGACACAATATTTTTTACGGAATACCATGCAGCCGGAAAATATGTTGGATGAAGAGATCGGCCAACTCCTGGGCTGAGGGGGGTCCTTTCAGGGGGACAAAATGGGCCATCTTGCTGAAACGATCGACTACACCCAAATGACCATCATGCCCTCAGACCTGGGGAGTTCGCCCACAAAATCCATGGACAGATGGGTCCATGGCTCACTCGGGACTGGCAATGATTGCAATGTCCCAACAGGTGCCTGACGGGAGGGTTTGCTTCTAGCACACACTGCACATTCTCTTACATACTCTTTGCAGTCAGTTGCCAATGACGGCCACCAGGCACACCTCGCCACGAGGTCCTGAGTTCTGGTGGCCCCGGGATGCCCAGCATTCTTGTGAGAATGAAACAGCTGCAATATTTGTAGACGAAAAGGCAATGGTACAAACATGACCCCTTCAGGCTTCCCCTCTGGTACATCCTGTTGGAACGGACCCAACGTTTCTGTCCAGTCCCTCCAGGTCTCAGTGGCGGCCAGAACCACTTTCTGAGGAAGAATGGTTTCTGGGTCTGAGGGCTGTGCTGTCTCGGGCTCGAAACATCTGGACAAGGCATCAGCTTTAATGTTCTTACTACCAGGGGTATACGTGATTACAAATCTGAATCTCGAGAAAAATAATGACCACCGGGCCTGTCGGGGGCTAAGTCTCTTAGTGCCCTCAATGTACTCCAAATTCTTGTGGTCAGTATAGACAGTAATGGTATGTTCTGCACCCTCTAGCCAATGTCGCCATTCCTCGAAGGCCAACTTAATGGCTAGAAGTTCCCTATTGCCTATATCGTAGTTCTTCTCTGCGGGTGAAAACCTACCTGAAAAATAGGCACAGGGGTGTAATTTTCCCTGCAACCCAGAACGCTGAGACAGCACAGCCCCTACCCCTACCTCTGGGGCATCTACCTCCACGATAAAGGGGAAGGTGGTGTCGACATGTCTCAAAATGGGTGCAGTACAGAACAATTTCTTCAGAGTGGAGAAAGCAGCATGGGCCTCAGGGGACCAGTGATGAGTATCTGCCCCTTTCTTTGTGAGACTGGTGAGAGGTGAGATCACCGTAGAGTACCCCTTTATGAACCTCCTATAGTAGTTGGTGAACCCCAGGAACCTCTGGAGAGTCTTCAGTCCCACAGGTTGGGGCCACTCCAAAACAGCTGAAACCTTTCCAGGGTCCATAGAGAGGCCAGAGGTTGAAATTATGTACCCCAGAAAGGCAACAGAGGTCACTTCGAAAATGCATTTCTCCAGCTTAGCGTACAGCATATTTTGTCTCAACTTCCGTAACACAAACTTAACATGATCTCTGTGCTCTGAGAGGTTGGACGAGAAAATTAGTATGTCGTCTAAGTATACTTAGACAAATTTGCTAGTGGCGCATGGCAGCAGCGCATAACTGTGGACCCCGGTGGTGGGAACACAGACAGGCAGGAGGATAAATTCAGCAGGAGGAGGAGGAGTGATGAATGGCAGCAGGCAATGTATTCTGTGGACCCTGGCAGTGGGAACACAGACAGCAGGAGGATAAATACAGCAGCAGCAGAAGCAGGAGGAAGAGTGAGGTGTGGCAGCAGGCAATGTAACGGGGCCATGGTACTTAGCATTGGTACCACGGCTGTATATAAAGACACCAAGATCAGGAGGTTCCGGACAGCAGTCGTGGAGCCCACATTGTGTTCAATGCACAACTGGGACAGCACAGTTTTCAACCCAGACACCTCAGAATTTTTTTTTCAACAGTGTATAGCTATTGTAGTGGTGTAATAGCTAGTGGCGCATGGCAGCAGCGCATAATTCTGTGGACCCTGGCAGTGGGAACACAGACAGGCAGGAGGATAAATACAGCAGCAGCAGAAGCAGGAGAAGGAGTGACATGTGGCAGCAGGCAATGTATTCTGTGGACCCTGGCGGTGGGAACACAGACAGCAGGAGGATAAATACAGCAGCAGCAGAAGCAGGAGGAGGAGGAGTGAGTGTCAGCAGGCAATGTAACGGGGCCATGGTACTTACTGTTGGTACCACGGCTGTAAATAAAGACACCAAGATCAGGAGGTTCCGGACAGCAGTCGTGGAGCTTACATTGCGTCCAATGCACAACTGGGACAGCGCATTTTATAACAACAGCCACCTCAGAATTTTTTTTGTTTACAATAGTATATAGCTATTGTAGTGGCGTAATAGCTATTGGTGCATGGCAGCAGCGCATAACTATGTGGACTCTGGCGGTGGGAACACAGACAGCAGGAGGATGAAAATCAGTGTGGCGTAACATGCTGGCAATTTATAAATACAATATATACATAAATACATAAATAAATTCATAAATAAATAAATGCAGCAGCAGGAGGAGGAGTGACGTGTGACAGCAGCAGGCATGTCACGGGCCATGGTACCTAGCGTCAGTACCACAGCAACTAAAGAAAAACCAGGCCAAATTATCAGGACCCAGGGACTGAAGGTTGATGTCAAAGAATAATTCCCAGGCAGGCACCTCATGTCCTCCTGTCGCCGACAACAGGTGCCTGGAATGTGCTTTCAATCCAGGCCTGGTTTAACTTAAGGAATGTGAGCCTGTCCACGCACTCTGGGAACAGACGAGAGCGCTTCTCAGTGACCACGACACTGGCCGCACTGAAGCACCTCTCTGACAGCATGCTGGAAGGAGGGCAAGACAGAACTTCCAGGGCGTACTGCGCCAGCTCATTCCAGATGTGCAAGTGCTCCACCCAGTACTCCATGGGGTCCACAGGCCCCACGCTGCCGGTGTGAAGCCCACTGAAGGACGCCTTGTAGTCGGCCACCATCCGAGTCATGTGCTGGCAGTGACTTTGAGAGGAGGTGGCCGCTGCACACACCTCTTCTCTCAGCTGCTCTACCGTCATTTAGAGCGCCTTAGTCAATGACAGCAGGTCTCCTGACGCTGCTACTGGCCACAGGCACCGGCCACTGTGCTGGCTGGACAGGGACAGAGGGGGTGGAAGGCTTCCTCCTATTGCCGAACAAGGATCTCCTGCAACTCCCTTGTTCACTGCTCATGGTCTATAGCTGGCAGAAACTTAGTCCACCTCCCCCTCAGCCATGGGTCCAGGATCATGCTAATGCAGGCATCCTCCCTTGCTTGCACCTGCTTGACCCTGGGGTATGTGCGCAGGCAGCGCAGCATGTGCGCTGCCATAGGGAACAGGGTGGTCCATCCAACAGAGACATCATGGTCAGCGTCCTCCTCCTCCTCTGGCCCCTGAGCCTCTTCCTCCTCTCTCCACCCTCGCACCACTGCTGCTGCGCTCCTCTGTTACCCCTCAGCAGCAACGTCCAGCACCTCCAACTCCTCCTCCTCATCCTCCTCCAGGGACTCAAATACCTGTGCAGCAGTGGACTGCGCAGGCGGCTGCTGTTCCAGCTGCTTCAGGGCCTCCTCTCCCAAATCCACCAAATCGCCAAGTGCCCTGTCCAGCGGACAAACAATGGGCACCCACTGACAGAGGGATGCCCATTGTTCGCTGACCAGGTTGGTTCCCTGCAGGAAGGGAGCCAACACCCAGCAGACCTGCTGCATCTGCACCCACTGTGCGTTGGAGAGGAGCTGTAGTTTGGTGGTGCCGGCGAGAGTACCCTCGATGATGTGGCAGTTGACAGCCCTCCTCTGCTCAACCAGCCGCTCCAACATCGCCAGGGTGGAGTTCCAGCGAGTTGGCACATCGATGACAAGGCGGTGTGGTGGCAGGCCCTTGCGCTGCTGGATCTCTGCCAGGTTTGCTGCGGCAGCAGAGAAGCGGTGGAAAGTGTGCACAATTTTCCACGCCGATTCCAACAGCTCCTCCATCCCCTGGTAGGTGCGCAGGAACTTCTGCACCACCAGGTTGAGGACGTGGGCCAAGCAGGGGACGTGGGTCAAGTCTCCCCTGCTGATGGCAGCCAGCAGGTTGGCGGCATTGCCGGACACCACAAATCCAACTCGGAGGCCTCCGAGGGTGGACCTGCTGCTTCCTCGCTCGGGCTTTCCACCAGGCTGACCCAGTGGGCCGTAAAGGACACATAGCGGACTGTCCCAAATCGGCTGCTCCATGAATCCATGGTAACGTGGATCTACACACTCACAGCGTGATCGAGCGCGCGGCCCACGTTCTCCATGGCAGAGTGGTGCAGTGCTGGGATCGCCCTGCGGGAGAAATAGTGGCGGCTGGGCATTTGCCACTCCGGGATCCCAAACTGCAGCAGCGCTCTCACGTCACTCCCCTCCTGCACAAAGGAATATGGCAGGAGCTGGAAGCACATGGCCCGGGCAAACAACCCGTTCAGCACCCGGATGCACCTGTGGGCGGGAGGAAGCACCTTGGTCACACTAGGGAATGACTCTCTGAGCAGGCTCTGGTGGCATTTGCTTGCATGGGAGGATGAGGTCGAGGAGGCCGCTGTGGAGGGAGCAGATAAGGACACTGAGGACTGGCTGCCCGGGGGGGGGGGGGGCAGTGAGTTGCTGCTGCTGTGCTGCTGCTGCTGCTGCTGCTGCTGGATGAGCAGGAGGGTGGGATGCTGCTGCTGCTGCTGAAATCTGTGCAGTGGCTGTCTGGCTCTGACCACTGCCTGCACCACTTTGCATAAGCTTCTCCAACTCACTAAAGTCCTCAAAATGTCTGCTCTGTAAGTGGGTCTGCAGGCACAGGGTACTCAATTTGTGGACATCAAGACCTCTGCTGAGACTGACTGTAACAATCTGCTCAGCGGTCTGCACGGGCAGACAGCTGTTTGTCCATTCCTTAAAGGAGTTCTGTGGGGGGTTGTGGAAGAGAAAAATGGACACTTACCTTGGGCTTCTATCAGCCCTGTGCAGCGGTAATGTCCCACGCCGTCCTCCTCCCATCTGCCGTTCTCCGCCGCCGGCCCCGGTCTAAGCGGCATGGGATCCAGCTGCGGCTGCGCTAGAGTGGCCGCGCACCCGCTCGCTTCCGCCTGCGTCATCGGAAGCTTACTGCGCAAGCGCAGTACAAGGCTCCGTTGTACTGCGCCTGCGCAGTAAGCCTCAGATGACGCGAGCGGAGGCACGGCAACGCGCATTATTCGTCTGTATGTCAGACGAATAATAGCCCGGTGCCGGCTGCGGGGAACGGCGGATGGGAGCTGGACGTCGTGGGACATTACCGCTGAATGGGGCTCATAGAAGCCCAAGGTAAGTGGCAGTTTTTCTCTTCAGAAACCCCCACAGAACCCCTTTAAGTCTGAGAGCTGCAGGTCTCTGGAAAAGAGACCTGCCTGTGCTTTGCAAGTTTCAGACCAGCTCTGCTGCTGGGCAATTTGCATACACTTGTCATGCAAACGGCCTAGCTGCCTCCTTGGAAGGCCTGCAGTATAAATACCATGTGATTCCAGAATCCTTTGCTGCTCATAGAGGTTTGTTCCTGCTGGACTCACCTGGAGTGTCAGCCACTGCTATCTTAGTATAGTTAATTCTTGGGGAGTGCTCCTTGCATTCCTAGTTAGTGCAGTCAGTTTGTGTATATTTGTACTGCCTATTCTGTCCTGTCTTGTCTGTCGCGATTGTGCTGTCGCCAGCGGAGGTTGATAGCAAATCGTTCTGTCTTGTTTGGATCGCACTAGCCTCTTGCAGTAGCGACTGTGGATCCTTCTGATCTGAGTTCCTGGAGTGTAAGCTGGAGCAGCGGTTGCTACCGGCTACCTCATCTGTCTGTCTTGTTTGGATCGCACCAGCCTCTAGCGGTAGTGGCTGTGGATCCTTCTGATCTGAGTTCCTGGAGTGTAAGCTGGAGCAGAGGTTGCTACTGGCTACCTCATTTATCTGTCTTGTCTGTTTGTGCTCATTTGTGTTACTTGTGGCTAGTTAGGGTGGCGTGCTTGTCTCTGTTGCGCTTTTCGTGCGGAGACCGCGCTGTAAACGTGTTCGCTGTTGCGAATGAGTGCAGTGTTCGCGTTTAGCTAGCGTTTATTATTTTCCTTATCTTTTATTGTTGTTTGCTGTGCCTTTGCTACTCTCGTACTCTGTCCTGCTCAGTCTGGTGTCACTATTTGGCAATCGCCATTCTTGCGATTGCGTTCCCACTTCGTTTCCCGCAATTGTGTGTTCACCGTCGCTGGGTGGCGACTAGTTTGGTGGACACACATTGATTCTGTCTCTGTGCTCTCTCTCCTTGGGGGCTATCTTGCCTTGTGTTGCTTCTCTTCGTACAATTTCCATCTGGCATTTGTGGCAGTGCAGAGGGTTTATTCCTCTGCACTCCACAGCTCCATCTGCCGGTGGAAATTCCCCTCTACTGGTGCTTGCACCAAAAGCTGGGTTCTAGTATTTTGACACGCTTGTGGAGGACCTCCGCAGTGTCAGCGGACATCTTTGTGCGCTGAAAACGGAGATATCCCACAATCGTTACACTGACACCACAACTGTTGTAAATTGCACGGGTCGCGTCCACTGGGCACTTGGTAAAGTACCGCCAGACTGGGGACTTCAACTTGCTCTTTGAGCTTGAGGGCTGGGGTTTTTTGGTTCCCTTGGAAGATTGTGCCTTTTTTGGTTTGGTTGGGGGTTTCCTGCGGGTGGTGTTAGCGGCTGAAGCAGCAGGCTGTGACTCCTGCCTTCCACGCCCTGTGCTGGCCGCCTTGCTGCTGCCGCGCCTCTGTGCCAGAGACGCCTCCTCCTCCGATGACGAGCTGTCTTCAACCAACTGTGCTGGTGGTACTGGTGGCACATAGGTTAGGAAGGATCCAGCACGTCATCATCATCATCCCAAAACCTCTCCTGTGAGCCCGCCTCAACCAACTCCTCTACCCCAACATCCCCTGCATCACGCCCCTCTTCATTACCAGCACCAACAACAAACTCCTCCACCTTAAACTCCTCCTCCTCCTTGCATGGCACCGTCATGTCCACCTCAAACTGCTCCAAAACATCCCTGTAAACGCTCTCAGTCCCTGGGGTCAAGAGCGAGCTCAGTGAGGGCAGGCTGGTGAATGGGGTCACCGTGACGATGACCTCAAGCGTTGGTGGAGGCCTGCTGCGGACCGGAATGCTGGATTGTGGTGGCACTGGTCTCGCTGGTGCTGGAGGCCTGGCTGGGAACGGTGGCTTGCTGCTCCGCCATCATTTCTACCACAGCCTGCACCTCACTCTCCACAATGGGCGGGGGAAAGATGGGCGCAAAGCGCTGCTGTTGCGCCTCTGCTCCCTCCTCCACAACTCTGTGGTCAGTGGCTGGCGGCAGACCAGTCCCAGACCTGCTGCTGCTGGCAGTGGCTGCTGCAATGGTGCTGCCTCTCCTGGTGGTGCCTCGCCCTCTACCTCTGCCAGTCATTGTGCACTATACAAATACAGAAAAAAAAATGTAGAAAAGGGTAGGAAAGGGTGTAAACTTTAATAAACTCTGGGTTGGTGGTGACTGGTGACTAGTGTTGAGTGACAACAAAAAATGAAAGTTTTTATTTTTAAAATTTTTTTTAAATAGTAGTATTAAATAGTAGTAGTAGTACTACTAACAGCAGTAGTGTAGTCTACAGTACTAACTAACTCATGTGATGGACAGTGACAATTAAAGTCAGTCACACACGGTCAGACGCAATCAACAGGGTCGGGCAGATGACAGTCACAGGTCACAACGGACGCTGGCCTGTGATGTAATAACTATTATTTATTACACAGTACAGAAGCTAATACAATCACAGACTAACAGTATAAATTAACTGAACGGGTAGTAGTAGTAGTACGCAGGTAACTAATAAATCCCTAGTGTACTACACAATAAGTAAGTTGTGTGCCAGACAGTGGGTGACAATTAAAGTCGGTCACACATGGTTGGAGGCAATCAATCAATAGGGTCGGGCAGATGACAGTCACAGGTCACAACAGATGCTGGCCTGTGATGTAACTATTTATTACACAGTACAGAAGCTAATAAACTCACAGACTAACAGTAGAAATTAACTGAACAGGTATAGTAGTACACAGGTGTAACTAATAAATCCCTAGTGTACTACACAATAATAGCTAAGTCGTGTACCAGACAGTGGGTGTGTAATGAATAGCGGAGATGCCGCCACGTGGGCAAGTGGCAGGGCGGCTATCTCCGCGTTCCAGCCGGCAGCTTCCACCGCGCAGCAACATGCTGCTGGTTCGCCTTCTAGTGCACACAGATCGAGAGCTACGCGTGCGTGCGCCAGGCGACAGGACCTTTATGCTAGCAGAAGGGGAGTCAGCTGATCATGCCGATCAGCTGATCCCAGCTATGCTCCGGATTGGCTGAGTGACTGGGGCGGCGCTGTGGAGCGCTCTGGATATATATATGAATTGCCTGGCAGTTGCAAGTTGTCTGCTGTTGCAAATGCTTACGTGTGAGCGCTCAGACCCTAGTCAGATCTTACAGTGTGTTAGAACTAGCCGGAGCTGGGAATTCACACTTAGTCAGATTCCGTGGATAGCCTTTAAAGTATTATTGTATTGTGAGACTTGCTTACCATTCTATTAGACTAGTTCCCAGGTGTTGAGACCAAGGACCTCACACTAGTGTTGGGCGAACATCTAGATGTTCGGGTTCGGGCCGAACAGGCCGAACATGGCCGCGATGTTCGGGTGTTCGACCCGAACTTCGAACATAATGGAAGTCAATGGGGACCCGAACTTTCGTGCTTTGTAAAGCTTCCTTACATGCTACATACCCCAAATTAGCAGGGTATGTGCACCTTGGGAGTGGGTACAAGAGGAAAAAAAATATTTGAAAAAGAGCTTATAGTTTTTGAGAAAATTGATTGTAAAGTTTCAAAGGAAAAACTGTCTTTTAAATGTGGAAAATGTCATGTTTCTTTGCACAGGTAACATGCTTTTTGTCGCCATGCAGTCATAAATGTAATACAGAGAAGAGGTTCCAGGAAAAGGGACCGGTAACTGTAACCCAGCAGCAGCAGCACACGTGATGGAACAGGAGCAGGCGCAGGAGGAGAAGGCCATGCTTTTTGAGACACAACAACCCAGGCCTTGCATGAGGACAAGAAGCGTGCGGATAGCATGCTTTTTACCGCCATGCAGTCATAAATGTAATAAAGATAAGAGGTTCAATAAACAGGGACCGGGCGTCAACGCTAACCCAGCAGCAGCAGACGTGATGGAACAGGAGGAGGCGCAGGAGGAGAAGGCCACGCTTTCAGGTGCAACTCAGGCCTTACATGAGGACAAAAAAATGTGTGCGCAAAGCAATGCAATGAGTAGTTTTCAGGACACAATGGGCTATTCGGAGGAGCTATTCCCACCCCCACAATCTTCTACCTGTGAAAGGTCAATGGAACAGCCACAAATGTTGTGCCCGGATTCACAACCTTTTTCTGTGGAAAATGCACCTCGCACTGAAATGCAAGGCGAGGCCGAGGATGAACATGACGTCAACAACTCAACATGACGCAAAATGGGGGCGGAACAGAAAGCTGCTTTCAATGTTTTGAAGGCCTTAATTGCCTCCGGTGGCCAGTTAGATGCATCATTCATCACACCCAAATCCCAGAGCAATGTGTGCAGGAATTTGAATCTCAGGAGGTGTACCGAGATCATCTGGACAAGTGACCAAGTGACAAAGTGACTAGTGACAAAGTGACAAAGTGACAAAATGACAAAGTGACAAAATGACAAAGTGACAAGTGACAAAATGACAAAGTGACAAGTGACAAAGTGAGAAGTGACAAGTGACAAGTGACAAAATGACAAAGTGACAAGTGACAAAATGACAAAGTGACAAGTGACAAAGTGACAAGTGACAAAGTGACAAGTGACAAAATGACAAAGTGACAAGTGACAAAGTGACCAGTGACAAAGTGACAACTGACAAAGTAACAAAATGACAAAGTGACAAAGTGACAAAGTGACCAGTGACAAAGTGACAACTGAGAGGTTGTTCTGGGGAGCTCCACTGCACTCAGTCGCATATGAGGAGAGGTCTCGTCGGGACTGCTGATCCTCCTCAGCTTGCTCAAAGCCTTGAGGGTTCCTGAAGATCCTCTGCTTGGAGTTCGCCGGGGTTCAGCTTGGTGTCGGGGTCGGCGGCGTCCTCCTCACTCCAACGTGGCAGATCTTCTGTTGAAGGAAAAAAAAAAAACATTGTTAAAAGTCCAGTACCGCTTCTGAAGGACTCACCAAGAGATGCAGGAGCGCTTCAATCCAGCGCACCATCGCTCGCTGGGTGATGTCCCTGCCTACGCGCTGGAATTCTACGCTGCACATGCTAGCACGCTTTTGCGCAGTGCCGAGGCGCATTCCAGCAGCTAGTAGCTACCAAGCTTCTGTGGATCTGATTGGGCCACCATGTTGGATCTCTGCCAAGTCCTCCAAAATTTTGAGCAATCCACGTTGCGTGACTGAGCAGTGACAACTCTACAGTCAGCATTACAATACCACTGCTGTGTTTACTGAAGAAATCAATGTTGAAGATGGAAACCGCTGGCATGATGCAAGTGGGGGATTCTGAAGATGAAAACGATCAGCGTGATGATACCAACATCAGGCAACCTGCCTCAGGAAACGCTGGTCCCAGCTATGACAAAGAACAGGACGAGGAACAGCTGGAGTTGGAGCAGGAATTGGATGCCCCCACTGCCGAGGGACAGAGCGGTGCACGTTGGACTTCCTCAATTTAGCGGGAAAGGACAGCAGAAGAGGAAGAAAGTGATGCTGGTGACGAATATGGTGCATCACAACAATCACAACGCTTACAAGAACATGAAGATAGAGGAGTCTGGCAGGACTCTCTGGCACACATGGCTCAATTCATGCTAGACTGCATTGAACGCGGCCCGCGCATTATTCACTATTCATTATTATTCATTATTCTGGAATCTGGACAACACCAATTACTGGGTTTATACCCAGTTTATACAAACACAATGTTAAAAAACTGATTGAAGAAAGTGTCAGACAGGTCAAAAATGGAACAATTCCAGCAGGCCCTTGAGGATGGAGACTTTAGAGAGGAGATTGACATCCTCCTCCTTCTCTAGCCAGTTGTACGCCGACAGACTGACTTCAGCAAACCCAGGAGGACCAGGAGGGCAGCAAAGAACACAAGCTGCTGCTAGTGCCCAAAAGGGAATGGTATTGGCAGTGTCCTTGGAGTGGGAACATTTTCTGACACCCATGCAGCAGCCCACAGAACAGCAATCGGGCAGTTCCACGTCCTCCAACACCAATCGCCTAGAGAAGATGGTCAAGGTCCAGGACTACATGTCAGATGGCGTAGCTGTGTTGAACAATCCATCTGCAGACAGACGGTGAGTGTGACAGGCAGCACAGAAGGACCATGGCAACTCACTCATAGTACCACAGTTTGATAGTGCTGCCCAAAAAATTATATGGATCCGTGGACCCGGGCACTGCAGGCAGTACTGGGAAGTGGGAACGCAGATTTTAGTACCTAAACACACGATACAACATGTTTTCCGGGGTCGGACTCTGAGGCACATACAGATGGTCCCGATCATCATCCTCATCATACAACTCTTCTCCTGAGTCTGACCCACCCACCACCTCTGCCACCCCAACATCCCCAGACACAGACCCCTCATCGTCCTCAACATTAACTTGGGATGCTGGCCTGAGCCCGACCTCCTCCTCCACATCAGGCCCCATCATCTCCTCAATGGCAGCCCTCATTAATCGTTCTGGCGACGGACCGATGGACACAACATTCTCCTCCGGAGAGGGCTGCTGCTGACCACTGGCTGCTGTAGTGGATGTTATAGCTTGCGTGGGGCGTTGGCTGTTGCTGTTGTTGGGAGTGCTGCTCACAGCGGAGGTCTCTGAGGAACTCATGGTGAGCTCATATAGTGGTTGGCGGTGAGTGGAGTATTACTGATCCCAGCAATATACACACTGACTGGCAGAGTACGCAATGCTATATAGTCTGGCTGAGCGGTGTACACAGAGTGGCAGTACACACAATGCTATATAGTCTGGCTGAGCCGTGTACACAGAGTGGCAGTACACACAATGCTATATAGTCTGGCTGAGCGGTGTACACAGAGTGGCAGTACACACAATGCTATATAGTCTGGCTGAGCCGTGTACACAGAGTGGCAGTAAACACAATGCTATATATAGCGTGGCTGAGCGAGGTACACAGTGGCAGTACACACAATGCTATGTAGTCAGGCTAAGCCGTGTACACAGAGTGTCAGAAAACACAATGCTATATATAGCGTGGCTGAGCGAGGTGCACAGTGGCAGTACACACAATGCTATATAGCCAGGCTAAGCCGTGTACACAGAGTGTCAGAAAACACAATGCTATATATAGCGTGGCTGAGCGAGGTGCACAGTGGCAGTACACACAATGCTATATTAGTCAGGCTAAGCCGTGTACACAGAGTGTAAGAAAAAAACAATGCTATATATAGCGTGGCTGAGCGAGGTGAACAGTGGCAGTACACACAATGCTATATTAGTCAGGCTAAGCCGTGTACACAGAGTGTCAGAAAACACAATGCTATATATATAGCGTGGCTGAGCGAGGTACACAGTGGCAGTAAACAATGCTATATATATAGTGTGGCTGAGCGAGCGGTGTACTACTGTTCCCAGCAGCGACACACAATGACTGGGGGGGACCCTGGCTAGCGTGGCTGGAGAGCGAACTACCCTGCCTGCCTACCCAAAGCTAAACCCACAGACAAATGGCGGAGATATGACGTGGTTCGGGTATTTATTTACCCGAACCACGTGACCGTTCGGCCAATCAGAGCGCGTTCGGGCCCGAACCACGTGACCCGTTCGGCCAATCACAGCGCTAGCCAAACGTTCGGGGAACGTTCGGCCATGCGCTCTTAGTTCGGCCATGTGGCCGAACGGTTTGGCCGAGCACCGTCAGGTGTTCGGCCGAACTCGAACATCACCCGAACAGGGTGATGTTCTGCAGAACCCGAACAGTGGCGAACACTGTTCGCCCAACACTACCTCACACCTAAGACTAGGAGATTGCTACATTGCTACTGTTTATCTATTAGACTAGTTCCCAGGTGTTGAGACCAAGGACTTCACACCTAAGACTAGGATTGACATATATACTGTTACCTGTTATGATCTCTGGCTTTCCTGACCACTCTCCTGCTTACTGATTTAGTACCTTTATCTATCTGATAACCTGTTGCCAATATTTGCCTGTACCCGGATACCGAATCAGTCTTCCGTTTCTGTACCTTATCTGTCCGTGTGTTGCCAACCTGGCTTGTCTGACCTTTCTGGCTGTCACTCATTCCTTGGGTGATCAGCCTTCCTGTACTGTCCGTGACACTTGCTCTTCAGGTGTTCATTAGCTGCGAGGGTCACCTGCTCCTCAGGAGACCATCTTGCAGCTCAGGCAATGGTCTCTACCCCTCAGGAGTCCACTGGCTGCAGTACAGTCTGATTCCCAGTCCATCGGGGAATCCTTGGCTGCAGCACAGTCTGATTCCCTGCTCCTCAGGGAATCCTTGGCTGCAGCCCGATCACATCTCTCATTTCACCAGTTACCACTCTTGTAGCCCGGTCATTGGTCCCTGTGAGTATTTCCCTTTGTGTGTTTGGTAAGTCTTAGAGCAGTTGGGGACAGGCTCCTGGGGGTGGCAGCTCCAGGGCTTGGCTGCGCTCACATATGCAGTGGTGCTCAAATACCCCTTTTAAAAATTCGAATTTGGTCGAATTCGAATAGTAAATTATTCGAGGTCAGTCGAATATTCGAGTCGAATATTTTTTACTATTCGATTCGACCTCGGACTTCGAGCTCACTATTCGAGTCGGTATTCGAGCTCACTATTCGAGCTGACTATTCGAATTGGCCCAAAATAGCTTCCAACACTTGTTTTGAGGGTGAATGATGCAAGAAACATCTTTTTTTCCAAGTAACAACAGCAAGTGATTATGTGGGGATGTTCCTTTAAAAAAAAATGTGGAAAGAGAAGTTGTGTCCTTAATTTGGTTCAGTAGTGTAGTGTTACTGTATATACTTGTTCTTCTTCTTCTTTATCTTTCTTAATCTTCTTCTAGATCTTCTTCTTCTTCTTCTTCTTCTTCTTCATCATCTTCTTCTTCTTCTTCATCTTCATCTTCTTCATCTTCTTCTTCATCTTCTTCTTCTTCTTCTTCATCTTCTTCTTCTTCTTCATCTTCTTCATCTTCTTCATCTTCATCTTCTTCATCTTCATCTTCTTCATCTTCATCTTCTTCTTCATCTTCTTCATCTTCTTCATCTTCTTCATCTTCTTCTTCTTCTTCTTCATCTTCTTCTTCTTCTTCTTCATCTTCTTCATCTTCTTCTTCTTCTTCTTCATCTTCTTCATCATCTTCTTCTTCTTCTTCATCTTCATCTTCTTCATCTTCTTCTTCATCTTCTTCATCTTCTTCTTCATCTTCTTCTTCTTCATCTTCTTCTTCTTCATCTTCTTCTTCTTCTTCTTCTTCATCTTCTTCATCATCTTCTTCTTCTTCTTCATCTTCATCTTCTTCATCTTCTTCTTCATCTTCTTCTTCTTCATCTTCTTCTTCTTCTTCATCTTCATCTTCTTCATCTTCATCTTCTTCTTCTTCATCTTCTTCTTCATCTTCTTCTTCATCTTCTCCTTCTCCTTCTTTTTCAATATCGTCTTCTTCTTCTTCTTCACGTATTTCTCTTTTCAAATTTTTTTTTAAAGAAATGCAGCTATTTTTGAGCGTAACAAATAGCTGGTGGGCGCACGCATGTTGGAAGCGCCATTGTATGTGCTCCCTGGCAGTGGAAACACAAAGACAGCAGGAGGTAAATTCAGCAGCAGGAGGAGGAGGATGAGTGTGTGGCAGCAGGCAGTCAATGAGGCAGGCAGCTCGCCGTGACATAATAGCCCTGGTACCTAGCGGTGATACCAGGGCTGTAAATAAACACAACAGGAGGTCCCAGACAGCGGTCGTGCAGCCCACATTGTGTCCAATACACAACTGGGACAACACAGTTTTCAACCCGGGCACCTCAGAAAAATTAAACCTTTTTTTTTTTTTATTGGTTTTTTTTGGTTTTGGTTTTACAACCAATATAGCTATTGTTTTGACGTAATAGCTGGTGGCAGAGTGGCAGCAGAAGGTAATTCTGTGTACCCTGGCAGTGGGAAACACAGACAGACAGCAGCAGCAGGAGGAATGGAGGAGCAGTGTGAGCAGCTATTGTTGTGACGTAATAGCTGGTGGCAGAGTGGCAGCAGACGGTAATTCTGTGTACCCTGGCAGTGGGAAACACAGACAGACAGCAGCAGCAGGAGGAATGGAGGAGCAGTGTGAGTGTGGCAGCAGGTAGGCAGCGTGACATAATAGCCCTGGTACCTAGCGGTGATACCAGGGCTGTAAATAAACACAACAGGAGGTCCCAGACAGCGGTCGTGCAGCCCACATTGTGTCCAATACACAACTGGGACAACACAGTTTTCAACCCGGGCACCTCAGAAAAATTAAACCTTTTTTTTTTTTTATTGGTTTTTTTTGGTTTTGGTTTTACAACCAATATAGCTATTGTTTTGACGTAATAGCTGGTGGCAGAGTGGCAGCAGAAGGTAATTCTGTGTACCCTGGCAGTGGGAAACACAGACAGACAGCAGCAGCAGGAGGAATGGAGGAGCAGTGTGAGCAGCTATTGTTGTGACGTAATAGCTGGTGGCAGAGTGGCAGCAGACGGTAATTCTGTGTACCCTGGCAGTGGGAAACACAGACAGACAGCAGAAGGGCAGTACACAGCAGCAGCCCACTGTAGGTGTGAAATGTGTGGCTGCAGGCGACGTAATAGTCAAAGTGAACCAGGCTGGCTTAGTGAGCAGGAGCCAGGAGGTGGTAAAGGGTGGTAAGGCACATTAACGATGGTACTAAGTTCCGGCAGCCAGTTCATGTCCCCCTCTCGCCGACAACAGGGGCCAGGAACTCGCCTTCCACCCACGCCTGGTTCATCTTGAGAAACGTCAGTCTGTCCACAGACTTGTGAGACAGACGTGAGCGTTTCTCGGTGACCACGCCACCAGCTGCACTGAAGCAGCGCTCGGACAGCACGCTGGAAGGGGGGCAGGACAGCACTTCCAGGGCGTACTGCGCCAGCTCGCTCCAGATCTCCATGCGCTTGACCCAATACTCCATGGGATCAACAGGGGCATCGCTGTCAAGCCCGCTGTAGGACCCCATGTAGTCAGCCACCATGCGGGTCAGGCGCTGGCTGTGACCGGAGGAGGATGCTGCTGCATGCATCTCCTCTCTAGTCACTGCTGCCGGAGCCTCTACAGTCCTGTAGAGCTCGTGGCTGAGAGACTGCAGGTCTGTGGGGCGCTTGCTGCTGCTGGATGCAGGCACCTGCTGCTGCCTCTGTGCTGGCTGCTGGACAGTGGGGGTGGAAGGCTGGGGGAAGGCTTCCTCCAAGCGCTCCACAAGGGCCTGCTGCAAGCTCCTTATTTGTTGCGCTGGGTCTCCTCCTGCAGGCGGCAGGAACTGGCTCAACTTCCCCTTGAGGCGTGGGTCCAACATCATGCTGATCCAGATGTCCTCCCTCTGCTTCATCTGGATCACCCTGGGGTCCCTGCGCAGGCACGTCAGCATGTGCGCTGCCATTGGGAAGAGGCGGGCCACGTCTGCTGGCACATCGACGTCAGTGCTGTCCTCCTCATCCTCCTCCTCTGCTGCCTCATCCTCTCTCCACCCCCGCACCAACTCAGCTGCACTGCGCTGATCCCCCTCATCAGCAGCCAGGTCAGGGACCTCCACCAAGTCCTCCTCCTCCTCCCCCTCAGAGGTGGACTGTGCAGCTGCTTGCCGCTCCTGCTGGTCCAAGGCTGCCGCTCCCTGTGCCAGCAAAGCATCGAGTGCCCTGTTCAGCAGAGAAACCAGGGGCACCCACTCGCAGACCATAGCATGGTCCCTGCTCACCATGTTTGTGGCCTGCAGGAAGGGAGCCAGCACTAAGCACACCTGCTGCATGTGCCTCCAGTCATCATCGGGGACGATGGACGGGATGTTGCTGGTCTTGTCCCTTCTCTGAGCTGCGGAAACAGTGGCCAGGGCAAGGTAGTGGTTGACAGCGTGCTTCTGTTCAACCAGACGCTCCAACATCGCCAGGGTGGAGTTCCAGCGAGTCGGAACGTCAATGATCAGCCGATGGCGTGGCAGATCCAGCTCCTTTTGCACGTCTTCCAGGCTCGCACAGGCTGCAGCCGAGCGCCGGAAGTGACGCACAACGTTCCTTGCCGTTTCCAGCAGCTCGTCCATCCCCTGGTAGGTGCGCAGGAACTTCTGCACCACCAGGTTCAGCACGTGGGCAAGACAGGGGATGTGGGTCAGGTTTCCCCTGTCTATGGCAGCAACCAGATTGGCCCCATTGTCGGACACCACCTCTCCGACTCTGAGGCCTCTGGGGGTCAGCCAAATCCGCTCCTGCTCCTGGAGTTTGGCCAACACGTGGGCTGCCGTCAGCTTGGTCTTGCCAAGGCTGACCAAGTGCAGCAGCGCTTGGCAGTGGCGGGCCTTCACACTGCTGCTGAGGCGGGGGGTTTGGCCAGGTGTGGCGGAGGATGGCAGAGGATCGGAGGAACCCGCTGCAGTTCCCCTGACCCTGCGGGGTGGCACCACCCACTGTGTTGCTGCTGCTGCTGTGCCCGCTGCTGCTCTCCCATCCTCACCCCCTTCCACCAAGCTGACCCAGTGGACAGTGAAGGACAGGTAGCGGCCTGTCCCGAAGCGGCTGCTCCAGGAGTCCATGGTGACGTGGACCCTTTCACCAACCGCGTGCTCCAGCCCTCGCTCCACATTGGCCATCACAAAGCGGTGCAGTGCAGGAATGGCCTTGCGGGCGAAGAAGTGTCTGCTGGGGAGCTGCCAGTCTGGGGCTGCACAAGCAAGCAGCGCCCGCATGTCGCTCCCCTCCTGCACGAGCGTGTACGGCAGGAGTTGGGAGCACATGGCCCGTGCCAGCAAGCCGTTCAGCTGCCGCACGCGACGGCTGCTGGGAGGCAGAGCCCTAACCACCCCCTGGAAGGACTCGCTCAAAAGGCTCTGGCGTGCCTTTTTGCTGGCACGGGAATCAGCAGACGGAGCAGAGGAGGCCACTGAGGACTGGCTGCCAGAACAGGCCTCAGTGTCGGCGGCAGGAGTTGCAGAGGGGGGAGGAGCAGGGCGTTTCCGCACTCCTGCTGGTGCTGCTGGAGGAGCAGGAGGGCGGGTGGCTGCTGTTGCTGCTGCTGCTGCTGAAGGCTGTGCAGTGATGGGATTGGTGCCACTGCCAGCACCAGATGCCTTCAGCCTCTGGAACTCCTCATGCTGGTGGAAGTGTTTCGCAGAAAGGTGGTTGATCAGCGAGCTGGTGCTGAACTTCAAGGGGTCTGCACCTCTGCTCAACTTCCGCTGACAGTGGTTGCAAGTGGCGTACTTGCTGTACACTGTGGGCATGGTGAAAAACCGCCAGATTGGTGACAAAAACATCCCCCTACGGCATGGAAGCGCTGCTGCCTGTTTCCCTGTGGTGGTTGGGGGGGGGGGGGGTCTTGGGTGCGGCTGGTGGTGGTACTGGCTGATGCTGCTGCTGCTGCTGCTGAGCCTGAGACACCAGCAGGCTGTGGGACGCTGCCAATGCTTGCAATGATGCGCCTCCTTGCAAGGCCCACAACCGCATCCTCCTCCTCCTCCTCAGAGCTGCTGAGGACGACATCCTCTGGATGTGTTGGCACCCAGTCTCTGTCTGTCACCGGGTCATCATCATCATGCCCCTCCTGAAACATGTCCTGCTCTGATGATGACCCCCCAAACTCCTCTGCTGATGCATGGATGGGACGCTTGACTGTCGCCACAGTCTTGCTGTCCAATCCCTCCTCCCCCAAAGTGCCCATCAGCATCTCCTCCTCCAAATCGCCAACAACAGCATTCAATTGACTCATCATGCCTGGGGTCAAAAGAGTGCTGAATGAGAGGTCGGCGACTGACGGTGAACTGGCCTCCTCCCCAGACCCTGCTGGGCGGCTGCTGCGAACAGGGGTGGTGGTGGTGGTGGTGGTGAGGGTGGAGGCCTCGGATGCAGAGCTGATGGCGGGCTGCTCATCCTCCGTCATGAGTTGCACCACAGTGTCTGCATCCTTTTCCTCAATGGGACGTTTCCGACCCGGCTGGAGGAAAATGGGAGCAGGTGCTACACGCTGCTGCTGCTGTGTCTCTGCAGCGTGAGTTGCAGATGCTCCTCCTGGGCGGCGCCCAAGGCGTCCACGGCCAGTGGCTATGGGAGGAATGTTAGCCACTGACGCTGCTGCTGCTGCTGCGGAACTGTGCATGGTGGCGCGCCCGCGGCCGCGGCTTGCCACAATGCTGCTCCCTCTCTTCCTGATTCCCTTGCTGCCCTTCCCCTTGCCCAAACCGCGCTGGCTGCCACTTCCAGACATCTTCAATGTTTTGGGCGTATAGACAAAAGTTTTGTAAAAGGGCGGGTGAAAAGTGGGGTACTTTAATGGAGTGGGTTGGTTGGTGAGGTGACTGAGTGAGTGTCCCCTAGTACAGTAAGTAAGTATTAACAGTCAGGAAGTACAACTAGCAGTTACAATAATCAGTAGTAGTAATCACAAGTAAATTTAGTGTGTGTACACTCAGACAGTGAGTGCACGCACGCAGGAGCTAGTAGCCTATGGACACAGTGACTGAGTGTCCTAGACTCCTAGTACAGTAAGAGTAAGTAAGTAGTAACAGTAAGTAGAACTAACTAATAACAATAATCAATCAGCGATCAGAAGGAAATGGAGTGTGGGTGTGTGTACACTCAGACAGTGAGTGCACGCACGCAGGAGCTAGTAGCCTATGAACACAGTGACTGAGTGTCCTAGACTCCTAGTACAGTAAGAGTAAGTAGTAACAGTAAGTAGAACTAACTAATTACAATAATCAATCAGCGATCAGAAGGAAATAGAGTGTGTGTTGTGTGTGTACACTCAGACAGTGAGTGCGCACACGCAGGAGCTAGTAGCCTATATGAACAGTGACAGTGAGTGTCCCTACGGGTACAGTAAGAGTAAGTAGTAAGTAAGTACAACTAACAATAATCAATCAGTAATCAGAAGGAAATAGAGTGTGTGTACACACAGACAGTGAGTGAGTGCACACACGCAGGAGCTAGCTAGTAGCCTATAAACAGTGACAGTCAGTGAGTGTCCTACTCCTAGTACAGTATAACTACAATACTATTAGTAAAGGACAGCAGAAATACTGGTATAGATGATGAGAGAAATAAACAGAGGACAGCTGCCCACAGAGGCAAGGCCCCCCTGAGGCCTAAACCTGTAAGCTTGCAGCAGCTGCCTGTCTCTAATGTAACACACAAGCTACTAACTAAAATACAATGTCTATCTAAATAACAACAATACAGGTGTATATGGCAGGTGTAGGTGAGCAAAAACGCTAGGTAAATGAACACAATAGAGCACTTGCTAAGCCAAAGCACAAAGGAGCAGATCTCTCTCTGTACAAGTCTCAGGCAAGCATGGAAAACCCGAACATGGCGGCCGCTATTTATAGGGTAGGGGCTGGCCAGGGTCCCCCTCTGTGATTGGCTGCCGTCAGAGGGCCTGGGAGCCCTCTGATTGGCTCTAAGCACATCAATCTGGGCTATGACGCTATTCGAGCTCGGTACCGAGCTCGAATAGCGCCGGTTTGCTCGAATAGCTCGAATAGTGAATGGGCTATTCGAGTGTTCTCGAATAGCCCATTCGAATAGCTACAGCTATTCGGAGCTCGAATACCGAGCTCGAATAGCTGAAAAAGAGCTCGAATATTCGAGCTACTCGAATATTCGAGCTCTGCTGAGCACCACTACACATATGGTGTTGCATGCTGGTTCTGGGGCCCTGGGCAGTGAAAGTTCCTGAGGCCCCAGGCTGGCTTGTGCACCATTGTTTTTAATTTTATTGTAGATTCCCATGCAGTTTAGTTAGGAGGGGGGCAGATGAGAGGGAATATTCTGCACGCTGGTGCCCCCTGCTGGCCATATAGCCATTGTCTATATGCAACTGAAACCCTCTCCAACGACTGGCTGAATTTGCTGAGCCTCTGCTTAATTGATTACTGCAGACTAGGTGTAACGTGTGTGCGCACTTCTTATTGGCTTACAAGCAGCCTGCAGGCTTTATATAAGCAGCAGAGAACTGTTTGGGAGTGAGTATTTCCCTTTGTGTGTTTGGTAAGTCTTAGAGCAGTTGGGGACAGGCTCCTGGGGGTGGCAGCTCCAGGGCTTTGCTGCGCTCACATATGGTGTTGCATGCTGGTTCTGGTGCCCCGGGCAGTGAGAGTTCCCGGGGCCCCAGGCTGGCTTGTGCACCATTGTTTTTAAACAATCGTTACATGGTGACAATTAAAGTCGGTCACACACGGTTGGACGCAATCAATCAATAGGGTCAGGCAGATGACTGTCTGTCACAGATCACAACGGATGCTGTGATGTAACTATATTATTTATTACACAGTACAAAAGCTACTTCTAGTGCACACAGATCGAGAGCTACGCGTGCGTGCGCCAGGCGACAGGACCTTTATGCTAGCAGAAGGGGAGTCAGCTGATAATGCCGATCAGCTGATCCCAGCTATGCTCCGGATTGGCTGAGTGACTGGGGCGGCGCTGTGGAGCGCTCTGGATATATATATGAATTGCCTGGCAGTTGCAAGTTGTCTGCTGTTGCAAATGCTTACGTGTGAGCACTCAGATCCTAGTCAGATCTTACAGTGTGTTAGAACTAGCCGGAGCTGGGAATTCACACTTAGTCAGATTCCGTGGATAGCCTTTAAAGTATTATTGTATTGTGAGACTTGCTTACCATACTATTAGACTAGTTCCCAGGTGTTGAGACCAAGGACCTCACACCTAAGACTAGGAGATTGCTACATTGCTACTGTTTATCTATTAGACTAGTTCCCAGGTGTTGAGACCAAGGACCTCACACCTAAGACTAGGATTGACATATATACTGTTACCTGTTATGATCTCTGGCTTTCCTGACCACTCTCCTGCTTACTGATTTAGTACCTTTACCCATCTGATAACCTGTTGCCAATATTTGCCTGTACCCGGATACCGAATCAGTCTTCCGTTTCTGTACCTTATCTGTCCGTGTGTTGCCAACCTGGCTTGTCTGACCTTTCTGGCTGTCACTCATTCCTTGGGTGATCAGCCTTCCTGTACTGTCTGTGACACTTGCTCTTCAGGTGTTCATTAGCTGCGAGGGTCACCTGCTCCTCAGGAGACCATCTTGCAGCTCAGGCAATGGTCTCTACCCCTCAGGAGTCCACTGGCTGCAGTACAGTCTGATTCCCAGTCCATCGGGGAATCCTTGGCTGCAGCACAGTCTGATTCCCTGCTCCTCAGGGAATCCTTGGCTGCAGCCCGATCACATCTCTCATTTCACCAGTTACCACTCTTGTAGCCCGGTCATTGGTCCCTGTGAGTATTTCCCTTTGTGTGTTTGGTAAGTCTTAGAGCAGTTGGGGACAGGCTCCTGGGGGTGGCAGCTCCAGGGCTTGGCTGTGCTCACATATGGTGTTGCATGCTGGTTCTGGGGCCCTGGGCAGTGAAAGTTCCTGAGGCCCCAGGCTGGCTTGTGCACCATTGTTTTTAATTTTATTGTAGATTCCCATGCAGTTTAGTTAGGAGGGGGGCAGATGAGAGGGAATATTCTGCACGCTGGTGCCCCCTGCTGGCCATATAGCCATTGTCTATATGCAACTGAAACCCTCTCCAACGACTGGCTGAATTTGCTCAGCCTCTGCTTAATTGATTACTGCAGACTAGGTGTAACGTGTGTGCGCACTTCTTATTGGCTTACAAGCAGCCTGCAGGCTTTATATAAGCAGCAGAGAACTGTTTGGGAGTGAGTATTTCCCTTTGTGTGTTTGGTAAGTCTTAGAGCAGTTGGGGACAGGCTCCTGGGGGTGGCAGCTCCAGGGCTTTGCTGCGCTCACATATGGTGTTGCATGCTGGTTCTGGTGCCCCGGGCAGTGAGAGTTCCCGGGGCCCCAGGCTGGCTTGTGCACCATTGTTTTTAAACAATCGTTACATGGTGACAATTAAAGTCGGTCACACACGGTTGGACGCAATCAATCAATAGGGTCAGGCAGATGACTGTCTGTCACAGATCACAACGGATGCTGTGATGTAACTATATTATTTATTACACAGTACAAAAGCTAATAAACTCACAGACTAAGTACAGAAGCTAATAAACTCACAGACTAACAGTAGAAATTAACTGAACGGGTATAGTAGTACACAGGTGTAACGATTGGTGTCAGCACACAGAGAGAATCTGAATATTGGTGATCTGCAGTATCACCAACAATGCAGATAAATACCCGATTATTGATGATCTGCAGAATCACCAATAATACAAGTATAACTAACCTCTGGACACCTGATAACGTGTAAGTGTTTGGTGCAACAGTAGATGAGCATGGACCACCTGAGGAGCAGGCGGCCCTTGACCGTATGAGGAATATCTCCTTGGTAAGGGCTGGAGATAACCAGAGAGCCAGTGATCCCCTGAACTGCTGGGAATCAGACTCTACTGCAGTCAAAGGACTCCTATGGGATAGAGTCCCTGACTGAACTGCAGAGAATCCCCTTTGGTGAGGCAGGGAGTCTCTGCAGCTACCTGACACCTAACCGGGTGGTGTCACAGGTAGTACAGAAAGGCTAATCACCCAAGGAGTGAGTGACAGCCAGAAGGGTCGGCCAGGCCCGGTTGGCAACACACGAGCAGATAAGGTACAGAGACAGAAGGCTGAATCGGTAACCAGGTACAGGCAGGGTCGGCAACAGGTAATCAGATGTGCATAGGTACCGAATCCGATAGCAAGAGAGAGGTCAAGAGAGCAATAGGTCATAACAGATATCAAGCAGAGGCCTAGTCTAGAGTGTGAGGTCCGTGGTCTCAACACCCAGGAACTGGTCTAAAGAATAACACAATACTGACACAGTATCCCTAAGCTTGGGTGTGAGGTCCTTGGTCACAACACCCTGGAACTGGTCTAAAGAATAACACAGAACTGACACAGTATCCCTAAGCTTGGGTGCGAGGTCCGTGATCACAACACCCTGGAACTGGTCTAAAGAATAACACAGAACTGAAACAGTATCCCTAAGCTTGGGTGTGAGGTCCGTGATCACAACACCCTGGAACTGGTCTAAAGTATAACACAGTACTGACACAGTATCCCTAGGCTTGGGTGTGAGGTCCGTGGTCACAACACCCTGGAACTGGTCTAAAGTATAACACAGCAATAACACAGTAATCTGACTAAGTGTGAATTCCCAGGTCCACCTGGTTCTAACACACTGTGGGATCTGACTATGGTCTGAGTGCTAACACATAAGCATTCGCAACGGCAGACAACTTGAGACTGACCAGCGAGATCTATATATAGGGCAGCACTCCTCGGCGCCACCCAGCGCAGCTCAGCCAATGACAATCTGCGCTGGGATCAGCTGATCAAGCTGATCAGCTGATCCCTCTCCTCTTGGCATAAAGGTCCTGCCTCCCAGCGTGCGCGCGCGTAGCTCTCCATCTGTGTGCACTAGGAGGCTCAGACACACCAGACGCATGCTGCTGTGCGGAAACCGCCGGTCTGAACGCGGAGACAGCCGCCTTGCCACCATACCGCGCAGTGGCGTCTCCTCAATCCTTTACAGTACACCCCCCCCCCCGAGGAGTGGACTCCGGACACTTCCCACCAAGTTTCCCAGGATGTGAGTCATGAAACTCTTTCTTTAATTTATCCGCATGCATGCGAGAATCTGGCACCCAAGTTCTTTCCTGAACACCATAACCCTTCCAGTGAACCAGGTACTGCATGGAATTCTGCACTAAGTGAGAGTCTAGAATCCTTTCAATCTCATATTCAGGTTGGTCATCAACCAACACAGGGTGGGGGGGGGGGGGGGGGGGGGGGCGAGGAATCCACATGCACTGCCGGCTTTAACAGAGACACATGGAATGATCTCACACATCGCTTGCTGGCTGGGAGATCAATCGCATAAGTGACATTGTTCATTTTTCTGGTCACTGGAAAAGGTCCTATAAATCTAGGACCTCATTTGGGTGACAGTTGCTTCAAGGCCAAATGCCGAGTGGATACCCACACCAAGTCTCCTGGGGAGAATTTCCACTCTACAGACCGCCTTTTGTCTGCCTGCTTTTTCTGGGTTTGGAAGGCTTTCCCCAAGTTTCTTTTAACCATTCCCCAAATCTCCCTCAAAGCCCTCTGCCAATCCTCCAGGGCCAGGAATGGTGTAGATGCCACTGGTAACGGGGCAAACTTGGGAGATCTTCCCGACACTATCTGGAATGGAGAAAACCCTGAAGAAGAACTTTTCAGGTTGTTGTGCGCAAATTCCGCAAACGGCAAAAAATTTACCCAATTGGATTGTGCATCTGCCACATAACATCTAAGAAATTGTTCCAGGGATTGGTTAACTCTCTCGGTCTGGCCATTGGTCTGTGGGTGGTAGCCTGATGAGAATGCAAGATCCATGTCTAGTTGATGTCAAAACGCTCTACAGAATTTAGACACAAATTGGACTCCCCGATCTGACACTATGTTTTCCGGAATGCTATGCAGCCGGAAAATATGCTGGATGAAGAGATCAGCCAATTCCTGGCCCGAGGGGAGTCCTTTAAAGGGGAAAAAGTGAGCCATCTTACTGAATCTGTCCACTACCACCCAAATGACCGTCTTGCCCTCAGACCTGGGGAGTTCACCAACAAAATCCATGGACAAGTGAGTCCAGGGTTCACTCGGGACTGGTAAAGGCTGTAAAGTACCAAAAGGGGCCTGATGAGAAGGTTTACTCCTAGCACACACTGCACACTCCCTTACAAACACCTTACAGTCTGTTGCCAATGTGGGCCACCAAGCACATCTGGCCAGAAGATCCTGAGTTCTGGTGGCCCCAGGATGACCAGCATTCTTGTGAGAATGGAACAACTGTAATAATTGTAGACAGAAAGGTAGTGGCACAAGCATAACCCCGTCAGGCTTTCCCTCTGGAACGTCCTGTTGGTAGGGGCTCAAAGTGACTGTCCAATCTTTCCAGGTCTCAGTGGCTGCCAACACCACCTTCTGAGGTAGAATGGTCTCAGGGGCTGAGGGCTGTACCATCTCTGGCTCGAAACACCTGGACAAGGCGTCGGCCTTGACGTTTTTACTGCCAGGAGTATACGTAATTACAAACCTGAATCTTAAGAAAAACAAAGCCTACCGGGCCTGACGGGGGCTGAGTCTCTTGGCAGCCTCTATGTACTCCAAATTTTTATGATCTGTATAAACTGTAATTAGTGTGTTCTGCGCCTTCTAACCAATGTCGCCATTCCTCAAAGGCCAACTTCATGGCCAAAAGCTCCCGGTTGCCTATATCGTAGTTTCTTTCCGCAGGTGAAAACCTACGAGAGAAGTAGGCACATGGGTGGAGTTTACCTTGTAAACCCGATCGCTGAGACAATACAGCCCCCACCCCCACCTCTAAAGCATCTACCTCCACGATGAAGGGAAAGGTGACATCCACATTTCTCAATATGGGTGCAGAACAGAACAGTTTTTTCAGAGTCGAAAAGGCAGTATGTGCTTCTGCTGTCCAGTGGTAAGTATCAGCCCCCTTTTTGGTGAGACTGGTAAGGGGCGAGACCACAGTAGAGTACCCTTTTATAAACCTCTTGTAGTAGTTGGCAAAGCCCAAAAACCTTTGGAGCGTCTTCAGCCCCACAGGCTGAGGCCACTCCAAGACAGCAGAAACCTTTCCAGGATCCATAGAGAGGCCAGAAGTTGAAATAATATACCCCAGGAAGGCAACAGAGGTCACTTCGAAAATACATTTTTCAAGTTTAGCGTAAAGCAGATTCTGTCTTAACTTCCCTAGGACAAATTTGACATGCTTTCGGTGTTCTGAGAGATTGGACGAAAAGATCAGAATATCGTCCAGATATACCAGAACAAACTTCCCCAGCACTTCCCTGATCACCTCATTAATCAACACCTGGAAGACGGCCGGGGCATTACACAACCCGAAGGGCATCACCAGGTACTCGTAGTGCCCGTCGGGTGTGTTAAAGGCCGTCTTCCATTCGTCACCATCCCTAATACGGACTAGATTGTATGCACCTCTTAAATCTAATTTCGAGAAAATCTTGGCGTTGGTAACCTGAGTGAACAAATCGTCAATCAAAGGCAAAGGATAATGATTTTTCACTGTAATCTTTGTTAACCCTCGGTAATCAATGCAAGGGCGAAGGCCTTCATCTTTTTTCTTCACAACAAAAGAATCCTGCCCCTGCTGGAGAATGAGAGGGGCGGATGAAACCTTTAGCCAAGTTTTCTTTAATATACTCCTGCATTGCCAGTTTCTCAGGCCCAGATAGATCATAGAGGTGACCTCTGGGAGGCATACAACCAGATCTTAGATCGATGGGACAGTCGAAAGTACGGTGGGGGGGGGAAGTTTATCAGCTGATTTGGGACAAAACACATCTGCAAACTCTGCATATTGGCTTGGCACACCTTTCACCTGAATCTTGGTGTTACCCACGGTTACTTTCGCTAAACAGGGGGGCGTGACTTCCGCTCAGCCAAGACGGACGTCTAGGGAAAGAGCTCCGTGACCAGCTTTCCTAAACCGGCTAAAATCAAATGGCGCAACAGCCTTCTAACCCCTCCGATACGGAGGATATGATTCTGGAGACTGACAACTCAAAGAAACGCAAGAAAGGCCAGCAGAAACTGCAAAAACTCACGGATTACTTCACAGAGAAAGCCTCCCGCTCGGCCACAGCGAGTAAAGATGGCGCCCGCTCACAAGCCAAAGATTCCACCAAAGACTCCGAGACCTTACCCACAGGTACCGCACCCTTTAGAGCGCAGTCTGATGACTCCTCATCCTCACCCGAAAGATCTCCCGACTCTCGCAGCCCAGTCAAAAACAAACCCCGCACATCCCCAGCAGACAACACGGCAGGCCTCACGCGAGAGGGAGCAAAGTCACTTGACGCCACTTCTGCCTCTATAGAGGCCTTCCCGGCTTCCGAGCAGGCAGCATCACAAAACTACATTAAGGAGATCCTACTCACCTTTAAATCTTCGCTCCTCAGCGACATTGCGACAATGAATAAAGCCATGCAAAACGAAATTACAGCACTTGGAGACAGGGTAGACGCGATCGAACACAGGACAGCCCTGATATCCTCGGAACACAACAAAATGGTGGACGTTGCCAACACCCAGTCTGACGACATACAGTGGCTAAAAAACAAAGCCTCCGACATGGAAGACAGGTCTCGGAGAAATAATCTCAAACTAAGAGGAATCCCGGAGCAGGTAGCCACAGGAGAACTCAAAAATTACATCACCCGGCTGACTAGATCCTCTCTGCCTAACACTCCAGAGATTGAACTGGCCATCGACCGGGCCCACAGGCTGGCGAAACCGTCTTTCCTACCAGACTCAGTTCCCAGAGACGTGATTGTCAGATTCGTTTTTTTCCAAACAAAGGACGACCTAATGAGAGCTGCCAGACACCCTAATAAGCTTCCCGAACCGTATGGCGAGATTCAGTTGTTTGCAGACCTGTCACAAGCCACCCTGCAGAAAAGAAAAGATCTTCAACAATACGCCAAAGCCCTCAGAGAGCATCAAATCCTTTACAAATGGGGCTTCCCCACCAAACTTCTTTTTAAGGCCCACAACAAACTTTACTCTATCTCTACAACAGAAGAAGGGGCTACAACGATGCGCGAGTTAAGTATCCCCGTTCCCCCCATTACGCAACGACCGTTAAACCGAGCTCCAGCTTCAAAAATCAATACGGAATGGCGCCAAACCAAACGCTGAAGGCTGGTATGGATTCTTCCCCTGGATGTCGAACAATTGAAGTCTGGTAAACTAGTGATATGTGTCACACTTTATTCGTATGCTCACTACTACTGTTTTGTTTAAGCTATAATCCCACTATTGCTTACTTGAGCATATGCCTTCCCCCCAGAGTGCTGATGAGTCTTTGGACTACAGTCTCATCACCATGTGAAGACCTTCAGTCCACATTACCATATTTTCCCTGTATGGGTCTAACCCCCTCAGTGTTTAAAGTTAACCACTCTTTCAAATGTCTGCTATATTATGTGTATTACTCCTTATTGAAATGTCTGAAGTCAATAATGTATATTAGAATGCCGCTCTACCAAGAAAGGCTGGGTACCCTCTCACTCAAAATAACTCACTACAATGTTTTAAGCAGAGTACATCCCTATATACTTCTAGAAATAAGATATGACTGATATTAACATTATTTCCATTAATGCCAGAGGGATTAATAGCGGGTACAAAAGAAAGATGTTGTGGAGGGAAGTAGAACAAAGGCAGGGGAATATTATGTTTGTGCAAGAGACCCATCTACTTCAAAAAGATACTTTCGCTAAACAGTGATGATAACAATGGGTGGACCAGCTCGTTAGCTGACCTGAAACCCAGTCTATCTGAGAGGGAGTGAAGTTGTAACCATGGCATGCCAAAAATAACGGTGGAAGTTGTCATACGCAAGACCAAAATGTAACGATCGGTGTCAGCAACCAGAGAGAGAATCTGATCCTTGGCGATCTGCAGTATCCCCAAGAATACAGATATACCCGATTATTGAGGATCTGCAGAATCGTCAATAATCAGATATGTCTAACCTCTAGACACCAGAGAGAGTGTAAGTGTTTGGTGCAACAGTAACAACTCTGAGTAAAGACCACCAGAGGAGCTGGCGGCCTATACTCCTGAGGAATTCACCCCTAAGCGGTGGATGATATTCCTGTAGCCTGTGGACCCCTGAGCGAGGGACTAAGGCTAGGATGCAGGAAGCCCTGCTGCAAATATGTAAGGTTTTGCCCTGAACTGGGCTAACGTAACACAGTAATAACACAACCTAGTCTGGGGTGTGAGGTCCGTATTCACAAAACTCTGGAACTAGTCTGGAGCATAACATAAATGATAATACAATTCCCTAGTCTTGGGTGTGAGTTCCGTGATCATCAACACCCTGGAACTAGTCTGGAGTATAACATAAATGATAATACAGTTCCCTAGTCTTGGATGTGAGGGCCTTGATCTCAACACCCTGGAACTATGCTAGAGAATACACAGAAGATACACAGTATTCCTAGTCTGGGGTGTGAGGGCCTTGATCTCAACAACCTGGAACTGGTCTAACAAATAATACAATTCAATTAGTACTTTAAGGTATCAAGAATCTAAAAAGTGTGGATTCCCAGCTCCAGCCGGTTCTGGCACACTGTTGGGTCTAGCTAAGGTCTGAGTGCCTTCATGCAAGTGTTAGCAATGGCAGACAACCAGCAACTGACAAGCAGCAGAATATATAGTTGCTGGACTCTGCCGCCCCGCCCGAACCATTCAGCCAATCATGAGTCCTGCAGGAATCAGCTGATCTTCCTGATCAGCTGACACTTCCCCTGCTGGTATAAAGGTCCTGAGTTCAGGTTCTGTCACAGGTAGTACAGACAGGCTAATCACCCAAAGAGTGAGTGACAGCCAGAAGGGTCGGCCAGGCCGGGTCGGCAACACACGAGCAGATAAGGTACTGAGACAGAAGGCTGATTCGGTAACCAGGTACAGGCAGGGTCGGCAACAGGTAATCAGATGTGCATAGGTACCGAATCAGATAGCAAGAGAGAGGTCAAGAGAGCAATAGGTCATAACAGATATCAAGCAGAGGCCTAGTCTAGAGTGTGAGGTCCGTGGTCTCAACACCCAGGAACTGGTCTAAAGAATAACACAATACTGACACAGTATCCCTAAGCTTGGGTGTGAGGTCCGTGATCACAACACCCTGGAACTGGTCTAAAGTATAACACAGTACTGACACAGTATCCCTAGGCTTGGGTGTGAGGTCCGTGGTCACAACACCCTGGAACTGGTCTGAAGTATAACACAGCAATAACACAGTAATCTGGCTAAGTGTGAATTCCCAGGTCCACCTGGTTCTAACACACTGTGGGATCTGACTATGGTCTGAGTGCTAACACATAAGCATTCGCAACGGCAGACAACTTGAGACTGACCAGCGAGATCTATACATAGGGCAGCACTCCTCGGCGCCACCCAGCGCTGCTCAGCCAATGACGATCTGCGCTGGGACCAGCTGATCAGCTGATCCCTCTCCTCTTGGCATAAAGGTCCTGCCTCCCAGCGCGCGTGCGCGTAGCTCTCCATCTGTGTGCACTAGGAGGCTCAGATACCCCAGACGCATGCTGCTGTGCAGAAACCGCCGGTCTGAACGTGGAGACAGCCGCCTTGCCGCCAGACCGCGCGGCGGCGTCTCCGCAATCCTTTACAACAGGTAACTAATAGATCTCTAGTGTACTACACAATAACTAAGTCGTGTGGCAGACAGTGAGTGACAATTAAAGTCGGTCACACACGGTCAGACGCAATCAACCAATAGGGTCGGGCAGATGACTGTCTGTCACAGATCACAACGGATGCTGGCCTGTACACAGTCAGTAACTAACACAGTACTGAAGATAATAAACTAACAGACTACAGCAGTACAAATTAACTAAACTAGTACTAGTACACAACTAACTATAATCCCTAACCTACCTAAGCTAGTAGTAGGCTAAGGCTACCTAGACTAGCAGGCCTAGCCTGCACACAGACTAACACTAGCCTAGCACAGTATACAGTATATACACTAGCTGACTAAAAACAATCAAATTACTATCTAACTATTAAAGAGTTGTAACAATTGTGGCAGCTGCCTCCGGCTTCCTACTCTCTGCCGCTTCCGTGCCTCGGGCGTCTAGCATGCCGAGGACGGGTATTCACTCCGGGCCGCATTGACGCGTGCGTGCACGCACCGTCATGAGATTTATGCGGCCAGGAGACGCATCGGCTGACGTCGCATTGTGCGTCCGCTGTTACTGACTGGCTGGCGGCAGGGGGGCGTGTCTCAGGATCTCCTCGGGCTCTTAAGCCCAGAGGAGTCAGTAATCCCCTGTCTGCTGTAGTGAATACCTCGCGTGTTAGCGCTCAGACCTTAGACTAGATCCCATGTGTATATCAAGGACTTCACACCTAGACTAGGATATTGTTATATTGTACCGATTTCCTGTGTATGACTCTTGGCTAAACTCTGACTCTGATCTCGCTTTCTGATTCTGTACTTCTGCCTATCTGCCTTATTAGTTGCTGAACCTCTGCCTGATTACCGATTACTCTCTTGCCTCACGATTCTGTACCGATACTTACCTCTCTGTTGCTGAACCTCTGCCTGATTACCGATTACTCTCCTGCCTCACGATTCTGTACCGATACTTACCTCTCTGTTGTCGAACCTTGCCTGTCAGACCATTCTACTCACCAGTGGGCCCTCGCCACTGGTGAGATGCTAGCTTCACCAGCTCCTCTGGTGAAGTTATTCTTTAGGGCAGTACTGTTTGCGTTTTCTGCTCCTAGGCTGCAGTACAGTCTGAATCTCCTGCTTCTCAGGCGATCATTAGTGCAGTACTGTTTGTGTCTCCTGCTCCTAGGCTGCAGTACAGTCTGAGTCACCCGCTCCTCGGGGGATCACTCGGCTGCAGTGCACTCTGAATCACCCGCTCCTCGGGAGATTCGGTCGCTTCAGTATTGTATCTCCAGCTTGCTGGAGCTTGAACTCTATTACACGGTCAGTGTACCGATAGTACCTCACCAGCCCCTCTGTTGAGGTCTCATAAAACTATTAAAGTTACGGTTGCACCAAACACTACACACTCAGCTCTTTGTGTTGCTATACTGGTATTATTGGTGATTCTGCAGATCACACATAATCAGGTACAGTGTCTGCATTATTGGTGATTCTGCAGATCACCAAATAATCAGACAACTGAGTTGCGACACCCAACCGTTACAAGAGTACAATCAATGTGTTTAGGAGGTGATTAGGAAGCAAGATGCTAGGTTTAGCACAAGAAGCACTTGCTCAGAGACACGCAGCAGCACTGGAGATACTCTCAATACCGCTCAGTCACACAGCAAGGATGGGCTCCGCAACATGGCTGCCGCCTTATATAGAGGAGGGGAGGGCCAGGCTCCCCTCCTCTGATTGGTTGCTAGGGTTGCCAGGGCCTCGGCTGGAGGACTTCTGATTGGCCCAATGACGTCATCGAATTCGAGTGCGCATATTCGGGAACCTTCACATTCGGATTCGGCATGATGTGGAACATTCGGGTTTAGCTTTGACTTCGGCAACGCGGAAAATCTACCCGAATTTTCGGGTAGATTTGCATTTGGGAGTCCTGGAAAGCAACCCTGGTGGAGAGAAATTGAGAATAGCCTGAGATGGAGCAGTGATCTTATCTGTATTGCAGTCCCACATCACATAGAGGTTACTTGCCTGTAATAGGACTCCTGTCCCTGCTGGTCTCTCACACAAGTCAGAAAGCAGCCCTCCTGGAGTCTAGGGACTGTCAAAAACTTTTCAACGTGTTTAACACCTTATCAGCACATGCAGTCATAATCACAATGGCAAGAGACCAGACAGATTTTTGCCCACAGACTCTCCAGGCAAGCTCTGCATCATGCTGTGTATATTTACCAGCTTTCCTGCCCTCTTATTACACTTTTATCAGCTAGCCTAGTGTTTCACTTTGCCTTACAACAACAAACCTGAATACACCAGACCTGCCCTAAATCACTGATTGAAAGGTCTGGGGGAAATCCCCCCCCCTTCTTTGCTCCTCTCTGCTCACACTCTGCAAAGAATGGCTTAGTATGTCAAACTATTACTATGTGTCAAAACATTTTTTATTAGTGGAGAACGCTGGACAGAGATCACACAAATAACATTAGTCATTCCAGACCCCAGCCTGTGTCTGACAGCTAAACTAAGGAGGGAAGGGAGGGGAATATCCAGGAGGAAACACTGGCTGTATGTGTCTCATTATCTGTTACAGAGAGAAGTCCTGAAGACTGTTTTTAACGGACCGTAAAGAGTTACATCAACAAGGGCAATAAATCTTTATTGGAGCTGCAGGGCCCTGACCTTTCAATAGATCAAAGCAGCTGCCCGTGTTGCCTGGTGGATAATCCGGCTCTGCCCAGGGGTCTTCTGATCAGCCCCCTATAGGTAATATCAATGCTGCCTCTGACAAAGCCCACATCATGTACGAACCTCCTGTAGGGGGATAGTCGTTTTAAATATGTTCAAAATGAGTTACTGAGATCCCTTCTGTCACCTCCCAAATGGCTGTTTGCTATCTCCGAACATCATTTGTTTTACCGCATGCACTATCCTTTGTTATGGTCGTTTACTTCACCAGCCGGTAATTTCAGTTCTCCATACGGTAACAACCTTCGTGAATTGTCGTTCCGCAAAATGTTCAGTAAAATCAATTGTGTTTACTTTACCACATATGCCAAAGCTGTGTGAATTGGGCCATAGATGTTTTATACACTGATAGAAAACTATTTGGGTATCATTCATAAAGCATTTCCGCATGCGGAAATGCTTAACACCGGTGACTTTCCCGACCACTCAGCATAAGCCCCATTCATAAAGGCTCTTTCCGCATGAAAAGGTGACAGAGCGATACATTTCCGCCTTGTGCGGAGTTTTTCTAGATTAATCTAGAAAAAGTAACAAACACATCCATTCATAAAGATTAGAGCAAGCGGTATCCGGAAGGAAAATACCGCTTGCTCGACAGTAGCGATAGGCGGGCGGAATACATATAAATGAATGGGAGGGACCTCCCAAGCAGCATCAGACAGAGCAGCGCAGGGAGGGAATCGGGCAGCTTTTAAGTTTCCGCATGTCTTCCGCCACGCTGCCGCCAGCTTCCTCCAGAAAACCTCCGCACTTCTTCCGCAACAGGCAGACTTCTTTATGAATGGCCACCCAGAAGTCTTAATTACCGGTTGCGGAGAAGAACGGTGTTTTCCCGCACTACCGACAGCCTGTTTATGAATGATACCCTTTGTCTCTAAGAATGTTGTCCAAGTTTGCTGGAATACCTTCATTCTCTACTGTTTTCTAGTGATGCTGGCAAGCTGCTCACCAATGAACACCTATGGGAAACATGGCACTGTACTGCTTCCGGTTCGCCATTTCCCACAGTAGTAGGGATGCTTGCTGGATTCCGCGAAATTCCGATCTGTAATGGAATTGCTAAACCTGTAAAAAGGAATTCCACAGAATTTTTTTTTTAGTTTTTCAAAAGCCAGCTTACATACCATGGCTGGGTATTGAACCCAGGTCTCAGTGTGTGTTATCCACTATACCACCAACAACACTACATGCTGAAGCCAGCCTAGCATGTACCATTATGATCAATCCAAGAGAAAAAGTAGCATGCTCAAGGATTTGTAGCATGTCAAAAACCAACTCACCGTGGCTAGGAATTGAACCCAGGTCTCAGTGTGTGTTAGGCAACTGACTTATACACTATACCGCAAAAAAATTGGGATCAGCGCATCACCAGGCCGCCTCTGAATGGCCTCTGCTCAGAGATGCGCTGAGCCCCCCCAGAAACTACAAACGCACCTTGAACCCAAACAGAGGCTCTGCATATACACCAAAGGCAAAACTGTTAAGTGGGAGCAGCTGACCAGAAATAAATTAAAACATAGCAAAGAAATGAACAGCGCTACTTAAAAACAGATGAGTGCTTACCTGCAAAAGAGTGCAAGCCCCACTTATGGGATAAAATACACACTGAGCATACACATGACCTGTCTACCACTTGGAGGATGTTAGTTTCCTATAACAGCTTGCATGCAACTTGTTAAGTACTTGTACCTCCCACTGTCGAAGAAGTCTTTCCTCCATGGGAGGGGACCTAACACTAACTAAATCCTACCTATGCATATGCATAGCCTGGGCGCGCTACCAAGTAAAATTGAAAATTGTGCAAAAAAATTGGGATCAGCGCATCACCAGGCCGCCTCGGACTAGACCAGTTATACGCTGTTAACATCTAAGATCTAAGATGGCGCCGGGTGCGGTCGCCACGGCCACAGGGCACTCTCTCTCTCTCTCTCTCTCTCTCTCTCTCTCTCTCTCTCTCTCTCTCTCTGAGGGTATGATCTTCCAGGGAATTTTAGTTTTTCAAAAGCCGGCTTACATACCATGGCTGGGAATTAAACCCAGGTCTCAGTGTGTGTTAGGCAACTGACTTATCCGCTATACCACCAACAACACTACATGCTGAAGCCAGCCTAGATTGTACCATTATGATCAATCCAAGAGAAAAAGTAGCATGCTTAGGGATTTATAGCATGTCAAAAACCAACTCACCGTGGCTGGGAATTGAACCCAGGTCCCAGTGTGTGTTAGGCACCTGACTTATCCACTATACCACCAACAACACTACATGCTGAAGCCAGCCTAGCATTTACCATTATGATTAATCCAAGAGAAAAAGTAGCATGCTTAACCTTCCTGGCGGTAAGCCCAAGCTATGCCGTGCAGGAGGATTTCTCAGGCCCTGGTGGGGCACTTTGCTAGCCGCGCGTACCACTTGATCGCCGCCCCCCCCCCCCCACCAGAGCCCTGCGCTGCCTGGACCAATGACTTTCGGGCAGCGCTAAGGGCTGGATCGGAGGCGTCTGACGTCATTCCGATCGTCGCCATGGCGACAGGAAAGCCAAACAGGGGAACGCGTTATATACGCTTTCTCCTGTTTGCTATTGATGCCGGTGACGATCACACTAGGGGGACACATGCGCCCTCTAGTGTTGTTTCATGTAGCTTCCACTCTGGTAGCTTTACATGAAACAAAAATAAAAAATAAAAAACATGTATTTCTGCCTATTTGGCAGAATTAATTAACCGCCAGGAGGGTTAAGGATTTGTAGCATGTCAAAAGCCAACTTACCGTGGCTAGGAATTGAACCCAGATCTCAGTGTGTGTTAGGCAACTGACTTATCAGCTATACCACCAACAACACTACATACTGAAGCCAGCCTAGCATGTACCATTATGATCAATCCAAGAGAAAAAGTAGCATGCTTAAGGATTTGTAGCCTGTCAAAAGCCAACTCACTACCGCTGGGAGTGTTGTTGGTGGTATAGTGGATAAAACATAGCAAAGAAATGAACAGCGCTACTTAAAAACAGATGAATGCTTACCTGCAAATGAGTGCAAGCCCCACTTATGGGATAAAATACACACTGAGCATACACATGACCTGTCTACCACTTGGAGGATGTTAGTTTCCTATAACAGCTTGCATGCAACTTGTTAAGTACTTGTCCCTCCCACTGTCGAAGAAGTCTTTCCTCCATGGGAGGGGACCTAACACTAACTAAATCCTACCTATGCATATGCATAGCCTGGGCGTGCTACCAAGTAAAATTGAAAATTGCGCAAAAAAATTGGGATCAGCGCATCACCAGGCCGCCTCGGACTAGAGCAGTTATACGCTGTTAACATCTAAGATCTAAGATGGCGCCGGGTGCGGTCGCCACGGCCACAGGGCTCCGGTTTTTTTTTTGCTTTTAATTTTTCCCACCTGCTCTCAGTAACATCCGCCGTCCGCCTGAGGTGAGATGTAGAGGCCCCAGGCGTGCACCGCGGGCTGGCATCGTCTGCTCTGCCGCCGAGGAGCTGACCCCAGTGCATGCTCTCTGGCACATGGCCCGTTCCTCCGTCCGCCGGGACCTGGGAGTGAGGAGGACGCGCTTTGACTCCACCGGCCCGATTTCCGCATTCCGGCAGGCTGATGAGTCGGGCCAGCCACTGCACTAGTTGCCAGGAGACCAGGACGCCGCATGAGATGTGCACCGGAGATCGAGAGGACAGCCGGATGTCGGTGCCCTCCATTGACCCATCCGCTCACTGTGAGCACATCTGCTGCTGCAGCCCCGCAGCCATACCATCCGCATCTCACCAGCGCCGCATCTTCGTCGGGGAGCTGCTCCCTCTGGGCACAGTCAGAACACCACAGGGCCGATCGGCTGAGGCGGCCGCCGCCACCCACATGGAGCGACCAGGGGACCAGGCAGGCACTGCTCTGCTTCGCCCTGCCTCCGAGTCCTTCACCACCGCTGCCTGGAAGCCACCTCGGGCACATTCAGGATGCCTCCCCATCTGACCACAACAATCCAGGAGGCACATAGCTGCTGCCCTGACCAGCCTGGGCCTGATCAGCTGAGCAGCTGCCGCAATCCACGTGGAGCAACCACCACCACTGGGCCCCCTCTGCCCGCAACCACCAGCATAAGGACTCTGGACCACCTCGGATCAAGCACATGGTGACTGATTATCGGACTGTACCAGGGGCTTTTAATCTGTTCAACCAAAAGGTCCCTGCCTCTGCCTCTCTCCTCTCGCTTTGGTTCTCTCTCTTTCCTCATTCTCTCTTTAGCTATCCCTTCTCTCTTTATCTCTGCTGTCTGCCTCCATTTTTTCCCCCTCAGTTTCCTCTCTACTTTGCGTGGACAATCGGAGTACCTGTCTTGTTGGAGCGTGTCGCTGTGTAGCATCCAGTGCCGAAAATGGCAGCGCTCAGATTCAGGCTGCTCCTCCAGTCCCACTCTTTTCTGTTCCTGCTATCAGTGTATGTTTTGCTCTGTTTGTATTATGTTAACTGTACATTTATGCTGTAATGCTCTCTGTCTTTGCTTTTATTTTGCTTTTACTGTTTATACGTATGTACCATGCTTAACTGTATACGACCTTGCTCTGCTTAATTGTACGCACAAGCTGTAATGCTGTCCTATGTGTGCTTGTCCCATGTCTATGTATGTACCATGCTTAACCGTGCTCTTTTCTGTTTTTCATCAACGACCCTGTATGCGCCAAAACCAATTCCGGGTACAATCCACCGTTGTACTTGGCGAAATAAATTCTGATTCTGATTCTGAATGGCCTCTGCTCAGAGATGCGCTGAGCCCCCCCAGAAACTACAAACGCACCTTGAACCCAAACAGAGGCTCTGCATATACACCAAATGCAAAACTGTTAAGTGGGAGCAGCTGACCAGAAATAAATTAAAACATAGCAAAGAAATGAACAGCACTACTTAAAAACGGAACTAGTAAAAAAGGGCGCACAGGGATAGTGGACAAAAAGGGCGCCGCCATAGACTGCAATGCAAAATATCGGCTATTCGGCGCCCGACAGGAAAAAAAAGGCGCACGAGAAATAGCGGTTACAGGGATCGTGTTAACAAAGGTTTTCGTTTACAGGATAAAGTTTATAACAAATATTGTTTACAAGTTCGTTTAGACTTTGTATTATACTTATTTTTTTGTTTGTAAATTTCGCTTATATGGGTTTTAACTAGTTTTTTTCGTTTTAAAAATGCGCTTATAAAACTATAACAACTAAAATTTCGTTTACACTTCTTTTATCATTTAACATTCGTTTTCATATGTATAATGCTTAAATAACGTTTCTCAGCCTGATTGTATTAGAAATACATCGCTTATGGTATTAACTTTGTTTTTACACTTCTAATGCGTTGATTATAGTTACTAAAATATCGCTTTAAATATTACTGTTATTTTAAGATTTCTACGTGATTTTAAGGCTAGTTATTCTATTACAAATTACTGTTATTTTAAGATTTCTACGTGATTTTAAGGCTAGTTATTCTATTACAAATATATAAATTATTTTATTCATGTTATTTGGAGTGAAGTATTTTAAGGATTAAATATATTATTGTTTATATGTGTTTAACGTGTTTTGTGTAGTGGGGATGGTTAGGTTTAGGCATTAGACAGCAAGCAATGGGCAGCGCTCACAGGCTGCAAGTGAAGTGAAAGCTCCAGAGATATGCCCAGCCCCTTGGGGCTAAATACACACCTTGAATACAAATCAGATGCAAATTATGTGCTAACACTAATCTAAATTCTAAAATTTGAATGCAAGCTGACACCCCTGGAGGCAGCTAGCCTGAAGTATACTTAAGTTTTGTACAGCAGAAGGAAATGGCAGCGCTTCCAAACAGACGCTGCACCTGAATTGACTACCTGCACAGGTATGCAGAGCTCAAATAACGGGCAGGTTACACACCTTGCATTCAAAACAGGTACAGTAAAGGGGGGCGTTAGCTTCAGCATAAGTTGTGCACAAATTATCCCTAATAGACTCCCCAACGGCGGTGACGTGCCCCATAGGAGAGAAACTAACCACTAATCTAGCAGTGAAACATATAAAAAAGTGAAGCATGTTCAAACAATGAAAATTGTCCAAAAAAAAGAAAAAAAGGTTAAAACCTCAAACTAATGTAACAGTGAAACATATTCAACAGTGAAACATATCCAACAGTGAACCCTAGCTAGTCTAAAATTAAAATCATAATCCTTACCTGGTGCAGCTAGCCATAAATGGTATACACATTTGTTCAGAAGACAGCAAGCAATGGGCAGCGCTCACAGGCTGCAAGTGAAGTGAAAGCTCCAGAGATATGCCCAGCCCCTTGGGGCTAAATACACACCTTGAATACAAATCAGATGCAAATTATGTGCTAACACTAATCTAAATTCTAAAATTTGAATGCAAGCTGACACCCCTGGAGGCAGCTAGCCTGAAGTATACTTAAGTTTTGTACAGCAGAAGGAAATGGCAGCGCTTCCAAACAGACGCTGCACCTGAATTGACTACCTGCACAGGTATGCAGAGCTCAAATAACGGGCAGGTTACACACCTTGCATTCAAAACAGGTACAGTAAAGGGGGGCGTTAGCTTCAGCATAAGTTGTGCACAAATTATCCCTAATAGACTCTCCAACGGCGGTGACGTGCCCCATAGGAGAGAAACTAACCACTAATCTAGCAGTGAAACATATAAAAAAGTGAAGCATGTTCAAACAATGAAAATTGTCCAAAAAAAAGAAAAAAAGGTTAAAACCTCAAACTAATGTAACAGTGAAACATATTCAACAGTGAAACATATCCAACAGTGAACTCTAGCTAGTCTAAAATTAAAATCATAATCCTTACCTGGTGCAGCTAGCCATAAATGGTATACACATTTGTTCAGAAGACAGCAAGCAATGGGCAGCGCTCACAGGCTGCAAGTGAAGTGAAAGCTCCAGAGATATGCCCAGCCCCTTGGGGCTAAATACACACCTTGAATACAAATCAGATGCAAATTATGTGCTAACACTAATCTAAATTCTAAAATTTGAATGCAAGCTGACACCCCTGGAGGCAGCTAGCCTGAAGTATACTTAAGTTTTGTACAGCAGAAGGAAATGGCAGCGCTTCCAAACAGACGCTGCACCTGAATTGACTACCTGCACAGGTATGCAGAGCTCAAATAACGGGCAGGTTACACACCTTGCATTCAAAACAGGTACAGTAAAGGGGGGCGTTAGCTTCAGCATAAGTTGTGCACAAATTATCCCTAATAGACTCTCCAACGGCGGTGACGTGCCCCATAGGAGAGAAACTAACCACTAATCTAGCAGTGAAACATATAAAAAAGTGAAGCATGTTCAAACAATGAAAATTGTCCAAAAAAAAAGAAAAAAAGGTTAAAACCTCAAACTAATGTAACAGTGAAACATATTCAACAGTGAAACATATCCAACAGTGAACCCTAGCTAGTCTAAAATTAAAATCATAATCCTTACCTGGTGCGGCTAGCCATAAATGGTATACACATTTGTTCAGAAGACAGCAAGCAATGGGCTGCGCTCACAGGCTGCAAGTGAAGTGAAAGCTCCAGAGATATGCCCAGCCCCTTGGGGCTAAATACACACCTTGAATACAAATCAGATGCAAATTATGTGCTAACACTAATCTAAATTCTAAAATTTGAATGCAAGCTGACACCCCTGGAGGCAGCTAGCCTGAAGTATACTTAAGTTTTGTACAGCAGAAGGAAATGGCAGCGCTTCCAAACAGACGCTGCACCTGAATTGACTACCTGCACAGGTATGCAGAGCTCATATAACGGGCAGGTTACACACCTTGCATTCAAAACAGGTACAGTAAAGGGGGGGCGTTAGCTTCAGCATAAGTTGTGCACAAATTATCCCTAATAGACTCTCCAACGGCGGTGACGTGCCCCATAGGAGAGAATGCAAGGTGTGTAACCTGCCCGTTATTTGAGCTCTGCATACCTGTGCAGGTAGTCAATTCAGGTGCAGCGTCTGTTTGGAAGCGCCGCCATTTCCTTCTGCTGTACAAAACTTAAGTATACTTCAGGCTAGCTGCCTCCAGGGGTGTCAGCTTGCATTCAAATTTTAGAATTTAGATTAGTGTTAGCACATAATTTGCATCTGATTTGTATTCAAGGTGTGTATTTAGCCCCAAGGGGCTGGGCATATCTCTGGAGCTTTCACTTCACTTGCAGCCTGTGAGCGCTGCCCATTGCTTGCTGTCTTCTGAACAAATGTGTATACCATTTATGGCTAGCTGCACCAGGTAAGGATTATGATTTTAATTTTAGACTAGCTAGGGTTCACTGTTGGATATGTTTCACTGTTGAATATGTTTCACTGTTACATTAGTTTGAGGTTTTAACCTTTTTTCTTTTTTTTGGACAATTTTCATTGTTTGAACATGCTTCACTTTTTTATATGTTTCACTGCTAGATTAGTGGTTAGTTTCTCTCCTATGGGGCACGTCACCGCCGTTGGAGAGTCTATTAGGGATAATTTGTGCACAACTTATGCTGAAGCTAACGCCCCCCTTTACTGTACCTGTTTTGAATGCAAGGTGTGTAACCTGCCCGTTATTTGAGCTCTGCATACCTGTGCAGGTAGTCAATTCAGGTGCAGCGTCTGTTTGGAAGCGCTGCCATTTCCTTCTGCTGTACAAAACTTTTTTTTTTTTTCCATGAAAATTTCTTTATTAGTTTTAAACATATAACCGCAGTGTCTACATTTAACAGATTATTTATGCGCAAGATAACAATTTGCAACTTTGTTACTTTTTTACATGGGTATTGAGACACTTATACAATAAGAAAGGCATCACATCTTAGGTAATATTTGTAGACAGGGATCTTTAATTGTTATAGTACATCACACACTTTTGCTCTTGGTAGAGGTTTCCTTTAAGAGGATAAAGCCAACTAAACCAAACATGGTACCCTTAACTGGGCCAACTAGGCTGGTACCATGGACGTTTGGTTATACAATGTGGTGGTCGATATCAGGTGGCCTAAGGCCAATCGACAACTTGTCCTGAGATTGGTGTATGGGAAGGGTGGGGCCTAGTAGTGTTGAGACATACTAGCCTAAAATGAAACATAGCGTTCAATACTTTATTTATAGATTCTCAGTAAATACGCCTGTGTGGAAATGTCTCTAGCTTGGACAAGGATTGGAAACGCACATTAATGAAAAGGAAAACAAAGGGTAGACAAGTAGACAACTAAACCATCATAGTCTAAAGTAAAAACTAAAATTAAACTAAAATTAAACTAAAACTAAAAACTAAGAACTAAGAACTAATCCACTGTGTTCTTTATATGTGAGTATATGACCTTCTGCATCTGTTATACTGGGTTATGAGTTAATAAGCACCCATTTTTTCGGGAGTGTGAAGTTAAGTTGTGCATTGGAAATTCTGTTCCTAATTTTTTCTTCCATTGCGCAATTTCTATTGATTAGGGATGTAAGCAATTGGGGCGATATCTGGTCAGCTGATTTCCAATTAGATAGAATGAGTGATAAAGTTGCCAATATGGTGTGGCAGATTAGGGGTTGGACTTGTTTTGGAAAGGACTCTATGCCTACTAAAAGTATTGCTAATGCCGGAGAGATTTTGAAGTTTTGGAGGAAATTTTTTCTAATCAGATTTTCAGTATTATTCCAGACTCTTTGAATTAATGGGCATTCCCATAGCATGTGAATAAGGGTTCCTACGTTTACATTGCAGTGCCAGCATATGGGGGAGCGATCCGGAGAGAATGCGGCAATCTTTCGGGGGGTGTAGTGCCACTTAAATAGAAGCTTGCGTGACATTTCCCAATGGGAGTTGCATTTGGAGTACTTATTAATTAAATTAGTGGTTTTGATTAGGAGTTCAGGTGTGATATTGGTGTTGAGGTCATAGGACCAGGTTGCGGCATATTTCTGGAGGGGGGAAAGGTGACTTCTTATCAATTCTTTGTACCAAAGGGAAATGCCACCTGAAAAAACTCCTTTAAAGCTGAGCATAGATAAAATCTTGCTGGGAAGCTGTGGTATCTTAATGTGGCGGGTTTTTAATATGTTATAGATTCTATGGTAGGTGAATAATTGTGATTCTGGCAATTTAAAAGTTGTCTGCAGTGATTTGAAAGTCCTAAGCTTGTGATTTTCATATAGATCATTTATTGAGTTAATATTGGCCTGGATCCAACTTGAGAGGTCTAAATTAGAGGTGAAAAGTTTTAAGGTCTCTATATGGATGCGAGGGGTGTGGGTGGCTTTCGGGTCTGGGGGGTGTTTGAGAAAAGACTCCCAAGCCTTTAACGCAGCTTGAATGGAAGGGTATGGAGAGACAGGTGTAGGGGCTCCTAATAGGATTGCCATTAAAATCTGTTTCGGCGGTGAGTTGAGCAGGGTTTTTTCTAGGGATACCCAGGGTTTGGGGGATTCATGTGACCACCAGTGTCTGAGCATGTCTAGAATTGCAGCGTAGTAATATGAGAGAATGCACGGCAGTCCTAAGCCGCCTTTGTTTTTTGGGAGTATCATTATTTCATAGGGAACACGAATCTTTTTGCCTTGCCAAATAAAATGGTTAATACATTTTTTAATATCTAGAAGAAAGGATTTACTTAATGGGATTTGTACGGTCCTGAAAAGGTACATTATCTTGGGGAGGATAAACATTTTCAGCGCTGCTATTCTGCCCGACCATGACAGCCAGTGTTTTGATATTTCTGATGTTTCTTTTTTAATATTAGCTAGTAATGGAATATAGTTATGCTGGAATAATTCTACTGGGTTCTTTGTTATTTTAATTCCTAGGTAGGATACTTCTGAGGTAGCCCAAGGGAATTTATAGGACTTTGATATGTTAGATGCAACCTGCGCAGGCAAGTGGAACCCCATTAGGAAGGACTTATGCTGGTTTAATTTATAATAAGAGGCTTTCGAAAAAGAGAGGAGATCTTCTAAAAGCGCAGGTAACGAGTGTTCGGGGCTAGATAGGGTTAAAGCTACATCATCCGCAAACATATTGATTAAGTGCTGGGTCTCGCCTATCTTAATGCCGGAGATAAGAGGGTTTGTACGAATTTTTTGCGCGATAGTTTCCATTAATAATACAAAAATTATAGGAGAGAGGGGGCAACCCTGTCGGGTACCATTTGAGATAGAGAACGGTTTGGAGACAAAACCTGCTGCGTTGACTTTAGCTGAGGGCACTGAATATAGCGCCATAATAGCAGTGTTAATTCCTCCTGAGAAGCCAAATTTGTGTAATGTTGCTTCTAGAAATTTCCAATGAACTCTGTCGAATGCCTTCTCCGCATCTAATGTAAGCATCACTGAAGGCATCCGACAGAGATCAATGAATTTGACTATGTTCAGCATTCGTCTAGTTCCGTCCGAGGCTTGCCTTCCTCTTGTAAAGCCCACTTGATCCTGTGAAAGTAGACAGGGGGTATATAACATTAGCCGGTTGGCAATAAGTTTGGCATAGAATTTTGTGTCAGCGTTTAGTAAAGATATTGGTCTGAAGTTGGCCGGGTCAGATTGGTCTTTTCCAGGCTTTGGTATTACCGTGATTATTGCTTCTAAATATTCTTGTGGTACTTTTACGCCGGCTGCAAAGGCATTAAAAAGGGAAGTGATATGTGGTGCTAATTGTTGTGCAAAGGTTAGTAGGTATTCGTTGGTGAAACCGTCAGGTCCCGGGGTTTTGTTTCTTTTCAAAGATTTTATCGTTCCCAGTACTTCTGCTATGGTAAAGGGCCTGTTTAAAGCCTCTAGCTGTTCGGAAGAAAGCTGGGGGAGGTTAATATCACATAGGAAGTTTTCTATGATTTCACCGGTCGGTTGTGGGGTATTAGGGTCTTCTTTAAGATTGTATAATTTTGCGTAATATTCACTAAAAAGATCTGCTATGTGTTTAGGGTTAGTAACTTTAGCCTTGGAGGTAGGATCGATTATCGTGTGAATTCTGGTTTTGGCCTGTTTATGGTGTATTAATTTCGCTAAATATTTGCCCGCTTTATTATGCTGTGAATAAGCTTGGAGGTTTGATTTTTGGAGTAGATAGTCATATTGTTGCGTTAGGTGAACTCGTAAGGCCTCTCTCAGTTGGAACAGAGACTTGGTTAATTCTGGGGAGGGATTTTGTTTGTGGAGCTTCTCTTTGTCTCGAATACCAGCTAGAATATCTTCATAAGTCTTGGACCTTTGTTTTTTGATAAAGGTACCTCTGCGAATGAGTAGGCCTCTAGTATAAGCCTTGTGGGCGGACCAGATCGTAGCCAGGTCAACCCCAGGTGTTGTGTTTATGTCAAAAAAAGAGGTGATATTTTGGGAAAGTTCCTCTTTAAAGGATGGGTCAGTTAATAAGGAATTGTTTAATTTCCAGTAGAAAGGTTTAGACTCCTGGGGTCCCACTTTGATTGAAAGCTCAATGGGGGCATGGTCAGACCACGTTTTTGTGCCTATGGAGGCCGTCAGCACATCTTGTAGAAGAATTTTGTCAACCAGGAACATGTCAATTCTGGAGAATGTTTTATGTACCCCTGAGAAGAATGTATAATCTTTCTCATTTGTGTGACAGATCCTCCATGGGTCAAAAAGTGAGTTCCATCTGAGTTGTTTATCAATTAGGATCAATTTACTAGGGTCTTTTGTGGAGGAATCTATTGCAGCAGCGCACGCATTAAAATCTCCTCCAATCAGGAGACGTCCTTTTTTTATGGTTTGAAGACGGGAGCAAATTTTTTGCAAAAAGGCTCTTTGTCCTTGGTTGGGGCTATAAAGGTTTACTATAGTAAAGAGTTGGTTATTTATAAAACCGATAAATATTATGTACCTTCCTTGGGGGTCTTGAATGATTGAAAGGGGTTCTGTTTTTAGGTCTTTGTGGAAGGCTAATAGAACTCCCCTTTTTTTTTTGTGAAGGTGCTGTGATAGATAGATGGATATAGGGGGTTATGACATCTTGTGGTGTCAGCTGGTATTAAATGTGTTTCCTGTGCGAACACCACTTGGGGCATTTTAGATTTAATTTCCTTCCAAAACATAAAGCGTTTGGCTGCTGAATTGAGACCTCTTACATTTATTGATAAGAATTTTAAAGGCATATTGGATTGGTGTTTTGCTGTAGAGTAAGCTTAGATTCTTTAGGATATACAAAACAATTATGACCTGGTGAATTATTAGGAACATACATTTCAGAAGTAATACAGATACAGAAGTGAATAACGTTTCTAGTGGATTTTGATAACCAGACATTAACATTAAAAACAAACCATATTAATAGTAGACTTGTAACTGGGATAAGCCCAGTCATCCATATTACATAGGTAACTGTGTGGTACAGTTCAGCATGCCACACTAATGACTTTGGGGGTGAAAATGACAACATCTTAGTGTTGTCAGGTGTTAGACTGTGCTAGCGGTGTTCAGCTAGTAGGAAAAATGGGCCATCTTCAGACAGGCCATCAACGGTTAGACTGAGATCGCCAGTCATGAGAAATCTTGGAGGGGCCCAGCTGGTCAGGTGTGGGGTATGCGTTCTCCGGGATCTGGATCTTTAGTTGGCGAAACAGTTTGTTGCCGTTTTCTGATGAAGTTATAACGTATTGTCTGTTGTTGTGCGAAAAGATTAATTTGGTGGGGAAACCCCATTTGTAGGGCATTTGTATCGCTTGTAATGCTTTGGTATAAGGCTGGAGACTTCTCCGCAGTTGTAGTGTCATCGCAGAAAGATCCGAGTATAAATGGATATGGGAGTACTGGTCAGGAAACGCGCCTTTTTTCCGCATAAACAACATTAGTTCATCCTTAGTAGTAAAGAATAAGAATCTGGCAATCACATCCCTAGGGGTGGATTTCGGTAAGTGTGCCGGTTTAGGAAGACGGTGGGCACGATCGATTGTTAGCTCTATTTCAGCTATATTTGGTAGGGCCGCTTTTACTAAGCCTTTTAAGTAAGCAGAAAGATCTTCTGGAGCAATCTGTTCATTAATTCCTCTGAATTTTAGGTTGTTACGCCTGCTTCTATCTTCAAAATCTGCAGCTTTCGATTTAAGCCAAGATATATCAGAAGATTGCGTATCTGATGTGTCCACCATAGTATTATGCGCTGTAGTGAGCTCAGCAATCTTATTCTCTGCTTTGTGCATTCTATTACCCAGCAAGGAGAGGTCTTGGCGCAGATCTTTTGTCATATCTGCAATATCTGCTAAGAGTGCTGTTTTAAAAGTTAGAAGTATCTCCTTAATGTAGGTTTGTGTGGCTGGAGTCTCAGTGGCAGGGAAAGCCTCTATTGGGAATGCTGCTGGGGCATGTCTGTGAGCTGCACGTGTAGGGTCTCCTGGGCCTACCTGGGCGCTTGACTCCGGGTCCTCCTCTCTGCGGGCCCTCGATTTGGCCGGACTGTTGGAGGGAGAGGTTGACTCTGGGGAGGAGAAGGAGCCGTGCTCCGCAGTAGTAGCCGTGTCCTGCTGTGATTCATTGCCGGGGTCTGCCGGGGGACTGTTGCGCAGTGAGGTCGCAGTGTGTCCGGCGCCATCTTGGAGTGGCGGATCTGAGCGCGGAGGAAAGAAGTCGGTCAGTTTTTGCGGTTTCTGACCGAGCTTCTTCCTCTTCTTTGATGCCTCCAGGTCCATGGGGCTCTCCTCCGTCATTATGGGCTAAAGGGTGAAGGCTGGACGGTCGCTTCGGGTCGCTTCAGGCCTGTTGGAACGGAGCTCAGTTAGGGCACGTCCGTCCTGGTCTCCGCGCTAGCCACGCCCCCCTGCTGTACAAAACTTAAGTATACTTCAGGCTAGCTGCCTCCAGGGGTGTCAGCTTGCATTCAAATTTTCAGAATTTAGATTAGTGTTAGCACATAATTTGCATCTGATTTGTATTCAAGGTGTGTATTTAGCCCCAAGGGGCTGGGCATATCTCTGGAGCTTTCACTTCACTTGCAGCCTGTGAGCGCTGCCATTGCTTGCTGTCTTCTGAACAAATGTGTATACCATTTATGGCTAGCTGCACCAGGTAAGGATTATGATTTTAATTTTAGACTAGCTAGGGTTCACTGTTGGATATGTTTCACTGTTGAATATGTTTCACTGTTACATTAGTTTGAGGTTTTAACCTTTTTTTCTTTTTTTTGGACAATTTTCATTGTTTGAACATGCTTCACTTTTTTTATATGTTTCACTGCTAGATTAGTGGTTAGTTTCTCTCCTATGGGGCACGTCACGCGGCCGTTGGAGAGTCTATTAGGGATAATTTGTGCACAACTTATGCTGAAGCTAACGCCCCCCTTTACTGTACCTGTTTTTGAATGCAAGGTGTGTAACCTGCCCGTTATTTGAGTCTCTGCATACCTGTGCAGGTAGTCAATTCAGGTGCAGCGTCTGTTTGGGAAGCGCTGCCATTTCCTTCTGCTGTAGGTTTAGGCATTACTAGGGGGTCTAGGGGTTAGGGATAGGTACAGGGAGGGTTTAGGACCAGGGTGGTGGTTAGTTTTAGGCACCACCAGGGGGGTCTTAGGTTTAGGCACCAGAAGGGGAGTCTTAGGTTTAGGCACCACCAGGGGGGGTCTTAGGTTTAGCACCAGAAGGGGAGTCTTAGGTTTAGGCACCAACAGGGGGGTCTTAGGTTTAGGCACCAGAAGGGGAGTCTTAGGTTTAGGCACCACCAGGGGGGTCTTAGGTTTAGGCACCAGAAGGGGAGTCTTAGGTTTAGGCACCACCAGGTGAGTCTTAGGTTTAGGCACCAACAGGGGGGTCTTAGGTTTAGGCACCAGAAGGGGAGTCTTAGGTTTAGGCACCAACAGGGGGGGTCTTAGGTTTAGGCACCACCAGGGGAGTCTTAGGTTTAGGCACCAACAGGGGGTCTTAGGTTTAGGCACCAACAGGGGGGTCTTAGGTTAGGCACCAACAGGGGGGGTCCTTAGGTTTAGGCACCAACAGGGGGGTCTTTGGTTTAGGCACCAACAGGGGGGTCTTAGGTTTAGGCACCAACAGGGGGGTCTTAGGTTTATGGTGGTATAGCTGATAAGTCAGTTGCCTAACACACACTGAGATCTGGGTTCAATTCCTAGCCACGGTGAGTTGGCTTTTGACATGCTACAAATCCTTAACCCTCCTGGTGGTTAATTAATTCTGCCAAATAGGCAGAAATACATGTTTTTTATTTTTTATTTTTGTTTCATGTAAAGCTACCAGAGTGGAAGCTACATGAAACAACACTAGAGGGCGCATGTGTCCCCCTAGTGCGATCGTCGCCGCATCAATAGCAAACAGGAGAAAGCGTATATAACGCGTTCCCCTGTTTGGCTTTCCTGTCGCCATGGCGACGATCGAATGACGTCAGACGCCTCCGATCCAGCCCTTAGCGCTGCCCGAAAGTCATTGGTCCAGGCAGCGCAGGGCTCTGGTGGTGGGGGGGGGGGGGGCGGCGATCAAGTGGTACGCGCGGCTAGCAAAGTGCCCCACCAGGGCCTGAGAAATCCTCCTGCACGGCATAGCTTGGGCTTACCGCCAGGAAGGTTAAGCATGCTACTTTTTCTCTTGGATTAATCATAATGGTAAATGCTAGGCTGGCTTCAGCATGTAGTGTTGTTGGTGGTATAGTGGATAAGTCAGGTGCCTAACACACACTGGGACCTGGGTTCAATTCCCAGCCACGGTGAGTTGGTTTTTGACATGCTATAAATCCCTAAGCATGCTACTTTTTCTCTTGGATTGATCATAATGGTACAATCTAGGCTGGCTTCAGCATGTAGTGTTGTTGGTGGTATAGCGGATAAGTCAGTTGCCTAACACACACTGAGACCTGGGTTTAATTCCCAGCCATGGTATGTAAGCCGGCTTTTGAAAAACTAAAATTCCCTGGAAGATCATACCGAGAGAGAGAGAGAGAGAGAGAGAGAGAGAGAGAGAGAGAGAGAGAGAGAGAGAGAGAGAGAGAGAGAGAGAGAGAGAGAGAGAGAGAGAGAGAGAGAGAGAGAGAGAGAGAGAGAGAGAGAGAGAGAGAGAGAGAGAGAGAGAGAGAGAGAGAGAGAGAGAGAGAGAGAGAGAGAGAGAGAGAGAGAGAGAGAGAGAGAGAGAGAGAGAGAGAGAGAGAGAGAGAGAGAGAGAGAAAAATTTTCCGGCAGAATTTCATACAAATCCAACGGAATTTTCATAGCGACGGAATTTGACACTGACGGATTCCGTGATTTCCGGCGGAACGGAATTTGCTGGTTCCGATCATCCCTACATAGTAGTATGCATGCCCGGCCCAGACACGTTCATTAATACACAGGCCTCATTTTCTCTTACAGGGCTATGGAGACCGTTTTGCCCATGCGATAAAGCAAGGTGCAAAAATGAAATCATGCCTAGCAGAGGATGGTGTTGATCCATCAACCTCTGGGTTATGTAGTTGGTTAGTGTGTTTGGCTGTTAACTGAAAGGTGGGTGGTTCAAGCCCACCCAAGGACAGCCTTGCCTTTTTTTGTTAAACAGTTGTCCGAAGAGAACACCAGATAGCCATGTAGATTCAAGGTATATCACAATGGTACATGCTAGGCTGGCTTCAGCAGGCAGTGTTGGTGGTATAATAGTGAGTATAGCTGCCTTGAGTGCCTTCCAAGCAGTTGACTTGGGTTTGATTCCTGGCCAATGTATGTGAGCTGGCTTTTGACATCCTGCAAATCCCTGGAAGACAAGAAAAGAAACATCCAAATTCTCGAACACACATTTGTGCAATCATTTGGCCGAATTTGAAAGGCACTATTCGGGTAGATTCGGGGTAGATTCAAATTGGAATTAGCAGAATTCGGATTCGGCAACCATGAAAATTGACCCAAATTTTCGGGTCCATAACATATTCGCGAATTTGGAGAGCAACCCTGGGCCAGGCTGCCCATAGGTGTTTGCTGGTGAGCAGCTGGTCAGCATCACTACTGTTTTCTAGTCTCTGGATGGGCCATTACTATTCTTCTATGAAGTATGAAGCACATTAGCCATATTGTGTTATTGTCTTACAGATCAGCAACAGTGAAACTTATCATCTGAGGGGCGACGGACGGATGTTCCCCACATATTTTCAGACTGTACCCAATAGTCAAGTCCGTTACGCGATGTTCATCAAGTTCCTTCAACATTTTTCCTGGAACTTTGTTGGAATGCTGGTGAGCAGTGACAACACTGGGGGGACGGAGTTTCTGGAGCTGAGCAGAGCTTTGGCAAATAACGGCATCTGCATTGACGTTGTCATTCAAGTAAACGTAAAAGAATTGAAAAGCTTTATAAAAGCAAGGGAAGCCCTTGAAAAATCGACCATCCAGATTCTCATAACTTGCGCTGGGGATAATGATGTAGACTATTTTTATTTTGTGAGTCTGCTATTAACTGCTCAGCCCAATAAAACATTAATACTTCAAAGCCTGGTAACTCCAGCAGATATTTACCAAGCACATGCGGAGAAGCGTGGACATTTTTTCCACACAGAGTTAGCGACCAAGGTTATACTTAACAGCAGTTTTTATTTCACAATACCTGTATACCCTATCCCTAATTTAAGGACTTTTATCATCAGGGCTCAACCAGACCGATTTCCTTATGATTCATTTCTTCAGGATGTTTCTCTCTACGTGTATGGGTGTCTTTCCACAGATGACAGGAAAAATCGTAATTATAAATCACTTACTCTAAAAACAGCAAAAAATTGCACTAAGATGCCGGGCGTGTACAATTATGTTGCTGATCCCAACCACTACTATATCTACACAGCGGTGTACGCTCTGGCTCACGCCTTACACATGATGGCTGTGCATAAAGACCCTTCCCAGAGATTAAGAGGAAAAGTATGTTGTATGTAGTTTCATTATTTTATTTTTTTCATTATAATCCAATTTTATTGCATTTTTGAAAAGGTAAAGAGTACAATGTGGTAACAATTCAAAAATAACCGATCATCAGATACAGCAGAAAGTGTAGAACATACAAAGCATTGCAATTAAAATATATAAAAAATATGCGATTGTTGTACAGGTAAAGGCAGACCAACCAAGTCTAAATGCTTATCAGTACTAAGTCTATTCAGAGGATTATTATCCTACCCATCACTGTCACTCATAACCTATCATAGGCTGGCAGAGAATTGGTAGGAAAGGAAAACTAACCAACGCTGTCCTGTCAGATGGACCTCGGAGAGGAGCCCTGGACAGCAGTTACTGCAACCAAGACTGAGAGTATCATATAAGAGGTTGGCAGGTGAGAGGTGTAACTCGGAACCTCTCGAAAAACTCTTCCTAAACGAAGCTCTTCTAATATGAGCAGATATGTAGCTGAATATGAACACTGAAAAAGGTTTAAACTCTCTAGGGTAAGGGGGAAACAAACTGTCAATAACTAAACAAGGTGGTTATAGTTAACATCAGATATACTCTTATGATAGGTATCCAAATGAGGAGGTATAGTAGTTTAGACCCACTTTTTTTTTTCCTATTTGTTGTTAAGCTGTGTAAGCAGCATAAGCAGAGGTCCAATTTTCAGGCAGAAAAAAGTATTTACTATTAATGGCAAGCCTATTCCTAATCTTGATCTCCATATTTATATTTTTTTCTTGACTAGAGCCAATAGATAGGAAAGGTCAAAGTCTTCACTAGATTTCCAGTTTGAAGTTATCAAGTGGAGAGCCGCTAGCAACGTATGACAAACTATAGGCTGCGTTGGGACTGGAAGTTTATCTATGTCGAGCAATAATAGTGCCAGTTGAGGGGTTAACTGAAATTGCTGGTCTATTAAAGTGTTAATTAGTCTATCAACTTTTTGCCAAAGTTTGGTGACTATAGGGCATTCCCAAAACATGTGGTAATAGGTTCCTACTGCTGTGCCACATTTCCAGCAGAGCGGGGAAGTATCCTTAGCAAAGGATGCAACCCCCCTAGTGGTAATATACCACCTATATAGTACTTTTCTCATTGTTTCCCAGTGTGCATTGCATTTTGAAAATTTAAGAGTGGTGCAACCTGAGGAAACTAATTGTTCAACCGAAATTGTTAATTGTAAGTCTTGAGACCAACTTTGGGTGTATCTTATTAGAGGGTAAGATGGGCAAGCCAGTAGTCTGTCATACAATACTGCGATTCCTCCCTTAAAATTACCCTTGTGGTTGAGCATATTTAATACAGAAGAGGATAATTGAGGTATTTTTAAGTTTCTTGATTTAATTAAATGATATATCCTGTGGTATGTGTATAACTGGTTAGGGGGGAGATGGAACTCTTGACTTAGATTGCTGAAGGATTTAATGTTGTTATTTCCATATAGTTGGTTTAGCGTGTGTATACCTGCTTCAAACCATTTACGGAGATCAAGATGAGGAATAAAGTATGAAAGGACCGATAGGTTCAGTTTGGGTGTTGAGGCATTCTTCCTGTCGGGGGGATATTTAGTCATGTATTCCCATGCTTTAAAGAGACTCCGTAACAAAAATTGCATCCTGTTTTTTATCATCCTACAAGTTCCAAAAGCTATTCTAATGTGTTCTGGCTTACTGCAGCACGTTCTACTATCACCATCTCTGTAATAAATCAACTTATCTCTCTCTTGTCAGACTTGTCAGGCTGTGTCTGGAAGGCTGCCAAGTTCTTCAGTGTTGTGGTTCTGTGATGCATCTCCCTCCTCCAGGCCCCTCTCTGCACACTGCCTGTGTATTATTTAGATTAGTGCAGCTTCTCTCTGCTCTATTATCTTTTACAAGCTGGATAAATCCTCCTCTGAGCTGGCTGGGCTTTCACATACTGAGGAATTACATACAGGCACAGCTGTCTGCACTCTGCAGGAAGAAACAGCCTGACACTTCAGTGGAAGATAGCTGCAGAGGGAAAGAAGCACACAAATGATCTCTTGAGATTAAAAAGGAAGGGTGTATACAGCCTGCTTGTGTATGGATGTATTTTCTATGTGTGGACATGCTGTACATCAACCTACTTCCTGTTTTGGTGGCCATTTTGTTTGTTTATAAACAAACTTTTTAAAACTGTTTTTAACCACTTTTAATGCGACGGGGAGCGGCGAAATTGTGACAGAGGGTAATAGGAGATGTCCCCTAACGCACTGGTATGTTTACTTTTGTGCGATTTTAACAATACAGATTCTCTTTAAGTGTTGCCTGAATCCCGGAATAAATTATAGTTTTAGTGTGGGTATACCCTAATAATATGGCAGAAATGTAGTGTAGTTTCATTATTTTTTATAAAGTGTAATCATATGCCATGGCGTTGTACAGTGTAAGAAACAAACATGGGGTACATAATAATTCAGACAAAGACGTAAACCAATATACAAAATACAGAATTTGTATTTACAGTGACAAATGTAGCACCACAAATACAATAAATAACAAATTCCAAGACACAAAATGAATAGCAAATATCTAGACAAAAAAGGGAGAAAGAGCCATGTTCTTGTGAGCTTACAATCTGTAACGATCTGTGTCAGCAAGAGGCAGAATCTGATTATTAGTAGTGATGTCGCGAACCTCCGATTTTCGGTTCGCGAACCCATCGCGGAAGGTTCGGTTTGCGAAAAAGTTCACGAACCGCAATAGACTTCAATGGGGAGGCGAACTTTAAAAAATAGAAAAAATTATGCTGGCCGCAAAAGTGATGGAAAAGATGTTTCAAGGGGTCTAACACCTGGAGGGGGGCATGGCGGAGTGGGATACATGCCAAAAGTCCCGGGGAAAAATCTGGATTTGACGCAAAGCAGCGTTTTAAGGGCAGAAATCACATTGAATGCTAAATTGCAGGCCTAACGTGCTTTCAAACATCTTGCATGTGTATACATCAATCAGGGAGTGTAATTAGAGTACTGCTTCACACTGACACACCAAACTCTCTGTGTAACGCACCACAAACAGCTGTTTGCATAGTGAGGGCCATGCTGGACTGATGCGCAACATGGGCAGAGTGCAGGCCGTGGCAGTTTTCCAGCCCATATGTTCGCCGGGCTGTGGTAGCTCAATGATAGAACAACAGTGACTGTCCAGCTGATCAAATTTGGTCTGTCCACAATGAAGCAACAACCTTATTATCTTCTTGTATGTAGGTAGGCATAGGTAGGAGTCCCAGTATAGGTAGGTAGGTAGGCATAGGTAGGAGTTCCAGTATAGGTAGGTATGCATAGGTAGGTGTCCCAGTATAGGTAGGTAGGCATAGGTAGGAGTCCCAGTATAGGTAGGTAGGCATAGGTAGGTGCCTCAATAGTTAGCTAGACATAGGTAGGAGACCCAGTATAGGTAGGTAGGCATAGGTAGGTGTCCCAGTAGTTAGCTAGGCATAGGTAGGAGTCCCAGTATAGGTAGGTAGGCATAGGTAGGTCCCCTAGTATAGGTAGGTAGGTAGGTGTCCCCATATAGGTAAGTAGGTGCCCCAGCAGGTAGGTAGGCATAGGTAGGAGTCCCAGTGAGTCCCAGTATAGGTAGGTAGGCATAGGTAGGTCCCCTAGTATAGGTAGGTAGGTAGATGTCCCTGTATAGGTAAGTAGGTGCCCCAGTAGTTAGGTAGAGATAGGTAGGTGTCCCAGTATAGGTAGGTAGGCATAGGTAGGTGCCTCAGTAGTTAGCTAGGCATAGGTAGGAGTCCCAGTATAGGTAGGTAGGCATAGGTAGGTCCCCTAGTATAGGTAGGTAGGTAGGTGTCCCAGTATAGGTAAGTAGGTGCCCCAGTAGTTAGGTAGGCATAGGTAGGAGACCCAGTATAGGTAGGTAGGCATAGGTAGGTCCCCTAGTATAGGTAGGTAGGTAGGTGTCCCCATATAGGTAAGTAGGTACCCCAGTAGTTAGGTAGGCATAGGTAGGTGTCCCAGTATAGATAGTTAGGCAGGGCCTGGCTGGCACAGTAATAACAATTACCAAGATCCAGCTGCAACAGATAGGGCTGTATAATGTCAGTGAGCAACACACACACAAAAACACATCAGGAAAACATTAGCTCTCAAAAGAGCTGTTGAGGGGTGCTATTTTAGCAATAACAATCAGCCAGGAGCAAGCCAAGAGCCTAACTAATCTTTCCCTAGGAGAAAAAATCGGCAGCAGCTGTCCCTAGTCTGTCTATTTGCAGCAGGCACACGAGTGAGTGTAATTGTCAGCAAGCCTGCCTTATATAAGGGGGGGGGGGGGGGGGGCTCCAGGGCTTAGTGTAGCCTGAATGGCTACAATGTGCCTGCTGACTGTGATGCAGAGGGTCAAAGTTGACCCTCATAGTGCATTATGGGGCGAATCGAACTTCCGCAAAAGTTCGCCTGCTCCAGGCGAATGCGAAACACCAAAGTTTGCCTGGAACTGTTCGCTACATCTCTAATTATTAGGTGATCTGCAGTATCACCAATAATGCAGATATATACCTGATTATATGGTGATCTGCAGAATCACCTATAATACTGGTATATAGGAAGCTGCTGTGACAACAAATACAGAAGGAGTAACAGGTGTAGCCACACACAGGAGGTATATGATAAATAGTGCTTGGTGTAACATTAATACTTGATAGCTTACCAGAGGAGCTGGTGAATACTATCAGTATAGCGACTCTCACCAGAGGAGCTGGAGGATGTTATCAGAACCGTAGCCCTCACCAGAGGAGCTGGTGAGCACTATCAGTACAGAAGCCTATCACCAGAGGAGCTGGTGAATGATAACAATACAGTAGTTCTCACCAGAGGAGCTGGCGGAGACTATCAATACAGTAGCCCTTTACCAGAGGAGCTGGTGAGTACTATTAGTACAGAAGCCTATTACCAGAGGAGCTGGTGGATAGTAACAATACAGTAGTCCTCACCAGAGGAGCTGGTGGGCACTAACAATAAAGAACCTCACCAGTGACAAGGGCTCCCTGGTGAGTAAAGTGGTCAGACAGATCGGTTTGGCAACAGATAGGAGGATACAGTACAGAATCGGCAGGCAAGAGGATAAAGGTATTACAGGCAGTGTTAGCAGCAGGATCAGATGGCTATAGTACAGAGACATTAACTAGGAGGCAGCGCAGCACTTTTTTTAAAATTTTGTTTGTAAAATCATGTAGCGAGCCCAGGGCTCGCTACATGATAGCCGCTGAGCAGCGGCAGCTCCGCGGCCACTCCGATCGCTTCCGGCAATCGGAGTAAGCAGGAAATCCCGTTCAGAACGGGATTTCCTGCTGGGCTTCCCCAGTCACCATGGCGACGGGGCGGGATGATGTCACCGATGTCATCAACGTCATAGGGAATCCCGGGCCACCCCTCAGCGCTGCCTGGCCCTGATTGGCCAGGCTGCGCAAGGGGTCTGGGGGGAGCGGCGCGACATTGCAGATAGCGGCGGATCGGCGGCGAGCGGCGGCGATCGGATGTTACAAGCAGCTAGCAAAGTGCGGGGCCTGAGAAATCCTCTTGCGCAGGTTACCCCGAGCTGAGCTCGGGATAACCGGCAAGGAGGTTAAACGAAAGGGAAGTCAGAAGAGAGCCAGAGTCATACACAAGTATCAAGCAATATATCAAATAAAAATAATCCTAGTCTGTGTGAAATCCCCGGTCTCCTCCCGGATCAAAGCACACCGGATCTATCTAAGGGTCTGAGCACTAACACATAGCATTCGCAACAGCAGACAAAGAAAGACTGAATCCTCCGGGCTTAAGAGCCCGAGGAGACCTCGCAGCATGCCCCCCTGCGTTCAGCCAATCAGCGGCGATGGACGCATGGCGTGACGTCAGCCGACCCGTAGGTCAGCTGAGCCGCCTCCTCGCCGCATAAAGTCTGTGACGGTGTGCGCGCGCACGCTTCACAACAACCCTATGGGCAGCAGACAAACCCGTCCTTGGCGTACTAGATGCATGGGTGACACAGTGGGCAACGGAATGGAGGCAGCTGCGGAGAATGCCAGACTACCCGCAGCTGCTTCCTCCATATTCCCTACAGACACACTGGGCAGTGGAATGGAGGCAGCTGCGGAGGATGCCAGACTACCCGCAGCTGCTTTCTCCATGTTCCTTACATACTGACACAAACCCCCCCCCCGAGGCGTGGCCTCCAGACACGCCCCTGATGCACTTTCAGGATGCAACAAATGAAATTTTTGTTTTAATTCCTCAGCATGGAGGTGACGAGCCGAGACCAATGACCTCTCCTCAAGACCATATCCCTTCCAGTGGACCAAATACTGTAACTGTAATGAGGCAACAGAGGATTGTCCGCGTCCGCATCAGCGGCACGACCGCCCGCATGCACGCATGTGGAACGCGGAGAAACGTCCACGTCCGCAGCGGCAGCACGATCCACCGCTCAGTCGCAGACCTCTTGGCGTACTCCACGCCGAGGCTGCACTCCTGGAACACCTTCATAGGCCCCATGGCATGCTGCTCGCCGAGGCACCTCTCATGACAGTCTGGACCCCGTAGGGGCCGCACGCGTGCGCAGTAGAGCTTTTTATACTCTTAGAAGGAGAGTCAGCTGACCTCAGCAAGGTTCTTTGAGCTGTGCTGCAAGGTCCTTGAGCCATGTTGTGATTGGTTAAATGGCTGGGCGGGCTGTTTGAGTCCAGCACAGTATAAAAGCAGGCATTCTGTCAGTTGCAAGTTGTCTGCAGTCAGTGAATACTTGTGTGTTAGCACTCAGACCCTAGTCAGATCCCAAAGTGTGCTAGAACCAGCTGGAGCTGGGAATCCACACTTAGCCAGATTCTGTTGATAGCCTAAAGTACTAATTGCATTGTATATTGTGTATGACCTTTTTGCCTGTACCCTGTTTATTCTCTTGTCTCCTGATTTTGTACTTCGCCAGCCCGTACCGTTATCGACTATTGGCTTGGCTTCTGACTACTCTTGTGTTTCTCGATTCTGTACCTCTGCCCATCTGATTTTCCATTGCTGACCTTGGCTTGACCTTTGATCTTGATTTCTGTCTGTCGATTCGGTACTCCCTTGCCGGTTCTGATACCGAACCGTTTTCCGTTTGACTTCACCCCCTTTAGTGGTTCGTCCACTAAAGGATTATACTCTGCTGAGTTCTCCTTGCGGGGAACTCAGTAACTCCTCAGCATATCATTGCTGTTGAGGAAAGTGATTCTGCGTTCTTATCCTAGTCGCAGATTCGCAAACACTGCCCTTCCTTCCAGAGGTCACCATCCCTCTGAGTTCACATCAGTGTGGGTGGGTTTTCCACAAGTTGTATCATCTGTACCTTGTGTTTTCCAGAGTACGTATAAATGTTTGTATTATTGGTGATTCGCAGATCACCATATAATCAAATATATCTGTATTACTGGTGATACTGCGGATCACCAATAATCAGAACACTCTGAGTGTGTACACCAAAAACACCACAACATAACAGACATTACAGTAACGAGTTCTGCACCCTACGAGAATCCAAAATCTCCTCTACCTCATATTCAGGCTCTCCATCGATAATTATCGGGGGGGGGGACTCAACAAACACAACTGGCTTAAGCAAGGAGACATGAAAAGACTTAACTCCTATCATGGTCGCTGGAAGGGCCACTCTGTAGGCTACTTATTGATCTTTTCTGTAATGGGGTACGGCCCAATATACTTAGGCCCCAATTTTGCCGATGGTTGTCTTAGGGCCATGTGGCAAGTGGATACCCATACCACATACAATACAATCCTAGCTCTGGGTGTGAGGTCCGTGATCACAACACCCTGGAACTGGCCTAGAGCATAACATAGAATTGACACAGTATCCGAGTCTTGGGTGTGAGGTCTGTAGTCACAACACCCTGGAACTAGTTTAGAGCATAACATAGAATTGACACAGTATCCTAGTCTTGGGTGTGAGGTCCGTAGTAACAACACCCTGGAACTAGTCTAGAGCATAACATAGAATTGACACAGTATCCTAGTCTTGGGTGTGAGGTCCGTAGTCACAACACCCTGGAACTGGTCTAGAGCACAACATAGAATTGACACAGTATCCTAGTCTTGGGTGTGAGGTCCGTAGTCACAACACCCTGGAACTGGTCTAGAGCATAACAGTAAAGCCACAAGAGTAATCTAGCTCAGTGTGAATCCCCAGGTCCACCTGGCTCTGAACACACTGTAGGATCTGACTGTGGTCTGTGTGCCAACACGTAAGCATTTGCAACGGCAGACAACGTGAGACTGAAGGACAAGCAGCTATATAGTGCAGAGAAACTGTTCCATGGATTGGTTGACTCTTTCAGTCTGGCCATTTGTCTGCGGGTGGTAGCCTGATGAAAACGAAAGATCCATGCCCAATAGATGACAAAATGCCCTCCAGAACTTAGAAACAAATTGGTCTCCCCTATCTGACACCACATTCTCCGGAATGCCATGCAGCCAGAAAATGTGCTGGATGAAGAGATTAGCCAGCTCCTGGGCTGAGGGGAGTCCTTTCAGAGGGACAAAATGGGCCATCTTGCTGAATCTGTCTGATAAACAAGTAGATAAAAAGAGCGAGTGCACACCAATGCCTTCAAACTTAGTCACAATTATACCAGCGGTGCAACATCCAGATGAAAAACAGCTTATGTCTATGGCATTAAGGAAAGGAAAAGAAATATCCAGGAGCTACTCGCCATGGTTTGCTTCAATAAAAGTTCAACCTTTAATGCAATTCTTCCAATAAAACTTTTTTCCAAGGATAAAAGGCAAAAAGACAGCAATACTTATCAGACAGGAGGTTGTACACAAGGTGCGGAGGCAGGTCGATGATCGTTTCGCCCCTCTATGAGGGCTTTCTCGAGACCATCTACCCCCTCTATGTGTGCCTACTCATATATACTAGAGACCACTCCCTCCCAATCAGTCACAGACCAATGGCAGCAGCTCACCTTGTCAACACACCTGTATAGGTCCGTACACACGCCGGACTTTAGGCAACGACGGGTCCGTCGTTGCCTCCCGCTGGGTGGGCGTGCCAGCGACAGTCCGGCGTGTGTACGCTCTGTCGTCAGACTGATACGGCTGTTCCTGAGCGATCCGCCCGGCGGATCGCTCAGAAACAGCCGTATCAGTCTGACGACAGAGCGTACACACGCCGGACTGTCGCTGGCACGCCCACCCAGCGGGAGGCAACGACGGACCCGTCGTTGCCAAAAGTCCGGCGTGTGTACGGACCTTAAGGTGTGAGTAGTGTCCGTCCCTCCTCCACTCAGCCAATGTCTAGCTTCATGTTCCCTATGCGTATCCGGTATTACATCCACGCAGGCGCATTACTCGGCGGAGCGCATCCATGCGCGTCATCTATCCCGCGCCGCCAGCCGTCTACTGTGGCCGTCAAATGACGTCACCACGTACGCGTCAATCAGACGCGTAGACGCATAGGGACCTGGGACGGGTTGCTGCCATCTTGTGGACGTTCTGTACATTACATCCACGTTACAAAAATCCTAGTTTCCGCATTGATACGGATCCGCCAACCAGGGTCAAAACATCGCCGCCCCATGGTCACAGAACTAATTACTAGCACACTATGAAATAATACAGTCCATAAAATACTGGACCTACATATGGCTTTATACTAATAGCCTGTGATCTGATCGGGCTTCCTAGTCCCCAATCCTACATGAGCGGCACACTCCAACAGGCACATTTACATCAAAGAAAACATTAAAAACACTGTCACATTAAAAAAATCTGTCTACCACCACCCAAATGACAGTCATGCCTTCTGATCTGGGGAGTTCACCCACAAAATCCATGGACAGATGAGTCCACGGTTCATTTGGCTGAGGTAAAGGCTGCAAAGTTCCTACTTGTGCCTAACGGGAAGGTTTACTCCTAGCGCAAACAGCACACTCTCTCACAAACTCCTTACAGTCCATGGCTAAAGATGGCCACCATGCACACCTGGCAAGGAGATCCTGTGTCCTGGTGGCCCCTGGATGACCAGCATTCTTATGAGAATGAAATAACTGTAAGAGCTGTAGGCGAAAAGGCAGGGGCACAAACAACACTCCCTCAGGCTTTCCTCCAGGAACATCCTGCTGATATGGGGCCAATGTGGCAGCCCAATCCTTCCAGGTTTCTGTGGCTGCCAAAACCACCTTCCGAGGCAGAATAGTCTCGGGTGCTGAGGGCTGTGCTGTCTCGGGCTCGGAACACCTGGATAAGGCATCAGTCTTAACGTTTTTACTACCAGGAGTGTACGTAATTACAAAAGTGAATCTGGAAAAGAACAGTGACCACAGGGCCTGTCGGGGACTGAGTCTCTTAGCGTTTTCTATGTACTCTAAATTTTTATGGTCCGTGTAAACTGTGATAATGTGTTCTGCTCCCTCTAGCCAATGTCGCCATTCCGCAAAGGCTAACTTGATGGCCAGGAGTTCTCGGTTACCTATATCATAGTTTCTCTCTGCTGGGGAAAACCTACGAGAGAAGTAGGCACATGGGTGAAGCTTACCCTGTAAACCAGAACGCTGAGACAGCACAGCCCCCACCCCCACCTCTGAGGCATCAACCTCCACTATGAAAGGGAAGGTGACATCAACATGTCTCAGAATAGGTGCAAAACAGAACAGTTTCTTCAGGGTGTCAAAAGCCATAAGAGCCTCCTTGGACCAGTGGTCAGTATCAGCCCCTTTCTTGGTAAGACTGGTGAGGGGCGCGACCACTGTAGAGTACCCCTTTATAAATCTCCTGTAGTAATTTGCAAAACCCAGGAATCTCTGGATGGCCTTCAAACCCATAGGCTTCGGCCAGTCCAGGACAGCAGAGACCTTCCCAGGATCCATAGAAAGGCCTGAGGTAGATATTACATACCCCAAGAAAGCAACAGAGGTCACCTCAAAAATACACTTTTCCAGTTTGGCATACAATTGATTTTGGCTTAGTCTTTCCAGCATGAACTCGACATGTTTCCGATGCTCTGAAAGAGTAGCTGAAAAGACTAGAATATCATCGAGATATACCAAGGCAAATTTACCCAAAATTGGTCTAAAAACCTCGTTAATCAGCTCTTGGAAGACGGCCGGGGCGTTGCACAACCCGAAGGGCATCACCAGATACTCGTGATGCCCATCGGGTGTATTAAAGGCCGTCTTCCACTCATCACTGTCCCTGATACGTACAAGGTTGTATGCACCCCTCAAGTCCAATTTCGAGAAAATGTTAGCATTGGTGATCTGAGAAAATAAATCGTCAATCAGAGGCAGGGGGTAATGATTTTTTACTGTGATCTTGTTTAGGCCCGATAGTCAATGCAGGGACGTAGGCCCCCATCTTTTTTTTGACAAAAAAGAACCCGGCCCCCGCAGGTGACCGAGAGGGGCAGATAAAACCCTTAGCTAAATTTTCTTTGATGTATTCTTGCATTGCCAATTTCTCTGGGTCGGACAAGTTTTAAAGATGACCTCTAGGGGGCATACAACCAGATCTTAAATCAATCCAACACCGCCCACTTCCTGAACTCAGCTGCATAAATCTCTACCGAATCCTTGCTCTGCCGCAAAGTCTTGAGCTTCCGCTCAGCGGTTCGAAGCAATGTCCGGATCATCGTAAATTATAGCCATAGCTTTAAAAAATTCCTCCACTGAGGTCAGGGCCTTATCCCCTGGTTGCAGACCATATACCCAGGTCTGAGAATCCCCTGTCAACAGAGTCTTAATAAAGATAATTCTCTGTGGGACAGTGCCTGATGAATTAGGTCTTAACTCAAAGTATGATAACACTCGATCTTTACAGTTTTGAAAGTCAGATCTGTGACCAGAAAACTTCTCGGGCACCGGCATGCGTAAATCAGTAACAAGAGGGGACCGCACTGCATTAACAGTCGTCTGAAGGGCTTGTATAGACCCAGACAAAGCATTGATCTGGGTCTGATGACTATCCAGCACGCTGATGCAATTCTCCACCGAGGTGGTGAGTGCAAGCAGACTACTTTCAAGTGCGTCCATATTGTTTTGGCCTGCCGTTCTGTAACTATGGGTGTCAACATGCAGAGAGAATCTGATTACTGGTGATCTGCAGAATCACCCGCAATGCAGATATACACCAGATTATGAATGATCTGCAGAATCACCAATAATCCAGGTATGTCTAACCTCTGGACACCAGTATAATGTGAGTGTTTGGTGTAACAGTACAACTCTGAGCATAGACCACCAGGGACCCCGGTGGCCTGAGGGACGTGAGAAATACTCCCCTGACTGTAGGGGATTACTCCTGTAGCCTGAGGACTCCCAAGGAGAGGAGCCCAGGCTGGGTTGCAGGAAGCCCTGCTGCTAATATGAACAGACTTGCCCTAACTGGGTGTGAGGGCCTTATTCTCTACAACCTGTAACCGGGCTAAGGTAAATACACATACAATACAATCCTAGCTCTGGATGTGAGGTCCGTGATCACAACACCCTGGAACTGGCCTAGAGCATAACATAGAATTGACACAGTATCCTAGTCTTGGGTGTGAGGTCCGTAGTCACAACACCCTGGAACTAGTTTAGAGCATAACATAGAATTGACACAGTATCCTAGTCTTGGGTGTGAGGTCCGTAATCACAACACAAAGGAACTAGTCTAGAACATAACATAGAATTGACACAGTATCCTAGTCTTGGGTGTGAGGTCCGTTGTCACAAGACCCTGGAACTGGTCTAGAGCATAACATAGAATAGACACAGTATCCTAGTCTTGGGTGTAAGGTCCGTAGTCACAACACCCTGGAACTGGTCTAGAGTAGTGTTGGGCGAACATCTAGATGTTCGGGTTCGGGCCGAACAGGCCGAACATGGCCGCGATGTTCGGGTGTTCGACCCGAACTCCGAACATAATGGAAGTCAATGGGGACCCGAACTTTTGTGGTTTGTAAAGCCTCCTTGCATGCTACATACCCCAAATTTACAGGGTATGTGCACCTTGGGAGTGGGTACAAGAGGAAAAAAAAATTAGCAAAAAGAGCTTATAGTTTTTGAGAAAATCGATTTTAAAGTTTCAAAGGGAAAACTGTCTTTTAAATGCGGGAAATGTCTGTTTTCTTTGCACAGGTAACATGTTTTTTGTCGGCATGCAGTCATAAATGTAATACATATAAGAGGTTCCAGGAAAAGGGACCGGTAACGCTAACCCAGCAGCAGCACACGTGATGGAACAGGAGGAGGGTGGCGCAGGAGGAGAAGAAGGCCACGCTTTGTGAGACACAACAACCCCGGCCTTGCATGAGGGCAAGAAGCGTGCGGATAGCAGGCTTTGTACCGCCATGCAGTCATAAATGTAATAAAGATAAGTGGTTCAATAAACAGGGACCACGCGGCAACGCTAACCCAGCAGCAGCAGACGTGATGGAACAGGAGCAGGCGCAGGAGGAGAAGGCCACGCTTTGTGAGACACAACAACCCAGGCCTTGCATGAGGGCAAGAAGCGTGCGGATAGCATGATTTGTACCGCCATGCAGTCATAAATGTAATAAAGATAAGTGGTTCAATAAACAGGGACCACGCGGCAACGCTAACCCAGCAGCAGCAGACGTGATGGAACAGGAGGAGGCGCAGGAGGAGAAGGCCACGCTTTGTGAGACACAACAACCCCGGCCTTGCATGAGGGCAAGAAGCGTGCGGATAGCATGCTTTGTACCGCCATGCAGTCATAAATGTAATAAAGATAAGTGGTTCAATAAACAGGGACCACGCGGCAACGCTAACCCAGCAGCAGCAGACGTGATGGAACAGGAGCAGGCGCAGGAGGAGAAGGCCACGCTTTGTGAGACACAACAACCCAGGCCTTGCATGAGGGCAAGAAGCGTGCGGATAGCATGCTTTGTACCGCCATGCAGTCATAAATGTAATAAAGATAAGTGGTTCAATAAACAGGGACCACGCGGCAACGCTAACCCAGCAGCAGCAGACGTGATGGAACAGGAGGAGGCGCAGGAGGAGAAGGCCACGCTTTGTGAGACACAACAACCCAGGCCTTGCATGAGGGCAAGAAGCGTGCGGATAGCATGCTTTGTACCGCCATGCAGTCATAAATGTAATAAAGATAAGTGGTTCAATAAACAGGGACCACGCGGCAACGCTAACCCAGCAGCAGCAGACGTGATGGAACAGGAGCAGGCGCAGGAGGAGAAGGCCACGCTTTGTGAGACACAACAACCCAGGCCTTGCATGAGGGCAAGAAGCGTGCGGATAGCATGCTTTGTACCGCCATGCAGTCATAAATGTAATAAAGATAAGTGGTTCAATAAACAGGGACCACGCGGCAACGCTAACCCAGCAGCAGCAGACGTGATGGAACAGGAGCAGGCGCAGGAGGAGAAGGCCACGCTTTGTGAGACACAACAACCCAGGCCTTGCATGTGGACAAAAAGCGTGCGGATATAGCAGCAATGCTTTTTGCCGCCATGCAGTCATAAATGTAATACAGATGAGAGGTTCAATAAACAGGGCCCGGAAACGCAACACCATCCCAGATGTTCATTGGTCATGTTACTTGGTTGGGGTCCTGGAGTGTTGCGTAGTCATTTCCAATCCAGGATTGATTCATTTTAATTTGAGTCAGACGGTCTGCATTTTCTGTAGAGAGGCGGATACGCCGATCTGTGACGATGCCTCCGGCAGCACTGAAACAGCGTTCCGACATAACGCTGGCTGCCGGGCAAGCCAGCACCTCTATTGCGTACATTGCCAGTTCGTGCCAGGTGTCTAGCTTCGATACCCAATAGTTGAAGGGTGCAGATGGATGGTTCGACACAGCTACGCCATCTGACATGTAGTCCTTGACCATCTTCTCCAGGCGATCGGTGTTGGAGGTGGATCTGCACGCTTGCTGTTCAGTGGGCTGCGGCTGCATGGGTGTCAGAAAATTTTCCCACTCCAAGGACACTGCCGATACCATTCCCTTTTGGGTACTAGCTGCGGCTTGCGTTGTTTGCTGCCCTCCTGGTCGTCCTGGGTTTGCGGAAGTCAGTCTGTCTGCGTACAACTGGCTAGAGGAGGGGGAGGATGTCAATCTCCTCTCTAAAGTCTCCACAAGGGCCTGCTGGTATTCTTCCATTTTGACCTGTCTGACTCTTTCTTCAAGCAGTTTTGGAACATTGTGTTTGTACCGTGGATCCAGAAGGGTATAAACCCAGTAATTGGTGTTGTCCAGAATGCGCACAATGCGTGGGTCACGTTCAATGCAGTCTAGCATGAATTGAGCCATGTGTGCCAGAGTCCTACCAGAATCCTCATCATCCTCTTGTGAGCGTTGTGATAGTTGTTGTGATGCATCATAGTCGTCACCTTCCTCCTGGTCTGCTTCTGCTGACCATTCGCGTTGAATTGTGGAAGTCCAACGTGCACCGCTCTGGCCCTCGTCAGTGGTGGCATGAAATTCCTGCTCCAACTCCAGCTGTTCCTCCTCCTCTTCTTCGTCATAGCTGCTGGGGCCAGCGTTCCCTGAGGCGGATGGCCTGATGTTGGTACCATCACGCTGATCGTTTTCTCCTTCAGATTCCCCCAGTTGCATCATGACAGCTGTTTCCTTGATTTTTAACATCGACCTCTTCAGTAAACACAGCAGTGGTATGGTAATGCTGACTGAAGAGTTGTCACTGCTCACAAGCAACGTGGATTGCTCAAAATTTTGGAGGACTTGGCAGAGGTCCAACATGTTGGCCCAATCGGATCCACAGAAGCTTGGCAGCTGGCCGGATGCGCCTCGGTACTGCGCCGTCATGTACTGGACCACTGCACTCTTCTGCTCGCAAAAGCGGGCTAGCATGTGCAGCGTAGAATTCCAGCGCGTAGGGACATCACACAGCAAGCGATGGTGGGGGAGATTGAAGCGCTCCTGCATCTTGGCGAGTGCCCCCGAAGCAGTACTGGAATTTCTACAATGTTTGGACACTCGACGCACCTTCAACAGCAGATCGGGCACGCCTGGGTATGTCCTCAGGAACCGCTGAACTACTAGGTTCATCACGTGCGCCAGGCAAGGGATGTGTGTCAGCTTAGCCAACCTTAAAGCGCGAATGAGATTACTCCCATTATCACACACAACCATGCCCGGTTTCAGGTCCAGCGGTGCCAGCCACAAATCCGTCTGTTCCTTTATTCCCCTCCAAATTTCCTCCCCTGTGTGCTGCTTATCCCCAAGGCAGATTAGCTTCAGCAACGCTTGCTGACGCATGCCAACAGCTGTGCTGCACTGCTTCCACGATCCTACTGCTGCTGGGTTAGCGTTTCCGGATGAGGTACAGCTTTGAGATGCGTTGGAGGAGAAGAAGTCAGAGAGGTAGGTGCTGCTGTTATCCAGTGGGAGGGACGGCGGTGCAGCTGTTTGTGGCGTGGGCAACACCCGTGCCGTAGCAGGTGAGGAATCGCTGCCAGGCTCCACAAGGTTCACCCAGTGCGCGGTAAGGGAGATGTATCGACCCTGGCCGAACGCACTCGTCCAGGTGTCAGTGGTGAGGTGAACCTTGCAGGCAACGGCATTCTTCAAGCTTCGGGTTATTTTGCTGACCACGTGCTCATGCAACTCAGGCACTGCAGAGCGTGCAAAGTGGTAGCGGCTGGGAACCACGTAACGTGGGATGGCCACTGACATCATGCCCTTGAAGCTGTTTGTCTCCACCAATCGATATGGCAGCATTTCGCAGGCCAGAAGCTTGGCTATGCTGGCTGTTACTGCCACGGCCCGGGGGTCATTTGCTGGCAATTTCCTCTTGCGCTCAAACATCTCCGACACAGACAACTGAACCGTAGCGCTGCACACGGAAGGGCTGTTGGTTGTTGTGTTTGATGAACACTGGGAGACCTCAAGAGCACTACTCCGGAAAGTGACAGTGTCAGCGTCGTCTGATGTTTGTGAATGTTGTGAACCACGCAATGGCTGGGCTACTGCTGCTGCTGAGGCGGGTCTGGTGGTGAGTCTGGTGAACCCAAGGGAGGCAGTGTTGTTTCTGGTACCCTGTCCTGACGCGTTTGCCCAAAGAGTGGGATGTTTGGATAGCATGTGACGGCTCATGCTGGTGGTGGAGAGGTTGTTAATATTTTTCCCCCTGCTCAGGCGGGTCTTGCACACCTTGCAAATCGCCATGGTAACATCCTCAGTGCAGTCTTCAAAGAAAGCCCAGACTTTGGAGCACCTGCCTCCTTGCTGGCGATTTCTGTTTGCTCCTCTTTTGCCTCTCACTTGAACTTCCACGCTTGTGGTGCCTGAAATTGCGCGCCGCCTACCTTGTGGCACAAGGCGAACTCGTGCAGCAGTGTGTTCTTCAACAGACTCATCTGTGCTGCTGCTACGACGGCGATGTTCTCGTTCACAAACAAAATCTGGGTCTCTGTCCACATTGTCCATACCCTCCTCTTCCATCTCCTCAAACTCGTCATATGTCATTGTGGGCCACCGCCGTGGAGTAGAGCTCCCCACAACAACCTCTGCGCAGCACACTCCAACGTCGTCTTCCAGATCTTGTCGGCCGACCTCCTGCAATTGCAACCCCTCCTGCCCAAATTGCTCTGGGATTTGGGTTTCCGAGTCCTCTTCGGACTCGCCTTGTATTTCAGTGCGCGGTGCATTTCCCACAGTTAACGGTTGTGAATCCAGGCACAACATTTCTGGCTGTTCCTCCATTGACCTTTGAAAGGTGGAAGTTTGTTGGGCTGGGAATAGCTCCTGCGAATACCCCATTGTGTCCTGAGGTAATTCATCGGACTGGTTATCTGGCAGTTGTGTGCGTGGTGTCGCTGCCGGTTGTGTCAGCTTTGTGCCCACTGGCTCCTTGTAACTGGCTGAGGACTCGGACCTCGTGCGTGATGTGCTGGTGCTGCTTAACCCACTGCTGGACGCTTGAGAGGTCATCCAAGTAATTATCTGGTCCTGTTCTTTTGGATTTGTGAGGGTTGTTGTCCTGGACAACATGGGCGGTATTGAGTGGGTTTTCTTGGGTGCTCCCCTGTGGCCTGTACGTGAACCGTCAGGGGAAACACCTCTTCCCTTGCCCCTCCCTCTTTCACCGGATTTCTTCCTCATTTCACTTATCCTTACAGTACACGCTGACTGGCAGCAGTACAGTGGCAGTACAGAAATGCTATACAGTACCACTATTCCCAGCAGCGACACAGAGCACAATGCTATACAGTGACGGGTGAGCGGTGTACCACTATTCCCAGCAGCGACACAGAGCACAATGCTATACAGTGACGGGTGAGCGGTGTACCACTATTCCCAGCAGCGACACAGAGCACAATGCTATACAGTGGCGAACGAGCGGTGTACCACTATTCCCAGCAGACACAGAACAGTACACAGAATGCTATATAGTGTGGCTGAACGAGCGGTGTACCACTATTCCCAGCAGACACAGAACAGTACACAGAATGCTATATAGTGTGGCTGAACGAGCGGTGTACTACTGTTCCCAGCAGACACAGAACAGTACACAGAATGCTATATAGTGTGGCTGAACGAGCGGTGTACTACTGTTCCCAGCAGACACAGAACAGTACACAGAATGCTATATAGTGTGGCTGAACGAGCGGTGTACTACTGTTCCCAGCAGACACAGAACAGTACACAGAATGCTATATAGTGTGGCTGAACGAGCGGTGTACCACTGTTCCCAGCAGACACAGAACAGTACACAGAATGCTATATAGTGTGGCTGAACGAGCGGTGTACCACTGTTCCCAGCAGACACAGAACAGTACACAGAATGCTATATAGTGTGGCTGAACGAGCGGTGTACCACTATTCCCAGCAGACACAGAACAGTACACAGAATGCTATATAGTGTGGCTGAACGAGCGGTGTACTACTGTTCCCAGCAGACACAGAACAGTACACAGAATGCTATATAGTGTGGCTGAACGAGCGGTGTACTACTGTTCCCAGCAGACACAGAACAGTACACAGAATGCTATATAGTGTGGCTGAACGAGCGGTGTACCACTATTCCCAGCAGACACAGAACAGTACACAGAATGCTATATAGTGTGGCTGAACGAGCGGTGTACTACTGTTCCCAGCAGACACAGAACAGTACACAGAATGCTATATAGTGTGGCTGAACGAGCGGTGTACTACTGTTCCCAGCAGACACAGAACAGTACACAGAATGCTATATAGTGTGGCTGAACGAGCGGTGTACTACTGTTCCCAGCAGACACAGAACAGTACACAGAATGCTATATAGTGTGGCTGAACGAGCGGTGTACTACTGTTCCCAGCAGACACAGAACAGTACACAGAATGCTATATAGTGTGGCTGAACGAGCGGTGTACCACTATTCCCAGCAGACACAGAACAGTACACAGAATGCTATATAGTGTGGCTGAACGAGCGGTGTACTACTGTTCCCAGCAGACACAGAACAGTACACAGAATGCTATATAGTGTGGCTGAACGAGCGGTGTACTACTGTTCCCAGCAGACACAGAACAGTACACAGAATGCTATATAGTGTGGCTGAACGAGCGGTGTACTACTGTTCCCAGCAGACACAGAACAGTACACAGAATGCTATATAGTGTGGCTGAACGAGCGGTGTACCACTGTTCCCAGCAGACACAGAACAGTACACAGAATGCTATATAGTGTGGCTGAACGAGCGGTGTACCACTGTTCCCAGCAGACACAGAACAGTACACAGAATGCTATATAGTGTGGCTGAACGAGCGGTGTACTACTGTTCCCAGCAGTGACACACAATGACTGGGGGGGACCCTGGCTAGCGTGGCTGGAGCGCGAACTACCCTGCCTGCCTACCCAAAGCTAAACCCACAGACAAATGGCGGAGATATGACGTGGTTCGGGTATTTATTTACCCGAACCACGTGACAGTTCGGCCAATCAGAGCGCATTCGGGTCCGAACCACGTGACCCGTTCGGCCAATCACAGCGCTAGCCGAACGTTCGGGGAACGTTCGGCCATGCGCTCTTAGTTCGGCCATATGGCCGAACGGTTTGGCCGAGCACCGTCAGGTGTTCGGCCGAACTCGAACATCACCCGAACAGGGTGATGTTCTGCAGAACCCGAACAGTGGCGAACACTGTTCGCCCAACACTAGTCTAGAGCACAACATAGAATTGACACAGTATCCTAGTCTTGGGTGTGAGGTCCGTAGTCACAACACCCTGTAACTGGTCTAGAGCATAGCAGTAAAGCCACAAGAGTAATCTAGCTCAGTGTGAATCCCCAGGTCCACCTGGCTTTTAACACAATGTAGGATCTGACTGTGGTCTGTGTGCCAACTTGTAAGCATTCGCAACGGCAGACAACGTGAGACTGAAGGACAAGCAGCTATATAGTGCAGTGCAGATCAGCACCGCCCAGTCCCCTTCAGCCAACCGCCGTTCGTTCTGGGATCAGCTGACCAGTAGAGTCAGCTGACCCCTTTCTGCTTCCCATAAAGCTTCTGCCTCTCGGCGCACGTGCGCGTATTCCTCAGCCTATGTGCACAGGAATGCTGAACCACATCAGACACATGTCGCCACGCAGAAACCGCCGGGCTGAACGCGGAACTAGCCGCCGCGCTGTCAGAACAAGTGGCGGCTTTTCCACAATCCTTCACAATCTGCCAGCTCCTGGGCCGAGGGCAGTTTTTTCAAGGGAACAAAATGGACCATTTTGCTAAAACGATCTACAATAACCCAGATTAATATATTCCCCTCAGAATTGGGGAGTTCATCCACAAAATCCATGGATATATGGGTCCATGGTTCTGTGGGAGTGGGCAATGACTGTAACATACCCGCAGGAGCTTGTCTGGATGGCTTACTGCGGGCACAGATGGTGCAGGAAGTTACAAAGCCCTTACAGTCATTTTTCCATGAAGGCCACCACACACTGCGAGACAACAGTTCCTCCATCCTGCCTATTCCAGGATGTCCTGCATTTTTGTGGCTATGGAACATCTGTAACACCTGTAATCACAGCTGTAAGGGAACAAACAACAGACTATCTGGCTTCTCCTCTGGAACCTCAGACTGATAAGGCTGCAGAGTGACTGCCAAGTCCTCCATGGGTTCTGTAGCTGCAATCACAATATGCTCTGGCAAGATGTTGACAGGGAGTGAGGGCTGTACTGTCTTCGAAACATCGGGACAATGTGTCGGCCTTTATATTTTTACTACCTGGCTTGTATGTAATTACGAACCAAAATCGTGAAAAGAAAAGTGCCCACCGAGCTTGTCTCGGATTGAGCCTCTTAGCACCTTCAATATATTCCAGATTCTTGTGATCTGTGTAAACTGTAATAACATGTTCTGCCCCCTCCAGCCAGTGTCGCCATTACTCAAATGCCATCTTTATGGCTAAGCGCTCCCTGTTACCGATGTCGTAATTTCTCTCTGCTGGAGAAAACTTACGGGAGAAGAATGCACAGGGATGCAAGCGCCCCTGAGACCCCGAATATTGGGACAGTACGGCCCCCACTCCAACTTCAGAGGCATCTACTTCCACAATAAACGGGCGTGAGACATCAACATGATGTAAAATGGGGGCAGCACAGAACAGAGACTTGAGCTGGGTGAAGGCCTCCTGAGATCAATTGCAAGTATCAGCCCCTTTTTTAGTCAAATTGGTGAGGGGGGGGCCACTACTGAAGAAAATCCCTTGATACATTTTCTATAATAATTTGCAAAGCCTAAGAAGCGTTGGAGTGCTTTCAACCCAGCAGGCTGTGGCCACTCCAGCACTGCGGAAACTTTCTTGGGGTCCATTGATAAACCCTGCGAGGAGATGATGTACCCCAAGAAGGCGATCTCAGACACCTCGAACAGACATTTTTCTAACTTTGCATATAAATGATTCTCTCAAAGTTTACCTAAAACAAATTTGATCCCTGTGTTCTTTGAGATTACGAGAAAAGATCATAATGTCATCTAAATAAATAACAACGAAGCGTCCCAGAACGCTTCTAAAAATTTCGTTGACAAATTCCTGGAATACCATGGGGGCGTTACACAACCCGAAGGGCATCACCAAGTACTCGTAATGCCCATCGGGTGTGTTGAACGCGGTCTTCCATTCATCCCCCTGTCTAATCTGAATCAAGTTATATGCCCCTCTCAGGTCCAGTTTGGAGAGCACTTGTGCCCCAGAAACTTGAGAAAACAAATCATCGATTAAAGGTAAAGGATAATGGTTGGGAATCGTTATATTATTGAGTGCCCTATAATCAATACATGGGCGCAAACCGCCATCATTTTCTGAACAAAGAAAAAACTCGCCCCTGCTGGTGACTTAGAGGGACGAAATAAACCTTTCTTAAGGTTCTCCTTGATGTAATCCTTCATAGCAAGTTGTTCTGGACCTGAGAGGTTATATAAATGCCCCCTGGGAGGCACGGTACCTGGCCTCAGATCAATGGGGCAATCAAAGTCTCTATGTGGGGGAAGTTTGTCAGCTGCTGGTGGACAGAAAACATCTGAGAATTCTGCATAGGAGGAAGGAACAACTGTCATAGCAACCTCAGTGGAACACGGGGTAATTTTCTCAAGGCAGGAAGATTGACAAGCGGGGGACCAGGGCAGTAATTGCCCCTTATTCTAGTCAATCTTAGGTGAGTGCTTACGTAACCATGGGAGTCCTAACACAATCATGGCGGACGGCATCTTTAGCACATAGAATTGCAGTTCCTCCCTATGCAGAACTCCCACATGACAGGTGAGTATTGGAGTCTGCGAGAGGGAGAGGTTGCTTGTTCTGTAGTGGAGAGTCATCTATAGCGGTTACGTATATCTGTTTGTCTAAGGGGAGGACGGGAATTCCCCACTTAGAAACCAGACTCAGATCAATAAAGTTAGCTGCAGAACCCGAATCCACAACGGCCTGCGTACAAAAAACTTGACCCTTCCACATCACAGAACAAGGTAATAACTGTAACGATCGGTGTCAGCAACCAGAGAGAGAATCTGATTCTTGGCGATCTGCAGTATCCCCAAGAATACAGATATACCTGATTATTGGGGATCTGCAGAATCGCCAATAATCAAATATGTCTAACCTCTAGACACCTGAGTGTGTAAGTGTTTTGGTGCAACAGTATCTTTGGACCACCGGGGTAGCAGGTGGTTGAATAAGTAGAGAAGACTCTACTGCAGTCAAGGACACCCGGAGAGAGGGCCCCTGACTGCTAAGGAGCAGTGTCCCCTCTGAGGAGCAGGGGAACCCTGCAAGAAGGCTGGAACCCCTATGGAGGGTGACAGCCAGAAGGTCAGACAGGCCGGGTCGGTAACAGAGTATCAGATATGCAACGTACCAAATCAGAGATCAGAAGAGTAGTCAGGAAGGCATTAGGTCATAACAGATATCAGAATAAGGTCTAGTCTGGGGTGTGAGGGCCGTGATCTCAACACCCTGGAACTATGCTAGCGAATAACACAAATGATATACAGTATTCCTAGTCTGGGGTGTGAGGACCGTGATCTCAACACCCTGGAACTATGCTAGAGAATAACACAGATGATATACAGTATTCCTAGTCTGGGGTGTGAGGGCTGTGATCTCAACACCTTGGAACTATGCTAGAGAATAACACAGATGATATACAGTATTCCTAGTCTGTGGTGGGAGGACCGTGATCTCAACACCTTGAAACTATGCTAGAGAATAACACAGATGATATACAGTATTCCTAGTCTGGGGTGTGAGGACCGTGATCTCAACACCCTGGAACTATGCTAGAGAATAACACAGATGATATACAGTATTCCTAGTCTGGGGTGTGAGGGCCGTGATCTCAACACCCTGGAACTATGCTAGAGAATAACACAGATGATATACAGTATTCCTAGTCTGGGGTGTGAGGACCGTGATCTCAACACCCTGGAACTATGCTAGAGAATAACACAGATGATATACAGTATTCCTAGTCTCGGGTGTGAGGGCTGTGATCTCAACACCCTGGAGCTATGCTAGAGAATAACACAGATGATATACAGTATTCCTAGTCTGGGGTGTGAGGACCGTGATCTCAACACCTTGGAACTATGCTATAGAATAACACAGATGATATACAGTATTCCTAGTCTGGGGTGTGAGGGCTGTGATCTCAACACCCTGGAACTATGCTAGAGAATAACACAGATGATATACAGTATTCCTAGTCTGGGGTGTGAGGGCTGTGATCTCAACACCCTGGAACTATGCTAGAGAATAACACAGATGATATACAGTATTCCTAGTCTGGGGTGGGAGGACCGTGATCTCAACACCTTGGAACTATGCTAGAGAATAACACAGATGATATACAGTATTCCTAGTCTGGGGTGTGAGGACCGTGATCTCAACACCTTGGAACTATGCTATAGAATAACACAGATGATATACAGTATTCCTAGTCTGGGGTGTGAGGGCTGTGATCTCAACACCCTGGAACTATGCTAGAGAATAACACAGATGATATACAGTATTCCTAGTCTGGGGTGTGAGGGCCGTGATCTCAACACCCTGGAACTATGCTAGAGAATAACAGATGATATAAAGTCACTGGCTAAGTGTGGATTCCCAGGTCCACCTGGTTCCACCACACTGAAGGATCTGACTAAGGTCTGAGTGCTAACACATAGGCATTCGCAACGCCAGACAACCAGCAACTGAACAGCAAGAGATATATATATAGTAAAGCACCCCACAGCGCCACCCAGCTCCCATCAACCAATCAATAGCCGAGCAGGAATCAGCTGACCATCCTAATCAGCTGATCTTCCTCCTATTGGTATAAAGAGCCTGTCTGGCGGCGCGCGCGCGTAGCTCTCCATCTGTGTGCACTACTAGGTCCAGCTAACCCAGACACATGTTGTTGCGGAGAACCCGCCGCACTGGATGCGGAATCCGTAGCTTTGCAGTCAGAACATGCGGCGGCCCCCACGCCACTCTGCCCATGGGCACCATCAGCTCCAGACAAACCAGACGCATGCTGACGCGGACCAACCACCGCATCAGACGCGGAATCAGACCGCCTTGCTGCCAGAACATGCGGCGGCTTTTCCGCTGTTTATCACAGTACCCCCCCCCCCCCCCCCCCCCCGGAGTGGACTCCGGACACCTTCCACCAGGCTTTCCAGGATGTAAATCATGGAACTCTTTCTTCAAATCCTCCGCATGCATGTGGCAATCTGGCACCCAAGATCTCTCCTCTATGCCATATCCCTTCCAGTGGACCAGATACTGCACGGAATTCTGCACCAGGCGCGAGAATCCAGAATCTTTTCAATCTCATACTCTGGTTGGTCATCCACCAACACAGGGGGGGGGGGGGGGGAAGGAGTCGACCTGTACAGCTGGTTTCAACAGGGACACATGGAATGATCTCACACCTTTCATACTGGCTGAGAGATCAACAGCATATGTGACATTATTATCTTCTTGGCCACTGGAAATGGTCCTATAAACTTAGGACCAGTGATGCTCGGATACCCCTTTTTATTATTCGAGTTAGGTCGAATTCGAATAATAAATTATTCGAGTTCGGTCGAATATTCAAGTCGAATATTTTTTACTATTCGATTCGACCTAGGAATTCGAGCTCACTATTCGAGTCGATATTCGAGCTCATTATTCGAGCTGACTATTTGAATTGGCCTTAAATAGCTTCCAACACTTGTTTTGGGGGTGAATGATGCAAGAAACATCTTTTTTTCCAAGTAACAACAGCAAGTGATTATGTGGGGATGTTCCTTTAAAAAAAAAAAAAAGGTGGAAAGAGAAGTTGTGTCCAAAATTCTGTTCAGTTCTGTATATACTTCTTCTTCTTCTTCTTTATCTTCTATATCTTCTTCTTCTTTTTCTTCTTCTTCTTCATCTTCTTCTTCTTCATCTTCTTCTTCTTCATCTTCTTCATCTTCTTCTTCTTCTTCATCTTCTTCTTCTTCTTCATCTTCTTCATCTTCTTCTTCTTCTTCATCTTCTTCTTCTTCATCTTCTTCTTCTTCATCTTCTTCTTCATCTTCTTCTTCTTCTTCTTCATCTTCTTCTTCTTCATCTTCTTCTTCTTCATCTTCTTCTTTATCTTCTTCTTCTATATCTTCTTCTTCATCTTCTTCTTCTATATCTTCTTTTTCTATATCTTCTTTTTCTATATCTTCTTCTTTTTCTATATCTTCTTCTTCTTCTTCTTCTTCTTTTTCTATATCTTCTTCTTATTATTATTTTTCTATTTCTTCTTCTTCTTCTTATTATTATTATTATTATTTTTCTATATCTTCTTCTTCTTCTCCTTCTTCTTCTTCTTTTTCTATATCGTCTTCTTCTTCTTCACTTCTTTCACTTCTATATTTTTTTTTAAAGAAATGCAGCTATTTTTGAGCGTAATAAATAGCTGGTGGCGCATGGTGGAAGCGCCATTATATGGGCTCCCTGTCAGTGGAAACATACAGACAGCAGGAGGTAAATTCAGCAGCAGCAGGAGGGGGAGGAGGAGGAGGATGATTGTGTGGCAGCAGGCAGTCAATGAGGCAGGCAGCGAGACATAATAGGCTGTGGTACCTAGCGGTGGTACCAGGCCATAAATACACAGCATGAGGTTCCAGACAGCGGTCATGAAGCCCACATCATGTCCAATACACAACTGGGACAACACAGTTTTCAACCCGGACACCTCTAAAAATAATATCACAATATCATATATATATATATTTTAAAAAAGAAATGCAGCTATTTTTGAGCGTAATAAATAGCTGGTGGCGCATGGTGGAAGCGCCATTGTATGTGCTCCCTGGCAGTGGAAACACACAGACAGCAGGAGGTAAATTCAGCAGCAGCAGGAGGAGGATGATTGTGAGGCAGCAGGCAGTCAATGAGGCAGGCAGCGTGACATAATAGGCTGTGGTACCTAGCGGTGGCACCAGCCCATAAATACACAACAGGAGGTCCCAGACAGCGGTCGTGCAGTCCACATCGTGTCCACACACAACTGGGACAACACAGTTTTCAACCCGGGCACCTCAGAATAATTAAACCTTTTTTTTATTGTTTTTTTTTTTTTTACAGCAAATTACACAGATATAGCTATTGTTGGACGTAATAGCTGGTGGCAGAGTGGCAGCAGAAGGTAAATCTGTGTACCCTGGCAGTGGGAAACACAGACAAACAGCAGCAGCAGCAGGAGGAATGGAGGAGTAGTGTGAGTGTGGCAGCAGGTAGGCAGCGTGACATAATAGCCCTGGTACCTAGCGGTGATACCAGGGCTGTAAATAAGCACAACAGGAGGTTCCAGACAGCGGTCGTGCAGCCCACATTGTGTCCAATACACAACTGGGACAACACAGTTTTCAACCCGGGCACCTCAGAATAATTAAACCTATTTTTTTATTTTTTATTTTTTATTTTTTACAGCAAATTACACAGATATAGCTATTGTTGGATGTAATAGCTGGTGGAAGAGTGGCAGCAGAAGGTAAATCTGTGTACCCTGGCAGTGGGAAACACATACAGACAGCAGCATCACCAGGAGGAATGGAGGAGTAGTGTAAGTGTGGCAGCAGGTAGGCAGCATGACATAATAGCCCTGGTACCTAGCGGTGATACCAGGGCTGTAAATAAACACAACAGGAGGTCCCAGACAGCGGTCGTGCAGCCCACATCGTGTCCAATACACAACTGGGACAACACAGTTTTCAACCCGGGCATCTCAGAAAATTTAAACCTTTTTTTTAATTGTTTATTTTTTTATTTTTTTTTACAGCAAATTACACAGATATAGCTATTGTTGGACGTAATAGCTGGTGGCAGAGTGGCAGCAGAAGGTAAATCTGTGTACCCTGGCAGTGGGAAACACAGACAGACAGCAGAAGGGCAGTACACAGCAGCCCACTGTAGGTGTAAAATGTGTGGCTACAGGCGACGTAATAGTCAAACTGAACCAGGCTGGCTTAGTGAGCAGGAGCCAGGAGGTGGTAAAGGGTGGTTCCGGCAGCCAGTTCATGTCCCCCTCTCGCCGACAACAGGGGCCAGGAACTCGCATTCTACCCACGCCTGGTTCATCTTGAGAAACGTCAGTCTGTCCACAGACTTGTGAGGCAGACGTGAGCGTTTCTCGGTGACCACGCCACCAGCTGCACTGAAGCAGCGCTCGGACAGCACGCTGGAAGGGGGACAGGACAGCACTTCCAGGGCGTACTGCGCCAGCTCGCTCCAGATCTCCAGGCGCTTGACCCAATACTCCATGGGATCAACAGGGGCATCGCTGTCAAGCCCGCTGTAGGACCCCATGTAGTCAGCCACCATGCGGGTCAGGCGCTGGCTGTGACTGGAGGAGGAGGATGCTGCATGCACCTCCTCTCTAGTCACTGCTGGAGCCTCTACAGTCCTGTAGAGCTCATTGCTGAGAGACAGCAGGTCTGTGGGGCGCTTGCTGCTGGATGCAGGCACCTGCTGCTGCCTCTGTGCTGGCTGGACAGTGGGGGTGGAAGGCTGGGGGAAGGCTTCCTCCAAGCGCTCAACAAGGGCCTGCTGCAAGCTCCTTATTTATTGCGCTGAGTCTCCTCCTGCAGGAGGCAGGAACTGGCTCAACTTCCCCTTGAGGCGCGGGTCCAACATCATGCTGATCCAGATGTCCTCCCTCTGCTTCATCTGGATCACCCTGGGGTCCCTGCGCAGGCACGTCAGCATGTGCGCTGCCATTGGTAAGAGGCGGGCCACGTGTGCTGGCACATCGACGGCAGTGCTGTCCTCATCCTCCTCCTCTGCCGCCTCATCCTCTCTCCACCCCTGCACCAACTCAGCTGCACTGTGCTGATCCCCCTCATCAGCAGCAAGGTCAGGGACCTCCACCAAGTCCTCCTCCTCCTCCCCCTCAGAGGTGGACTGTGCAGCTGCATGCCGCTCCTGCTGGGCCAAGGCTGCCGCTCCCTGTTCTAGCAAAGCATCGAGGGCCCTGTTCAGCAGACAAACCAGGGGCACCCACTCACACACCATAGCATGGTCCCTGCTCACCATGTTGGTGGCCTGCAGAATGGGAGCCAGCACTAAGCACACCTGCTGCATGTGCCCCCAGTCGTCATCGGGGACGATGGATGGGATGTTGCTGGTCTTGTCCCTTTTCTGAGCGGCGGACACAGTGGCCAGGGCAAGGTACTGGTTGACAGCGTGCTTCTGTTCAACCAGACGCTCCAACATCACCAGGGTGGAGTTCCAGCGAGTTGGAACGTCAAGGATCAGCCGATGGCGTGGCAGCTCCAGCTCCTTTTGCACGTCTTCCAGGCTCGCACAGGCTGCAGCCGAGCGCCGGAAGTGACGCACAACATTCCTTGCCGTTTCCAGCAGTTCGCCCATCCCCTGGTGGGTGCGAAAGAACTTCTGCACCACCAGGTTCAGCACGTGGGCAAGACAGGGGATGTGGGTCAGGTTTCCCCTGTCGATTGCGGCAACCAGATTGGCCCCATTGTCGGCCACCACCTCTCCGACTCTGAGGCCTCTGGGGGTCAGCCAAATCCTCTCCTGCTCCTGGAGTTTGGCCAACACATGGGTTGCCGTCAGTTTGGTCTTCCCAAGGCTGACCAACTGCAGCAGCGCTTGGCAGTGGCGTGGCTTCACACTGCTGCTGAGGCGGGGGGTTTGGCCAGGTGTGCCAGAGGATAACAGAGGATCGGAGGAACCTGTTGCAGTTCCCCTGACCCTGCGGGGTGGCACCACCCACTGTGTTGCTGCTGCTGCTGTGCCCGCTGCTTCTCTCCCATCCTCACCCACTTCCACCAAGCTGACCCAGTGGACAGTGAAGGACAGGTAGCGGCCTGTCCCGAAGCGGCTGCTCCAGGAGTCCATGGTGACGTGGACCCTTTCACCAACCGTGTGCTCCAGCCCTCGCTCCACATTGGCCATCACAATGCGGTGCAGTGCAGGCATGACCTGGCGGGCGAAGAAGTGTCTGCTGGGGAGCTGCCAGTCTGGGGCTGCACAAGCAAGCAGCGCACGCATGTCGCTCCCCTCCTGCACGAGCATGTACGGCAGGAGTTGGGAGCACATGGCCCGTGCCAGCAAGTCGTTCAGCTGCCGCACGCGACGGCTGCTGGGAGGCAGAGCCCTAACCACCCCCTGGAAGGACTCGCTCAAAAGGCTCTGGCGTCGCCTTTTGCTAGCACGGGAATCAGAGGAGGCCACTGAGGACTGGCTGCCAGAACAGGCCTCAGTGTCGGCGGCAGGAGTTGCAGAGGGGGGAGGAGCAGTGCGTTTCCGCACTCCTGCTGGTGGTGCTGGAGGAGCAGGAGGGCGGGTAGCTGCTGTTGCTGCTGCTGCTGCTGAAGGCTGTGCAGTGCTGGGTGTGGTGCCACTGCCAGCACCAGATGCCTTGAGCCTCTTGAACTCCTCATGCTGGTGGTAATGTTTAGCAGCAAGATGCTTGATAAGAGAGCTGGTGCTGAACTTTAAGGGGTCTGCACCTCTGCTCAACTTCCGCTGACAGTGGTTGCAAGTGGCGTACTTGCTGTGAACTGTGGGCATGGTGAAAAATCGCCAGATTGGTGACGTGAAAAACCCCCTACAGACTGGAGCCGCTGCTGCCTGTCTCCCTGTGGTGGTTGGGGGGGGGGGGGGCTTGGGTGCGGCTGGTGGTGGTACTGGCAGATGCTGCTGCTGCTGCTGCTGAGCCTGAGACACCAGCAGGCTGTGTGACCTGCCTAGTACTACTGCCAATGGTTGCAATGATGCGCCTCCTTGTAAGGCCCACAAGCGCATCCTCCTCCTCCTCCTCCTCAGAGCTGCTGATGATGACATCCCCAGGAGCTGGTGGTGGCACCCAGTCTTTGTCTGTCACCCTGTCATCATCATCATCATCCTCCCCCTCCTGAAACATGTCCTGCTGGGATGATGACCCCCCCAAACTCCTCTCCTGATGCATGGATGGGCTGCTTGACTGTCGCCACAGTCTTGCTGTCCAATCCCTCCTCCCCCAAAGTGCCCATCAGCATCTCCTCCTCAAAATCGCCAACAACAGCAGACAGACAATTGACTCATGATGCCTGGGGTCAAAAGACTGCTGAATGACAGGTCGCCAACTGACTGTGAACTGGCCTCCCCCCATGCCCTGCTGGGCGGCTGCTGCGAACAGGGGTGGTGGTGGTGGTGAGGGTGGAGGCCTCGGATGCAGAGCTGATGGCGGGCTGCTCATCCTCCGTCATCAGTTGCATCACAGTGGCTGCATCCTTTTCCTCAATGGGACGTTTCCGACCCGGCTGGAGGAAAATAGGAGCAGGTACTACACGCTGCTGCTGTGTCTCTGCAGCGTGAGTTGCAGATGCTCCTGCTGGGCGCCCAAGGCGTCCACGGCCAGTGGCTATAGGCGGAATGTTAGCCACTGACGCAGCTGCTGCTGCTGCGGAACTGTGCATGGTGGCGCGGCTTGCCACAATGCTGCTCCCTCTCCTCCTGATTCCCTTGCTGCCCTTCCCCTTGCCCAAACCGCGCTGGCTGCCACTTCCAGACATCTTAGATGTTTTGGGCGTAAACAAAAAAAGTTTTTTAAAAGGGCGGGTGAAAAAGTGGGGTACTTTAATGGAGTGGGTTGGTGGGTGAGGTGACACTAATCACTAAGTGATTAGATCGCTAAGTGATTACTAGTACAGTAAAAATACAAAATACAATAATCAGTAATCAGTAAGTGTGAACAGTGAACAGTGAGTGTGTCCCCTAGTACAACTAGAAAATACAATAATCAGTAGTAATCAGATTCAGTAGAAGGAAATAGAGTGTGTGTACACTACAGACAGTGCACGCACACACACACGCAGGAGCTAGCCTATGAACAGTGAGTGTCCCTAGTACAGTAAGTACAACTAGAAAATACAATAATCAGTAGTAATCAGATGATTCAGTAGAAGGAAATAGAGTGTGTGTACACTACAGACAGTGCACGCACACACAAACGCAGGAGCTAGCCTATGAACAGTGACTGAGTGTCCCTAGTACAGTAAGTACAACTAGAAAATACAGTAATCAGTAGTAATCAGATGATTCAGTAGAAGGGAATAGAGTGTGTACTGTACACTACACAGACAGTGCACGCACACACACATGCAGGAGCTATGAACAGTGACAGTGAGTGTCCCTAGTACAGTATAACTACAAAATACAATAATCACTCAGTCAGTAGTAAAGGACAAGACAGGGTAGAATACACAGCAGAAACACAGGTATAGATGAGAAAAAAACAGAGGACAGGAGGACAGCTGCCCACACAGGCAAGGCCCTGAGGCCAAAAGCTCTAAGCTTGCCTGCAGCAGCAGCTGTCTCTATGTAACACACAAGCTACTAACTAAAATACAATCTCTATCTGGCTAACAACAATATAGGTGTATATAGCAGGTGTATGTGAGCAAAAACGCTAGGTGATTGACCACAATAGAGCACTTGCTAAGCCAAAGCACAAAGGAGCAGATCTCTCTCTGTACAAGTCAAGCAAGGATGGAAAAACCTGACATGGCGGCCGCTATTTATAGGGTAGGGGCTGGCCAGGGTCCCCTCTGATTGGCTCTAAGGACATCAATCTGGGCTATGACGCTATTCGAGCTCGGTAATCGAGCTCGAATACCGCTGTTTGCTCGAATAGCGCGAATAGTGAATGGGCTATTCGAGTTCATTCGAATAGCCCATTCAAATAGCTGCAGCTATTCAAGCTCGAATACCGAGCTCGAATAGCTGAAAAAGAGCTCGAATATTCGAGCTACTCGAATATTCGAGCTCTGCTGAGCATCCCTGCTTAGGACCTAGCTTGGGTGACAATTGCTTCAAGGCCAGATGACGAGTAGATACCCATACCAGATCTCCTGGGGAGAATCTCCACTCTACAGACCGATGTTTATCTGCCTGCTTCTTTTGGGTTTGGAAGGCTTTCCCTAGGTTCCTCTTAACCATTCCCCAAATCTCTTTCAGGGCCCTCTGCCAGTCCTCCAGAGCTGGAAAAGGAGTAGATGCGACTGGCAGGGGAGCAAATTTAGGTGAACTACCAGACACCACTTGGAAAGGGGAATACCCAGAAGAAGAGCTCCTCAGATTATTGTGCGCAAACTCTGCGAATGGCAAAAACTTCACCCAATCAGTCTGTGCATCAGCAACATAGCACCTGAGAAATTGGTCCAGAGATTGGTTAACTCTCTCGGTCTGGCCGTTGGTCTGAGGGTGGTAGCCTGATGAAAATGCGAGTTCCATGTCTAATTGATGGCAAAAGGCCCTCCAAAATTTTGAAACAAATTGGACTCCCCGATCTGACACTACATTTTCCGGAATGCCATGCAGCCGGAAGATGTGCTGGATGAAGAGGTCAGCCAATTCCTGGGCCGAGGGGAGTGCTTTCAGAGGGACAAAGTGTGCCATCTTACTGAAACGATCCACTACCACCCAGATGACCGACTTGCTTTCAGACCGAGGAAGTTCACCCACAAAATCCATGGAAATATGAGTCCAGGGTTCACTGGGGACTGGCAAGGACTGTAACGTGCCCATGGGGGCCTGACGAGAGGGCTTACTCCTTGCACAGATCGTGCACTCTCTTACAAATTCCTTACAATCAGAGGCTAAACTAGGCCACCAGGCACATCTAGCCAGTAGATCCTGAGTTCTGGTGGCTCCAGGATGACCGGCATTCTTGTGAGAATGAAAAAACTGCAGAATTTGTAAGCGGAAGGGCAGTGGCACAAACATGACTCCCTCTGGTTTCCCCTCTGGAACATCCTGTTGGTAAGGACTCAAAGTGGTTGACCAATCTCTCCAAGTCTCAGTGGCTGCTAGGACTACCTTTGGAGGTAGGATAGTCTCAGGAGCAGCGGGCTGCACTGACTCGGGTTCAAAACACCTAGAGAGCGCATCGGCCTTGACATTCCTGCTTCCGGGAGTATATGTGATGATAAATCTAAATCTTGCAAAAAACAGGGACCACCGGGCCTGACGAGGGCTGAGTCTCTTAGCCCCCTCGATATACTCCAAATTCTTGTGGTCTGTGTAAACCGTGATAACGTTCTGCACCCTCCAGCCAGTGTCGCCATTCCTCAAAAGCTAATTTGATGGCCAGGAGCTCCCGGTTGCCGATGTCATAATTTTTCTCGGCAGGTGAAAATCTGCGAGAAAAGTAAGCACATGGGTGCAGCTTGCCCTGCAATCCTGACCTCTGTGACAACACTGCTCCTACCCCCACCTCCGAGGCATCAACCTCCACAATGAAAGGAAAGGTGACCTCAACATGTCTAAGTATTGGGGCAGAACAAAACAGTTTATTTAAAGTCGAGAAGGCCGTATGAGCCTCAGGTGACCAATGATGAGTATCAGCCCCTTTTTTGGTGAGACTGGTGAGAGGAGAGATGATGGTAGAGTAGCCCTTAATAAACCTTCTGTAGTAATTGGCAAACCCTAAGAACCTCTGGAGTGCCTTCAGCCCCACGGGCTGAAGCCACTCTAGGACAGCAGAAATCTTCCCTGGGTCCATTGAAAGACCAGAAGTGGAGATGATGTAACCCAGGAAGGCTACTGACTCTACCTCAAAGAGGCATTTCTCTAGTTTGGCATACAGCTGATTCTGTCGTAACCTCTCTAATACCCATCTGACATGCTTGCGATGTTCAGCAAGATTGGATGAAAAGATCAGTATATCGTCCAAGTATACCAGAACAAACTTGCCCAACACTTCCCTGAACACCTCATTAATTAACTCCTGGAAGACGGCCGGCACATTACACAACCCGAAGGGCATCACCAAGTATTCGTAATGCCCATCGGGTGTGTTAAAGGCCGTCTTCCATTTGTCACCATCTCTGATGCGAACCAGATTGTATGCACCCCTGAGATCTAGCTTGGAAAAAATCTTGGCGTTGGCCACCTGTTTGAACAAATTGTCAATCAATGGTAAAGGGTAGCGTTTTTTTACAGTGATCTTATTCAGCCCTCTGTAATCCATACAAGGGCAGAGACCTCCGTCCTTTTTCTTGACAAAAAAAACCCCTGCCCCTGCTGGTGACCGAGAGGGACGTATGAACCCTTTCGCCAAGTTTTCCCTGATATATTCCTGCATAGCTAGTTTCTCTGGCCCAGATAGGTTATAAAGATGACCCCTGGGCGGCATACAACCAGATCTCAGATCGATAGGACAATCAAAGGCACGATGAGGGGGAAGTTTGTCTGCAGACTTTGGGCAAAAGACATCTGCAAATTTTGCGTATTGTCTCGGTACACCTTCAACCTGAATGTTGGTATTACCCATGGTTACTTTCACTAAACAATGATGATCACAATGGGACGACCAGCTAGTTAACCGACCTGAAACCCAGTCTATCTGAGGTGAGTGAATTTGTAACCAGGGCATGCCAAGAATGACGGTAGAGGTTACCATATGCAAGACCAGAAATTGCAGACTCTCCCCATGTAATACCCCAATCTTGAGATGCACATTAGGAGTGCGGGACAAGGGGCGTTTACTCTGCAGAGGAGAGTCATCTACCGCAGTGACCAAGATAGGTTGAATCAAGGGAAGCATGGGTATACCCAATTTCTTAGCAAACTCGTAATCGATAAAATTAGCTGCTGAACTAGAATCAATAAAGGCTTCTGTGGAAGCAGTCTGATCCTCCCATGTAACCGAACAAGGGAGTAACAAACGATCGTTAGGTAGAGGTAAAGACTGCGCAGCCAGGGTATTACCTCTGACTAAACCAGCGTTTCCCGACTTGCACTATATGACCCTCCTCTGCACAGTATAGACAAAGCTGCTCAGTTTTCCTACGATTCCTCTCTGAACGAGTTAATTTGGAGTGACCAATTTGCATTGGCTCAGGTGGCGGTGAGGCAGGTGGAGAAGTGGCATAAGAGACATATCTAACCCTGTCCCTACCACGGGTTTGCTTTTGGTATCGTAACCGACGATCAACACGTACTGCTAGAGAGATTGCTTCCTCAAGTTTTTTATGTTCAGGGTATCCCAACATCAGTCCAGAAACTGCGTCTGATAACCCCGTTAAGAAACAATCCAGTAGTGCAAAAGCTCCCCACCTAGCTGACACTGACCACTTCCTGAACTCAGACGCATAGACCTCCACTGGATCCTTGCCTTGACGCAAGGTTTTTAGTTTCCGCTCAGAGGTAAAAGCAATGTCTGGATCATCATAAATTATGGCCATGGACTTGAAGAACTCTTCAACTGACCTAAGTGCTTCATGCCCTGTTGGTAAATTATAAGCCCAGGTTTGAGCATCCCCTGAGAGTAAAGTCTTAATAAAAGTAATTCTCTGGGCCTCTGTCCCTGACAAATTAGGCCTCAATTCAAAATATGACATTACACGATTCTTAAAATTCTGAAAGTCAGATCTATGGCCAGAAAACTTTTCAGGTACAGACATTCTCAAGTCTGTGACTGGAGGGGATCGCACTGAATTGACAGTCGTCTGAAGGACTTTAAGTGACCCAGATAAGGCAGAGATCTGGGCCTGCTGACCATCCATCACTCTGATGAGATTTTCCACCAAGGTGGTGAGTGTGTCCAGACGAGTGCTAAGTGCGTCCATATTGTTTTAGTCTGGCGTTCTGTAACGATTGGTGTCAGCAACCAGAGAGAGAATCTGATTCTTGGCGATCTGCAGTATCCCCAGGAATGCAGATATACCTGATTATTGAGGATCTGCAGAATCGCCAATAATCAGATATGTCTAACCTCTAGACACCTGAGTGTGTAAATGTTTTGGTGCAACAGTATCTTTGGACCCCCGGGGTAGCAGGTGGTTGAATAAGTAGAGAAGACTCTACTGCAGTCAAGGACACCTAGCGAGAGAGTCCCTGAATGCTAAGGAGCCGTGTCCCCTCTGAGGAGCAGGGGGACCCTGCAAGAAGGCTGGAACCCCTATGGAGGGTGACAGTCGGGAGGTCGGACAGGCCGGGTCGGTAACAGAGAATCAGATATGCAACGTACCAAATCAGAGATCAAAAGAGTAGTCAGGAAGGCATAAGGTCATAACAGATATCAGAATAAGGTCTAGTCTGGGGTGTGAGGGCCGTGATCTCAACACCTTGGAACTATGCTAGAGAATAACACAGATGATATACAGTATTCCTAGTCTGGGGTGTGAGGGCCGTGATCTCAACACCCTGGAACTATGCTAGAGAATAACACAGATGATATACAGTATTCCTAGTCTGAGGTGTGAGGGCCGTGATCTCAACACCTTGGAACTATGCTAGAGAATAACACAGATGATATACAGTATTCCTAGTCTGGGGTGTGAGGGCCATGATCTCAACACCCTGGAACTATGCTAGAGAATAACACAGATGATATAAAGTCACTGGCTAAGTGTGGATTCCCAGGTCCACCTGGTTCCACCACACTGAAGGATCTGACTAAGGTCTGAGTGCTAACACATAGGCATTCACAACGCCAGACAACCAGCAACTGAACAGCAAGAGATATATATAGTAAAGCACCCCACAGCGCCGCCCAGCTCCCATCAACCAATCAATAGCCGAGCAGGAATCAGCTGACCATCCTAATCAGCTGATCTTCCTCCTATTGGTATAAAGAGCCTGTCTGGCGGAGCGCGCGCGCGTAGCTCTCCATCTGTGTGCACTACTAGGTCCAGCTAACCCAGACGCATGTTGTTGCAGGGAACCCGCCGCACTGGATGCGGAATCCGTAGCTTTGCAGTCAGAACATGCGGCGGCCCCCACGCCACTCTGCCCATGGGCACCATCAGCTCCAGACAAACCAAACGCATGCTGACGCGGACCAACCACCGCATCAGACGCGGAATCAGCCGCCTTGCTGCCAGAACATGCGGCGGCTTTTCCGCTGTTTATCACAATACCATTTTGGAAAACTTCGGAGGTAGAACAGGTTCGCCTAGGGTAGTACCTCCAACTACACCTAGGTGGAGAAGTTTTCCGCCTTCTTACTGCAATCTTGAATGATATGGCCTCTTTCTCCACAATATAAACAGAGACCCTCTTTACGTCTACGAGTCTTCTCGGTCTCCGACAACTTTGAATGACCGATCTGCATTGGTTCATCCAGAGTAGTCGTGACTTGTGGAGTAGAGACAACAGTTCTGGGAGTACCTCGTGACCTGCCTTGTCTATAGTACCGTACCCTGCGATCAATCTTTATTGCTAAAGTAATAGCCTCGTCCAAGGTTTTGGGTTCGGGATGACTGATCATGATGTCACTAACTGAATCAGCCAACCCTGACAGAAAACAATCTAGTAAGGCGTAATGTTCCCATCTGGAAGAGACCGCCCATTTTCTAAACTGCAAGGCGTAATCTTCCACGGTACCATGCCCTTGGCGTAACCTTTTTAAATTCCTTTCTGCCGTGGCTGTAATGTCTGGGTCATCGTATATGACCGCCATTGTCATCAAAGAAAGCCTGAACTGAACTTAATGCCTCATGACCCTCAGGCAAGTTATAGGCCCAAGTCTGTGAATCCCCAGTCAGCAAGGTTTTAATCAAAGTTACCCGCTGTAGCTCAGAGCCTGACGCAATAGGTCTCATTTCAAAGTATGATTTACACCTATTTCTAAAATTTCTGAAGTCTGACTTATGCCCTGAAAATCTCTCAGGTAGAGCCATTTTAGGCTCTCGGATCAGAGAGGGAGGCGATGATGATGCAGATCTCTGTGAATGATTAACGGCTTCAGTCAAAGCGTTCAACTGAGCCTGTTGTGATGTCACAGTGGCATTTAACTGCGCAATGGCGGCGGTTAATGCCTGAATCTGAGCCTCCATAACAATCTTTTGGTCTGCTGTTATGTAATGATCAGTTGTACTCTGCTGGTCAGAGTGAGCTCAACAGACTAGTTAGCAATACAACAGATATAAGCACAGCAAAATGTCAGTATTTTAATAAAGGTGTGATCACACGTGTTTGGGTGCACAGTAGCTCAGGAGTACTCCTAAGTGATAGTCCCTGGCTGTGGGGACTATAACTCCTAAGTGATAGCCCCTGGCTGTGGGGTCTATCACTTATATCACGGGTGGTCGTACAGGCAAGGTCGTGAACAGATCGGTCAGGAGTCGGTACAAAATCAGCAATCAGAGTCATAGTCAGAGTATAGCCAAGGTCGGCAACAGTCAGATATGCGGAGGTACAGAATCAGAGAGCGAGTGCAGAATCGAGGTCGGGCTGAGGTCGGCAACTAGACAGAAAGGCTGAGTACAGAATCGTGAGGCAAAAGGATAAACAGAAGTTCAGGCAAGGTTCATACACATAAAGGCAACAATGTAAGTTATAATTATAGCTATCAAAATCAGATCCTAAGCTATGTGTGAAATCCCCGGGGTCCTGCCGGTTCAAAGCACACTAGGAACTAACTAAGGTCTGAGAGCTTAACCACAAAGTTTCAGCAACAGCAGACAAGGATGCACTGACCGCTTCGGTCTTAAATACACAAGGTATACCTGTGGCTCCACCCACTAGCCTCAGCCAATCAGAGGGCAAAGGATCAGACCAGAGTTGTCAGCTGACCCTCCTCCTCAGTGCATAAAGGTCCTGTCTCTGTGTGCGCGCGTGCGCCCTTCTGTTCTGATGTATCCTGGAGAGACCTGACCTGGTGTGAAGTGATGCCGAGGAGGCGGCAGCGGAATCCGCCGTGACGTCAGACGCGAGAGCGGTGGCCGTGCTGCTCTCCGCTGCAGAGGTAATTTTTCCATTACTGACATTGGGATGGTGTTAGTGGTGATTGGGTTAGTTGGGGTGGTGTTAGTGGTGATTGGGATAGTTGGGGTGGTGTTAGTGGTGATTGGGTTAGTTTGGATGGTGTTAGTGGTGATTGGGTTAGTTGGAGCGTTGTTAGTGGTGATTGGGTTAGTTGGAATGGTGTTACTGGTGATTGGATTAGTTGGGGCAGTGTTAGTGGTGATTGGGTTAGTTGGGGTGGTGTTAGTGGTGATTTGGTTAGTTGGGATGGTGTTACTGGTGATTGGGATAGTTGGGATGGTGTTACTGGTGATTGTGATAGCTGGGATGATGTTAGTGGTGATTGGGTTAGTTTGGATGGTGTTAGTGGTGATTGGGTTAGTTGGGGCGGTGTTAGTGGTGATTGGGTTAATTGAGGTGGTGGTGATGATTGGGTTAGTTGGGGTGGTGTTAGTGGTGATTGGGTTCGTTGGGGAAGTGTTAATGGTGATTGGGTTAGTTGGGGTGGTGTTAGTGGTGATTGGGTTAGTTGGGGTGGTATTAGTGGTGATTTGATTAGTTGGGGCAGTGTTAGTGGTGATTGGGTTATTTGAGGTGGTGGTGATGATTGGGTTAGTTGGGGTGGTATTAGTGGTGATTTGATTAGTTGGGGCAGTGTTAGTGGTGATTGGGTTATTTGAGGTGGTGGTGATGATTGGGTTGGTTGGGGTGGTGTTAGTGGTGATGATTGGGATAGTTGGGGCAGTAATAGTGGTGATTGGGTTAGTTGGGGTGGTGTTAGTGGTGATGATTGGGTTAGTTGGGGTGGTGTTAGTGGTGATGATTGGGATAGTTGGGGCAGTAATAGTGGTGATTGGGTTAGTTGGGGTGGTGTTAGTGGTGATGATTGGGTTAGTTGGGGTGGTGTTAGTGGTGATTGTGTTAGTTGGGGTGGTGTTAGTGGTGATTGGGTTAGTTGGGGCGGTATTAGTGGTGTTTGGGTTAGTTGGAGCAGTGTTAGTGGTGATTGGGTTAATTGAGGTGGTGATGATGATTGGGTTAGGTGAGGTGCTGATGATTTGATTAGCTAAGGTAACAGTGATTGATTTAGGTGGAGTAGTGTAAGTTAGGGTGGTGGTTGACCATTGTGGTGGTAGCAGGGTAAGCAGGACCGGCGCTACCATAGAGGCAAAGGAGGCAGCTGCCCCAGGGCCCCCGAGCTTGTAGGGGCCCCCAGTGGCTACAAGAGGAAAAAAATTCAAATCGACCTTATAGTTTTTGAGAAAATCGATTTTAAAGTTTCAAAGGAAAAAAAATACACATTTAAAAACCTGCCGACTTTAATGGTTGATAGAAAATCCACCTTAAATGCTAGAAACCCTAAATTTGCAGGATATGTTAAGGAGATCATTCGGAATAAGAGGAAAAAACTATTTTTCAAAAAGACCTTATAGTTTTTTAGAGAATCGATTTTAAAGTTTCGAAGGAAAAAAGTATACTTTTAAATGCGGTAAATGTAACTTTTAGTAGCAAACCTAATGGTAGTGTAATTTTACATGCATTAAACGAAAGTGCAATAAATTTCCTGACGGGGTTTCCAGGGGGTCTATACGCAGCCGCAGCGCTTTGGCCAGGGATCGCTATACAGCCGCAATATGGCTGTATGAAGATCCCTGGCATTTTTTCCTATTTTCCCATTTTTTTTTTATGTTTAGAGTGTGGGAATTAAAAAAAAATTATGTGGGATCCCCCCTCCTGAAACGTTTTAACCCCTTGTCCTCCATGCAGGCTGGGATAGCCAGAATGTGTAGCTCCGACCGATTGGGACTTCACACCCTGACTATACCAGCTGCAAAAAAGGTCCCCTAATGCCGATTTTTGTTCCGGGGTATATGTTGGGGGGGGGGGGGGCAGGTTTATTTTGCCCGGGGGCCTCATTGTTGCTTAAACCGGCCCTGAGGGTAAGGGTGGTAGAGGTCACCATAGGAGCTGAATGTGACTGACCTGTATCTTCTTTTGCTTCCTCCTTATCTGCAAGCTGCACAGATATTTGAATAGAGTTCTATACAGAGATATCTTTGGAAATAATATTTTCTTTAATGAGCGAGGGGAAATCCCATCAGAAATGATTATGTACAATATAATGTATCATCCAAACCATACAGAAGATGTTCCTGAAGACTTCCAACATGTAACCAGAACTCCAGTGGTCTACTTCAAGGGATCACTGCAGGGAGATGAATACTACAATATATCCCAAGAGAACATCATATGGAAGCAGGACAAGGTAACAGCCACTCTTGACGATCACTGCTCGTAGTATAGTACTGTATTTCCCTACAGAAGCATGGACTTGCTGATCTCCTTTGGGTCATTCTCAGTTTTGACCTGAGCATTTGCCACTTGGACCAGAAGCAGGTAATTGTGGTGCGATAGCAGCCAGTGCTTTACATATACTGTGCACTGTGACATTATATTGCCTCTAGGGGGCGTCAGGGTGCTCGTGTTTCATGCAGGCATCGGGCAACATCAGAAGAAAATATGATAAGTACCTTTCAGTCAGATGCATGAACATGCCACTCCCACCACCTCCCACGTAAATGACAGATTGTGGTCCATGTCAGCTGCCGCCGGGCAATCTTGTGTAGCCGGCATAAGGGGGTAGTGTGAGCGCTCACTCAGATGGGGGGAGGGGTTACACACCCTTCCTTTATGTTATGTTACACAGCTTGGTGGGGACCAGAATTCCTGGGAGCCAGAAAGCCACAGCAACGCTCCAGGGATGACTATATTCTTCAGCTGCACTGACCTTTCCCTCCCTGATGGGGTAAAATGGGGGAGGGACAAGATAACAGTCCTGCAATCTTCTGGCTTCCGGGTTGTGTGAAAATCCCCATGTGTGCTTTCACCATGCGCTGCAGCTTCTTATCCCTTCCCTAATGGTCAATGCAAATGCCACTATGTGCAAGGGTGCATACACACATCAGATAAAAGTCTTTGGAAAATGAAAGATCACAGACCAATGTTACCCCCTTCCATGTAGTATGAGAGCCACACCTACAGTCTATTCTATGGAGCTGCACTCCCCATCAGACAGAAATCTTACCCCCCTCCATGTAGTATGAGAGCCACACCTACACAGTCTATTCTATGGAGCTGCACTCCCCATCAGACAGAGATCTTACCCCCTTCCATGTAGTATGAGAGCCACACCTACACAGTCTATTCTATGGAGCTGCACTCCCCATCAGACAGAAATCTTACCCCCTTCCATGTAGTATGAGAGCCACACCTACACAGTCTATTCTATGGAGCTGCACTCCCCATCAGACAGAGATCTTACCCCCTCCCATGTAGTATGAGAGCCACACCTACACAGTCTATTCTATGGAGCTGCACTCCCCATCAGACAGATCTTACCCCCTTCCATGTAGTATGAGAGCCATACTCTACACAGTCTATTCTATGGAGCTGCACTCCCCATCAGACAGAAATCTTACCCCCTTCCATGTAGTATGAGAGCCATACTCTACACAGTCTATTCTATGGAGCTGCACTCCCCATCAGATAGAAATCTTACCCCCTTCCATGTAGTATGAGAGCCACACCTACACAGTCTATTCTATTGAGCTGCACTCCCCATCAGACAGAGATCTTACCCCCTTCCATGTAGTATGAGAGTCATACCTACACAGTCTATTCTATGGAGCTGCACTCCCCATCAGACAGAAATCTTACCCCCTTCCATGTAGTATGAGAGCCACACCTACACAGTCTATTCTATGGAGCTGCACTCCCCATCAGACAGAAATCTTACCCCCTTCCATGTAGTATGAGAGCCACACCTACACAGTCTATTCTATGAAGCTGCACTCCCCATCAGACAGAAATCTTACCCCCTTCCATGTAGTATGAGAGCCACACCTACACAGTCTATTCTATGGAGCTGAACTCCCCATCAGACAGAAATCTTACCCCCTTCCATGTAGTATGAGAGCCACACCTACACAGTCTATTCTATGGAGCTGCACTCCCCATCAGACAGAAATCTTACCCCCTTCCATGTAGTATGAGAGCCACACCTACACAGTCTATTCTATGGAGCTGCACTCCCCATCAGACAGAAATCTTACCCCCTTCCATGTAGTATGAGAGCCATACTCTACACAGTCTATTCTATGGAGCTGCACTCCCCATCAGATAGAAATCTTACCCCCTTCCATGTAGTATGAGAGCCATACCTACACAGTCTATTCTATGGAGCTGCACTCCCCATCAGACAGAAATCTTACCCCCTTCCATGTAGTATGAGAGCCATACCTACACAGTCTATTCTATGGAGCTGCACTCCCCATCAGACAGAAATCTTACCCCCTTCCATGTAGTATGAGAGCCACACCTACACAGTCTATTCTATGGAGCTGCTCTCCCCATCAGATAGAAATCTTACCCCCTTCCATGTAGTATGAGAGCCACACCTACACAGTCTATTCTATGGAGCTGCACTCCCCATCAGACAGAAATCTTACCCCCTTCCATGTAGTATGAGAGCCATACCTACACAGTCTATTCTATGGAGCTGCACTCCCCATCAGACAGTAATCTTACCCCCTTCCATGTAGTATGAGAGCCACACCTACACAGTCTATTCTATGGAGCTGCACTCCCCATCAGACAGAAATCTTACCCCCTTCCATGTAGTATGAGAGCCACACCTACACAGTCTATTCTATGGAGCTGCACTCCCCATCAGACAGAAATCTTACCCCCTTCCATGTAGTATGAGAGCCACACCTACACAGTCTATTCTATGGAGCTGCACTCCCCATCAGACAGAAATCTTACCCCCTTCCATGTAGTATGAGAGCAATACCTACACAGTCTATTCTATGGAGCTGCACTCCCCATCAGACAGAGATCTTACCCCCTCCCATGTAGTATGAGAGCCACACCTACACAGTCTATTCTATGGAGCTGCACTCCCCATCAGACAGAGATCTTACCCCCTCCCATGTAGTATGAGAGCCACACCTACACAGTCTATTCTATGGAGCTGCACTCCCCATCAGACAGAAATCTTACCCCCTTCCATGTAGTATGAGAGCCATACCTACACAGTCTATTCTATGGAGCTGCACTCCCCATCAGACAGAAATCTTACCCCCTTCCATGTAGTATGAGAGCCATACCTACACAGTCTATTCTATGGAGCTGCACTCCCCATCAGACAGAAATCTTACCCCCTTCCATGTAGTATGAGAGCCACACCTACACAGTCTATTCTATGGAGCTGCACTCCCCATCAGACAGAAATCTTACCCCCTTCCATGTAGTATGAGAGCCACACCTACACAGTCTATTCTATGGAGCTGAACTCCCCATCAGACAGAAATTTTACCCCCTTCCATGTAGTATGAGAGCCATACCTACACAGTCTATTCTATGGAGCTGAACTCCCCATCAGACAGAAATCTTTGCAAGATGCTGCACACAAAGATGCTGTAGACATGCAACAGATCAGTATCTGCAAAAGCTCTGTTCCTGCAAAAGATCCGTTCCTGCAAATTGCATTCATAGTCTGTGATATCTGCAGATCCTCATACACACCTTGTTTAAAGGGGTTCTGTGGGGGTTTCTGAGGAGAAAAACTGCCACTTACCTGGGGCTTCGATCAGCCCCCTGCAGCGGTAATGTCCCATGCCGTCCTGCTCCCATCCGCCGTTCCCCGCAGCCGACACCGGGCTATTATTCGTCTGTCACACAGACGGATGATGCGCGCTGCCGCGCCTCAGATCGCGTCATCTGAGGCTTACTGCGCAGGCGCAGTACAATGTTTTCTTGTACTGCGCTTGCACAGTAAGCTTCCAATGACGCAGGCGGAAGTGAGCTGGTGCGCAGCCACTGTAGCACAGCCGCAGTTGGATCCCATGCCGCGCTAGACCGGGGCTGGCGGCGGAGAACGGCAGATGGGAGGAGGACGCCGTGGGACATTACCGCTGCAGGGGGCTGATAGAAGCCTAAGGTAAGTATCTGTTTTTCTCCTCAGAAACCCCCCACAGAATAGTGTTGGGCGAACATCTAGATGTTCGGGTTCGGGCCGAACAGGCCGAACATGGCCGCGATGTTCGGGTGTTCGACCCGAACTCCGAACATAATGGAAGTCAATGGGGACCCGAACTTTTGTGGTTTGTAAAGCCTCCTTACATGCTACATACCCCAAATTTACAGGGTATGTGCACCTTGGGAGTGGGTACAAGAGGAAAAAAAAATTAGCAAAAAGAGCTTATAGTTTTTGAGAAAATTGATTTTAAAGTTTCAAAGGGAAAACTGTCTTTTAAATGCGGGAAATGTCTGTTTTCTTTGCACAGGTAACATGTTTTTTGTCGGCATGCAGTCATAAATGTAATACATATAAGAGGTTCCAGGAAAAGGGACCGGTAACGCTAACCCAGCAGCAGCACACGTGATGGAACAGGAGGAGGCGCAGGAGGAGAAGGCCACGCTTTGTGAGACACAACAACCCCGGCCTTGCATGAGGGCAAGAAGCGTGCGGATAGCATGCTTTGTACCGCCATGCAGTCATAAATGTAATAAAGATAAGAGGTTCCATAAACAAGGACCGGCAACGCTAACCCAGCAGCAGCAGCAGCAGCAGACGTGATGGAACAGGAGGAGGCGCAAGAGGAGAAGGCCACGCTTTGTGAGACACAACAACCCAGGCCTTGCATGAGGACAAAAAGCGTGCGGATAGCATGCTTTTTACCGCCATGCAGTCATAAATGTAATAAAGATAAGTGGTTCAATAAACAGGGACCACGCGGCAACGCTAACCCAGCAGCAGCAGACGTGATGGAACAGGAGGAGGCGCAGGAGGAGAAGGCCACGCTTTGTGAGACACAACAACCCAGGCCTTGCATGAGGGCAAGAAGCGTGCGGATAGCATGCTTTGTACCGCCATGCAGTCATAAATGTAATAAAGATAAGTGGTTCAATAAACAGGGACCACGCGGCAACGCTAACCCAGCAGCAGCAGACGTGATGGAACAGGAGGAGGCGCAGGAGGAGAAGGCCACGCTTTGTGAGACACAACAACCCAGGCCTTGCATGAGGGCAAGAAGCGTGCGGATAGCATGCTTTGTACCGCCATGCAGTCATAAATGTAATAAAGATAAGTGGTTCAATAAACAGGGACCACGCGGCAACGCTAACCCAGCAGCAGCAGACGTGATGGAACAGGAGGAGGCGCAGGAGGAGAAGGCCACGCTTTGTGAGACACAACAACCCAGGCCTTGCATGAGGGCAAGAAGCGTGCGGATAGCATGCTTTGTACCGCCATGCAGTCATAAATGTAATAAAGATAAGTGGTTCAATAAACAGGGACCACGCGGCAACGCTAACCCAGCAGCAGCAGACGTGATGGAACAGGAGGAGGCGCAGGAGGAGAAGGCCACGCTTTGTGAGACACAACAACCCAGGCCTTGCATGAGGGCAAGAAGCGTGCGGATAGCATGCTTTGTACCGCCATGCAGTCATAAATGTAATAAAGATAAGTGGTTCAATAAACAGGGACCACGCGGCAACGCTAACCCAGCAGCAGCAGACGTGATGGAACAGGAGCAGGCGCAGGAGGAGAAGGCCACGGTTTTTGAGACACAACAACCCAGGCCTTGCATGAGGACAAAAAGCGTGCGGATATAGCAGCAATGCTTTTTGCCGCCATGCAGTCATAAATGTAATACAGATGAGAGGTTCAATAAACAGGGACCGGAAACGCTACACCATCCCAGATGTTCATTGGTCATGTTACTTGGTTGGGGTCCTGGAGTGTTGCGTAGTCATTTCCAATCCAGGATTGATTCATTTTAATTTGAGTCAGACGGTCTGCATTTTCTGTAGAGAGGCGGATACGCCGATCTGTGACGATGCCTCCGGCAGCACTGAAACAGCGTTCCGACATAACGCTGGCTGCCGGGCAAGCCAGCACCTCTATTGCGTACATTGCCAGTTCGTGCCAGGTGTCTAGCTTCGATACCCAATAGTTGAAGGGTGCAGATGGATTGTTCGACACAGCTACGTCATCTGACATGTAGTCCTTGACCATCTTCTCCAGGCGATCGGTGTTGAAGGTGGATCTGCACGCTTGCTGTTCAGTGGGCTGCTGCTGCATGGGTGTCAGAAAATTTTCCCACTCCAAGGACACTGCCGATACCGTTCCCTTTTGGGTACTAGCTGCGGCTTGCGTTGTTTGCTGCCCTCCTGGTCGTCCTGGGTTTGCGGAAGTCAGTCTGTCTGCGTACAACTGGCTAGAGGAGGGGGAGGATGTCAATCTCCTCTCTAAAGTCTCCACAAGGGCCTGCTGGTATTCTTCCATTTTGACCTGTCTGACTCTTTCTTCAAGCAGTTTTGGAACATTGTGTTTGTACCGTGGATCCAGAAGGGTATAAACCCAGTAATTGGTGTTGTCCAGAATGCGCACAATGCGTGGGTCACGTTCAATGCAGTCTAGCATGAATTGAGCCATGTGTGCCAGAGTCCTACCAGAATCCTCATCATCCTCTTGTGAGCGTTGTGATAGTTGTTGTGATGCATCATAGTCGTCACCTTCCTCCTGGTCTGCTTCTGCTGACCATTCGCGTTGAATTGTGGAAGTCCAACGTGCACCGCTCTGGCCCTCGTCAGTGGTGGCATGAAATTCCTGCTCCAACTCCAGCTGTTCCTCCTCCTCTTCTTCGTCATAGCTGCTGGGGCCAGCGTTCCCTGAGGCGGATGGCCTGATGTTGGTACCATCACGCTGATCGTTTTCTCCTTCAGATTCCCCCAGTTGCATCATGACAGCTGTTTCCTTGATTTTTAACATCGACCTCTTCAGTAAACACAGCAGTGGTATGGTAATGCTGACTGAAGAGTTGTCACTGCTCACAAGCAACGTGGATTGCTCAAAATTTTGGAGGACTTGGCAGAGGTCCAACATGTTGGCCCAATCGGATCCACAGAAGCTTGGCAGCTGTCCGGATGCGCCTCGGTACTGCGCCGTCATGTACTGGACCACTGCACTCTTCTGCTCACAAAAGCGTGCTAGCATGTGCAGCGTAGAATTCCAGCGCGTAGGGACATCACACAGCAAGCGATGGTGGGGGAGATTGAAGCGCTCCTGCATCTTGGCGAGTGCCCCCGAAGCAGTACTGGAATTTCTACAATGTTTGGCCACTCGACGCACCTTCAACAGAAGATCGGCCACGCCTGGGTATGTCCTCAGGAACCGCTGAACTACTAGGTTCATCACGTGCGCCAGGCAAGGGATGTGTGTCAGCTTAGCCAACCTTAAAGCGCGAATGAGATTACTCCCATTATCACACACAACCATGCCCGGTTTCAGGTCCAGCGGTGCCAGCCACAAATCCGTCTGTTCCTTTATTCCCCTCCAAATTTCCTCCCCTGTGTGCTGCTTATCCCCAAGGCAGATCAGCTTCAGCAACGCTTGCTGACGCATGCCAACAGCTGTGCTGCACTGCTTCCACGATCCTACTGCTGCTGGGTTAGCGTTTCCGAAAGAGGTACAGCTTTGAGATGCGTTGGAGGAGAAGGAGTCAGAGAGGTAGGTGCTGCTGTTGTTATCCAGTGGGAGGGACGGCGGTGCAGCTGTTTGCGGCGTGGGCAACACCCGCGCCGTAGCAGGTGAGGAATCGCTGCCAGGCTCCACAAGGTTCACCCAGTGCGCGGTAAGGGAGATGTATCGACCCTGGCCGAACGCACTCGTCCAGGTGTCAGTGGTGAGGTGAACCTTGCAGGCAACGGCATTCTTCAAGCTTCGGGTTATTTTCCTGACCACGTGCTCATGCAACTCAGGCACTGCAGAGCGCGCAAAGTGGTAGCGGCTGGGAACCACGTAACGTGGGATGGCCACTGACATCATGCCCTTGAAGCTGTTTGTCTCCACCACTCGATATGGCAGCATTTCGCAGGCCAGAAGCTTGGCTATGCTGGCTGTTACTGCCACGGCCCGGGGGTCATTTGCTGGCAATTTCCTCTTGCGCTCAAACATCTCCGACACAGACAACTGAACCGTAGCGCTGCACACGGAAGGGCTGTTGGTTGTTGTGTTTGATGAACACTGGGAGACCTCAAGAGCACTACTCCGGAAAGTGACAGTGTCAGCGTCGTCTGATGTTTGTGAATGTTGTGAACCACGCAATGGCTGGGCTACTGCTGCTGCTGAGGCGGGTCTGGTGGTGAGTCTGGTGAACCCAAGGGAGGCAGTGTTGCTGGTACCCTGTCCTGCCGCGTTTGCCCACAGAGTGGGATGTTTGGATAGCATGTGGCGGCTCATGCTGGTGGTGGAGAGGTTGTTAATACTTTTCCCCCTGCTCAGGCGAGTCTTGCACACCTTGCAAATCGCCATGGTAACATCCTCAGTGCAGTCTTCAAAGAAAGCCCAGACTTTGGAGCACCTGCCTCCTTGCTGGCGATTTCTGTTTCCTCCTCTTTTGCCTCTCACTCTAACTTCCACGCTTGTGGTGCCTGAAATTGCGCGCCGCCTACCTTGTGGCACAAGGCGAACTCGTGCAGCAGTGGGTTCTTCAACAGACTCATCTGTGCTGCTGCTACGACGGCGATGTTCTCGTTCACAAATAAAATCTGGGTCTCTGTCCACATTGTCCATACCCTCCTCTTCCATCTCCTCAAACTCGTCATATGTCATTGTGGGGGGCCGCCGCCGTGGAGTAGAGCTCCCCAGAACAACCTCTGCGCAGCTCACTCCAACGTCGTCTTCCAGATCTTGTCGGCCGACCTCCTGCAATTGCAACCCCTCCTGCCCAACTTGCTCTGGGATTTGGGTTTCCGAGTCCTCCTCGGACTCGCCTTGTATTTCAGTGCGCGGTGCATTTCCCACAGTTAATGGTTGTGAATCCGGGCACAACATTTCCGGCTGTTCCTCCATTGACCTTTCATAGGTGGAAGTTTGTTGGGCTGGGAATAGCTCCTGCGAATACCCCATTGTGTCCTGAGGTAATTCATAGGACTGGTTATCTGGCAGTTGTGTAGGTGGTGTCGCTGCCGGTTGTGTCAGCTTTGTGCCCACTGGCTCCTTGTAACTGGCTGAGGACTAGGACCTCGTGCGTGATGTGCTGGTGCTGCTTAACCCACTGCTGGACGCTTGAGAGGTCATCCAAGTAATTATCTGGTCCTGTTCTTTTGGATTTGTGAGGGTTGTTGTCCTGGACAACATGGGCGGTATTGAGTGGGTTTTCTTGGGTGCTCCCCTGTGGCCTGTACGTGAACCGTCAGGGGAAACACCTCTTCCCTTGCCCCTTCCTCTTTCACCGGATTTCTTCCTCATTTCACTTATCCTTACAGTACACGCTGACTGGCAGCAGTACAGTGGCAGCACAGAAATGCTATACAGTACCACTATTCCCAGCAGCGACACAGAGCACAATGCTATACAGTGGCGGGTGAGCGGTGTACTACTGTTCCCAGGCCCAGCAGACACAGAGTGGAAGTAAACACAATGCTATATAGTCTGGCTGAGCGGTGTACACAGAGTGGCAGTACACACAATGCTATATAGTCTGGCTAAGCCGTGTACACAGAGTGTCAGAAAACACAATGCTATATATAGCGTGGCTGAGCGAGGTGCACAGTGGCAGTACACACAATGCTATATTAGTCAGGCTAAGCCGTGTACACAGAGTGTCAGAAAGCACAATGCTATATATAGCGTGGCTGAGCGAGGTGCACAGTGGCAGTACACACAATGCTATATAGTCAGGCTAAGCCGTGTACACAGAGTGTCAGAAAACACAATGCTATATATAGCGTGGCTGAGCGAGGTGCACAGTGGCAGTACACACAATGCTTTATAGTCAGGCTGAACCGTGTACACAGAGTGTCAGTAAACAATGGTATATAGTCTGGCTGAGCGGTGTACACAGAGTGTCAGTAAACAACGGTATATAGTCTGGCTGAGCGGTGTACACAGAGTGGCAGTAAACACAATGCTATATATAGCGTGGCTGAGCGAGGTGCACAGTGGCAGTACACACAATGCTATATAGTCAGGCTAAGCCGTGTACACAGAGTGTCAGAAAACACAATGCTATATATAGCGTGGCTGAGCGAGGTGCACAGTGGCAGTACACACAATGCTTTATAGTCAGGCTGAGCCGTGTACACAGAGTGTCAGTAAACAATGGTATATAGTCTGGCTGAGCGGTGTACACAGAGTGTCAGTAAACAACGGTATATAGTCTGGCTGAGCGGTGTACACAGAGTGGCAGTAAACACAATGCTATATATAGCGTGGCTGAGCGAGGTGCACAGTGGCAGTACACACAATGCTATATAGTCAGGCTAAGCCGTGTACACAGAGTGTCAGAAAACACAATGCTATATATAGCGTGGCTGAGCGAGGTGCACAGTGGCAGTACACACAATGCTTTATAGTCAGGCTGAGCCATGTACACAGAGTGTCAGTAAACAATGGTATATAGTCTGGCTGAGCGGTGTACACAGAGTGTCAGTAAACAACGGTATATAGTCTGGCTGAGCGGTGTACACAGAGTGGCAGTAAACACAATGCTATATATAGCGTGGCTGAGCGAGGTGCACAGTGGCAGTACACACAATGCTATATAGTCAGGCTAAGCCGTGTACACAGAGTGTCAGAAAACACAATGCTATATATAGCGTGGCTGAGTGAGGTGCACAGTGGCAGTACACACAATGCTTTATAGTCAGGCTGAGCCGTGTACACAGAGTGTCAGTAAACAATGGTATATAGTCTGGCTGAGCGGTGTACACAGAGTGTCAGTAAACAACGGTATATAGTCTGGCTGAGCGGTGTACACAGAGTGGCAGTAAACACAATGCTATATATAGCGTGGCTGAGCGAGGTGCACAGTGGCAGTACACACAATGCTATATTAGTCAGGCTAAGCCGTGTACACAGAGTGTCAGAAAACACAATGCTATATATAGCGTGGCTGAGCGAGGTGCACAGTGGCAGTACACACAATGCTATATACAGCGTGGCTGAGCGAGGTGCACAGTGGCAGTACACACAATGCTATATATAGCGTGGCTGAGCGAGGTGCACAGTGGCAGTACACACAATGCTATATTAGTCAGGCTAAGCCGTGTACACAGAGTGTCAGAAAACACAATGCTATATATATAGCGTGGCTGAGCGAGGTGCACAGTGGCAGTAGACACAATGCTATATATATAGCGTGGCTGAGCGAGGTGCACAGTGGCAGTACACACAATGCTATATATAGCGTGGCTGAGCGAGGTGCACAGTGGCAGTACACACAATGCTATATATAGCGTGGCTGAGCGAGGTGCACAGTGGCAGTACACACAATGCTATATTAGTCAGGCTAAGCCGTGTACACAGAGTGTCAGAAAACACAATGCTATATATATAGCGTGGCTGAGCGAGGTGCACAGTGGCAGTACACACAATGCTATATATAGCGTGGCTGAGCGAGGTGCACAGTGGCAGTACACACAATGCTATATATAGCGTGGCTGAGCGAGGTGCACAGTGGCAGTACACACAATGCTATATATAGCGTGGCTGAGCGAGGTGCACAGTGGCAGTACACACAATGCTATATTAGTCAGGCTAAGCCGTGTACACAGAGTGTCAGAAAACACAATGCTATATATATAGCGTGGCTGAGCGAGGTGCACAGTGGCAGTACACACAATGCTATATATAGCGTGGCTGAGCGAGGTGCACAGTGGCAGTACACACAATGCTATATATAGCGTGGCTGAGCGAGGTGCACAGTGGCAGTACACACAATGCTATATTAGTCAGGCTAAGCCGTGTACACAGAGTGTCAGAAAACACAATGCTATATATATAGCGTGGCTGAGCGAGGTACACAGTGGCAGTAAACAATGCTATATATAGTGTGGCTGAGCGAGCGGTGTACTACTGTTCCCAGCAGCGACACACAATGACTGGGTGGGACCCTGGCTAGCGTGGCTGGAGAGCGAACTACCCTGCCTGCCTACCCAAAGCTAAACCCACAGACAAATGGCGGAGATATGACGTGGTTCGGGTATTTATTTACCCGAACCACGTGACCGTTCGGCCAATCAGAGCGCGTTCGGGCCCGAACCACGTGACCCGTTCGGCCAATCACAGCGCTAGCCGAACGTTCGGGGAACGTTCGGCCATGCGCTCTTAGTTCGGCCATGTGGCCGAACGGTTTGGCCGAGCACCGTCAGGTGTTCGGCCGAACTCGAACATCACCCGAACAGGGTGATGTTCTGCAGAACCCGAACAGTGGCGAACACTGTTCGCCCAACACTACCACAGAACTCCTTTAACAGACATTCATCTGCATATCTGACAATCATCTGCACATCTGAAGATCCATTCTGGTGTATCTGATCTGCAGATGATCTGCAGATGATTTTCCATTAAACAAGGTGTGTATGAGATCTGCAGATACTGTATCATAGACTATGAATGCATTTGCAGGAATGGATCTTTTGCAGGAATAGATCTTTAGCAGATAATGATCTTTTGAATGTACTACAGCATCTTTGTGTGCAGCATCTTGCAAAGATTATTATCTGATGGGGAGTTCAGCTCCATAGAATAGACGGTGTAGAGTATGGCTCTCATACTACATGGAAGGGGGTAACATTGGTCTGTGATCTTTCATGTATCTTTCAAGTGTGTATGTAGCATAAGTCATAGGCACACACCTCACTGAGGACTCACAAATGTGCAATGTTGGATTATTTTCAACAATTTTGAGTGGAGACAGAGATGGTGAGAAAAGTTATGGGCATAGTGAGTATGACTATCCTACTAATATAATAAACTAGCTGATTGCCCGGCGCTGCCCGGGTATGCATTTGGCTGGTGTCAGCTCCACCCACTTTTTCTAACCCTAACACTCAATTACTCAATGGCCAAGTTTGTGAGCTTTGCGGTCTTTGGTATCAATAATTTGCATTGAAATGAAAAAATCTGATTAACTGTTTGTGGCTCCACCCCCTTTTCTGAATTTTAACCCGTCACCCAATGACCAACTGTACCAGGTTAACATTAACAGTGCAAGAATGGTAGTAATTAAATATTCCCCTTGAAAAGCAATAGGTGAAGTTTGATTCACTTTTGTAGGCTCCACCCACTTTTCTGAATATTAATCCCAGTCACCCAGTGACCAACTGTGCAACGTTTGAGAACCCTACCATTAACAGTGTAAGAATGGCTGCAGCATACATTTTCCAGTGAAATTTGTATTTGTCTCCACCCACTGATGACCCGGCGTTGCCCGTGTAGGTATTTGACTGGTGTTGGCTCCGCCCACTTTTTTTAACCCTACCACACAAACACTCAATGACCAAGTTTGTGAGCTTTGGGGTCCTTGGCATCAATAATTTGTATATTCCCATAGAAATTAAACAAATCAGATTGGCTGTTTGTGGCCACGCCCCTCTCCAGCATTTGAACTCCAGTCACCCAATGACCAACTGTAGCAGGTTTGAGGCTTCTGCTATTAACAGTGTAAAAATGGCAGCAATTTAAATATTCCCCTTGAAAATCAACAGGTGAATTTTGGTAGGCTATTATAGGCTCCACCCACTTCCCTGAATATTAATCTCAGTCACCCAGTGACCATGTGGGCAAAGTTTGGGAACCCTGCCATTAACAGTGTAAGAATGGCTGTAGTTTACATTTTCCCAGTGAAATTTGTTTTTGCCTCCGCCCACTTTTTGTAATCTGGACGTACAGTCACTCAATGACCAAGTTTGTGAGCTTTGGGGTCCATGGCATCAATAATTTGTATTTTCCCATGAAATAAAACAAATCTGATTCACTGTTTGTGGCTCTGTCCCCTTTTCTGAATTGAAACCCCAGTGGCCCAATTACCAACTGTACTAGGTTTGAGGCTTGTGCGATTAACAGTGCAAGAATGGCAGCAATTTTAATATTCTCCTTGAAAAGTGACATGTGATTTTTAGGCTCCACCTTCTTTTCTGAATATTAATCCCAGTCACCCAGTAACCAGCTGTGCAAAGTTTGAGAACCCTGTCATTAACAGTGAAGACAGGCTGCAGTTTACAATTTGCCAGAAAAATCTGTTTTTAACTCCAACCACTTTTTGTAACCTTGACACACAGTCACTCAATGATCAATTTTGTGAGCTTTTGGGTTCCTGGCATCAAAATTGTGCTAATGGAAGCAGTTTATCCAGCAAAGAAATCTGGCTGTTTTTGGCTCCGCCCCCTCACTGAATTTGAAACCCAGACACTTAAAGTGAACCTCCGGACTAAAAATCTACTCAGCAGTATTGAACAGGCTTGGTGTTTCTTTAACAATTTCACAGCATCAGAACCAAAGCATCAATTTTTAGCTGCATTTTTAGCTAAGCTCCACCCATCAACGAAAACTGCCTGGGCTTTTTTTCCCTGATGCTGTGCAAAGCATGATGGGATTACCTATGTTGTTATTCACGTTGCCTAGCAACTGGGAGGGGTGATCAGCACACAGGACAGTTGGAACTGTGTCTCATGCTACCTGTCACCTCCTTTCAACCAAAATGATGGCTGTCCTCATGAAATCAAACATTTGCCTGTTCTTTTAAAACAGGGTGGGTAAGAGATTATATTGCCTATCCATTTTAATTAACCTAAGTAATGTAACTTAATGACAGTATGTTTATTTAGGCTGAAGTTCCTCTTTAATGACCGACTGTAGCAGGTTTGAGGCCTCTGCCATTAACAGTGTAAGAATGGCTGCAGTTTCAATATTCCCCTTGAAAATCAATAGGTGAATTTTGATTGGCTCTTGTAGGCTCCACCTACTTTTCCGAATATTAATCCCAGTCACTCAGTGACCAACTTTGTGAAGTTTGAGAACTCTGCCATTAACAGTGTAAGAATAGCTGCAGTTTATATTTTCCCATGTAAAAAAGTTAGTTGTTTTTGGCCCCGCCCACTATTTCTAACCTTAACATACAGTCACTCAATGACCAAATTTATGAGCTGTGGGGTCCTTGGCATCAATAAGTTGCATTTTACCATTGAAATTAAACAAATCTGATTGGCTGTGTTTGGCCCGCTCCCTTCAGAATTTAAACCCCAGTCTCCCAGTGACTGACTGTACCAGATTTGAGGCCTCTGCCATGAAGAGTGTATGAATGACAGCAATGTAAATATTCCCCTTGAAAATAAACAGGTGAATTTTGATTGGCTGCTGTAGGCTCCACCCACTTTCCTGAATATTAGTTCCAGTCACCCAGTGACCAACTGTGTCAAGTTTGAGAACCCTGCCAATAACAGACTGGCTGAAATCAATCTAACAAATCTCATTAGTACATAGCAAGGAAATGAGCAGCGCTACTTAAAAACAGACTAGTGCCGCGTACGTTAAAAAAGGGCGCCGGGAAAAAAGGGCGCAGGGTTTTAAAAGATAATCATGAATAACGTTTAAAAAAAATTGTGTTATATTTCGTTTAAAAATAATGTTTTATAAAGTTATAAATCATTAAATAATGTGTATAAAATCGGCAATTTTAAAAACGTTAATCTTCCCTGTTTAAAAATTGAAATTTCTAATAACGTTTTATAAAACATTAATAAGAATTTTACTAAAGCTATACCTAACCCTACTCTCACACAGAACCCTCCCTGTACCTATCCCTAACCCCTAGACCCCCCTGTTGGTGCCTAACCCTAAGACCCCCCTGTTGGTGCCTAACCCTAAGACCCCCCTGTTGGTGCCTAACCCTAAGACCCCCCTGTTGGTGCCTAACCCTAAGACCCCCCTGTTGGTGCCTAAACCTAAGACCCCCCTGTTGGTGCCTAAACCTAAGACCCCCCTGTGATAAGCATTAATAACGTTTTTAAAAAATATGGTGCGGTTTTTCGTTTAAAAATGAAAAAAAAAAAAAAAAAATTGTACGGTTTTTCGTTTAAAAGTAATGTTTTAAAAAATATTGTACTGTTTTTCGTTTAAAAATAATGTTTTAAAAATTATAAATCATTAAATAATGTGTAATCATGAGAAACAGTTATAAAACATTAAAAGTCTCCGGGCGCCGCTTTTAAAACGTTATTTTTCTCCGGCGCCCTTTTTTCCTGTTGGGCGCCGATTTAAACAATATTTATTATGGGAGTGAATGGCTGCGCCCTTTTTGTCCACCTGCCTCATGCGCCCAAATTTCCTGCTTCCACTAGTGCCTACCTGCAAAAGAGTGCAAGCCCCACTTGTGGGGTCGAATACACACCGAGCATACACATGACCTGTCTACCACTAGAGGAGGATGTTGGTTTCCATTAACAGCTTGCATGCAACCTATTAAGTACTCGTCCCTCCCACTGCGAAGAAGTCAATCCTCCATGGGAGGGGCCTAACACTAACTAAATCCTAACCTATGTATATGCATAGCCTGGGTGCGGCTAATCAAATAAAATCGAAAATTGAAAATTGCGCAAAAGGTGGATCAGCGCAACACCAGGCCGCCTCCGAGTGGCCTCCGTCAGAGATGCGCTGAGCCCCCCCAGGAACTACAAACGCACCTTGCACTTAAAAGCCATGCTTTTGGTGTATATGCAGAGCTTCTGTTTGGGTTCAAGGTGCGTTTGTAGTTCCTGGGGAGGCTCAGCGCATCTCTGATGGAGGCCATTCGGAGGCGGCCTGGTGTTGCGCTGATCCACCTTTTGCGCAATTTTCAATCTAACAAATCTGATTGGCTGTTTGTGTCTCCACTCCTTTAGTAAATTTGGACCCCAGTCACCCAATAACTGACTGTATCAGGTTTGAGGCCTCTGTCATTAACAGTGTAAGAATGGTAGCAATGTAAATATTCCCCTTGAAAATCAACAGGTGAATTTTGATTGGCTGTTGTAGGCTCCACCCACTTTCTGAGTATTCATCCCAGTCACCAAGTGACCAATTGTGTAAAGTTTGGGAACCCTGCCATGTAAAAAATTTAGTTGTTGGCACCGCCCACTTTTTCTAACCTTGACATACAGTCACTCAATTATCAAGTTTATCAGCTTTGGGGTCCTTGGTATCAATACTTTGTATATTCCCATTGAAAAATAAACACATCAGGTTGTTTGTGGCTCCACCCCCTTTCTGAATTTGAACTCTAGTCACCCAGTGACCAACTGTACCAGGTTTGAGGCATCTGCAATTAACAGTATAAGAGAATGGTAGCAGCTTAAATATTCCCTTTTAAAATCAACAGGTGAATTTTGATTGACTGTTGTAAGCTCCACCCACTTTCCTGAATATTAATCCCAGTCACCCAGTGACCACATGTGCAACGTTTGAGAACCCTACCACTAACAGTGTAAGAATGGCTGCAGTTTATATTTTCCCAGTGAATTTTTTTTGGCTCCGCCCACTTTTTGTAACCTTGACACACAGTCACTCAATGTGTGAGCTTTCAGGTTCCTGGCATCAAAAATGTGTGAATGGAAGCAGTTTATCCACCAAGTAAATCTGATTGGCTGTTTGTGACCCCACCCCTTTAGTGAATTTAGACCCAAGTCACCCAATGACCAACTGTAGCATGTCTGAAGCCTCTGTCATTAACAGTGTAAGAATAGCAGCAGTTTACATATTCCCCTTGAAAATGAATAGGTGAATTTTGATTGGCTATTGTAGGCTCCACCTACTTTCTTGAATCTTAATCTCAGTCATCCAGTGACCAAGTGTGCCAAGTTTGAGAACCCTGCCATTAACAGTCTAATGCTGGGAACACACGTTAAGTTTTTACTTTAGATAGATGGGTTCGATAGATAAATTCCAACCTGTTGGATCTGGTCGATTCTACTTTCGTTTCGATTCTCCTCATTCAAGTGAATGTAATTGATAAGAAAAGATAAGGAATCGAGAGGGGAATCGAGCAGTGAATCGAGAGTAGAATCGATCGAAAGCGAAAACGACGGCAAAAACGAACGCAAAAACGCATCGTGTATTCCCAGCATTAGAATGGCTGCAGTTTACATTTTCCCATTTAAAATGAATGGCTGAAATTTGCTTGGCTGTTTTATGCTCCGCCCACTTTTAATGGAATGTAACCTCGGTCACCATGTGACCAACTGTGCCAAGTATGGGAACTGTGGCTTGATTACTGTGAGAACGGCAGCCTTTTACATTTTTTCCATTGACATGGATGGGTGAAATCTGATTTGCTGTTTGTAGCTCCGCCCACGTTTCCAGGGGGGGGGGGGACCCGAGACCCCAGAACATATCATCCCAGGTAGTAAGGGATCTGTGTTCGTTTAAATCGGTCAAGCCGTTTTTGAGTGATCGCGGCACACACACACACACACACACACACACACACACACACACACACACACACACACACACACACACACACACACACACACACACACACACACACACACACACACACACACACACACACACACACACACACACACACACACACACACACACACACACACACACACACACACACACACACACACACACACACACACACACACACACACACACACACACACACACACTCATGCATTACACACACACACACACACACACACACACATACATACACACATACACACATACACACACACACACACACACACACACACACACACACACACACACACACACACACACACACACACACACACACACACACACACTACACATACATGCACACACACACACACACACGATTTTATATATATAGGTAGGAAACTTTGGATGTTTGGATGTTTGTTACTCGATCACGCAAAAATGGCTGAACGGATTTGAATGAAATTTGGCACACACTTAGTACATTACCTGGAATAAAGTATAGGATACTTTTTATTCCCATAACCAAAAAGGGGGAGGAGACAAATACAAATTTCACTGGGAAATGTAAACTGCAGCCATTCTTACACTATTAATGGTAGGGTTCTCAAACTTTACACAGTTGGTCACTGGGTGACTAGGAATAATAATCTGAAAAGTGGGTGGAGCCTATAAAAGCCAATCAAAATCCACCTATTGATTTTCAAGGGGAATATGTAATTGCTGCCATTCTTGCACTGTTAATGGCACAAGCCTTAAACCAGGTACAGTTAGTCATTGGGTGACTGGGGTTCAAATTCAGAAAGAGGGGTGGAGCCACAAACAGCCAATCAGATTTTTTTTAATTTCAATGCAAATTATTGATGCCTAAGACCGCAAAGCTCACAAACTTGGTCATTGAGTAAGTGAGTGTTAGTGTTAGAAAAAGTAGGCGGAGCCAACACCAGCCAAATACATACCAGAACAATGTCAGGACATCATTGGGCGGAGACAAATACAAATTTCACTGAGAAAATTTAAACTGCAGCCATTCTTACACTGGTAATGACAGGGTTCTCAAACTTTGCACAGTTGGTCACTGGGTGACTGGGATTAATATTCAAAAAAGTGGGTGGAGCCTACAAAAGCCAATCAAAATCCACCTATTTATTTTTAAGGGGAATATTTAATTGCTGACATTCTCGCACTGTTAATGGCACAAGCCTCTTGCAATGTTAATCACCTGTACCTGGTACACTTGGCCATTGGGTGATTTGGGTTCAAATTCTATTAATTTAATTTTAATTAATTGTATTTCAATGCAAATTATTGATGCCAAAGGCCACAAAGCTCACATACTTGGTCACTAAGTAATTGAGTAATTGTGTGTTAGGGTTAGGAAAAGGGGGTGGAGCCAACACTGGCCAAATACGTACCCGGGCAATGCCGGGCGTCCAGCTAGTTCTTAATATATGACATGTGGTCAATAAATAATTGAGCTGCTGTGTGTGTGGGTGTTGGGGGAGGGGAATGTTAAACTATCTATCTACCTATTGAATCTTTCTGTCTTAAAGAGAACCCGAGGTGGGTTTGAAGAATATTATCTGCATACAGAGGCTGGATCTGCCTATACAGCCCAGCCTCTGTTGCTATCCCAAACCCCCCTAAGGTCCCCCTGCACTCTGCAATCCCTGATAAATCACAGCCACGCTGCTGACAAACAGCTTGTCAGAGCTGGCTGTGTTTATCTCTATAGTGTCAGTCTGCTGCTCTCCCCGCCTCCTGCAGAACTCCAGTCCCCGCCTGCATCCCTTCCCTCCCTGCTGATTGGAGGGAAGGGACGGGGGCAGGGACCGGAGCTATGCAGGAGGCGGGGGAGCAGCTGAGACTGACACTACAGATGTAAACACAGCCTCACAGCATGGCTGTGATTTATGAGGGATTGCAAAGTGCAGGGGGACCTTAGGGGGGTTTGGGATAGCAACAGAGGCTGGGCTGTATAGGCAGATCCAGCCTCTGTATGCAGATAACATTCTTTAAACACACCTCGGGTTCTCTTTAATCATGTTTGTATTTTGTTCCATTACACCATCCTACTAATATTATAAATGGGAAAGTTCGGATGTTTGGATGTTTGGATGTTTGTTACTCGATCACGCAAAAATGGCTGAATGGATTTGAATGAAATTTGGCACACACATAGTACATTACCTGGAATAAAATATAGGATATGTTTTATTCCCATAACCAAAAAGGGGGCGGAGACAAAACAAATTTCACTGGAAAATGTAAACTGCAGCCATTCTTACACTGTTAATAGCAGGGTTCTCAAACTTTGCACAGTTACTGGGTGACTGGGATTAATATTCAGAAAAGTGGGTGGAGCCTACAAAAGCCAATCAAAAATTACCTATTGATTTTTCAGGGGAATATGTCATTGCTTCCATTCTTGCACTGTTAATGGCACAAGCCTCAAACCTGGTACAGTTGGTCATTGGGTGACTGGGGTTCAATTCAGAAAGGGGGTGGAGCCACAAACAGCCAATCAGATTTGTTTCATTCCAATACAAATTATTGATGCCAAACACCACAAAGCTCACAAACTTGGTAATTGAGTGTAAAGGATAGTGGAGATGCCGCTGCAACAGGGAGCAGCATGGCGGCTATCTCCGCGTCTCAGCCGGCGGATTCCGCCGCGCAGGTACGTGATGGAGTTGTGCCTGGGACTATGGAGAACGCGGGGTAGGCCGCCGCAGCGCTGAGCAACATGGCGGCTGTCCCTGCATCTCAGCCAGCGGCCTCCGCCGTGCTGTTACATGATGGTACTTTGTCTGATCTCTCAGTCGCACATAGACTGAGGGCTACACGCGCGCACAGACAGGAGCTTTATGCAAGCAGAAGGGGAGTCAGCTGATCAGCCGGTCAGCTGACTCCAACACTGATTCCGATTGGCTGAGTGACTGGGGCGGCGCTAAGGAGTGCTCCCAGTATATATACAGCATGCCTGTCAGTTGTTCCTTGTCTGCTGTTGCAAATGCTAACGTGTGAGCGCACAGACCCTAGTCAGATCCTACAGTGTGCTAGAACCAGCTGGAGCTGGGGATCCACACTTAGCCAGATTCTGTTGATAGCTTAAAGTACTATTCATTGTATTATCTGTTATGACCTTCTGCTTCCGTTGACTATTCTCCTGCTTACTGACTCTGTACCTCTGCTCATCTGATTCATGTTGCCGACCCTGCCTGAACCTGACACTGAATCAGTCTTCTGTCTTTGTACCTTATCTGTCCGTACGTTGCCGACTCTGCTTGTCTGACCTTTCTTACCCCACCAGTGGGCCTAGCCACTGGCAAGGGATCTGTGGCATTTCACCTGCTACTCAGGTGAAGCTCAACTGTAGCACTGTCTGTTGACACCTGCTCCTCAGGTGTCCACTGGCTGCAGTGTAGTCTTAATCACCTGCTCCTCAGGTGAATATCTTTTGCAGCACTGTCTGTAACACCTGCTCCTCAGGTGTCCACTGGCTGCAGTATAGTCTTAATCATCTGTTCCTAAGGTGAATATCCTTTGCAGCACTGTCTGTAACACCTGCTCCTCAGGTGTTCACTGGCTGCAGTTTTGTCTTAATCACCCGCTCCTCGGGAGACTTCATATTCCTCATTACTGTTGCACCAAACACTATCTCACATTGGTAGTCCTGTGTCTGGCTATACTAGCATTATTGGTGATTCTGCAGATCACCACATGATCAGGTATAGCATCTGTATGATTGGTGATACTGCAGATCACAAATAATCAGAAAAATCTGTTTAGCTGACACCTATTGTAACATTGAGTAATTGATTAATTGTGTGTGAGGGTTAGAAAAGTGGGCACAGCCAACACCAGCCAAATACATAAGCGGGCGACATGGGGTCATAAGTGGGCGGAGAAAAATACAAATTTTACCGGGAAAATGTAAACTGCAGCCATTTTTACACTGTTAATTGTAGGGTTCTCAAACTTTGCACAGTTAATTACTGGGTGACTGGGATTAAAATTCTGAAAAGTGGGTGGAGCCACAAACAATGAATTGATAAAAGGGGGTGAAGCCACAAACAGCCAATCTTATTTGTTTAATTTTAATGCAGGTTATTGATGCCTAAAACCGCAAAGCTCACAAACTTGGTCATTGAGTAATTCAGTAATTGTGTGTTAAGGTTAGGAAAAGTGGGCGCAGCGAACACCAGCCAAATACATAAGCGGGCAATATCGCGTCATCAGTGGGCGGAGACAAATACACATTTCACTGAGAAAATGTAAACTGCAGCCATTCTTACACTGTTAATGGTAGGGTTCTCAAACTTTGCACAATTGGTCACTGGGTGACTGGGATTAATATTCAGAAAAGTGGGTGGAGCCTACAAAATCCAATCAAAATTCACCTATTGATTTTTAAGGTGAATATGTAATTGCTGCCATTCTTGCACTGTTAATGGCACAAGCCTTAAACTTGGTACAGTTGGTCATTGGGTGACTGGGGTTCAAATTTAGACAAAGGGGTGGAGCCACAAACAGCCAATCAGATTTGTTTAATCTCAATGCAAATTATTGATGCCAAAGACCACAAAGCGCACAAACTTGGTCATTGAGTAATTGTGTGTTAGGGTTAGAAAAAGTAGGCGGAGCCAACACCAGCCAAATACATACTCGAACAATGTCAGGAAATCAGTGGGTGGAGAAAAATACAAATTTCATTGGGAAATGTAAACTGCAGCCATTCTTACACTGTTAATTGTAGGGTTCTCAAACTTTACACACTTGGTCACTGGGTGACTGGGATTAATATTCATAAAGGTGGGTGGAGTGTACAAAAGCCAATCAAAATCCACCTATTGATTTTTAAGGGGAATATTTAATTGCTGCCATTCTTGCACTGTTAATCACCTGTGCCTGGTACACTTGGCCATTAGGTGATTGGGGTTCAAATTCAGAAAAGGGGTGGAGCCACAAACAGCCAATCAGATTTGTTTCATTTCAATGCAAATTATTGATGCCAAAGACCACAAATCTCACAAACTTGGTCATTGAGTAATTGTGTGTTAGGGTTAGAAAAAGTGGCCACAGCCAACCCCAGCCAAATACATACCCGGGAAACGTCAGGACATCAGTGGGCGGAGACAAATACAAATTTCACTGGCATAATGTAAATTGCAGCCATTCTTTCACTGTCAATGGTAGAGTTCTCAAGCTTTGCACAGTTGATCACTGGGTGACTGGGATTTATATTCAGAAAGTGGGTGGAGCCTACACAAGCCAATCAAAATTCACCTATTTCTTTTCAAGGGGAAGTATTTAATTGCTGCCATTCTTGCACTGTTGATGGCACAATACTCAAACCTGGTACAGTTGGCCTTTTGGTTACTGGGGTTCAAATTCAGAAAAGGGGGTGGAGCCACAGCCAATTAGATTAATTTCATTTCAATACAAATTATTGATGCCAAAGTCTACAACGCTCACAAACTAGGTCATTGAGTAATGGTGTGTTAGGATTAAAAAAAGTGGGCACAGCCAACACTAGCCAAATACATACCCGGGCAACTCCGGGGCCGGGCGAGGCAACTCAGGGTGACCAGCTAGTATTATAAATGGGAAAGTTCGGATGTTTGGATATTTGGATGTTTGTTACTCGATCACGCAACAATGGCAGAACAGATTAGAATGAAATTTGGCGCACACATAGTACATTACCTGGAATAAAGTATAGGATACTTTTTATTCCCATAGCCAAAAAGTGGGCGGAGACAAATACAAATTTCACTGGGAAAATGTAAACTGCAGCCATTCTTACACTGTTAATGGTAAGGTTCTCAAGCTTTGCACAGTTGATCACTGGGTGACTGGGACTAATATTCAGAAAAGTGGGTGGAGCTTAAAAAGCCAATCATAATTCACCTATTGATTTTCAAGGGGAATATATAATTGCTGCCATTCTTGCACTGTTAATGGCACAAGCCTCTTGCAATGTTAATCACCTGTACCTGGTACACTTGGCCATTGGGTGATTGGGGTTCAAATTCAAAAAGGAGGTGGAGCAACAGCCAATCACATGTGTTTCTTTTCAATGCAAATTATTGATGCCAGAGATGCAAAGCTAACAAACTTGGTCATTGACTGGGTGTTGGGGTTAGAAAAAGTGGACGCAGCCAACACCAGCCAAATACATAACTCAGCAATGCCGGGTCATCAGTGGGTAGAGGCAAATACAAATTTCCCTGGGAAAATGTAAACTGCAGCCATTCTTACAATCACCAATTGCCTTTTAAGGGGAATATTTCATTGCCGCCATTCTTGCACTGTTAATGACACAAGCCTCAAACCTGGTACAGTTGGTCATTGGCAGGGATGTTCGTAGTCAGCCAACTTCGCTACGCTGGAACTACGCGTATTTTTACGCAAATACGCTTCGCAATCTACGGCTCCGAAATCAGCCACTTTGCTACGTTAGCATACCGTAGACTACGCATTAAAATACGCAAGCATCACGTATTGCGTAGCGTAGTTGATGCGACCGCTTATGCCCTTATGCTGAAAAATGTCTGCAATAATCTGCTAACTATGCGCATACACAAACTAATATAAGCATACATTCCAACATCCTATGCGGAATTGTATGCGTACAAAGGGCAATAAAATTTCTGCGCATGCGCAATGACCCATATAAATGCAGTTACCGCACGCGTAGTTGACTTCGCAATACATACGTCAACTACGCGTAGCGGGCAAAGCTATGCATAGCGGGACTATGACTACGCGGAAATGCGTACGTGTAGTTCTTAAACTTCGTCTACGAACTACGATGTGTAGTTGCGTACTACGATGCGTAGATTCGCGCTGGCGTAGTTTACGAGCAACCCTGGTCATTGGGTGACTGGAGTTAAAATTCATAAAAGGGGGTGGAGCCACAAACAGCCAATCAGATTTGTTTCATTTCAAGTCATTGATGCCTAAGACCGCAAAGGTCACAAACTTGGTAATTGTGTGTTAGAGTTAGAAAAAGTGGGTGAGGCCAGCGCCAGCCAAATACATACCTGGGCAACGCCGGACCAATAGCAAATGTTCATATAAATAGACATCTGTTTTCTTCCCTCTCTCAGCTCCCCCGGGCCCGATGTAATGAGAAGTGTCCTCCTGGATTCCATAAGGCTGCTAAGGAGAGTATCCATTCCTGCTGCTATGGATGTGTTCCATGTTCTGAGGGAAAAATCTCCAACTCAACAGGTCGGGATATGTTCTGTGTGATAGATTGTTATAACAATTATAGAAACATAATAATAAAAATAATAATAATAATAATAAATAATGCTACATTTAGAAACTCAACCAAGAGTTGGAGCTCAGCCATGACACAAGTGACTGAGCCACTCTGTGCTGGATGGGTTGGTTGGTTGGTTGGTTGGGTTGGGTTGGTTGGGTTGGGTTGGATGGGTTGGATTGGGTTGGTTGGGCTGTGCTGATTGGGTTGGTTGGGCTTCGCCGGTTGGGTTGGATACAGTCCAGGCAAGCGACCACATTGCTGATAGAAGAAGAGGATACATTTAGGTCAGATTTCTCTACAGGCTGAAAAATACTTTAAGAGGAAATTCTACAACATTAATCAGTGGCAGTGCTACTCAAGTCCTTTCATAATGTATTGTTATTGAAAGTTGTATTACTAAATCCTTTTGCAGCTTCTGTAAATAGATTAAATTACCAAAGAGCCTAATGGTGGTAACAATGGTGCTCTGTAGAGCGATAACAGCCCAGTAACTCCCAACTGTCTATAAAATAACAGGGATGCTTGTGAGGACCTGTTTATGAGGAAGATTATTGCATCGCTCTTTAGGCTGGATGTAATCCCATTCCGATCACATGTAACTGGCTGTCATATACATAAACCTCAGCCTTTCACTGTTTGTCCAGCAGCTACACCTGGCTAGAGACTAGCTCCATTAGAGTGAAGATGAACAGCTACATGTGTATGCGCATCTTTCTCTGTGTAGTGCCACCCATGCTTAGAAAGACAAATCACCAACTGAAGTCTCCGCTAATGTGGGAACTTGTAGGTCGCTTAGCTCTCACTTTTTTGTCCAGTTCATCTCAAACCAGCTCATTGGGGTTTAAGTCTGGAGACTGTGCTGGCTACTTCATGGTCATATGCGAACCACCTTGGTCTTCTTTCCTAAGTTCACGTATAGCTTAGACCAGTGTGTCGGACAGGGAGCTGGTAAAGCTGAGGAAATCCACTTGCTGGCCAAGCAGTAGTAATCAGGTTTTGTTGCTGACAGTGAAGACTTGCTGCAGGTTTCTATTGGAATTGATAACACAGGGGTTGATTGGGTCATTGTGTTGCTGTAGGGTGGTCCCCCGAGAACCCTATATGGTGATGCAGAATGCTGTGGTAGCCATTTTGTTACTGGATGCCTCTCGGTTGCTACGCTTGAAGCACTGATCCCATAAGCAGCCTATCACAGAAGATATTGACTTACAAAAATATATCTTCTGATGCTGATGTGGCTTTAGGCCTGCCAGGTCTTTTCCTATCAGAGGGTCCCCCTGTGAGTGCCTTTTTGTTTTCAATCATTTTTATGGGATTTTTCAAAAAAGAGGAACAATAAACAAAGCAATGACATAGGTCAGAATGAAGGGACACAATGGGCTTGATTCACTAACCGGCGCTAAGCCAGTTAGTGAGGCTTAACACTTTGTGGGCGCAAACCAGGGTGCTAGGGGCTTGATTCACTAAGACAAATTCACTGAGACAAACAGCTTGCCTTATCAGAGATAAGGGGCCTCATCGGTGCCTTATCAGAGTTAGCGTGCCTTATCAGGGTTAGCGTGCCTTATCAGAATAGCATAGCGAGCGCTACGAACTTATGCCTGATAATTGATGATGAGTAGAGCTCTTGTCATTGTCAATTATCAGGCATAAGTTCGTAGCGCTTGCTAGGCTATTCTGATAAGGCACGCTAACTCTGATAAGGCCCCTTAACTCTGTTAAGGCCCCTTAACTTTGATAAGACACCAATAAGGCCCCTTAACTCTATTAAGGCCCCTTAACTCTGATAAGGCCCCTTAAGTCTAATAAGGCACACTAAGTGGCTTTTCACTCCGGCGCTAACACTTAGCGCCGGTTAGTGAATCAAGTCCAATAAGTGCAAACGGTACATTTTGTAAACATAACATTCAAGTGATAACAGGAGATCTTGAGTTCAACCATTTCCACAGGATATTAAGGCAGATGGTGTAGATATATGTCACAGATAGACTGATCATTGGGGGTGGAACATTACAACGTATTGGCAACACTATCTAAGAGGGGTGTTAGGGAATACTGTTCAAACTGTACTGTACTGAACACATATCCGAATTGTCCACTGAATGGTCCATAGGCCATGGAAGGCACGCTGCTATTGCCCCATTGTCCAATGCCCAACTGTAAAAAAAATGTACCAAGCCATAGAAAACATGCCTTGGGGTTATCAGCAGGTGTTCCTAAGGGGGTTATGATCCAGTGCAAGTGTGTGTCAGTCTTCTGCAGGCCATTTTTGACAGTGGACAGCAGGAAATCTAACTTACAGCTGATGGGGCAGAAGATGTAGGAGGGGGCATGTAGGAGTGGGCAGTCAGAAGAATACAAGTTGATAGTCGGGAGGTTAAAAGGAAGACGAGAGAGAAACAAAAAAAGCAAGGTACAGATATACATTAAAAACAGTACTTACAACCACACAGACATCACATTTTAATGTTGCAATAGGAAAAAGGTGTTTGTTTGTTTGTTTGTTTTTAATGAGGTTAAATGAAAGTATCAACCTACTGGTAGCATAGATCTACATATATCAAAAGAAAGAGCAGTGAATTTCATGCTGAGGTTTCCAGGTGGTCAGTATGCAGTGTGTAATGACTGGCTGGAATCCCAGTGGAACTGACAATGTTTTTGTCCAGGGATCGCTATACAGCTGCAATATGGCTGTATAAGAATCCCTGGCAATTGTAGTGGTGATTTACCCATTAAAAAAGTTACATTGAAAAAAAATTGAATAGGTTCCCACCTCCAAAGCCTTTTTAATCCCTTGTCCCCCATGCAGGCCAGGATAGCCAAAATGTGGAGCTCCAGCTGTGTAGGGCTCCACACCCTGAACTATACCAGCCCGCATGGTCCATGGTATGGGAGGCTCAGGAGGAGATGGGTGGCCAAGGCTCCTGCTGTTTCTCAGAGTTCTTGTCCAATCCATGGACAAGGTGCTCTTTCCCACCTCTGGTGCCCAGGGGAGACCTTCATGGTGGTATCTGGTAGTTCCCTTTAAGAAGAGGACCCCCAGATGACAGCCCCTCCCCCATTTTTACAAAGAGTAAAATGTAAATAAAAAAACAGCAACAAAAAAGTCCTTTAATAGTCTTAATTTCATTAACTATAAATACTTAAGATAAATTAAAGTTCCTATGTTCCTCAGAAAGATCCCACGCCACTATCTTCTAATATCTTAATTAAAGATCTCCATGCACCTGCCGCCACACACAACGCTTCCTCGTGTAACTTTCAGCTTTACCACCTTACTTCCTTCACTTGCATCATGGTGGAGGAAGTCAACTAGCTGCTCACAACTTCGCCTGCTACTTCCTACTCCTTCAGATCCAATCCAACTCCCTTCCCCCACACTTTTATGATCTGGCACCTGTCCTCACCCACCTGCCCAACCTCTCCTCCTCTTATGTAGTCAAACAGGCCACGGTTCCTCCCCTCCTGAAGATTACAGGGAAACATGTTAGGCAGAAACAAATATATATTCAAAGAAAATATTATGATCAAATGTGTTTTTTTAATGTTTTTTTTCCCTCTCATTTATTTTCAGACAGTGAAATTTGCTATAAATGTCCAGAGGATAAGTGGCCAGACAAGGACAGAGTGAGATGTGTTTCTAAAATCCAGGAGTTTTTGTCCTATAGAGATGATCCTCTGGTTTTAGTTGCTTTATCCACATCTCTATCCTTCTGCATCATGACAATATTTATCACTGGAAGTTTGATGTATTTCTGGGACACTCCAGTGGTGAAAGCCAATAACCGGACTGTGAGCTTCATCCTCCTGACCTCCATCTTGCTGAGCTTCCTGTGTGTCTTCTTGTTCCTGGGACGCCCTGTGGACATTACCTGCATGCTGAGACAGGTGGCATTTGGGATCTTCTTCACCATCGCTGTCTCCTCTGTCCTGGCCAAGACTATCACTGTCTGCATTGCTTTCAAAGCCACCAAACCCGGCAGTTCCTGGAACAGATGGGTCACCGTCAAACTATCTAATTCTATAGTCTTCTCCTGCTCCTCTGTCCAAGTTCTGATTTGTACTATCTGGCTGTCAGTGTCTCCTCCCTACCAAGAGAATGACATGTCCTCTTCTCCTGGGATAATCATCATCCAGTGTAATGAGGGCTCAGTGATTGGCTTCTACTCTGTGTTGGGTTATATGGGGTTTCTGGCTGGTGTGAGCTTAGTTCTGGCTTTCATGGTGAGGACATTACCGGACAGCTTTAATGAGGCCAAGTACATCACGTTCAGCATGCTGGTGTTCTGCAGTGTCTGGATTGCCATGATCCCGGCCTATGTGAGCACCAGAGGGAAGTACATGGTGGCAGTGGAGGTATTTGCCATACTGGCCTCCAGTGCTGGAATATTAGGCTGTATATTTCTTCCCAAACTCTACATTCTGCTGATGGAGCCAGATCTCCACTCCAGGAAACTCGTGCTGCACAAATACAGCTCATGATGTCAGTTGTAATGCATGGAAATACTTTTATTTTGTTTTATAAATGAAGCATATAAAAATTAAAATAGTAATAGTTTTATATATACAAAAAAAAAATACATACCATTTTATGTTCCAATGTATGTATACTGTAGTCAGAAATAAAAAAAAATAAAAATTGGAAAACCTTTTTTTCCTTTATTAGAAACAAAGATGCTGTTGGTTCAGTTTTAGTAAATCTCCATCTCAACGCATTTTTCAAATCCAGGACAATCCAAGGATTTCATTTGAAACATTTTTCTCAGCTAAAGTCGTGACCTGAATTGCACGAATATGCTTTCAGTATGTTCAATTCATGGGTGTTGGCTGAGGGTGCCACCATAGACTCTCATACATTCATCGTTAATACTGCGCCCAAAGAAGAAAAAAGGGCGCCCGATAAATATCATTAACAACGTTGGAACATTTAAGTTTTTGAAATATTTTAGCATTTTAGAAGCTTGCAACGTTATAGTTTTTGTCATATTATTTTGTTTGTATGTACAGATTTTACATTATCAAAGATATTATCGTTTCTATGTGTAAAAGGGAGTGTTTCTATGTGTAAAGAGGGAGTGGTTAGGGTTAGGCACCACCAGTGAGAGTGGTTATGGTTTGGCACCACCTGGGGGCAGTTAAGGTTAGGCAAAACCGAGAAGGGGTGGTTAAGGTTAGGCACCATGGGGGGGGGGGGGTTAGGGTTAGGCACCACTGGGGTGGTTAAGGTTAGGCACCACCAGGAGGAGTGGTTAGGGTTTGGCACCACCTGGGGGGTGGTTAGGATTAGGCGCCACTGGGGGGTGGTTAGTGTTAGACACCACAGGGGAGTGGTTAGTTTTAGGTACCACCAGGGGAGGGTTCTGTGTGAGAGTAGGGTTGGGTTAAGATGTATTGTTAAATTACGTAAAGATTTTTAATGTTAATATATTTTCATTATCAACTCCCATCTGTTTTAAAACAGTATTTATCGATAACCAATTTTGTTAACAATATATTGAGTTTAGGTTATCCACCTGCACCAATTTGCTATCTAGCCGGGCCATTTTTTTCCTGGAGCCCTTTTTTTCATGCACCCAGTCTATTATTCACTAGCTGATGACCCGGCGTTGCCTGGGTATGTATTTAGCTGGGGTTTGCTGCACCCACTTTTTGTAATCCTAACACACAATTACTCAATTACTCAATGACCAAGTTTGTGAGCATTGCGGTCTTTGGCTTTTAATAATTTGTATTGAAATGAAACAAATCTGATTAGCCATTTGTGGCTCCACCCCCTTTTCTGAATTTGAACCCCAGTCACCCAATGACCAACTGTACCAGGTTTGAGGCTTGTGCTATTAACAGTGCAAGAACGGCAGCAATTACATATTCCCTTTGAAAATCAATAGGTGGATTTTGATTGGCTTTTGTAGGCTCCACCCACTTTTCTGAATATTAATCCCGGTCACCCAGCGACCAACTGTGCAAAGTTTGAGAATCCTACCATTAACAGTGTAAGAATTGCTGCAGTTTACATTTTCTAGTTAAATTTGCATTTGTCTCCACCCACTTTTTGGTTATGGGAATAAAAAGTATTATATGTGTTATTCCAGGTAATGTACCATGTGTGTGCCAAGCTTTCCCTCTCCCCGGAGCCCTTGTCCAATCCATGGACACGGGGCTCTTCCCCACCTCCATTGCCCCAGGAGGAGGCGGGGCCGATTACACCCTGTGGGGGTTCATGGTGGCATCTGGGAATCCCCCTTACCCATTTCCCACAAAGTACCCCTTACCCATTTCCACAAATGGTTAAATGAAACAAAAAAATCCTGTATTATTATTATTATTATTATTATTATTATTATTATTTAAACTTAAAGTGGACCCAAATTAAAAATACAAGATTTCAGAAATAAAATCTATTTTCTAACTTATAATAATAAATGGCAGCCTGTTTTCAGCTGCATGATGACAAATATAAAATATTTTACATTTATTGGAGGAACCCCTCCCTTCCTCCCATATTGCCGGGACAGAATCCGGCAAACTGGTGGAGGAGATAAAAAACAAAAACAAAACAGGCTGCTACTGATGATGTCACAGGGTAGGTGATCTCAGCTTGTGTGAGATTTCACATAGACGACGCCCCTGTGAGGGAGGGTAGCTGATGACAAACACACCCATGATCTAAAACCTCCTACTAAGCTCAGAAGTAATGGCTGCCACCTGTATAACCCTAGTTATGGAAAGAGAAGGGGAAAAATCATGCACTGAAATGCTCATAGGCTTGAAGGAGTGTTTATGTATCTTTGTATGTGTCAGAGTGCTGCAACTAAATATTAAGAATTAAAAAAAAAAAAAAATGTTTGGTTTGGGTCCGCTTTAACACATCAGGTTTATTGAGTACAAACACTGTATTATTACAACACTGCGGGTAAAACATGCAGACTAAATGAACAATAAGTTAAGTCCTTTATTATTCTTAATTAACAATAAATACCCATTAAGAAAAAAAAAGTTCCCATGCCAATATCCTTGGAAATAGTCCCACACCAATATCCTCTATTGTTGCATCCTTTATTAAAGATGTCCACCAGCCACCACCACTCATGACTCCCCCTTCGCAGCTCTCACCTTAACTAATAATTCCTTGTTTAAATAACTCCTTTTTTTTGTATAGCGCCTTTCTCCTGTTGGACTCAAAGCACTTGCAAGGCAGCCACTAGAGCGCACTCAGTAGGCAGTAGCAGTGTTAAGGAGACTTGCCCAAGAAACTCCTTACTGAATAGGTGCAGCTTACTGCACAGGAAGAACCGAGATTTGAACCCAAGTCTCCTACGTCAGGGGCAGAGCCCTTAACCATTACACTATCCAGCCACCACTAAGGTCCTAAGTACGTACGGGGCTTTGCTATTAACCACTTCACCACTGAGGGGTTTTACCCCTTGAACACCAGAGCAATTTTCACCTTACAGCGCTCCTTCCATTCATTCATCTATAACTTTATTATTACTTATCGCAATGAAATGAACTATACCTTGGTTTTTTTCGCCACCAATTAGGCTTTCTTTAGGTGGGACATTATGCCAAGAATTATTTTATTCTAAATGTGTTTTAATGGGAAAATAGGAAAAAATGTGGGAAAAAATATTATTTTTCAGTTTTCGGCTATTATAGTTTTTAAATAATGCATGCTACTGTAATTAAAACCCATGGAATGTATTTGCCCATTTCTCCCGCTTATAAACCATTTAAATTATGTCCCTATCACAATGTTTGGCGCCAATATTTTATTTGGAAATAAAGGTGCATTTTTTTCAGTTTTGCATCCATCCCTAATTACAAGCCCGTAGTTTATAAAGTAACAGTGTTATACCCTTTTGACATAAATTATTTAAAAAGTTCAGTCCCTAAGGTAACTATTTATGTTTTGTTTTTTTATTGTATTTTTTTTTATTACAAAAAAAAAAAAAAATTGGGGAGTGTGGGAGGTAATGAGTTAATTTATGGTATAAAACTAATGTATTTGTATATATAAAATGCTTTAGGGTGTAGTTTTACTATTTGGCCACAAGATGGCCACAGTGAGTCTGTTTACATGCGACCTGCAAGCGTCCGGAAGGACACTTACAGGAAGCAGCACTAGGCTGGGAAAATCACAATGGTCGCGCTGTTTCTTATAGAAGCAGCGAATCATTTCGGGGGCTTAGATCAACGAACGGGAATGGATTTTCCCGTTCATTAATCTCCGGGCGAGTGGGCAGTGGCATGCACGAGAGGCGGGAGCACGCGCACGAGCGGCGGGAGCGCAGACAGCGGAGGTAGCATGGAAGGTACAGATTTTTCCATCCCTTGGTTTTTTAGGGGGGAAAAACAGGGACGGAGAAATTCGTACCGCGGGAGGTAAAGTGGTTAAATGCTAAAGTCGGCAGACATTTAATTTGAAAAAAAAAAGAACTATTTAAAAAACGGTTGGGTAAAATGCACATTTTTTTGTTGTTGACTATTTCGCAGGTGATCCTCCTCCACCATGCCACTGTCCGAGTTTTGGCACACTTTTTTCACCTTTTTAAACAAATTTAAATTTAGAGATGCCCTGAAAGGTTTGACGTTCTCCTGCCCATTAAAGTCTATGGAGCCCGCCGCGAACTATCCAGGTCGAGAGCTCCTGCTGATTTACAAACATTTGTGGTAAATCCGCGTTCGTGTTCGTGAACCAAAAACTTGCTTTTACAGTGATTACCTTAGTGGTAACCCGCCCTTATGAGTAACTTTCTATGTTACTTCGATATTACCACAAATACCAACATAATACTACTACACTATCGTGGCTCTTGATTTTTCTTCTTTGTTTTTTTTTTTGCAAGTACCTGGATAGTTTGCCTTATAAATCAGAAATAATACAATAAAATTAATCAAGAGGGTGTATAGTACAAGTTTGGGTGTTTCAAAACTCTTTCCACAAATAACACACAACAAATTAAAGAGACTCTGAAGTCTCCTAAAAATGAAGTTTTTACTTTAAAAACATTTTTAACCTAATTGCCCTTACTAAAATGCCATAAATCACCCCTAATTACCCCCACAAAATCCACGACTTTCATGGGCGTGGATTTTGCTGCCCCGTGAGGCAGAGCTTTCAGCTGCAGCTCTGCCTCTATGCGAGTCTATCAGTGCGTATCTCCGCCTCTCCCCCGCCCCTCTCAGTGAAGGAAGAATGAGAGGGGCGGGAGAGGTGGCTGCCGCTGATGGACACATGTAGAGGCAGAGCTGCAGCCAAAAGCTCTGCCTCTATGCAGAAGGAGCCCGGCGATGTGCACCAGGGCGTTTGAGGTTATTTATGGCGCTGTCAGCCACGGGGAGGCGTTTTTAGGAGGGGCAATTAGGTTAAAGAGGTTTTTAACCACTTCACCACTGAGGGGTTTTACCCCCTGAGCACCAGAGCAATTTTCACCTTTCAGCGCTCTTTCCATTCATTCGTCTATAACTTTATTATTACTTATCGCAATGAAATGAACTATATCTTGTTTTTTCCGCCACCAATTAGGCTTTCTTTAGGTGGGACATTATGCCAAGAATTATTTTATTCTAAATGTGTTTTAATGGGAAAATAGGAAAAATGTGGGGGAAAAAATAATTGTTTTCCAGTTTTCGGCCATTATAGTTTTTAAATAATGCATGCTACTGTAATTAAAACCCATGAAATGTATTTGCCCTTTTGTCCCAGTTATAAAACCGTTTAAATTATGTCCCTATCACAATGTTTGGCGCCAATATTTTATTTGGAAATAAAGGTGCATTTTTTTCAGTTTTGCGTCCATCCCTAATTACAAGGCCATAGTTTATAAAGTAACAGTGTTATACCCTCTTGATATAAATATTTAAAAAGTTCAGTCCCTAAGGTAACTATTTATGTATTTTTTTTAATTGTAAATTTTTTAATTTTTTTTTAATTACAAAAAAAATGGGGAGTGTGGGAGGTAATGAGTTAATTTTTTGTGTAACACTTAATTTATTTCTATGTAAAACATGCTTAGGGTGTAGTTTTACTATTTGGCCACAAGATGGCAACAGTAACTTTTTGTTTATTGCGACCTGCGAGCGTCCTTCCGGACGCTTGCAGGAAGTAGTAGGAAGCTGTGAGCGTTCGTTTTTTTTTTCACAATGATCGCGCTGCCCATCGGAGAGCAGCGGATCATTGCTGGGCTTAGATCAACGAACGGGAATGGATTTTCCCGTTCATTGATCTTCAGGCGAGCGGGCGGCGTGTTTACTAGTGGCGGGCGGCGTGTTTACGAGCGGGAGCACAGGCAGCGGCGGGAGTGCGGAAAGTACGTATTTCTCCGTCCCTGGGGGTTAAAGGATGGAAAAAGGGACGGAGAAATTCGTACGGGCGGGGGTAAAGTGGTTAAAGTAAAAACCTTGTTTTTAGGAGACTTCAGAATCTCTTAAAGTAAAACTCATTAGAAAGTCCAAACCTGAATGTTATTTACAACATACAGGCTACAGGTTCTACAGCAGGGATGGGCTGCACCTTAATGGGGAGGGTGCAGCTGCATTGGGGGAGAAGATGGCTAAACGGTTGGAGGAGATTTTAAACTAGGATCTGGGGGGAGGCGGGAGGATAAAGTCTCAATACGTAGACAAGATGAGGTAAAAAGACAGTGGGAGCCTAACATTATGGGGGGTGGAGAGGGGGGTGGGAACAGTGTAAAGATTAAGGAGGTTGGTAAAAATTCAAGTAGGCCATTTCATGTAAACAAAATTGGTAAATGTGGTGGTAAAAATATAAAGTGCATGGTAACCAATGCTCGGAGCCTTGCAAATAAAATAGGCGAACTAGAGTTCATTCTGAATGACAAAGGCTATGACATTGTGGGAATAACCGAGACATGGATGGATGAAAGCCATGACTGGATAGCTAATTTAAAAGGATACAATGTGTTTAGGAGGGATAGAACAGGGAAAAAAGGAGGAGGGGTTTGTCTCTTTGTTAAGAATTCTTTTACAGCTGTCCTCAACGATGAGATGGAGGAAGATTGCGAAGATGTGGAGTCCGTTTGGGTAAATATTCATGGTGGAAAAGTTGCCAATTGCTTATTGGGGTATGCTACAGGCCACCTCTTATTAATGAAGCTGCAGAACTGCGATTACTACAGCAGATTGAAAAAGCTGCAAGTAAAAATGAGGTCATAATCATGGGCGACTTCAACTTTCCAGACATTGACTGGAGTATTGAGGCTACCCATTCTGGTAAAAGCAGCAGATTTCTGGCAGCACTACAGGACAATTACTTGACTCAAATGGTAACTGAACCAACTAGGGGGAATGCGTTACTGGATCGGATCATTTATAATAGACCAGATAATGTGCCAAATGTGCAGGTTCAAGAACATTTGTGAAATAGTGATCACAACATGATAACGTTTGATCTGGTGACTGATAGGCCACGGGGCAGCGGGACCACTAAAACTATGAATTTTAGAAAAGCAAAGTTCAATCAAATTAGGCAGGCACTAAGTTTGGTGAACTGGGATAATGTACTACAAGGGGAAGACACTGAAGGGAAATGGCAAGCTTTTAAACTTATACTCAATCAATATTGTAGTATGTATATCCCATATGGAAACAAAATATCTAGGAATAAAAAAAGGCCCCTATGGATGAATAGAAAGGTTAAAGATAAAATGAAGAGGAAAAAGAATGCCTATACGGTCTTAAAACAGGAGGGGACCGAGGCTGCACTAAGCAATTATAAGGAGTGCAATAAAAATTGTAAAAAAGAAATTAGGCAGGCAAAGATTGAAGCTGAAAAACAAATCGCTAAGGATATCAAATCTAACCCAAAAAAGTTTTACAAGTACATTAACTCTAAAAAAAGAAAGGTTGACTGTATAGGACTCCTAAAGGATGAGGGTGGGAACTCAATGGTGGATGACCAAGGTAAGGCAGAGTTATTAAATGCTTTCTTTGCTTCTGTCTTCACAAAAGAAACAGCACTGTTGCAAACTACAGAGGCGGAAGAGTCTCAATCTTCTAACTGTAATATTAAATACTTAACGCAGGAAGAAGTGAAGGTAAGACTAAATAAATTAAAAACAGACAAGGCACCTGGCCCGGATGGCATGCATCCTCGGGTTCTAAGGGAATTAAGTTCAGTTATAGATAAACCCCTTTATCTTATCTTTTGTGACTCTCTTGCAACTGGCAGAGTCCCAGTGGATTGGCGTACAGCCCACGTTTTCCCATTATTTAAGAAGGGCAAAAAATCAGATCCAGGAAATTATAGACCTGTAAGCTTAACATCAGTTTTGTATGCAAACTATTTGAGGGGTTACTGAGAGATACTATACATGACTTCATAGTAGAAAATAATCTTATTTCTCAGCATCAACATGGGTTTACTAAAGACAGGTCCTGTTTGACTAACATGCTCAGCTTTTATGAGGTAGTGAATGCTAATATTGATATTGGGAATGCTGTAGATGTGATATACTTGGACTTTGCAAAGGCCTTCGACACTGTTCCCCACAAAAGTCTGGTGCAAAAGTTGAGGATGCAAGGACTGGGGAAGAGTCTGTGTTCATGGATAGGGAACTGGCTATTGGACAGAAAACAAAGAGTTGTGGTCAATGGATCGTACTCAAAATGGAAGACTGTTAGCAGTGGGGTCCCACAGGGGTCTGTTCTGGGTCCAGTACTCTTCAATTTATTTATTAATGACCTAGTAGATGCAGTAGTGAGCAATGTTGCTATTTTTGCAGATGATACAAAATTGTGCAGAATCATCAACTTTCAGGAAGATAGTGTCATATTGCAACAGGATCTGGATAGGATGGCTATATGGGCACATACATGGCAGATGAAATTCAATGTTGACAAATTTAAAGTCATGCATTTTGGACGTACTAATGGTCTAGCACCATACAAAATAAATGGGATACAGTTGGGGACATCAAACTTGGAGAAGGACTTAGGAGTACTCATCGACAACAAGTTAAATAATCGTACTCAATGCCAAGCCCCTGTAGCTAAAGCTAACAAAATTTTGGGATGCATTAAAAGGGAAATAAAAACTTGAGATGCTAGCATAACATTGCCCCTGTTTAACTCTCTAGTAAGGCCACATCTGGAATATGGAATTCAGTTCTGGGCACCACATTACAAAAAAGATATTGCAGTTTTAGAGCAGGTGCAGAGACGAGCAACAAAATTGATACGCGAGATGGAAGGTCTCACTTATCAAGAAAGGTTAGATAAACTGGGTTTATTTAGTCTAGAGAAAAGACGCCTTAGAGGGGATCTAATTAACATGTATAAATACATCAGAGGGCAATATAATAGCTTGGCGGATGAGCTTTTTGCCCCTAGGCCTTCTCTAAGGACTAGAGGACATGATCTGCGCATGGAGGAAAAACGTTTTAGCCATTTATTAAGGAAAGGGTTCTTTACAATAAGAGTGATTAAGATGTGGAATGCATTGCCACAGGAAGTCGTTATGGCAAACTCTATACCTGCATTTAAAGGGGGCTTAGATGCTTTCCTTGCGTTGAAAGACATCCATGGCTACAATTACTAGGTAATGCCTAATGATGTTGATCCAGGGATTTTCTTTGATTGCCATCTGGAGTCGGGAAGGAATTTTTCCCTTTAGGGGCTAATTGGACCATGCCTTGTAAGGGTTTTTTTCGCCTTCCTCTGGATCAACAGGGATATGTGAGGGAGCAGGCTGGTGTTGTACTTTATACTGGTTGAACTCGATGGAAGTATGTCTTTTTTCAAGGAAAGGTGGGGGGAAAGGCTGCGCATCCCTAAACACATGTTGCAATTGAATGGTTAATCGCACAGGCATACACTGCCTCTGCCAGACTGAAAAATGCATGCCCTCATCCAAGACAAGTGCTAACATTTATTAAACTAGGAGGAACTTTAGCTTCCAATATGGTTTGCATGCAAAGTATATTATACTAGACACTTGCGCCACGGTGAGGCAAACCTCCGGGCAAGTGACCTAACCTAAATTTAAAACCTTGGGAGCAGCTAAGCAAAAAAAAATGTGTAACTTACATTTGGTTGAATAGCGACGAAAACGCCAGCGCATACCACTAAGGCTGCATCTGAAATGACCACCAGCTCAGTGTGAAGCCTGGCAGAGGCGGTGTATGCCTGTGCGATTAACCATTCAATTGCAACATGTGTTTAGGGATGCGCAGCCTTTCCCTCCACCTTTTCTTAACTTTGTAACTATGTAACTGTCAGGTTAGCTGCTCCCAGCCCCTCCTCCTGAGGTTCCTGTTTGCATGATAAGTAGTAGCATATTTGCATATGATTTGCATCTGAATTGAATGCGAAGTGTGCAGAAAATCTATTTAGGTGCTTCACACTGAGCTGGTGGTCATTTCAGATGCAGCCTTAGTGGTATGCGCTGGTGTTCTCGTCGCTATTCAACCAAATGTAAGTTACACTTTTTTTTTTTTTTGATTAGCTGCTCCCAAGGTTTTAAATTTAGGTTAGGTCACTTGCCCGGAGTTAGGGTTAACCCTAACCCTAATCCCAGGGATGGTTTTGCCATACACTGGGACTGAATCCCATCCTCAAGAACAGGATGCACAGGAATATCTAGTGAAACCAACACTGACTCCCTGAGTCTAGTTTCACTGCAGGCAGAATCCTTCATAGCAGTCAAACCAGACTGCAATTCTGAAATAGCAGAACAACAGATGAAATTAGCTGCAATACCTAGAGGAGCCTCTGGGCTCCCTGCAGGCGATTTATTGCAAGGTAATATTGACTCATCCAGAGTACAGGGTGGAAAGTCATCACTTTCCTCAGAGCAAGAAAGGGACTCACAAATGTCAGTGCGAGTAGACATCATGGTTTCATTCATGGTACAGAGTAGGCTCACAGAAACATTCACTTTACAAAGCAAAGATCCCTCAGCATCAGATTCGCAAAACCAAAACGCTGTCTCAACCTTAGACTCGGCTAACAATGTCGAATCCGAGGAGTCAGAATGCAAAATGTGCAAATCCAAGATCGCTTTAGGTTGTGAAACTGACGCTTTAAAAGCGCAAGCCTCCGCAATCTGTGGAGCAGGCTGCAAAGTGTTCAAAACAGAAACACTGGAACAACTGTCATCTGGCAACGTGCCTTTACAGGTGTGAACAGAACGAGACATAGATTTCTTTGCAGAGGAGGCTGTGACAACAACATGAGAAACGTTATCAGTCATATTAACATTACTCTTGAGGCTGCATGATTTAGGAATTTTTCCCATAGCAGGATCATAGATGGAATATCTTAAAGAATCACTGGGAGAAAAAGATTTGTTTTTAAACAACAAGGGATCCCACATATCTTTGACAAAACTGACACACTCATGCCGATCACAATCGGCAGGAACATCTGAGAAACAGGCATCAGATCGCACAGTGTCTAAACTCACTTGCTTTACCCCAGAAAGGCAGGAACATTCATCTGATAACAGTGTCTCTTTATTGGAGTCAATTGGTTGGTGTGTGTGCAATTCATCCAAAATCGTCTGCCACACACAAATCACCGGATCCACAAAACATTCGTCACACTCACCAGATTCAATCAAAGTGTACACAGAATCAATACAAGCATTAAGAATCTCTTCGCTTTTTGTGATGTAAAAATCGCAAAACGCCTTCCAATCAAACTCAAACTCCTCAATCAAAGCCCCAATCTCCCACGGAGCGAATGGAGGCTCAAACAACCCTGTATCAAAGAAACACTCATACGGGTTGGGATCAGAAACATGTATAGATTTTTTTACTGCTTTAATATAATGTATACTTCTGTCCATAATAGGATCCACATATGCTTTTGCTTTGGGCAATGAAACCTGAGAAAAATCAAAAATTCCCTCTACACTGGGAATTTCGGTTTGGCTGGTCATACTGTAACGATTGGGCAATTATTTCCATGGTCAGCGCACAAGATGCCTGCTGACACTGCGGAAATCCTCCACAAGTGTATAAAACAACAGAACCCAGCTGTGGTGCAATGCACCTGTAGAGGGAAAGTGAGCACAGAGGCAGGATGTATGTGTGTCCACCAATCTAGTTGCCACCCGGCGACGGTGAACACACAACAGCGAAAACCAAGTGGGAACGCAATCGCAAGATTGGCGATTGACAATAGTGACACAAGACCGAGTAAGACAGAGCACAAGTGTAGCAAGAAAGACACAGCAATATGTATCAAACGCAGATAGAACAGAGGCGCCAAAAAGAGTAAAAACACTATTATTTAAAAACAGTAAAAAGAGGGAAGGTAAGGTGGACTTACCTCCCTCTAGCAGTGGAAAACAAAACTCTGAGGTAGAGTAGAATGCATTTATTAAACAGTGTAACTCCTAAAGATGCAATGCGTTTCGCGGGCCACAGCACCGCTTCCTCAGGCTATACAGGAGTTCAAAAAAGCTGTATCCAATCCAAGTATTGAATGAGCGCCTCATTCAATACTTGGATTGGATACAGCTTTTTTGAACTCCTGTATAGCCTGAGGAAGCGGTGCTGTGGCCCGCGAAACGCATTGCATCTTTAGGAGTTACACTGTTTAATAAATGCATTCTACTCTACCTCAGAGTTTTGTTTTCCACTGCTAGAGGGAGGTAAGTCCACCTTACCTTCCCTCTTTTTACTGTTTTTAAATAATAGTGTTTTTACTCTTTTTGGCGCCTCTGTTCTATCTGCGTTTGATACATATTACTTATCCACCCTTGGTGGAGGGGTACGCCCCCTTTTTTCTCCTGTCTACAGAGAGCGACTTTTATACCCGAGTGGGGTCGGGTACCAATTCTCCCCACCTGCCTTTCAAGTGGTTGCCTGCTGGTGACCCTTTTATGTGAGTATATTTCTGCACGAACTATCTAGACAGATTTTCTCTGTTAAAACTATATTGCACTATTGGGCTCTCGGTGCCCTGTTTTTTCTTTTGTTTTACAAGAAAGACACAGCAAATAACAATGATCAGAACGCCAAGGAAAATAACAAACGCACTCGCTAAGCGCGGTCTCCGCGCGAAAAGCGCAACAGAGACAAAGCACGCCAACCCTAGCTAACCAATGTAACACAAAAACGAAAAGAGACAAGACAGACAGAAGGAGTAGCCAGTAGCAACCGCAGCTCTGGCCTACACTCCCAGACAGAAGGAACCACCGCCACTACCGCTAGGGCGAATGCGATCCCAACAGACAGCACGATTTCCTGTTGACCGCCGCTGGCGACAAGACAATCGCAACAGATAGACAGTACAAGGCAAAACAGATAATTACAACCTGACTACGCTAGAAGGACTGCCTAGTGCACTCCCAAGGAATTACTCTAAGATAATCTTAGCAAACAGTTAGCAAAGGCTGAGACTCCAGGTGAGTTAGCAGGAACAAACCATCATGACCAGCAAGGTATTCTGGGAGGGAATGGTATGTATACTGCAAGTCATCAAAGGAAGCAGCTAAGCAACTTGCATGACAAGTAGATGCAAATTCCTCACCAGCAGAGCAACTCTGAAACTTGCAAAGTAAAGACAGGTCTCTTTTCCAGAGACCTGCAGCACTCAGACCTAAAGAATGGTCAAACAGCTGTCTGCCTGTGCAGACAGCTGAGCAGATCATTACAAGTAGTAACCGATTATCAAGTAGAGGTAACACTGGCTCGCCAAGGGTAGTACCTCTAGCTACTCCTAGGCGACAGAGTTTTCCGCCTTTTTTAGGACAGTTCTGTACTATATGGCCCTTTTCTGCGCAATATAGATCGAGCCCCTCAGACTGTCTCCGATTTTTCTCTACCTCTGACAATTTAGAATGTCCAATCTGCATCGGTTCATCCTGAGGAAGAGAAGGAGTAGGAGAGGTGACAGGAACAGACCTCGCCGAGTGTCTACCACAAGCTTGCTTTTGATAACGAATACGGCGATCTATTCTTACTGCTAGTGAGATCGCATCATCAACAGTCTTGGATTCAGGATGACTTAACATTACATCCACAACGGGGTCGGATAACCCAGATAAGAAACAGTCTAACAAGGCGAATTGCCCCCACCTAGCTGATACTGCCCACCATCTAAACTCTGCAGCATAGGTCTTAGCGGTGTTCTGTCCCTGCCTGAGAGTTTTTTTTTTTTTCCAATAAAATTTTTATTGAGTTTTATGAAACAATTGAGATATAATCATGACATACATTAACATAAACGAAGATAAATTGACAATGAACTGGAAGTATTTAAATGCAATTCCATGGCAAAATCACTCATATCGTGCAAAAGAGATTAAAGCTAGAGTGCATCAAGTTGCGCTATTCTTATATGATAATGAGCTCACTATTAACACTTTTTTTACTGTTGTTATAAACAGACGTAACTGACATGAGAAATATCTCAGGATGACACCCCTGCCCATTCACAAACCACAAAGTGGCTGGACAAGGGCCCACCCCTTGCTCAGGGTAGCGTTACTGTTGACCGCCCCCAGTGGGGGCAGGCAGGATTTTCTGATCAGTGTAGTGTAAGCATGCTATAGGTGCAAAGATGCCAATGTTGGCGTAATCCCGCAATGGAAATGTATGGAGCTAAAGAGAAGAAGAAACAGAAAGGGTAAAGAAAAGAGAAGGGAAGAGGGAGTCTAGTCAGTGGGAAGAAAGGAAGAAGAAATAGAGGAAGTCTTAGGATAGAGGTAGAGAAAGATATGAGGCAGGGAGACCACACAGCCCGACCAATCCTAGCTAGAGAAAGGAATGAACCAAAGATTTAGGCTGAATTATAGGTTGTTCACCCTGGAGTTGCCCTCTGATCCTAGAAGATATTGCATATACGGTAGCCATATTTTGTTGAATTTAGTTATTTTGTCTAACATTCTAGCTCTTAGCTTTTCAAAGAAGAGTATATGGGATAATCTGGTTTTGACCAAGTCAAATGATAAGGAAAGTGTTTGCCAGGCAGCAGCTATGGTTAGCTTGGTAGCAGTAAAAATATAAGAAATAAGGGCATTCTGCGCCTTAGTTAGATCAGGGTATGGAAGCCCTAACAAGACATGTGCTGGGTCTCTGGGAACTGGTTTGTTAATTAAGGAAGAGGCCCAGATGCAGACTCTCATCCAAAGTCGGCGGACCTTGGTACATTTCCACCAAATGTGATCCTGAGTCCCTGGGATATTACAACCCCTGAAGCAAAGTGGGGAAGCGTTTCTGTTAAATTTTGCTATACGGGACGGGACCAGATACCACCTAAGGAGGAGCTTATAGTTGATCTCGATTAGATTAGCATTAACGGAGATTTTGGGTATATTTGTCCATATAGCTGACAAATCGTCAGGTTCTAGGTTGATTCCCAATTCTTTTTCCCAGGTTATAATGTAGTTTGGTTTGTATCGGGAGAATTCATGGGTTAGTGTTTTATACAATAGGGAAATTACGCCAGGGGTACATGGATCTGTTGAGCATAAATGTTCAAATGCAGTTTTAGTTAAGGGAGAATTAGTATGGTAGAGATGTGTTCTGACAAAATGAGCTATTTGCATAAAGCGAAAAGCCTCGGCCGCTGGAATATGGCGGTGTTCACGTAGAGAAGCAAAGGATTTCACACCCGTGTCAGAGGAGAGGCTGAGTACTGTGGTAAGTTTTGCTTGGGACCACCAATGAAAACTGGCTGGGGAGCCCAGTGCTGCTGGAAAGGACGGATTCCCCATGAAGGATAGTAATGGTTTATGTGGAGAGATTAGATTCCCTGAGTATTTATAGTTGTCCCAGGTGGCGAGGGATAATTTAAGAATTGGGTTGCTAATCGATTTTCTATCTGAAGGAGGAAGCCAAAGGAGGTTGGGGAGATGTATTGGGCTAATTAGCTTCTCTTCGATGTCTACCCAGGCGGGTCTGCCGGAATCAAGATGCCAGTGTGTTAGGGGGGCTATTTGTGCCGCTACAAAATAGTATTTTAAGTTTGGAGCTCCTAGGCCTCCATCGTGGCGTAAACGATATAAATTTAAGTTGCGGAATCTGGGTTTTGTGGAGCCCCAGATGAATTCATTTATTTTATTTTGGAGATTGCCAAGGAAGGAGGGAGGCAGAGGTACAGGAAGCAATCGGAATACATATAATAGTTTTGGAAGAAAGGTCATCTTGACTGCGGCGATCCTTCCGAGCCAAGAAATCGAGTATTTTTTCCAGCACTCTAGAAGTGAGAGTAGATCTTTAGCTAAAGTGGGGTAGTTGTAGTGAAACAAGGTATCATATTAGTTAGTTAAAAATATACCCAAATGTGGAAGTTTATGTTGGTCTAGAATAAATTCAAAAGTGTCCTGAAGAGCTATCATGAGATTATGAGGTAGGGAAATATTTAGGGCTCTGGATTTATTTGGGTTGACCTGGAGTCCCGAGAATTTCCCAAAGGTGTCTAGGAGTTTGTTAAGGGCTAGGATAGAGCCTGTGGGACGTGATATGCAGAGGATTAAATCATCCGCAAAGAGGCTAAGTTTGTGCATTTTATCGCCTAGTTGAATGCCCTGGATATCAGGAGAATTTCTGATTTGGATGGCCAGGGTTTCAATAGCCATTGCAAACAGGAGTGGAGAGAGGGGGCAGCCTTGCCTGGTGCCTCTTGTAATTTTAAAGGGAGAAGATTTGAATCCATTATATTTGATAAATGCTACTGGGGTAGAATACAAAGCCTTGATCCATGTGATGAAGTGTTCCCCAAAGCCCCATTTTCGTAGGGTGGCAATCAGAAAGGGCCATGAAACCGAGTCAAAGGCTTTTGTGATGTCGAGCGAGAGCAGCATTGAGGGGATCTGGTGGGAGCGAGCGTGGTGTATCAAGTGCAACAGTCGTCTAACACTATCGTTTGCTTGCCTATTTGGCATAAAGCCCACTTGATCGTTGTGGATGATAGAGGAGATTTCTGTGTTAAGGCGTGTTGCTAAGATCATTGCTAAAAGCTTCACATCTATGTTAATGAGTGAAATGGGGCGGTAATTAGACCAGAGGGAATGGTTAGTATTGGATTTGGGAAGCATACTAACTGATGCCGTAATAGAGTCTGTGTGAAACTTTGCCCCTTTTAAAATGCTATTAAAGGCCTTCGCTAATTTAGGGGCCAAAACCTCGCTCAGTTTCTTGTAGTATATAGCTTTAAAGCCATCGGGACCAGGTTGTTTATTTAGTTTAAGCTGTTTGATGGCCAATTGTACTTCCTCCACTGAGATTTCTTTGTCAATTACTTCTTTGAAACCTATGGGAAGGTTTGTGAGGGGGATAGTTGATAAATAGTTATCTAATTGTTCAGTGGAATTCGTGTCTGGAGAATTGTATAGCTTTTCTAGGTTCTGCCGGAATATATTCACTATTTTAAGTGGGTTAGAGGTTGTTTGGTACTGCCCTGTTTGTAAGGTTATTGGTTTGTGGGAAGGGTCTGCACTGCGTAGTCTGTTTGCTAGGAGTGTGTCCGGTTTGTTGCCCTTCAAATAGAATTTAAACTTTGTGTTAGCTATATGCTTTTCTGCTGAATCTGTCAAGCTAAGGTTAAGGGCCGTTTCTGCGGATAGCAAGTCACGTTTGGTCGAAGGGGAGGGATTCTTTTGGAAAAGGTCGTATTTCGTTTGGTAGTCTAATTCCAGCTCCTGAAGTATCACTTGTTTTTCTTTTTTACGTTTGGATGCTTGCTGAATCAAAATTCCCCGCATCACCACTTTATGTGCCTCCCATATTGTAAGGTCTGTTAGTTCCTCATCGCTCTTATTCAGGTCAAAGTATTCTACTAGTTTAGATTTTATCTGTTGTACAGTATTCTCGTCAGTCATTGAATATTGGTTTAATATCCAGCGAAATTCAGATGGGCGCTGAATCAGGGAGAAAAAGGTTACTATATTCATGTTGTGGTCGGACCAGGGAGTGGGATGTATGGTTGCAGATTTGATCATTGGTAATATGGAAGAAGTGACCCAGCAATGATCAATCCGGGAGAAGGATGCATGAGGATTAGAGTAAAAGGTGTATCCCTTTTTGAGAGGATTAAGCTCTCTCCAGACATCGATTAGACCTTGAGAAAGAAAGGCCGATTTGATGCTATTAGTTTGTTTAGGTGAGGAGCCCTGAGAGGTGTTGAGTGAGGGTTGTCTGTCCCAAAATGGGTTAAGGCAGTGGTTCGTATCCCTTGCTATGAATAGAGAGAACATTTAAAAGGTGAGAGATAAATGGGCTCTGTTTATCATTAGGTGCATAATATGACATAACAGAAACAGGTTCATCTTGAATTTTGCCAATAAGTAAAAGATATCTACCCTCAGGATCCGCTATAGATTTAGTGGGAGTAAAGTGCATGAAGTTCCTAAAGGCAATGAAAACCCCTCTCTTTTTAACCTGGGAGCTTGAAAAATATACTTGTCTATAATCTTTATGGAGAAATTTTGGCTCCTTGGTGGAAACAAAATGAGATTCTTGTGCGCATAGAATGTCAATATTTAGTCTTTTAAAGTGTTGAAAGGCTTTGGTTCGTTTGAGTACGGAGTTGAAACCTTGCACATTGATGGATGCTAACTTGACTTGTTGAGTCATGGTGGTTTAAAGGGACATCGGGCTGCCGGGATCCCCGCCCCATGGGACAGTTGAGAAATAAGAGTAAAAGGACAAGAGAAAGAGAAAAGAAGGTAAAGAAGGTAGTAAACACAACAAGGCTGCATAGGGTATATAACTCCCTAGAGAGCTACCCTAAGAGAAGGTGCCTAAATACCTATATGGTATCTAGGTTTTGAGATTCCTTTTTCCTAGGATCAAAATCCCGACAAAGGAATAAGTGGGAGGCATGGGAAAGCACGGAGCAATCCCCCTGTAAAATATAGCGGTGTGTGGTCGATGTAGTGGGAAGGCCAATTATTGGCTAAATCTAAATACTAGATGGGGAGGGGGAGAAGGAGACAGGTATCTTGTGGCAGTTTGTGTTAGAGAGGGCAATTATCGTTTGAAGGAGGGGTCTCAATATGTCTGTATATCCTTTTGGTAGTTTATGTCTGTAGGAGAAGTGGATAGATATTGTGTTTAGTCGATCTTCAGTATAATTAAATATAGCGAATGTGCTAGTACCCTCCAGTGGAAGGAAGTAGATTTGACGCTGGGTATTATCCTATGCAATGGATAGAGGCAGTATAATTAAAGTAGGGAAACTTAAGGGATTCTTTAATGAGGCGTCTTGTTACTCCCCCATTCCACCCAGTAGGCGCCCAGCAGATAAAACCATTAAATATATGGCAAAGTGCCGTGTCAATATAAAATACTTGGATTAATCACGTTCCAGAGATGTTAAGAAATAAACTCTAAGGAGCTTCGTTGTCACCTTAGTTAGGTATTTAGAGTAAATTAATATAGCTGGGGCCATTCTTAAAAAGGTCCTGGATGTGTGCAGAAGGGATCTGACCGAGAACTATGGGGGGGATCAATAGCGCCCAGGACCGCCGCCTGCCCAGACATAACATGAATAGTGAATGATAAGCTGCGGCCTCGGACGCCCGTGGGTCCCCCAAGCTCATCACCAGCTCAGGGGCATGCTGCAGACATACAGGACCTTCCGTTAAATAAAGAAACATGTAAACTGCGAGTAGTAAGAAGATAATCCGGGCCTATGTTTGTTTTGGGGGTGTCATAGACATATCTAGATTTGCTAGTTGTCATGTTAGACTTCCGCTATTGTGGTATAAATTCCCCGGAGGCCATAAACTGCTCAAGCTGTATAACTCTGGGATCTGTGTAGAAAATATGAACTGTGAATCAGCCCACTCCATTTTTGAACGGTTTTATAAAAAAGTTGGGGGGAGTGAAGCTTCGGGGGCTAATCCGATACGCCCTCAGTTAAAGCAAATGCTTGTGGGGAAACGGGTAGGGGAAGGAGGAGGGTGTGGTAATGGGAGAACAGGGGGGCGGAGGGAGAGGATGGCGGGAAGAGGGGGGGGGGGAGGGGGGAGGTATAGGCGCCAAATCAATTATATTGGATGCTGTGTATCGAGCCTATGTCTAACATAACCATCCTATGACGTTCTAGTTAACATATAACAGTCTAGGTATATGAACAATTGCTGCAAAATTAACATGCTATTTCAGTCAGGAACATATCATAACAAACTGAATATTACAGTTTTAGATAATAGAGTTTGGTAGGTATTAAAAGGTGTAGCATTTAAATGCCATAACAAATTAGTGCGGCGGATGGGGTGTGAACAAAGTCAGAGGATTGTATCTTACGCATAACGGGTAAAATAAATAGAAAAGGTCCAGGGAAGCAGGTTACTTGCCCCTCAGATATAGAGGCCCAGTTTGGGGTATGTAGTAAAAAGGCTCAATGGTGGCCAAACATCAGCTAATGGCCGTGGTGTTCCTTTTGGGAGTTTGCATCCAGGCTAAGCCGGGCATAATAAGAGGAGATGTCTGTGTATTGATAACAGAAAGTAGAGTTCGTGGAAATACACAGAACTTGGGTCTCTGTAACTTGCAAACAGTTTAAGTGGAGCAATCATGTCAGCGCCATTTTTGTGGATGGGGAGACAACTGTTAACAGTAAAATGAGTCACAATGGTTGAAAGTGAAGGAAAGAAAAAACGCTAACGGGTATAGGCATAGCTGACAGATTGCTAAACAGGGAACCAATCAGTACCCGCAATCAAGCTCTGAGTTCAAGATGGAGAGTTACCTTGTAGGACTGAAGAAAGTGGATAGTCACTTATCTTTTTGTGAAGAGGAGTGGAAGATTTGGGAGGATAGCTCTCTAAGAGCTACCGATCTTCTCTTTTTTGGCCTTTGATCTTTAGGGCTCTCCTGGAGAAGAAGAGAGCCACTTCGGTTGCTCCGCTGGGAGGATGGAGTGGAAGGTTGGGTCTGCGGCGGTTGCGGTATCACTGGGAGCGGGAAATCCAGGGTCTGGAAGTGCTCTTGTAGCTCGCTGATGGAAGAAGCAGAATATTGCTTGGTGTTAATTGTGAAGGTGAGGGCGAACAGAAATCCCCAGCGGTATTTGATCTGCCGTTCCCGGAGAGTTTGTAGGTAAGGCTTCATTTCTTTCCGACGTAGAAGTGTTGCTTGTGACAGGTCACCAAAGACCTGATAATCATGGCCTTGGAATGTAAGAGGGGAGGATGCCCGGGAGGCGGCTAGCACTGCTTCTTTAGTCTTGTAGTAGAGAAACTTCATTATTATATCTCGAGGGGGGGGCCATTTTCAGAGCGTTTGGTGAGGGCCCTGGGTACTCGTTCTAATTCCAGGCGTTCTACTGGCAGGTCGGGGACCAGTTCTTTTAGTAAGGCTGTCATGGTGTCTGGCAGGTCTATGACCGATTCTGGTATGCCACGGATCCGAAGATTTCCCCTCCTAGAACGATTCTCACTATCTTCAGACTGCCGCTTTAGTAAATCAATTTCTCCTTGCAGTTTGAGGATCTCTTCTTCGTGGCCTTCTACGACAATAGTGGCATTGTCCATGCGGTCTTCTAAGGCTGCTGTGCGTTGGGAGAGAATCCGCATTTCCCTCAGAAGCTCGCTGCTTAGATGCTTGTTTGCCACTGTAACTTCTTTACGGACCGCTTCCCTCACTTTAGTAAGGAGATCTGATTTGGAGCGAGAAGGGGGTCTTTCCGCGTCAGAATAGTCCCTGCTCTCATCGGACCCATAGTCCTCCATGCCCGGGTCAGCCATGTAATCCGTAATTGGAGGCTGCTGAGAGCCACGTGCTCTGCCGCTGCCCGCGGGATTCGTATTCTTCTTCTGGCTTGAACGGGTCTTGTTGTCGGTTGGCATTGTGTTGAAAATGTTCCTGAGGTATTTAGGAAGAGTTATCCACCGGTTTTAGGGGGAAAGAAGAGCTGTGACCATAGATATGCTGAGGGGATGCTCCGTGAGTCGCGCAGAGGCTAGATCAGGCGGCCATCTCCAACCTGCGCGCGCATGCCCCTTCTGCCTGAGAGTTTTAAGTCTCCTTTCAGCAGTGACTGCGATATCTGGATCATCGTATATAATAGCCATAGATTTGAAAAAAATTCTGAACTGAAGTTAATGCCTCATGACCACTAGGAAGACTGTAAGCCCATGTCTGTGAATCCCCTGATAAAAGTGTTTTAATGAAGGTTACCCTCTGACTCTCAGTCCCTGATGAAATAGGTCTCAACTCAAAGTAAGAAAGGCAGCGGTTTCTGAAATTCTGGAAATCAGATGTGTGCCCTGAAAATTTTCCCGGCAGAGGCATTCTAGGCTCTACAACTGGAGGGGACTGCACTGGTACAATTGCAGTCTGGATGGAGGGTGCGATCCACTCCAGATAGCTGGGTGATCTGAGTCCGTTGGGTATTGACCACCACGGTTAAGTCATTTACCGCTACAAATAGCAAATGGTGATTGGTGCAACAGTAATACTGATCGGTAGCTAGAGTTGAGCCGAAATTTTCGTAATTTCGCATTACTATAATTACGCATGTGAAATTTGCGATTACGATGCGAAATTACGGTAGCGTAATTGCCATTAAAATCGTAATTGAAAATACCGTAAGCGTAATTTTCAACGCGTAATTTCGCGTTTCGTTCATGCCGTAATTTCGCATTAAACGCTACCGTAATTTCGCGTTAAACCGTAACGCTCCATATAATATAAAAAAGCCGCCGACTTTAAGGGTTATTAGCAAAGCCCCCTTAAATGCTAAGAGCCTCAAATTTGGAGAATATATTAAGGAGATCAGGAGGAATAAGAGGAAAACATTTTTTTCAAAAAGACCTTATAGTTTTTGAGAAAATCGATGTTAAAGTTTCAAAGTAAAAATGTATACATTTAAAAACCTGCCGAATTTAACGGTTAATAGCAAAGCCTGCTTAAAGTTTAGGAACACCAAATTCCTAGGGTATATTAAGGGGATCAGTGGGAATAAGAGGAAATTTTTTTTTTCAAAAAGACCTTATAGTTTTTGAGAAAATCGATTTTTAAGTTTCAAGGGCGAAAATGTCTTTTAAATGCGGAAAATGTCCGTTTTTTTGCACAGGTAACAATAGTGTATTATTTTCATAGATTCCCCCAAGTGTGAAGAGTTTTACTTACTTTGTTCTGAGTGTGGGAAATATAAAAAAAAAAACGACGTGGGGTCCCCCCTCCCAGACCTCTTTAACCCCTTGTCCCCCATGCAGGCTGGGATAGCCAGAATGCGGAGCACCGGCCGCGTGGGGCTCCGCACCCTGACTATACCAGCCCGCATGGTCCATGGATTGGGGGGTCTCGGAAGGGGAGGGGCAGCCAAGCTTTTCCCTCCCCCTCCGAGCCCTGGTCCAATCCAAGGACAAGGGGCTCTTCTCCACCTCCGATGGGCGGTGGAGGTGGAGGCCGCGATTTCCTGGGGGGGGTTCATGGTGGAATCTGGGAGTCCCCTTTAAAAAGGGGTCCCCCAGATGCCCACCCCCCCTCCCAGGAGAAATGAGTATAGAGGTACTTGTACCCCTTACCCATTTCCTTTAAGAATTAAAAGTAAATAAACACACAAACACTTAGAAAAAGTATTTTAATTGAACAAAAAACATAACCACGAAAAAAGTCCTTTAATATTCTTAATTAACCATTAATACTTACCTGTCCCTTTAAATAAATGATCCCTCGCAATAGCCTCGGAAATGTTCTATCAGTTACAATGTAACAAAGTTATTACAATGTAACAACTTTGTTACATTGTAACTACGCCGCACCCGATGCCACTCGCCGCTCACCCGCCGCACGGACCCGACAGAGCTCTGAGCTATATAGCTCAGAGCTCTCTAAGCATCTTTGAATTTGGGCTCCAAGGAGCCCCATTGGTCCTTAGCAGACCAATGGGGTTCCTTCAAATCAGAAGGAACCCCATTGGTCTGCTAAGGACCAATGGGGCTCCTTGGAGCCCAAATACAAAGATGCTTCTCAGAGCTCTGAGCTATATAGCTCAGAGCTCTGTCGGGTCCGTGCAGGACGCTAAGTCCCCGCAGATCCCGCTGCCCTCCCCGCCTCTCCCACATGTCACCCACATGTCACTCACATGTGGGTGACAGATGTGGGCGGGGTGGACAGCGGGAGCCGGCGGGGACTTAGCGTCCTGCACGGACGCGTAATTGCTTCGGCGGCTGAGCGGCGAGTGACGTCGGGTGCGGCGTAGTTACAATGTAACAAAGTTGTTACATTGTAATAACTTTGTTACATTGTAACTGATAGAACATTTCCGAGGCTATTTCGAGGGATCATTTATTTAAAGGGACAGGTAAGTATTAATGGTTAATTAAGAATATTAAAGGACTTTTTTCGTGGTTATGTTTTTTTGTTCAATTAAAATACTTTTTCTAAGTGTTTGTGTGTTTATTTACTTTTAAATCTTAAAGGAAATGGGTAAGGGGTACAAGTACCTCTGTACTCATTTCTCCTGGGAGGGGGGTGGGCATCTGGGGGACCCCTTTTTAAAGGGGACTCCCAGATTCCACCATGAACCCCCCCCCCCCCCCCCAGGAAATCGCGGCCTCCACCTCCACCGCCCATCGGAGGTGGAGAAGAGCCCCTTGTCCTTGGATTGGACAAGGGCTTGGAGGGGGAGGGGAAAGCTTGGCTGCCCCTCCCCTTTCGAGACCCCCCAATCCATGGACCATGCGGGCTGGTATAGTCAGGGTGCGGAGCCCCACGCGGCCGGTGCTCCGCATTCTGGCTATCCCAGCCTGCATGGGGGACAAGGGGTTAAAGAGGTCTGGGAGGGGGGACCCCACGTAATTTTTTTTTTATATTTCCCACACTCAGAACGAAGTAAGTAAAACTCTTCACACTTGGGGGAATCTATGAAAATAATACACTATTGTTACCTGTGCAAAAAAAACTTATATTTTCCGCATTTAAAAGACATTTTTGCCCTTGAAACGTAAAAATCGATTTTCTCAAAAACTATAAGGTCTTTTTGAAAAAAAAAATTTTCCTCTTATTCCCACTGATCCCCTTAATATACCCTAGGAATTTGGTGTTCCTACACTTTAAGCAGGCTTTGCTATTAACCGTTAAAGTCGGCGGGTTTTTAAATGTATACATTTTTACTTTGAAACGTTAACATCGATTTTCTCAAAAACTATAAGGTCTTTTTGAAAAAAAAAATTTTCCTCTTATTCCTCCTGATCTCCTTAATATATTCTCCAAATTTGAGGCTCTTAGCATTTAAGGGGGCTTTGCTAATAACCCTTAAAGTCGGCGGCTACCTAACATTGATCCATGCGTCAACTTTTCCGCTTGGGAGCATGGCCATACGCATTAATTTCGTAATACCCACTGTAATGCGAAAATTACGCTTACGTGAAATTTCGCGAAATCCTTCTTCATTACGATTATGTACTTACGGCCATAATCGTAATTACACTAATTACGCAAAATTTCGCGAAATCGTAATTACGTCATTACGCTCATCTCTATCGGTAGCTATACCTCACCAGAGGAGCTGGTTGGTACTATCAGTACAGCGCCTCTCACCAGAGACAAGGGCCCTTTGGTGAGAGTAGAGTGGTCAGACAGATCGGGTTTGGCAACAGACAGACAGATGCAGTACAAAATCGGAAGGCAGAGTCAGGAAGATATAAAAAGGCAGAGTTGGCAGCAAGATCAGATGGGCAGAGGTACAGAATCACTGAGCAAGAGAGTGGTCAGAATGAGCCGGAGTCATGCACAAATAATAACACAGTAATGAATAATCTTTAAGGCTATCAAACAATTCCTATCACTGTGTGAAATCCCCGGTTTCCTCCCGGATCAAAGCACACCGGAACTATCTAAGGGTCTGAGCGCTAACACAGAGTATTTGCAACAGCAGACAAGTTGCGAGTGATACAGCTAGGCTTATGAAGCAGAGGATACCCTTCTTGCACGCCCCCTCTTATCAACCAATGAGGAGCGGCGAGCATCTCCTCTGACGTCAGCCGACCGGCCGGTTAGCTGACGCGCCTCCTCCCCGCATAAAGGTCCTGTCTGTGTGCACGCGCGCGCGACAAGGCAACCCTATGTGCAACTGACAGTTCCGTCCTCAGCGTGCTAGACGCCTGAGGCCCGGATACACTGCTAGACAGGGAGCTGGAGGCAGCTGTGGTGGTAGCGCTGTTCACCGTGGCTGTCTCTCCAGCGTTTGTTACAGTTACCTATACTGGGGGCATCTATAACTGGCTATCTATACTGGGGAGCTTAATACCGCATTGCAAATAATGTTCTCCATCCCGCAGCGGGGGAGCACAATTTTTAAACCCTCTTCCTGAGAGCAATTTAGCCTAGAAACTGCCCTGATTGGAAGCTGAAGCTTAGCTTCCAATACTCACTCTGCACCACACCCACACTTAGAAAACAGGACGGTCTTATACTCGAGTCTGCTTATACTCACTCTGCACCACACCCACACTTAGAAAACAGGACGGTCTTATACTCGAGTCTGCTTATACTCACTCTGCACCATACCCACACTTAGAAAACACAGGGGTTTTATACTCAAGTCTGCTTATACTCACCATTAGTATGCTGATCCCTCATTATGTAGCTCTGATGGTGACATGTTCCCCGGTGTTGATGATGCCAGGGTCACTTAGCATCATCATCTGGCAGCAAACTGTTTTTTATTTTTATTGAATTCAATACAATAACCTGTGGAGGGTTCTGAAGACCGATGGGCATCGTGGGGTGGGTGACACAGGACAGGTAATGTATAAATGCACACATAGTGCACAGTGTGTGCATTTAATGTATAAATGCACACACTGGGGGCACATTTATACATAGAGATGGCTCGAACCTCCGATTTTCAGTTCGCGAACCTCAAACTTTTCAAACCGCAATAGACTTCAATGGGGAGGCGAACTTTGAAAACTACAAACATTTATACTGGTCACCAAAGTGATGGAAAAGATGTTTCAAGGGGTCTAACATCTGAGTTTTTGCATGGTGGAGTGGGATACATGCCAAAAGTCCCGGGGAAAAATCTGGATTTGACGCACTGCAGCGTTTTAAGGGCAGAAATCACATTGCAATGCTAAATTGCAGGCATAAAGTGCTTTAAAACATCTTGCATGTGTATACATCAATCAAGTAGTGTAATTAGTGTACTGCTTCACACTGACACACCAAACTCACTGTGTAACACACCGCAAACAGCTGTTTGTGTAGTGACGGCCATGCTGGACTGGTGCGCACCATGGCCGTGGCGGTTTTCAAGCCCATATAGTCGCCAGGCTGAGGTAGCTCAATGACATAACAACAAGTGACTGTGCAGCTGATTGAATTTGGTCAGTCCACAATGAACCAACGACCTTATTATCTTGGGTGTGCCCAGAGACACTCATATAGCTCATATAGCCAGCGGTCATTGCTTCATTGTGATACGCAAGCCCCTTCACCACGGCAAGGTAACGATCATGAAGGGTAATTGAAACATGTACATGCCTTTTGTTTTGTTGTTGCAGCTGCAGTGCAGTCAGAAAAATTAGGCAGGCATGTACATGCACCAAAACATTATTATAGAGACCTTAAAAATTCAAGAATCTGCCTGGAGTCCTGGACCCTGTTGGTGGTGGCTGAGAAGGCAGTCAAGCGGCCTGCAAGCAGAGATGCTGTGTGGGGAGTGACTTAGTCATGGGGCAGGCAGTCACACGGCGTGCAGGCAGAGATGCTGTGTGTGGGGAGGACTGACTTAGTCTTCAGGCGGGCAGTAGCCCCCCAGGATCCATGCCTCATTCATTTTGATAAAGGTGAGGTACTGAACACTTTTGTGACCTAGGCGACTTCTCTTCTCAGTGACAATGCCTCCAGCTGTGCTGAAGGTCCTTTCTGACAGGACGCTTGAGGCAGGGCAAGACAGAAGTTGGATGGCAAATTGGGACAGCTCTGGCCACAGGTCAAGCCCACGCACCCAGTAGTCCAGGGGTTCATCGCTGCTCACAGTGTCTACCTCCACACTTAAAGGGATCCAAGCAGCTCTTGGCTTCAAATAGCTGCAAGGGCTGACATTGTTCAGAAGCTCAACCCCTGCTGTTTTACTACTGCTGTTATCCAGGCTAGGTGTGACATTCTTCAACTGTAACTGATGTTTTCTGTTTGAAGTACAATGGGGGTTTGTTTGTGGTCAATTAAGTCTAAAGAGGTAATTTCTTATCTGTTTTCACCATCTCCTGCTCAGGGACCGCAGGTCCTTTGCGGTCGGACAAAGTGGCTAATTTAACTCTTAGATGTAAAAAAATGAGGTAAAATTAAAGTTTTTTTTAATAATAAACCACATTTTTAGAATGCATTTTTTATTTGCTATAGAGCTGCCCTGGGTGTTAAAAATGATGCTCGGTTCACTTTAAGGCCAAATAGTCGGTTACATGCCAGTCCATGCGTTGGTGGAGGGTGGATCCGGAAGGGCTAAGGCGAGGCATTGGACTAAAGAATGTCCGCATGTCCGACATCACCATGAGATCCCTAGAGTGTCCTGTCCTTGCCTGTGTGGACATGGGAGAAGGCTTACTGGCAGTAGTACCTTTATTCCGTTGTGATGTGACCTCACCTTTAAACACACTGTAAAGCATAGTTGCCAGCTTGTTCTACAAGTGCTGCATCCTTTCTGCCTTCTGGTGATTTGGAAACATCTCCGCCACTTTGTGCTTATAGCGTGGCCACACAGTACAGGTCATTCCCCTTGAGTTTTTTTTTTTTTATACGGGGGTCCCTCAACAGGCTGGACAGCATGAAAGACGCCATCTTCACAAATTTGGATGCAGACGTACTATCCATCTCCTCTTGCTCTTCCTCAGTGACATCAGGTAAGTTCTCCTCCTCCCCCCAGCAATGAACAATACCACGGGAAAGTTGAGCAGCACAAGCCCCCTGCAACGCCTGCTGTGGTTGTTCTTCCTCCTCCTCCTCCAAAGAAACCACCTTCCTCATCATCTGACTCCTCTTCCCCACACTACTCTTTCTTCTCCCCCCTCCTCTGTGCTGGTGTTGAGGAAACATCTGGTTCTAAGAATTAATCCCACAACTCTTCCTTCTGTTGTTGTAACTGTTCCTGTTCACACTCCTCCACAGCTTGATCCGCCACTCTACGCGTGGCACGCTCCAGAAAGAAAACATATGGGATCAAGTCGCTGATGGCGCCTTCACTGCGACTCACCAGGTTGGTCACCTACTTAAACGACCGCATGAGCCTGCAGGCATTTTGCATGAGTGCCCAGTACTTCGGCCAGAACATCCCCATCTCCCCAGAGTGTGTCCTTCTACTGTAGTTGTAGAGATACTGGTTGAAAGCTTTTTTCTGTTATAGCAGGCAGCTAAACATAAGCAGTGTTGTATTCCAGCAAGTCAGGCTATCGCAAATCAAGCGTCTCGCTGGCAAGTTCTTTCTCCGCTGAATATCGGCCAAGCGTGCCATGGCCATGTAAGACCGCTTGAAATGTCCACACAACTTCCTGGACTGCTTTAAGACGTCCTGTAAGCCTGGGTACTTAGATACAAATTTCTGAATTATTAGATTTAGCACATGTGCCATGCAGGGTACATGTGTCAACTTTCCCAAATTCAAAGCCGAAAGGAGATGGCTGCCATTGTCACACACCACGTTGCCCATCTCCAGTCGGTGCGGGGTCAGCCACAGATCCACCTGTTTGTTAAGAGCAACCAGGAGAGCTGCTCCAGTGTGACTCTCCGCTTTGAGGCAAGACATGTCTAAGATGGCGTGACACCGTCGTACCTGGCAGGCAGCATAGGCCCTGGGGAGCTGGGTCTGTGTAGCTGGAGAGGAGATTGCAGCACCAGTAGAATTGTACTGCCACTCAGCCAAGGAGGAGGACGACAGCGAAGAGGATGTAGCAGGAGGAGTAGGAGGAGAAGGAGAGGAGGTGGCAGGAGGCCTGCCTGCAAGCCGTGGAGGTGTCACAAGTTGGTCCGCTGCACAGCCACGTACTCCCTGCTTGCCATCTTGCCATCGGTCACCAGGTTGACCCAATGGGCTGTGTAAGTAATGTACCTGCCCTGACCGTGCTTGGCAGACCAGGCATCCGTGGTCAGATGAACCCTTGACCCAACGCTGTTCGCCAGAGATGACACCACTTGCCTCATAGTTACATAGTTACATAGTTATTATGGTTGAAAAAAGACATACGTCCATCGAGTTTAACCAGTACAAAGTACAACACCAGCCTGCTCCCTCACATATCCCTGTTGATCCAGAGGAAGGCGAAAAAACCTTACAAGGCATGGTCAAATTAGCCCCTAAAGGGAAAAATTCCTTCCCGACTCCAGATGGCAATCAGATAAAATCCCTGGATCAACATCATTAGGCATTACCTAGTAAAGGTGCCCATACACTCGTCAGATTGGCAGCAGATAGATAAGAAATGCATCTGATGATCTATCTGATGCGTTTTTAGAACATTTTTTACCAGGATAGAATTCCAATAGATTTCAGTTTGAAATCTATTGAAAATCGATCTGATGGCATTTTTTTGCCATCAGATTTCCATTAAGGCCAATGCAAACTGATAAGCAATCTCATCAGATCGACCTAAATTTTCCACCCTGCCAGTTCGATGGAAATCCATCGAAATCCATCGAAATCCATCGAAATCGGCCATCGATCGGTCTATTGGCCAACCGATTTGCAAACGATCAATCGATCGATCGATCGGGATCAATCGGTCGGCCAGAAAATCGGCTAAGTGTATGGGCCCCTTAATTGTAGCCATGGATGTCTTTCAACGCAAGGAAAGCATCTAAGCCCCCTTTAAAAGCAGGTATAGAGTTTGCCATAACGACTTCCTGTGGCAATGCATTCCACATCTTAATCACTCTTACTGTAAAGAACCCTTTCCTAAATAAATGGCTAAAACGTTTTTCCTCCATGCGCAGATCATGTCCTCTAGTCCTTTGAGAAGGCCTAGGGACAAAAAGCTCATCCGCCAAGCTATTATATTGCCCTCTGATGTATTTATACATGTTTTAATGCATCCCAAAATTTTGTTAGCTTTAGCTGCAGCGGCTTGGCATTGAGTACGATTATTTAACTTGTTGTCGATGAGTACTCCTAAGTCCTTCTCCAAGTTTGATGTCCCCAACTGTCTCCCATTTATTTTGTATGGTGCTAGACCATTGGTACGACCAAAATGCATGACTTTACATTTTTCAACATTGAATTTCATCTGCCATTTATGTGCCCATATAGCCATCCTATCCAGATCCTGTTGCGATATGACACTATCTTCCTGAGAGTTGATTATTCTGCACAATTTTGTATCATCTGCAAAAATAGCAACATTGCTCACTACTGCATCTACTAGGTCATTAATAAATAAATTGAAGAGCACTGGACCCAGTACAGACCCCTGTGGGCAGGCCCGCCATCAGGGGGGGACATCCGTGACTCCCGTCACGGGCCCGGCCCTGCAGGGGGGCCCCATCCCCGCCGCGGCCCTGGCGGGTGCCGCCCGGCCGCCGCTCAACCCCCCATGACCGCTGCTCCCTCCCTCCCTCCATCCCTCTAACCGCCGCCGCCTCCACCTAGTCAGACCCCGATCAGACGGCGACAATAGTGCGGGCGCTAGGACCCAGCGCCCGCACTGATATGCGGAAGTGACGTCACTTCCGCATATAGAGCGGGTGCGTCCAGCGCCCGCTCTGGTCGGGTCGCCGCTGATCTTGAGGTCTGACGCTGGGCAGCACTCACTGGCAAGGTAGGGGAGGCAGCGGAGGCGGCGACGACGACGGCGGCAGCGGCTGGGGGGGGCGGCTCCCTGTCACTCGCTCACTAGCTAAAGGGCCTCCCTGTCATTCACTCACTACTTAAAGGGCCTCCCTGTCACTCACTCACTACTTAAAGGGCCTCCCTGTCACTCACTCACTACCTAAAGGGCCTCCCTGTCACTCACTCACTACTTAAAGGGCCTCCCTGTCACTCACTCACTACTTAAAGGGCCTCCCTGTCACTCACTAGCTAAAGGGCCTCCCTGTCACTCACTCACTACTTAAAGGGCCTCCCTGTCACTCACTCACTACTTAAAGGGCCTCCCTGTCACTCACTCACTACCTAAAGGGCCTCCCTGTCACTCACTCCCTACTTAAAGGGCCTCCCTGTCACTCACTCCCTACTTAAAGGGCCTCCCTGTCACTCACTCACTAGCTAAAGGGCCTCCCTGTCACTCACTCACTACTTAAAGGGCCTCCCTGTCACTCACTCACTACTTAAAGGGCCTCCCTGTCACTCACTCACTACTTAAAGGGACTCCCTGTCACTCACTCCCTAAAGGGCCTCCCTGTCACTCACTCACTAGCTAAAGGGCCTCCCTGTCACTCACTCACTACTTAAAGGGCCTCCCTGTCACTCACTCACTACCTAAAGGGCCTCCCTGTCACTCACTCACTACCTAAAGGGCCTCCCTGTCACTCACTCACTACCTAAAGGGCCTCCCTGTCACTCACTCACTAGCTAAAGGGCCTCCCTGTCACTCACTCACTAGCTAAAGGGCCTCCCTGTCACTCACTCACTAGCTAAAGGGCCTCCCTGTCACTCACTCATTAGCTAAAGGGCCTCCCTGTCACTTACTCACTAGCTAAAGGGGCTCCCTGTCACTCACTCACTACCTAAAGGGGCTCCCTGTCACTCACTCACTACCTAAAGGGGCTCCCTGTCACTCACTCACTACCTAAAGGGGCTCCCTGTCACTCACTCACTACCTAAAAGGGCTCCCTGTCACTCACTGCCTAAAGGGCTCCATGTCACTCACTGCCTAAAGGGCTCCATGTCACTCACTACCTAACCTGGGGGTCCCTGTCAGAATCCAGGTGAGAGGTGTCTACCATAATAAGGGGGCATTCTGCCTATTTATGTGAAATGCTGTCTATTTATGTGCCTCATGACTGCTGAATTTGTCTTGTTGGGGGCCTAATGATTGAATTTTTACTTGTTGGGGGCCTCATGATTTGTTGGGAGCCTCAAGATTGCTGAATTTGTCTTGTTGGGGGCCTCATGATTTGTTGGGGGTCTCACGATTGCTGAATTTGTCTTGTTGGGGGCCTCATGATTGCTGAATTTGTCTTGTTGGGGGCTTCATGATTGCTGAATTTGTCTTGTTGGGGGCCTCATGATTGCTGAATTTGTCTTGTTGGGGGCCTCATGGTTTGTTGGGGGCCTCATGATTGCTAACTGCGAGACTATGGGAAAAGCTGAATCATTACCATATGAGACAATAGCATTAAACCTACTTTTTTAGCTTTTTTAAACAGAAAATAAAACTGGGAGGTTCTAAAAAAATGATGGAGCACTTCCTCCTTCCGGCTAGTGTTGGGCGAACAGTGTTCGCCACTGTTCGGGTTCTGCAGAACATCACCCTGTTCGGGTGATGTTCGAGTTCGGCCGAACACCTGACGGTGCTCGGCCAAACCGTTCGGCCATATGGCCGAACTAAGAGCGCATGGCCGAACGTTCCCCGAACGTTCGGCTAGCGCTGTGATTGGCCGAACGGGTCACGTGGTTCGGACCCGAACGCGCTCTGATTGGCCGAACTGTCACGTGGTTCGGGTAAATAAATACCCGAACCACGTCATATCTCCGCCATTTGTCTGTGGGTTTAGCTTTGGGTAGGCAGGCAGGGTAGTTCGCGCTCCAGCCACGCTAGCCAGGGTCCCCCCCAGTCATTGTGTGTCGCTGCTGGGAATAGTAGTACACCGCTCGCTCAGCATTCTGTTTACTGCCACTCTGTGTACCTCGCTCAGCCACACTATATAGCATTCTGTTTACTGCCACTCTGTGTCTGCTGGGAATAGTAGTACACCGCTTGCACAGCCACACTATATAGCATTCTGTTTACTGCCACTCTGTGTACCTCGCTCAGCCACACTATATAGCATTCTGTTTACTGCCACTCTGTGTCTGCTGGGAATAGTGGTACACCGCTCGCTCAGCCACACTATATAGCATTCTGTTCACTGTTCTGTGTCTGCTTGGAATAGTGGTACACCGCTCGTTCAGCCACACTATATAGCATTCTGTGTACTGTTCTGTGTCTGCTGGGAACAGTAGTACACCGCTCGTTCAGCCACACTATATAGCATTCTGTGTACTGTTCTGTGTCTGCTGGGAACAGTAGTACACCGCTCGCTCAGCCACACTATATAGCATTCTGTTCACTGTTCTGTGTCTGCTGGGAATAGTGGTACACCGCTCGCTCAGCCACACTATATAGCATTCTGTTCACTGTTCTGTGTCTGCTGGGAATAGTGGTACACCGCTCGCTCAGCCACACTATATAGCATTCTGTTTACTGTTCTGTGTCTGCTGGGAATAGTGGTACACCGCTCGCTCATCCACACTATATAGCATTCTGTTCACTGTTCTGTGTCTGCTGGGAATAGTGGTACACCGCTCGCTCAGCCACACTATATAGCATTCTGTTCACTGTTCTGTGTCTGCTGGGAATAGTGGTACACCGCTCGCTCAGCCACACTATATAGCATTCTGTTTACTGCCACTCTGTGTACCTCGCTCAGCCACACTATATAGCATTGCGTACTCTGCCAGTCAGTGTGTATATTGCTGGGATCAGTAATACTCCACTCACCGTCAACCACTATATGAGCTCAACATGAGTTCCCCAGAGACCTCCGCTGTGAGCAGCACTCCCAACAACAGCAACAGCCAACGCCCCACGCAAGCTATAACATCCACCCCAGCAGCCAGTGGTCAGCAGCAGCCCTCCCCGGAGGAGAACGTTGTGTCCATCAGTCCGTCGCCAGAGCGATTAATGAGGGCTGCCATTGAGGAGATGATGGGGCCTGATGTGGAGGAGGAGGTCTGGCTCAGGCCAGCATCCCAAGTTAATGTTGAGGACGATGAGGGGTCTGTGTCTGGGGATGTTGGGGTGGCAGAGGTGGTGGGTGGGTCAGACTCAGGAGAAGAGTTGTATGATGAGGATGATGATCGGGACCATCTGTATGTGCCTCAGAGTCCGACCCCGGAAAACATGTTGTATCGTGTGTTTAGGTACTAAAATCTGCGTTCCCTCCCAGTAGTGTTGGGCGAACAGTGTTTGCCACTGTTCGGGTTCTGCAGAACATCACCCTGTTCGGGGTGACTATATAGCAGACTATATAGCATTGTGTTTAATGCCACTCTGTGTACACGGCTCAGCCACACTATATAGCATTGTGTTTACTTCCACTCTGTGTCTGCTGGGAACAGTAGTACACCGCTCACCCGCCACTGTATAGCATTGTGCTCTGTGTCACTGCTGACAATAGTGGTACACCGCTCACCCACCACTGTATAGCATTTCTGTACTGCCACTGTACTGCTGCCAGTCAGCGTGTACTTTAAGGATAAGTGAAATGAGGAAGAAATCCGGTGAAAGAGGGAGGGGCAAGGGAAGAGGTGTTTCCCCTGACGGTTCACGTACAGGCCACAGGGGAGCACCCAAGAAAACCCACTCAATACTGCCCATGTTGTCCAGGACAACAACCCTCACAGATCCAAAAGAACAGGACCAGATAATTACTTGGATGACCTCTCAAGCGTCCAGCAGTGGGTTAAGCAGCACCAGCACATCACGCACGAGGTCCGAGTCCTCAGCCAGTTAAAGTCTGGGCTTTCTTTGAAGACTGCACTGAGGATGTTACCATGGCGATTTGCAAGGTGTGCAAGACCCGCCTGAGCAGGGGGAAAAGTATTAACAACCTCTCCACCACCAGCATGAGCCGCCACATTCTATCCAAACATCCCACTCTGTGGGCAAACGCGGCAGGACAGGGTACCACCAGCAACACTGCCTCCCTTGGGTTCACCAGACTCACCACCAGACCCGCCTCAGCAGCAGCAGTAGCCCAGCCATTGCGTGGTTCACAACATTCACAAACATCAGACGATGCTGACACTGTCACTTTCCGGACTAGTGCTCTTGAGGTCTCCCAGTGTTCATCAAACACAACAACCAACAGCCCTTCGGTGTGCAGCGCTACGGTTGAGTTGTCTGTTTCTGAGATGTTTGAGCACAAGAGGAAATTGCCAGCAAATGACCCCCGGGCCGTGGCAGTAACAGCCAGCCAGCATAGCCAAGCTTCTGGCCTGCGAAATGCTGCCATATCGAGTGGTGGAGACAAACAGCTTCAAGGGCATGATGTCAGTGGCCATCCCACGTTACGTGGTTCCCAGCCGCTACCACTTTGCGCGCTCTGCAGTGCCTGAGTTGCATGAGCACGTGGTCAGCTAAATAACCCGAAGCTTGAAGAATGCCGTTGCCTGCAAGGTTCACCTCACCACTGACACCTGGACGAGTGCGTTCGGCCAGGGTCGATACATCTCCCTTACCGCGCACTGGGTGAACCTTGTGGAGCCTGGCAGCGATTCCTCACCTGCTACGGCGCGGGTGTTGCCCACGCCGCAAACAGCTGGATAACAACAGCAGCACCTACCTCTCTGACTCCTTCTCCTCCAACGCATCTCAAAGCTGTACCTCATCCGGAAATGCTAACCCAGCACCAGCAGCAGTAGGATCGTGGAAGCAGTGCAGCACAGCTGTTGGCATGCGTCAGCAAGCGTTGCTGAAGCTGATCTGCCTTGGGGATAAGCAGCACACAGGGGAGGAAATTTGGAGGGGAATAAAGGAACAGACGGATTTGTGGCTGGCACCGCTGGACCTGAAACCGGGCATGAAGCTAGACACCTGGCACGAACTGGCAATGTACGCAATAGAGGTGCTGGCTTGCCCGGCAGCCAGCGTTATGTCGGAACGCTGTTTCAGTGCTGCCGGAGGCATCATCACAGATCGGCGTATCCGCCTCTCCACAGAAAATGCAGACCGTCTGACTCAAATTAAAATGAATCAATCCTGGATTGGAAACGACTACGCAACACTCCTGGACCCCAACCAAGTAACATGACCGATGAACATCTGGGATGGTTTAGCGTTTCCGGTCCCTGTTTATTGAACCTCTCATCTGTATTACATTTATGACTGCATGGCGGCAAAAAGCATTGCTGCTATATCCGCACGCTTTTTGTCCTCATGCAAGGCCTGGGTTGTTGTGTCTCACAAAGCGTGGCCTTCTCCTCCTGCGCCTCCTCCTGTTCCATCACGTGTGCTGCTGCTGCTGCTGCTGCTGGGTTAGCGTTGCCGCGTGGTCCCTGTTTATTGAACCTCTTATCTTTATTACATTTATGACTACATGGCGGTACAAAGCATGCTATCCGCACGCTTTTTGTCCTCATGCAAGGCCTGGGTTGTTGTGTCTCACAAAGCGTGGCCTTCTCCTCCTGCGCCTCCTCCTGTTCCATCACGTGTGCTGCTGCTGGGTTAGCGTTGCCGCGTGGTCCCTGTTTATTGAACCACTTATCTTTATTACATTTATGACTGCATGGTGGTACAAAGCATGCTATCCGCACGCTTCTTGTCCTCATGCAAGGCCTGGGTTGTTGTGTCTCAAAGCGTGGCCTTCTCCTCCTGCGCCACCCTCCTCCTGTTCCATCACGTGTGCTGCTGCTGGGTTAGCATTACCGGTCCCTTTTCCTGGAACCTCTTATATGTATTACATTTATGACTGCATGCCGACAAAAAGCATGTTACCTGTGCAAAGAAAACAGACATTTCCCGCATTTAAAAGACAGTTTTCCCTTTGAAACTTTAAAATCGATTTTCTCAAAAACTATAAGCTCTTTTTGCTAAATTTTTTTTTCCTCTTGTACCCACTCCCAAGGTGCACATACCCTGTAAATTTGGGGTATGTAGCATATAAGGAGGCTTTACAAAGCACAAAAGTTCGGGTCCCCATTGACTTCCATTATGTTCGGAGTTCGGGTCGAACACCCGAACATCGCGGCCATGTTCGGCCTGTTCGGCCCGAACCCGAACATCTAGATGTTCGCCCAACACTACTTCCGGCTTGAAGGAGGAAGTGCTCGATATCGAGGCTTGCAACGCGTCCATTCGGACACTTGCACCTCGTTGAAACGCTGGGTGGAGAACGGCGTTCTGGGTAATTAACCCCGCCGCATCTAGCCACTCAGCTGTGGCAATTAGAGCTAACTTGAATCACGAGTATCCACCGTGGTTATTCGTGATTAATTTGTGGACAGCAAGCCTCCAACTAGCTCTGCCAACATGTAATGGCTACGCACATTTCTCAGTTTGTGTGTGGGGGGGGGGGGGCCCGGACTGATGATTTGTGAGGGGCCCCAAAATTTCTGATGGCGGCCCTGCCTGTGGGACCGCACTGCTAACAGTCTCCCATTTTGAGTACGATCCATTGACCACAACTCTTTGTTTTCTGTCCATTAGCCAGTTCCCTATCCATGCACACAGACTCTTCCCCAGTCCTTGCATCCTCATCTTTTGCACCAGACTTTTGTGGGGAACAGTGTCGAAGGCCTTTGCAAAGTCCAAGTATATCACATCTACAGCATTCCCAATATCCATATTAGCATTCACTACCTCATAAAAGCTGAGCATGTTAGTCAAACAGGACCTGTCTTTAGTTAACCCATGTTGATGCTGAGAAATAATATTATTTTCTACTATGAAGTCATGTATAGTATCTCTTAGTAACCCCTCAAATAGTTTGCATACAACTGATGTTAAGCTTACAGGTCTATAATTTCATGGATCTGATTTTTTGCCCTTCTTAAATAATGGGAAAACGTGGGCTGTACGCCAATCCACTGGGACTCTGCCAGTTGCAAGAGAGTCACAAAAGATAAGATAAAGGGGTTTATCTATAACTGAACTTAATTCCCTTAGGACCCGAGGATGCATGCCATCCGGGCCAGGTGGCGCCTTGTCTATTTTTAATTTATTTAGTCTTGCCTTTACTTCTTCCTGCGTTAAAGAGAACCCGAGGTGTGTTAAAAGAATGTTATCTGCATACAGAGGCTGGATCTGCCTATACAGCCCAGCCTCTGTTGCTTTTCCAAACCCCACTATGGTCCCCCTGCACTCTGCAATCCCCCATAAATCACAGCCATGCTTTGAGGCTGTGTTTACATCTGTAGTGTCAGTCTCGGCTGCTCCCCCGCCTCCTGCATAGCTCCGGTCCCTGCCCCCATCCCTTCCCTCCAATCAGCAGGGAGGGAAGGGGTGCAGGCGGGGACTGGAGTTCTGCAGGAGGCGGGGAGAGCAGCAGACTGACACTACAGAGATAAACACAGCCAGCTCTGACAAGCTGTTTGTCAGCAGCGTGGCTGTGATTTATGAGGGATTGCAGAGTGCAGGGGGACCTTAGGGGGGTTTGGGATAGCAACAGAGGCTGGGCTGTATAGGCAGATCCAGCCTCTGTATGCAGATAATATTCTTCAAACCCACCTCGGGTTCTCTTTAAGTATTTAATATTACAGTTAGAAGATTGAGACTCTTCTGCCTCTGTAATTTGCAACAGTGCTGTTTCCTTTGTGAAGACAGAAGCAAAGAAAGCATTGAATAACTCTGCCTTACCTTGGTCATCCACCATTGAGTTCCCACCCTCATCCTTTAGGAGTCCTATACAGTCAACCTTTCTTTTTTTAGAGTTGATGTACTTGTAAAACTCGTTTGGGTTAGATTTGATATCCCTAGCGATTTGATTTTCAGCTTCGATCTTTGCCTGCCTAATTTCTTTTTTACAATTTTTATTGCACTCCTTATAATTGCTTAGTGCAGCCTCGGTCCCCTCCTGTTTTAGGACCTTATAGGAATTATTTTTCCTCTTCATTTTATCCCTAACTTTTCTATTCATCCATAGAGGCTTTTTTTATTCCTAGACATTTTGTTTCCATATGGGATATACATACTACAATATTGATTGAGTATAAGTTTAAAAGCTTGCCATTTCCCTTCAGTGTCCTCCCCTTGTAGTACATTATCCCAGTTCACCAAACTTAGTGCCTGCCTAATTTGATTGAACTTTGCTTTTCTAAAATTCATAGTTTTAGTGGTCCCGCTGCCCCGTGGCCTATCAGTCACCAGATCAAACGTTATCATGTTGTGATCACTATTTCCCAAATGTTCTTGATCCTGCACATTTGATACAGTATCTGATCTATTATAAATGATCAGATCCAGTAACGCATTCCCCCTAGTTGGTTCCGTTACCATTTGAGTCAAGTAATTGTCCTGTAGTGCTGCCAGAAATCTGCTGATTATACCAGAATGGGTAGCCTCAATACTCCAGTCAATGTCTGGAAAGTTGAAGTCGCCCATAACTATGACTTCATTTTTATTTCCAGCTTTTTCAATCTGCTGTAGTAATCGCAGACAGTTCTGCAGCTTCATTAATATGAGGTGGTCTGTAGCATACCCCAATAAGCAATTGGCAACTTTTATTTCCACCATGAATATTTACCCAAACGGACTCCACATCTTCGCAATCTTCCTCCATCTCATCGTTGAGGACAGCTGTAAGAGAATTCTTAACAAAGAGACAAACCCCTCCACCTTTTTTCCCTGTTCTATCCCTCCTAAACACATTGTAACCCTCTATATTAGCTATCCAGTCATGGCTTTCATCCATCCATGTCTCGGTTATTCCCACAATGTCATAGCCTTTGTCATTCAGAATGAACTCTAGTTCGTCTATTTTATTTGCAAGGCTCCGAGCATTGGTTACCATGCACTTTATATTTTTACCACCACATTTACCAATTTTGTTTACTTGAAATGGGCTACTTGAAGTTTTACCAACCTCCTTAATCTTTACACTGTGTCCACCCCCCTCTCCACCCCCCATAATGTTAGGCTCCCACTGTCTTTTTACCTTATCTTGTCTACATATTGAGACTTTAGCCTCCCGCCTCTCAACTTCATGGTACAGTTTGGTTATCACCTTTTTAGAGAAATAATTGTGGCCTGGTATCTTCCACTGTGGTGTCCCAATGGCCACAAATTTATGCAAGGCCTCAGAGTCCACCAGCTTGTATGGTAACAGCTGGCGAGCGAACAGTTCCACACACCAGCTGTCAGACGCCGGGCAAGGGGGTGACTGGCAGAAATTGTCTTGCATATGTCTGACACCTCCAAAACTGCACCAACAGCAGGTCATCATCATCCTCACACCTTACGTCCATAGTGACGCCTAACTTAGACATATGAGGTGGTGTGACTTGCTTAGCGCCTTCATCTTGTAGTAACAATAGTGGCTGTGAATCAGTTAATTCACAACCAAATAACTCCTGCGAAGTGTCAAATGCAGTGGATGTGGTGCTTGTAGTAGTGCTGGTGGCTGCGGAAGATGAGGTATTCTGTGTTAAATAGTCAACCACAATGTGATAATCTTTGGAGTTGATGGGACGTGCTTTCTTCTGAGCACTACACTTTGGTCCAGGTCAGCATGACCTTGAACAGACCTGCCGGATGGCCTGCCTCTGGATCTGCCTCTGGCTCTGCCTCTGCCGGTTTTCTCCATATCGGGGGGGGGGGGGGGATGAAGTAAAAGGTATGCACTGACTTGACTAATACAATGTGCAGTCACACAGGTGCAGTGAAAGGTATGCAGTGACTGGTATTACAATACAATGTGCAGTTGTCACACAGGTGCAGTTAACAGATATGCAGTGACTGGTATATTAAACAGCGTGCGGTCACACAGGTACTGTGAACAATTATACAATGACTAGTATTACAAATGTGCAGCTGTCACACACACCGGTACCTTGAACAGGTGCAGTGACTGGTGGTATATAACACTGCGTGCGCACATGTAGGCAGGTAGGTAGGCAGGTGCACTGAACAGGTAGGTATGCAGTAATTCGTATTACAAATGTGTAATCTCTAATTATACACTGGGGCGGAGGCAAGGAGGCAAGCTCCGTCAATTCCCGAGCAATTTCATACTGAAATTGATCAGGAATCGGTCTGTGGTGTATGGGCACCCAACATATTTCTCTCTAATCAGACAGGATCAGAGAGAGCTTTGTCTCTTGGTGGAATCTGCCCATCATTGCTAGATGTATGGCTGCCTGTACATCCCTATTCGTGCAGGATGGGCAGCTGCAGTTCGGAGGTGTAACTGATCCAGTGCTGGGCCGAAATTACGCATTAGCGTAATTACGCATCATAATTCACTACAAATGCACCGTAAGCGTTACGTGTAAGGTTACGGTATTATGCGTAATTAATTACGCGTAGACCGTAGGTTACGTTATTACGCGTAACAAATTACGCGTAAGACAGTAAACTCCTATTGAAATTACACAGTCTGCCGTAATCGCGTAATATTACGCTCCCGTATAATATAAAAAAGCCGCCGACTTTAAGGGTTAATAGCAAAGCCCCCTTAAGTGCTAAGAGCCTCAAATTTGGAGAATATATTAAGGAGATCAGAAGGAATAAGAGGAAAAAAAATTTTTCAAAAAGACCTTATACTTTTTGAGAAAATCGATGTTAAAGTTTCAAAGGAAAAATATATACATTTAAAAACCCGCCAACTTTAACGGTTAATAGCAAAGCCTGCTTAAAATTTAGGAACACCAAATTCACAGGGTATATTAAGGGGATCAGTGGGAATAAGAGGAATTTTTTTTTTTTCAAAAAGACCTTATAGTTTTTAAGAAAATCAATTTTTAAGTTTCAAGGGCAAAAATGTCTTTTAAATGCGGAAAATGTCAGTTTTTTTTGCACAGGTAACAATAGTGTTTTATTTTCATAGATTCCCCCAAGTGGGAAGAGTTTTACTTACTTCGTTCTGAGTGTGGGAAATATAAAAAAAAAACGACGAGGGGTCCCCCCTCCCAGACCTCTTTAACCCCTTGTCCCCCATGCAGACTGGGATAGCCAGAATGCGGAGCACCGGCCGCGTGGGGCTCCGCAACCTGACTATACCAGCCCGCATGGTCCAAGGATTGGGGGGTCTCGGAAGGGGAGGGGCAGCCAAGCTTTCCCCTCCCCCTCCGAGCCCTTGTCCAATCCAAGGACAAGGGGCTCTTCTCCACCTCCGATGGGCGGTGGAGGTGGAGGCCGCGATTTCCTGGGGGGGGTTCATGGTGGCATCTGGGAGTCCCCTTTAAAAAGGGGTCCCCCAGATGCCCACCCCCCCTCCCAGGAGAAATGAGTATAGGGGTACTTGTACCCCTTACCCACTTCCTTTAAGAGTTAAAAGTAAATAAAACACACAAACACTTAGAAAAAGTATTTTAATTGAACAAAAAACATAACCACGAAAAAAGTCCTTTAATATTCTTAATTAACCATTAATACTTACCTGTCCCTTTAAAAGCCAGTTCCCACGCAATATCCTCGGAAATATACTAATCAGTTACAATGTAACAAAGTTGTTACAATGTAACAACTTTGTTACTTTGTAACTCCACCGCACCCGACGTCACTCGCCGCTCACCCGCCGGCTGCCGCATACACTAACGCTAAGTCCCCGCCGGCTCCCGCCGTCCACTCCGCCCACACCTGTCACCCATATACATGCTGGCACCCATGGGTGCCAGCATGTATATAGGTGACATGTGGGAGAGGAGGGGAGGGCAGCGAGAGCCGGCGGGACTTAGCGTCCTGCACACCCGACAGGCATCTTTGTATTTGGGCTCCAAGGAGCCCCATTGGTCCTTAGCAGACCAATGGGGTTCCTTCTGATTTAAAGGAACCCCATTGGTCTGCTAAGGACTAATGGGGCTCTTTGGAGCCCAAATACAAAGATGCTTTAGAGAGCTCTGAGCTATATATCTCAGAGCTCTGTGGTCCATTCAGGACGCTAAGTCCCCGCCGGCTCTCGCTGCCCTCCCCGCCTCTCCCACATGTCACCTATATACATGCTGGCACCCATGGGTGCCAGCATGTATATGGGTGACAGGTGTGGGCGGAGTGGATGGCGGGAGCCGGCGGGGACTTAGCGTTAGTGTATGCAGCGGCCGGCGGGTGAGCGGCGAGTGACGTCGGGTGCGGTGGAGTTACAAAGTAACAAAGTTGTTACATTGTAACAACTTTGTTACATTGTAACTGATTAGTATATTTCCGAGGATATTGCGTGGGAACTGGCTTTTAAAGGGACAGGTAAGTATTAATGGTTAATTAAGAATATTAAAGGACTTTTTTCGTGGTTATGTTTTTTGTTCAATTAAAATACTTTTTCTAAGTGTTTGTGTGTTTATTTACTTTTAACTCTTAAAGGAAATGGGTAAGGGGTACAAGTACCTCTATACTCATTTCTCCTGGGAGGGGGGGTGGGCATCTGGGGGACCCCTTTTTAAAGGGGACTCCCAGATGCCACCATGAACCCCCCCCCCAGGAAATCGCGGTCTCCACCTCCACCGCCCATCGGAGGTGGAGAAGAGCCCCTTGTCCTTGGATTGGACAAGGGCTCGGAGGGGGAGGGGAAAGCTTGGCTGCCCCTCCCCTTCCGAGACCCCCCAATCCATGGACCATGCAGGCTGGTATAGTCAGGGTGCGGAGCCCCACGCGGCCGGTGCTCCGCATTCTGGCTATCCCAGCCTGCATGGGGGACAAGGGGTTAAAGAGGTCTGGGAGGGGGGACCCCACGTCGTTTTTTTTTTATATTTCCCACACTCAGAACGAAGTAAGTAAAACTCTTCCCACTTGGGGGAATCTATGAAAATAAAACACTATTGTTACCTGTGCAAATAAAACTGACATTTTCCGCATTTAAAAGACATTTTTGCCCTTGAAACTTAAAAATCGATTTTCTCAAAAACTATAAGGTCTTTTTAAAAAAAAAAATTTCCTCTTATTCCCACTGATCCCCTTAATATACCCTGTGAATTTGGTGTTCCTAAATTTTAAGCAGGCTTTGCTATTAACTGTTAAAGTCGGCGGGTTTTTAAATGTATATATTTTTCCTTTGAAACTTTAACATCGATTTTCTCAAAAACTATAAGGTCTTTTTGAAAAAAAAAATTTTCCTCTTATTCCTTCTGATCTCCTTAATATATTCTCCAAATTTGAGGCTCTTAGCACTTAAGGGGGCTTTGCTATTAACCCTTAAAGTCGGCGGCTACCTAACATTGATCCATGCGTCAACTTTTCCGCTTAGCAGCATGATCTTACGCATTAATTGCTAGTACGAATTTACGCGTAAGGCAATAACGTAACAACCTGCATTACGGTATTCTTACGCGTAATTGCGTAAGGGCTATGCGTAATTACAGACATGTACCGTGAATGACTGTCTACACCGTAAGCGTAATTCCGTAATGCGTAATAGCGTAAAATTACGCGTAATGATCCGTAAGCGTAGTTTTTCCCATTACGTCCAACACTGAACTGATCAGAGAGTTTGGGGAGAAATGTTGACGTTTAGTTTTGATTTGATTTTGCGTTTTAAGCTTTTATTAACACATCAACAAAGAAAAGCCATCCATATAGCAAAGCAAATAATAGATCAATAAAGCAAAAAACTCAATATGAATATCAATGCATTTAATAATGAAAAACAACCATAAAAACAATTAAAACCAAAGCACAGCGCATATGGACGTTATAAGTGAATCATAAAGGGGTAAACAACAATCTCCTAGTACCCAATAAAAATAATAGTAGTAATAAATCCGGAGTCTGTTGGTAAGACAGGTATCACTATAACCATCTGTACCACACCACCAACATCTCACACATAGCTAATGTCCATAGGGACCTGCTGAGTTATGGTAATATAATGTATACATGAATAAATGAGAAATACAAACACAGCGTGTGAGCAAGCGGAGTGGACACAGAAACCTCTATCAACAAGTGGAAAATAGAAAAATGTCTCACCAAAAGATACCCCAGATATAAGAACGTCTGCTGCGCTGTCCCTCACATGTATCGCAGCCGAACTGCTGCTTCTTCAGAGGATACCGGGGTACTGACATGTTCCCCATTAAATACAAGTTCTATCGCCGGAAAACGCCCTGGCTTGTTCGCGTGACGTGGCCACGTCACATTGACGCGTTGGCGTAGCGCGTCATCACGTGACCCGCCTGGCCAATCGCATCCTATCTAATTTGCGTCATGTCGTACGAATGGACGCATGACGCATCCACTACGTACCCTGGAGTGCATACATGGCGCATGAGACGCAAACAAGCATAACATGCGACATGAGTGGGCGCCTAGCAGCGACAAAGTATAAACAATAACAGGAGTACAAAAAGTTCATGAATTACTAGAAACACATAAAAAATAACAATTATAATTACAACTTAATGAATACAATTCATATAAACAAAAGTATTTCAGAAAAGCAGAACCAATACATTTCATAACAATATCACCACCTAGAGGGTACAATATGTAAACAGGCATAGTAAATAAAACCAGACATCTAAGACTACTGGGAAGTGCATAGTGCAGGATACTACTTCAAAAGTGCATAGTGCAGAAAGTTTTTTCAAATAAAAACCGCATTAGATAAGCAAAAAAGACTCTGATAAAGAATCTTGACTTGGCTGGTGTATCTTGTGATCTTGTGTAGATAAATGATGCAATTCGAAATAAAGTGCATCTGAAATCAAAGAAAAATAATCACATACACATTAAATAGTGTATTCAATACATTGTGCATGGGGTAACAAAAGTGCCCAAGTGCTGTGCAAAACATGCATTTATAAAGCGGCTATTGTCAGTACTCACTGCTGACAAACCGCATAAAGTGACTGATCAAAACCATGAGACGTGTAAACTAACAATACTAAGTGAACTATCACCAAAAACAAAACAGTGAATAATATACAGGATCATGATGCCATTACTCACTATGGCATCAACGATACCGCATGAAAAACCAATCGTGTCCCCACCTCCGTGTAAAATACCAACCCCCGAACGGAAGCAAAAATAAATGTATATAGCCATATAAAAAATTATCTGGTCACCATTCATACTCACATTAGCAATGTGTAGAAGAGAAACTTAATGAATAAAAAAGTTATTTGAATAGGATCCATATCTCCACCAATGAGGAAGTCCTATACTGAATGACAAGAAAAGTTACATGTCACAATAACAATAGATAACAAATAACAAACCACTATTGGAACGTGATTACCACATAGCCAAACACAGAAAACTGACAGAGGTCAGTAATTAAAAAGTTACTCAAGCCAAACATATAACCAATGAGGCAGAATAGAAAGAGAGAAGAAGAAAGCACAAGACAGGTGAACAATCCACACTACTGTGGCAGAAAGCAGCCAAAGCTGTATTCCTCATTAAAGCCCAATGGATCCCTTGTTTGTAAATTATGTATCCACTTCATTTCAGCTCGAAGCAACCTATTGATAATATCACCCCCTCTTATGTTCAATTTAATTTGCTCTAAGCCACAAAAGGCCCAATCCTTGAGTGATCCATTGTGCATCTCCAAAGCATGGCTAGCAATCAAGTTAATCTGTTTGCCATTCTCCAAATCACGAGCTGCTAATTTAACTACTGAGATGTGTTTCTGAAGTCTGACTTTGAGAGCATTCTTTGTCTGTCCCACGTATTGCTTACCGCAAGGACATTGTAGCATATAAATTATTCCTATACTTTTACAGTTGATATAATCTCGAATAGGGAATCTTTTCCCATTGGAATGACTGATAATTGATTTGGTTGGATGCATATTGTGGCAAACCGAACAATTGCCGCAAGCATAACTTCCTATTAGAGGTTTTTTGTAACAGGTTTCCCTTTGGAAGTGACTATGGCAAAGTAACGTACGTAATGTGGGAGCCCTTTTGGCTGTCAAACTGGGTCTCAAAGTGATATGGGTGCTCAGAGACTGATCATTGTGTAATATGGGCCAATGTCGGTTTAGAATTTTTTGGACCTCTTGCCAGCTTGTATTATAAGTAGTTGTAAGTCTAACTTTCGGCTGCCTTTCTCTTTTTTTTTTTTTTTTTTTTTTTTTGTTGTTATTCCTCAATAAAGAGGTTCTGGGTGTGGATTGTGCCCGTCGCATAGCCTTATCCAAACACTTACGTGGATAGCCCCTATCTTTAAATTTCTTTTTGAGAGTAGCTGCTTCTGACTCAAAGTCTCCCACATCTGAGCAATTACGTTTAATTCTGATGAATTGACCAACCGGAATGTTTTCTTTAAGCTGCCTGGTGTGGTGGGAGCTGAATTCCAATAAGCTATTAACAGCAGTAGGTTTTCTATAAGTATGTGTTCTCACCTCTCCCGTATTAGTCTTGCTGATGTGTAGATCCAAAAATTCCACAGTTGTATCAGATATTTGATAAGTCAGAAAGATGTTCAAGTTGTTTTCATTCAGTTGTTCAAGAAACTGTACACACATGTCCCGAGGACCCTGCCACAAAATCAATAAGTCATCAATATAACGAAACCACCCCAAAATGTTGGGGTGGTATCGCTCAAACACATCCGACCAAACAATTTCCCGTTCCCACCATCCCAGGAACAGGTTGGCCACCGACGGTGCGCACTTGGCGCCCATCGCAACCCCCCTGACCTGGAGGTGGAAACGGGAATCGAACACAAAGTAATTATGTGTGAGCACAAACTGTAATAGTTCCACAATAAAGCTCTTTCTATTATCCGGTAGGTTTTCCATTGTGAGAAAATACTGTACAGCTTGGAGCCCCTCCTGATGTCCTATATTAGAATATAGGGATTCAATGTCACATGTCACCAACAGGACATCATCAGTGAGACTAATGCCCTCCAGATGGCTAAGAATGTCTCCTGTGTCACGGACATATGAATCCAGTGAGGTGACGATAGGTTGCAGGTGAGCATCTATAAACTGGCAGCATTTCTCAGTCAGGCTGCCTATCCCTGCAATAATGGGTCTACCCGGTGGCTTCTCCAAATTTTTGTGGACCTTCGGTAGCATGTAGAATGTAGCAATGATGGGTTTGTCTACCCACATAAATTTTTTCTCCTTCTCAGTTATAGCTCCCATACTACAGGCAAGATCTAAAAGATCTTTAAGCTCTTTTTGAAAAACCATAGTGGGATTTTGTGACAAAACGCGATAAAATAAGCGATTGTTAAGCTGCCTTTTTGCCTCCTCCAAGTACAACTCAGTCGGCCATATGACGACATTGCCGCCCTTATCTGATTCTTTAATCAATACATCCTTTCTTGTTTTTAATTTTTGTAGGGCCGATCTCTCACCATAATTAAGATTCTTAGTGTGGGGCCTATGGCCTTGTCTCTCCAGGTCCTGTAAATCTTTACAAACCATATCAAAGAATATGCGTATTTCTGCACTAAAATTAGGCAGGAACCGTGATGGAGGTCTAAAAGAAGGTGTGCTCACCTGTTCGGCCTCCTCATTTTCTCTTAGTAAGCTAAGTAAATCCTGGAAAACTTGTTGATCCTGAAGATCGAATTGGGGATCCATCATGTCATCATTCGCATTTGTGCCATAGATTTTTTTAAGCATCAAGCGCCTACAGAATAAATATAAATCTTTGATTAATTCAAAAAAGTTAATATTGTTAGTAGGGGAGAAGGAAAGGCCCTTTTTCAATAAAGCTACTTCGTTCTCATTCAGTACAATATTAGATAAATTAATGATCTGTAGATCATCACTCACCCTTTCTTGTTCAATGGGACTGCTCCCATATTTCCTTTTCTTCTTATTGTCCTTGGTATTATGCCCACTACGTCCTGATCTGGATATATTGGATATACGTCTCTTCACTGAGGCTGCTGCTCCCTCAATTTCCGATTCTGGGGCATCACTAGAGTCTGATATGCACGAGCTAGTAGCCCCATTTCTGGATTCGTTATGTTTACTTTTACTGTTATTACGTACACGCCACCTCTTCTTGGGGATACCTCCCTTCGGGTTACCCATGTGTTTCCAGATATAGGCTTTCTTAAGTCTGTAGTCCATCCTATCCCGTTCCAGCTTCTTCCTCTTTCCATTCATGATTTCCAACTCAACTCTATCAAGTTCTGACTTGATGTCATCCAGGAAGTGTTCCACCAGATCCCTGCTGACGGATACACCAATCTGTCCCTTTACTACCTGGATCTGTGCTTTAAGTTGTCCAAGTAGTTCCTTATCATGATCCAATAGCATATGGACAATAATGTGTGAACACTTGGATAAACCATCTTCCCATGTTTTCTTTTTCACATCATTCAATTGCCAAGATGGAAAGATTTGGACTCTAAGTCCTCTTGGGTAAATACCCTCCCTGTCATAGCCCTCTAGGCTTCGTATATTCCACCAAGTTTTTATGTAAGAGATGTGCAGATCCTTATATTCAAGACACAATAATCTAAGATCCTCGGGTATACGGTTGACTGCCCCCACAGGACCCTCTGGTATAAAGATTGTTTCAAACTTTTCCTGCCAATACTTCTCCAAACCATCTAGCAATTCAAGATTCATAGTATGACTGTAGCAGGCTCTGAAAGAAATCAAAGGGATTTCACTAGCTACATAAATACAACACATGAGCCACCTAAATAACATTTGCCTAGGATGCATATAGAACTAACACATCAACAAAGAAAAGCCATCCATATAGCAAAGCAAATAATAGATCAATAAAGCAAAAAACTCAATATGAATATCAATGCATTTAATAATGAAAAACAACCATAAAAACAATTAAAACCAAAGCACAGCGCATATGGACGTTATAAGTGAATCATAAAGGGGTAAACAACAATCTCCTAGTACCCAATAAAAATAATAGTAGTAATAAATCCGGAGTCTGTTGGTAAGACAGGTATCACTATAACCATCTGTACCACACCACCAACATCTCACACATAGCTAATGTCCATAGGGACCTGCTGAGTTATGGTAATATAATGTATACATGAATAAATGAGAAATACAAACACAGCGTGTGAGCAAGCGGAGTGGACACAGAAACCTCTATCAACAAGTGGAAAATAGAAAAATGTCTCACCAAAAGATACCCCAGATATAAGAACGTCTGCTGCGCTGTCCCTCACATGTATCGCAGCCGAACTGCTGCTTCTTCAGAGGATACCGGGGTACTGACATGTTCCCCATTAAATACAAGTTCTATCGCCGGAAAACGCCCTGGCTTGTTCGCGTGACGTGGCCACGTCACATTGACGCGTTGGCGTAGCGCGTCATCACGTGACCCGCCTGGCCAATCGCATCCTATCTAATTTGCGTCATGTCGTACGAATGGACGCATGACGCATCCACTACGTACCCTGGAGTGCATACATGTCTCATGGTTTTGATCAGTCACTTTATGCGGTTTGTCAGCAGTGAGTACTGACAATAGCCGCTTTATAAATGCATGTTTTGCACAGCACTTGGGCACTTTTGTTACCCCATGCACAATGTATTGAATACACTATTTAATGTGTATGTGATTATTTTTCTTTGATTTCAGATGCACTTTATTTCGAATTGCATCATTTATCTACACAAGATCACAAGATACACCAGCCAAGTCAAGATTCTTTATCAGAGTCTTTTTTGCTTATCTAATGCGGTTTTTATTTGAAAAAACTTTCTGCACTATGCACTTTTGAAGTAGTATCCTGCACTATGCACTTCCCAGTAGTCTTAGATGTCTGGTTTTATTTACTATGCCTGTTTACATATTGTACCCTCTAGGTGGTGATATTGTTATGAAATGTATTGGTTCTGCTTTTCTGAAATACTTTTGTTTATATGAATTGTATTCATTAAGTTGTAATTATAATTGTTATTTTTTATGTGTTTCTAGTAATTCATGAACTTTTTGTACTCCTGTTATTGTTTATACTTTGTCGCTGCTAGGCGCCCACTCATGTCGCATGTTATGCTTGTTTGCGTCTCATGCGCCATGTATGCACTCCAGGGTACGTAGTGGATGCGTCATGCGTCCATTCGTACGACATGACGCAAATTAGATAGGATGCGATTGGCCAGGCGGGTCACGTGATGACGCGCTACGCCAACGCGTCAATGTGACGTGGCCACGTCACGCGAACAAGCCAGGGCGTTTTCCGGCGATAGAACTTGTATTTAATGGGGAACATGTCAGTACCCCGGTATCCTCTGAAGAAGCAGCAGTTCGGCTGCGATACATGTGAGGGACAGCGCAGCAGACGTTCTTATATCTGGGGTATCTTTTGGTGAGACATTTTTCTATTTTCCACTTGTTGATAGAGGTTTCTGTGTCCACTCCGCTTGCTCACACGCTGTGTTTGTATTTCTCATTTATTCATGTATACATTATATTACCATAACTCAGCAGGTCCCTATGGACATTAGCTATGTGTGAGATGTTGGTGGTGTGGTACAGATGGTTATAGTGATACCTGTCTTACCAACAGACTCCGGATTTATTACTACTATTATTTTTATTGGGTACTAGGAGATTGTTGTTTACCCCTTTATGATTCACTTATAACGTCCATATGCGCTGTGCTTTGGTTTTAATTGTTTTTATGGTTGTTTTTCATTATTAAATGCATTGATATTCATATTGAGTTCTTTGCTTTATTGATCTATTATTTGCTTTGCTATATGGATGGCTTTTCTTTGTTGATGTGTTAGTTCTATATGCATCCTAGGCAAATGTTATTTAGGTGGCTCATGTGTTGTATTTATTAAGCTTTTATTAAACTGAATATGTTTACTAGACCCTTGCTTGGCATATTTTGGTAAGTTACAGGAAACAAAGGTTATGGAAATTAATTGGATCATGTTTAGCACAGAAATCCAGCAGAAATTGAACACCGGGGAGGTTAACAGTTTCATGTTCCAATGTAGGTGGTTGTATAATGTCCTGATGTTAAATTCCACATTCTTCACGCATGGTGATTTTTCCTTGAGATACTGAGAATCCCCCATAAGGAGATGGAGTAGTCAAAAACCTGCCAGACCTGTCAGCTTTTTACTACTGTATATAATCGACATAGGAACAAATAAAGTCATTTTTAGTGTATTTTACTCTGGGAGAAATATATGTTTTATAAGTATATATTTTACATTTTACAATTTTTCCCAACAGTGGTGTTTTAATAAACCGACAGACAGCTACAGAGTGTTCTCTTTTTGATTGTACTGCAGTGTGCATGTTTTTTTTTAAATATTTGTGTGTTTTTTTCTTTTACTGAATAGACTGAAAAGATGTAAAACCCTGGCAAGTAAAGTATATAAGGTGGAGAGTGTACAGGGTGTCCCGGGCTCCTGTGCAGGGCTGTGTGGCTGTGTGTTATGTACCGGTCACTGATATCCCTCATTATCTCCTATGTGCTGCCTCTGGTCACACAAGCATCGTCTGATGGACACAGGAAGCCGCAGAGCTCGGAATCACGGTGTCAGCTTCAGCCAATTGCACAGCAGTTTAAGTACGAATATTACTGGGATGGAGATATCATTATAGGAGGACTGTTCTCCGTCCATAAAGGAAGCCGTACATTTAAAATCAAAGATTTCACCCCTAATGCAAACAAATTTTGCACAGCGTAAGTGTCGCCCGGTGACTGCAGCTCAGTATGAAAGCTGAAACGTCCCCATATCGGTGTCACTTCTCATGCAGGAGGGGGATGGAGGGGTAACCGGATCCTGTGCAGCCATTCCATCCAACCATCCATCCAGCTTCTCCCTCACATCCAGGTGTAACCGGTGTCTCCAGCCACAGTAATCACACTCTACACGTCTCACCATTGTCAGCCTCTCATACCTCTCATTACACTGACTGCTTTATTATCACACCTGCAGCTTTCCTGTGACATCTCTCATGCAGGAGGGGGGATGGAGGGGTAACCAGATCCTCCTGTGCAGCCATTCCATCCATCCATCCAGCTTCTCCCTCACATCCAGGTGTGACCGGTGTCTCTGGCCACAGTAATCACTCCCTACACGTCTCACCATTGTCAGCCTCTCATACCTCTCATTACACTGAATGCTTTATTATCACACCTGCAGCTTTTCTGTGACATCTCTCATGCAGGAGGGGGGATGGAGGGGTAACCGGATCCTGTGCAGCCATTCCATCCATCCATCCATCCAGCTTCTCCCTCACATCCAGTTGTGACAAGTGTCTCTGGCCGCAGTAATCACACCCTACACGTCTCACCATTGTCAGGCTCTCATACCTCTGATTACACTGAATGCTTTATTATCACACCTGCAGCTTTCCTGTGACATCTCTCATGCAGGAGGGGGATGGAGGGGTAACCAGATCCTGTGCAGCCATTCCATCCATTCATCCATCCAGCTTCTCCCTCACATCCAGGTGTGACCGGTGTCTCCGGCCGCAGTAATCACACCCTACACGTCTCACCATTGTCAGCCTCTCATACCTCTCACTACACTGACTGCTTTATTATCACACCTGCAGCTTTCCTGTGACATCTCTCATGCAGGAGGGGGATGGAGGGGTAACCGGATCCTGAGCAGCCATTCCATCCATCCATCCATCCAGCTTCTCCCTCACATCCAGGTGTGACCGGTGTCTCCGGCCGCAGTAATCACACCCTACACGTCTCACCATTGTCAGCCTCTCATACCTCTCATTACACTGACTGCTTTATTATCACACCTGCCGCTTTCCTGTGACATCTCTCATGCAGGAGGGGGATGGAGGGGTAACCAGATCCTGTGCAGCCATTCCATCCATTCATCCATCCAGCATCTCCCTCACATCCAGGTGTGACCGGTGTCTCCGGCCACAGTAATCACACCCTACACGTCTCACCATTGTCAGCCTCTCATACCTCTCATTACACTGACTGCTTTATTATCACACCTGCAGCTTTCCTGTGACATCTCTAATGCAGGAGGGGGATGGAGGGGTAACCAGATCCTGTGCAGCCATTCCACCTATCCAGCTTCTCCCTCACATCCAGGTGTGACCAGTGACTCCAGCCGCAGTAATCACACCCTACACGTCTCACCATTGTCAGCCTCTCACACCTCTCAATACACTGACTGCTTTATTATCACACCTGCAGCTTTCCTGTGACATCTCTCATGCAGGAGGGGGATGGAGGGGTAACCGGATCCTGTGCAGCCATTCCATCCATCCAGCTTCTCCCTCACATCCAGGTGTAACCGGTGTCTCCAGCCGCAGTAATCACACCCTACACGTCTCACCATTGTCAGCCTCTCATACCTCTCATTACACTGACTGCTTTATTATCACACCTGCAGTTTTCCTGTGACATCTCTCATGCAGGAGGGGGGATGGAGGGGAAACCGGATCCTGTGCAGCCATTCCATCCATCCAGCTTCTCCCTCACATCCAGGTGTAACCAGTGTCTCCGGCCGCAGTAATCACACCCTACACGTCTCACCATTGTCAGCCTCTCATACCTCTCATTACACTGACTGCTTTATTATCACACCTGCAGCTTTCCTGTGACATCTCTCATGCAGGAGGAGGATGGAGGGGTAACCGGATCCTGTGCAGCCATTCCATCCATCCATCCAGCTTCTCCCTCACATCCAGGTGTGACCAGTGTCTCCAGCCGCAGTAATCACACCCTACACGTCTCACCATTGTCAGCCTCTCATACCTCTCATTACACTGACTGCTTTATTATCACACCTGCAGCTTTCCTGTGACATCTCTCATGCAGGAGGAGGATGGAGGGGTAACCGGATCCTGTGCAGCCATTCCATCCATTCATCCAGCTTCTCCCTAACATCCAGGTGTAACCGGTGTCTCCAGCTGAAGTAATCACACCCTACACGTCTCACCATTGTCAGCCTCTCATACCTCTCATTACACTGACTGCTTTATTATCACACCTGCAGCTTTCCTGTAACATCTCTCATGCAGGAGGGGGATGGAGGGGTAACCGGATCCTGTGCAGCCATTCCATCCATCCATCCATCCAGCTTCTCCCTCACATCCAGGTGTAACCAGTGTCTCCAGCCGCAGTAATCACACCCTACACGTCTCACCATTGTCAGCCTCTCATACCTCTCATTACACTGACTGCTTTATTATCACACCTGCAGCTTTCCTGTGACATCTCTCATGCAGGAGGGGGATGGAGGGGTAACCGGATCCTGTGCAGCCATTTCATCCATCCATCCAGCTTCTCCCTCACATCCAGGTGTAACCAGTGTCTCCGGCCACAGTAATCACACCCTACACGTCTCACCATTGTCAGCCTCTCATACCTTTCATGACACTGACTGCTTTATTATCACACCTGCAGCTTTCCTGTGACATCTCTCATGCAGGAGGGGGGATGGAGGGGTAACCAGATCCTGTGCAGCCATTCCATCCATCCATCCAGCTTCTCCCTCACATCCAGGTGTGACCAGTGTCTCCGGCCGCAGTAATCACACCCTACACGTCTTACCATTGTCAGTCTCTCATACCTCTCATTACACTGACTGCTTTATTATCACACCTGCAGCTTTCCTGTGACATCTCTCATGCAGTAGGGGGATGGAGGGGTAACCAGATCCTGTGCAGCCATTCCATCCATCCATCCAGCTTCTCCCTCACATACAGGTGTAACCGGTGTCTCCAGCTGCAGTAATCACTCCCTACACGTCTTACCATTGTCAGCCTCTCATACCTCTCACTACACTGAATGCTTTATTATCACACCTGCAGCTTTCCTGTGACATCTCTCATGCAGGAGGGGGGATGGAGGGGAAACCGGATCCTGTGCAGCCAGTCCATCCATCCATCCATCCAGCTTCTCCCTCACATCCAGGTGTAACCGGTGTCTCCAGCTGCAGTAATCACTCCCTACACGTCTTACCATTGTCAGCCTCTCATACCTCTCATTACACTGACTGCTTTATTATCACACCTGCAGCTTTCCTGTGACATCTCTCATGCAGGAGGGGGATGGAGGGGTAACCGGATCCTGTGCAGCCATTCCATCCATCCATCCAGCTTCTCCCTCACATCCAGGTGTGACCAGTGTGTCCAGCTGCAGTAATCACTCCCTACACGTCTCACCATTGTCAGCCTCTTATACCTCTCATTACACTGAATGCTTTATTATCACACCTGCAGCTTTCCTGTGACATCTCTCATGCAGGAGGGGGGATGGAGGGGAAACCGGATCCTGTGCAGCCAGTCCATCCATCCATCCATCCAGCTTCTCCCTCACATCCAGGTGTAACCGGTGTCTCCAGCCGTAGTAATCACACCCTACACGTCTCACCATTGTCAGCCTCTCATACCTCTCATTACACTGACTGCTTTATTATCACACCTGCAGCTTTCCTGTGACATCTCTCATGCAGGAGGGGGATGGGGTAACCAGTTCCTGTGCAGCCATTCCATCCATCCAGCTTCTCCCTCACATCCAGGTGTAACCGGTGTCTCCGGCCGCAGTAATCACACCCTACACGTCTCACCATTGTCAGTCTCTCATACCTCTCACTACACTGACTGCTTTATTATCACACCTGCAGCTTTCCTGTGACATCTCTCATGCAGGAGGGGGGATGGAGGGGTAACCGGATCCTGTGCAGCCATTCCATCCATCCATCCAGCTTCTCCCTCACATCCAGGTGTGACCAGCGTCTCCGGCCGCAGTAATCACACCCTACACGTCTCACCATTGTCAGCCTCTCACACCTCTCATTACACTGACTGCTTTATTATCACACCTGCAGCTTTCCTGTGACATCTCTCATGCAGGAGGGGGATGGAGGGGTAACCGGATCCTGTGCAGCCATTCCTTCCATCCATCCATCCAGCTTCTCCCTGACATCCAGGTGTGACCAGTGTCTCCGGCCACAGTAATCACACCCTACACGTCTCACCATTGTCAGCCTCTCATACCTCTCATTACACTGACTGCTTTATTATCACACCTGCAGCTTTCCTGTGACATCTCTCATGTAGGAGGGGGATGGAGGGGTAACCGGCCCCTGTGCAGCCATTCCATCCATCCATCCATCCATCCAGCTTCTCCCTCACATCCAGGTGTGACCGGTGTCTCCAGCCGCAGTAATCACACCCTACACGTCTCACCATTGTCAGCCTCTCATACCTCTCATTACACTGACTGCTTTATTATCACACCTGCAGCTTTCCTGTGACATCTCTCATGCAGGAGGGGGATGGAGGGGTAACCGGATCCTGTGCAGCCATTCCATCCATCCATCCAGCTTCTCCCTCACATCCAGGTATAACCGGTGTCTCCAGCTGCAGTAATCACACCCTACATGTGTCACCATTGTCAGCCTCTCATACCTCTCATTACACTGACTGCTTTATTATCACACCTGCAGCTTTCCTGTGACATCTCTCATGCAGGAGGGGGATGGAGGGGTAACCGGATCCTGTGCAGCCATTTCATCCATCCATCCAGCTTCTCCCTCACATCCAGGTGTAACCAGTGTCTCCGGCCACAGTAATCACACCCTACACGTCTCACCATTGTCAGCCTCTCATACCTTTCATGACACTGACTGCTTTATTATCACACCTGCAGCTTTCCTGTGACATCTCTCATGCAGGAGGGGGGATGGAGGGGTAACCAGATCCTGTGCAGCCATTCCATCCATCCATCCAGCTTCTCCCTCACATCCAGGTGTGACCAGTGTCTCCGGCCGCAGTAATCACACCCTACACGTCTTACCATTGTCAGTCTCTCATACCTCTTATTACACTGACTGCTTTATTATCACACCTGCAGCTTTCCTGTGACATCTCTCATGCAGTAGGGGGATGGAGGGGTAACCAGATCCTGTGCAGCCATTCCATCCATTCATCCATCCAGCTTCTCCCTCACATCCAGGTGTGACCAGTGTCTCCGGCCGCAGTACTCACACTCTACACGTCTCACCATTGTCAGCCTCTCATACCTCTCATTACACTGACTGCTT